>NC_082606.1:21591376-22215143 GCF_030936135.1 Gavia stellata
CTTGTTCCCACCTGACAAGACACTCAGTGACTTTTCTCCAGTGAAAATACAGCAAGTCTCCAAGTGAGGAAGAGCAACAGATTAGACCCCTTAGGAAAAAGATAAAATGGACTATTGGCTGTTTAAGAGTCCTTGATTTGAGGAAGATGGGATTGTGGTTCAATTTTATCAGCTGCTCAATAGGTACATTTAATGAACTACATTGCTGGCAGTCTCTCGACTCAGATGGGGATTAGCATTAAACAGTGAGAAAACAAAGCAATTTGATGGAAAAACCACATGACTGAAGCAAAGTGGGACGGAGACCACTTTGACCTCTACAAGATCATGGAAATTTGCAGCTGAACTCGTCTAAAAGTCCACAAATATCCCAGATTAAAAAATAAAATCCCTAAAAGTCACCTTTAAGCAATCCTCCATTTATTTCCCATTAAAAACTCCTGGTCATGTAAATTGGATTCAAATGAACGTATTTACATTTGCAGTAGGAACCTGAAGTCAAGCTGTCAAAATGTCACTCTGTCACTCATGTTTTCATTGCACCCCGTCACAACACTGAGACGTTTCCCCCCCGCTCCTCGCCAGCCTCCTTGGACACAAGGGAATGAGTGGCAGGAAGGAAGGACGGCTGCTGGGAGGGTGTCTCGTAAGGATGCTGTAGTGGAAAAGTGTTATTTGCCTGTGAATTCTGGCACGCCAGGCTCTTATTGTCATTGGCTTTCAGCCAAGCACTGCCAGGACACAAAAAGTCAATTTATGTCAGGATTTTCATTGACTCACTACCCCTCGTTCCTCACGTTTTTGGGGCAACTTATTATGAAAGCTGGCACTGGCCATATGTGGAGTTTTCACATAAGCGTTCATCCTAATTAACAGCATGCCAGGATGGAGAGTAAATTACAGCGGGCCAGGATTGTGTTCACTGGGAAAAACAGTGTGTTATTAATCTGGGACAATCTATTGTATGTCAAGGATTACATGACTCCTCATTTTCCTTAAAAAAAGCCCATGGGGAAAAAAAACAGTCTTTAAAAGCAAACAGTTTAGAGCCATAAAATCCCACTCTTCTAAGTGAAGTTTCTGAAGGCAGTAAAAATCTCCAGAATGAAAATAAACTCCAAGTAAGAGCAAGATTTACCACTTGAGGCTAAACATTCAAGGGAAAGCATCAGTAAGTTATTACTTTTTGTTTCGTAACAGAACGCGAACGGTGCAGCAGAGATGAGGACTACGTTTGCATCAGTCCCTGCGCAAGGACAGGGCAATGAGAAAAGGACCTAACCCCATTTCTTTGTTTCTCCCCATAAGAGCTCTTCCCAGGCTCTCTCTCCAGGCCTTTGGGGTAGGAGCTCCCAAACATTTTGGGACCGACTTTGGAAAACAAGCTGGAGCTGCACACAGGACAGTGAGAGGAGAGCAGCATTTTAGAGGAGACACCCACAAACCCAAGGGCAGAAATTAATCTCTTTTTTGGTTACTACCAGATAGATATTCTTGCAGGATCAAGCAACAAAATAACCACAAACCAATACCGCTCCTAAAGAGAAGTCAGTGCTAACAAAGCCAGAAAAAAAAAGATTTGCAGCTCTGAGCACCAATGACAACGCATACGAGCTGCTGATGGAAGGAAGAAACAACCAGCAGCCAGGCTGTGCATGCACCTAATGGCATGGCCAAGGTCCAGGTCAGCACGCGGAGGCAAGAGCTAAAATGGGCAATCCCACAGCTGTTGCTCGACCGGGCTCCCACCCCAGGATCAGCAGGCCAGTCTCGGGAAACAGGGAATATGTCTCACTCAGTCTGAGTAACGTTACCTCTGGGAGGAGAGCCGTGGGAGTAAGGCACAGCAATAGAAAAGCAAAGCAAATGATGGCAAAGCTGGCAAGCAATGCCACTTCTAATATGACACAGGAGATGGACTAACCCCTACAGACCATCCAGCCACGTGCTAGGTTTAGTCTGTAATGAGTGAGTACCGGTGCGATGGGAGATCTCAGTTGCCTGCCACGCACGGCTCTAGTGTTGCCCTTAATTCTTCCAGCCAGGTCTGGAAACCTCCCTGGTTTTGCTAACACGCCTCCGTCTCTGGCAGGCAACACAACTGCAGTCAAACAGCACTGAGAAACACTTAAAACCACTGCTCGATGGAAAATGAGGAATAAGCTCAGGTCCAACCGATACTACGAGAATTACATTGATATCCCAAAGGATGTGCCAGTCCTCCCGGCTATGCTGCTGCCTCTCAGGACCCTGGGTTCACTTGCTCTCAGGAAAAATGCCATCAAAGCCAGAATTGCTAGGATGGGGTAAGCTCTTCCAGCTCCTGCCTAGCTGCGTACCAAGCCGGAGCAGCCTGCTAGCCTTTCTGGGCACTATGCTGTGAAGAAAAACTGGAAAACAGGTTGCTTACAGTCTCCAAAACCAGGAGACAACCCAAGATATCTCTTAGGAATGATCTCTAAGGCCAGACTCTGATTTTTAAACATAGCTGCTCCCAATCTAGAGATGGAAGCACATCCCACGTACTAGAATATCCCATGTTTTACTAATCAGTATAAAAAAAAATAAATACTTATTCTCAATACCCATGTCTTGCCCTTTTCTCTGAACCAGCTGGTTTGGACCCTGTCAGAGTCAGGAGACTGCATTAACCAAAGCTGATGTGCTAACCCATCAATTCCGCACTCCTCTGAGATGTTGCCTTCAAGCTCATTATCCAAAGCCTAAATTGCAAAAAATTAGATACCTTCACTCTGCATACCAGCAGGAAAAGAAAAAAAAAGAAAAAAAATCAAATAAAATTCACAAGCCCACAATGTAATTAGGAAAAAAACTTCAAGTCCTGAAGCATTGTCAGTTTTTCATCCTGCAAAACGCATACTAATACCCTCTCCCCTGCACGCGGCGTGGGACTGCCATTACGCTGCTTCCATAACATGCCAGAAGTGATCAGCATTAGGCCTTCCTAATGTGTCTCAGAAACAATAGCAATTACAGAGTCGTCCATTCATATCTAAAGGCTTACCAGACTACAACTTCCCTCAGGAGGCTAAAGACATTTCATCGAAGCAATTATATTTATGTAGCATTAAAGTACTTTCTCTAAAGCCACGGCAGTTACCTTTTTGCATCAGAAGCAGAGCTGTAACGAGGAGCCCTCTCACCCGATCCGAACTCCTCCAAGCATATTTTTTACCTGTTTAAAGATTGTTAACACACACATCTTGGGGTTTTTGCTGCCTTATTTTTAATGTTATTACGCTGCCTTACCCAAGGGATCTGACATGCAGATTGGAGCCTATTTACATGACAAGGGACCAGAATGGAAGAAGCTCATCAGTTTATTCAGCTTTCCCAGCTCTCATCATGTCATCAAGGACCTTGTGATGTCTGGCAATGCCGTGAAGCCCCAACTTTCAGCGTTTCGCAGTTCTGTCAACCTTAGCTCTCGTTATGTTAAAAGCGAGATATTTTCAAGCTTTTTTTTCTCCACGAATCACAAATGCTAGGAACGTGACTTAAGTGTATCGTAACAGCTAAAAGTCAACAGACGACCTAAAGGAACTGATAATTTGTTATTTTTTAATATCAAGAATTCAGAACAAGCGTTATGATTTTGGGAGACGAAAGACAGCTCGGCTCAGGTTTTGAATGCTGGAAGCTGTCAATGTAGCACATTATTTATTTTCCACTTTTCCCCCCTTTTTCCTACAGGAAGCCAAGCAGCTCCCTAGAAGTATTCCACCTATGAATTTCACAGCATGCATCAAAAAATCGAAATGCAAAGCCTTGGTGTGACATCTCAAATCTCTGCCATTCAACAGCTGATCATATTTTCCCTTTGAGCTGCACCAGCTGCACCCTACCAGCACGCCTGGCTTGCGCGGGGCTGCCGGCGGCAAGTTCGACAGCCGGGATCCCGGCTTGAAGAGACATTTCCTTCAAAGCAAACACTGCACCTAGCTCTGATACGCAGGAAGGATTTTTTTTTAGTGCTTGAAGCACTAATAAGAGGAACGGATTCCTTGTGTTTGACCAACATCTCCTTGGATCTGGGCTCTCCATCTTCCTTCCCAAGCTCTTTGCATCGGAGAGCAAGAGCTATCACGACTCCACACACCAGTGCTGCCCAGCTCAGGATCCCAAAAGGATCCCCGTGCCTCACCTATCCTTTTTGGGGAGGAAACCAGCAGCCTGAATTTTGCAGCTGGCAGAGCACCTTGCAGGCACGAAACCTAACCCCATCCCTCCTGCCTCCCTGGGCCCTTCTGGGGATGCCGCAGGCGGGACCGGCTCCTGGTCACCTTGCCACGTTGCAGCCAACCGTCGTACTGGCCTAAGGATGAACTTGTTGCCATGGCAGGAGTTAAAGCATGCGTTGTGCTGCCGGCATGGTGGTGAGCGGCAGCACGGAGCGCTGGCTGCTCCTCCACAATGGTTTTTTGTTGTTCCTTTCTCACCGAGGCGGCCCCGCCACAATGTGCCCATCCTCTCGCCGCGCTGGAGCAGCCTGGGATAATCCAGCTGACCGTAAAGCACAGCAGCACCGTGGGCGAGGGCCCAACATCGCGTTTCTCTGCTGCAAACTCTGCCTCTTCCCTGCCTGCTGCAGGGCACAGCATGGGAAAGCAGACCCCACCGCAGAAGGCGAACCTCCCGCTGCACATCCAGGACATAAAGGGATGCCAAAGTTTTGAGGCAGGAGCTCTGTCCAATACAGAGAAGGAGATTTTAAGCGAGGGGAAATAGCATCACTCGAAAAGGTGGTTGTTTCCAGCTAATGCATTTCCCCACTGCGGCTGGGATGTTTGACGCAGGAAAGGCTTAGCTTGGCTGCTGGGTAGCGCCTTTTAAAACTCCCTTACAGCTTTGATTAGCCTTGCTAAAACTAAGGGCATCCCTCATTCATACACTAATTAATGGCAGGCTCAGAAGAGGTTGGTATCCCTCATCGCTGCAGACTTTAACAAGAAGAAATACAAAGCTAGACTTAAAAATAACAGCAATGCTCCTTCCTGAGCAGTGGTTTCAGTGCCTCGGAGATTACAAGCCAGCCCTGCTCTGCGTGTCAGCAAGTCTTTCCAAAATAATGAGCCTGCTTCCGTCCCAAGCAGCTCCTGTTGCACTGGAAAAATGAGCAGAAAGGTATTATGGGCTCACACTCACCAGATGGATGTCCTGCTTTGTTCTCCGCTTACAGAAAACCCTACACATACAGTTTGGATTATCTTCATTGTAATTCTAATCACCACCTCTCTGTAAGGGAGGGAGGGATCCTTGCCTCGGTCAGGAGAGCTAATTAAAAGTTGTGAGTCATCCAGACTTCTCCGCACATTGGAAATGCTTTTGGAAGATCAGGTAATCTCTCATTCTTGGGGGAACCTAGTTAGCAAAAGAAAAATTAAGCAGGCTCCTCTTGGGCAGGGAGCTGTACAAGAACAAATCCGATTTCCTCCACGGGATGCGGCAGCGTGAATCACAGAGACGTTTCAAACAGATGCAAAGTACGCCTTAAAACAGAAACCCTTGTACGAGTTCCCCAGCACAGAAACACAAACACCTCCTGTGTACGTATACCCACGCTGGCTTTTAAAACTCGTTGTCTAAGAGGCTTTTGCATATGAATATACGATGCAGGGACCTCCGTCTTTCCCTAAAAGAATTTCAGAACCCTCTGGCTGGTTCCTGGATGGTTGAGTACAAGCTTAAAGGTCTCAGAAAAGCCAGACCCACGAGCCCCATGAAAATAGACAGCCGGCAGCGACACGAGGTCCACGGAGCGCCTCAACTCCTCAACCCCGATTAGCCGCAGAGCAATCAGCGCCGAGAAGCGCGCCCGGAGGGAACCAGCCTCCCCAGACCCGCTGCGGTGGGAACGAGCTGCCAGTGCTGATAACGAGCTCTGACAGCTTCAAGCGGGGTCAGGGCCCCCTGCACCAGTTCAGCGCAGACGGGCTGCACGCGACGGGACCCCAAACCCAAAGGGGCTGGGAGGAGCTGGGGAGCACTAATGCCTCCACCCCCAATTCCCAGAGACACAGGGGCATCGAGAGAGTTGCCCAAGGTCCCACGGAATGGCAGTAGCGGAGCCAGGCTTCCCAAGGCATCAACCACCACGCTGCTTCAGCCAAAACGGCCAAGTCTGGATCCTTAAAACTAGCGCCCAAGCTCTTTTTGTTGTCATCCTTCAAATGGCCAGTCCAGCATGCAAAGACTTTTTCTTCTCTCTCCCCTTCCTTTTTTTTTTTGAGAGTGAGTTCAAGCTGACCCCCTTGGGGCCCTGCCTCTCCTCTCCCACAGAGCATTAGGTTCACTAATGAAAGACACAGCCAGGACTTTCCCTCCCACCCCTTTACACATTGCCGTGGGAAACCACGGTGAGCTGGATGTGGATGCTGCTCCAAGCAAACAAAGTGCCTCGGCAAGTACCCTCACCTCAGCAGGAGCTGCCACGCCGGGGACCAAAGGGACGCGGCCGCATTGCTTGGTCATTCAGGGCAACGTCACTGCAGAGAGCTCAGGATGAGAGCTGAACATCCCATTGCCCTCTGGGGAAGGTGCTGAGCTGCAGGGCAAAAAACTGGTAATGGGCAAACCACACCAAGGAACAAGAGAAAACAGGGGACTGCCCCTTCCTCCTGATCGTTTTGGAGGTTTGCTCAGTACCATAAATCTGTTTGGGTTCAAGCCCATTAGGCCTCGGCTTCATGGGAACCCTGCACGTCCTGGGGAACCTTCTTGGCAAAAGGATGCTCCAGCCGATGCTCCTACCTTTCTGCCCAAAGCAAACTCAACCAAAAATAGACACGGTGCATTGCTACTACCAAAACGATTTGCAAACTGATTTTAACTGGCACAGCTTGGGGATCTGGACATTTACAACCAGCTCACCCCAAATACACATTAGCTCTGACTTTTTGTTGTACATGAAGACTTGGGCAAACCTGAACGGCGTTTCTTCAACGCTCAGTGAAGCCATGAGCCCAGCTGGCGCACCCTTGGCTTTTCCTTTTCCCTCCTGCTGCATCCATCTCATCTCCTTGATGAGAGTTCACTGTCCCCCTTCCCTCTTTGACACCTCCTCCAAATCAGCATTCTTCTGCAGTCTCAGCAAAGCAGTGCAAGCCCTGGTAGGGCAAGCTACGGCCTGAGATGAGGACGGGCATCATCCTGCCCACAGAGATGGGCAGGGAACGCAATGCACTGCGCTCAGAAGCCACCAGCCAATTTGCAGCGCCATGCTCCAAGATGAGCAACGCAACTGAAGAAACACAAGCTCTTGCTCCTGGCCAAAAAACATCTCACAGGGATCAACCATGACTTCATCCGGCAGGTTTGCTGTCCCTGCCCCTCCTGGGCACAGCAGGAAAAACCAAAATGCTTGTTTTTTCCTCGATGAACAAGCGCAGAAGGATCCATCAAATGCAGCAGAGTACAATGCTGCAGCTGAAGTATGCACACACTGAGCCTTTTCTGCTACCGCAACACCACCACTCATTTACACACCAGCAGCCTAAAACTATCTCTTTTGTACCTCCAAATTGATCCTCACTCTTAATTAGTGCTCTCAGTTGCAGTAAAATTTCATTTGTTTCTTCCAAACGTGGCCTGATCCATTGTCCCTCTCCCGTGACCTGTGAAAATTAGTCATTGAGCTCAGTGACAGTGGTAAGTGCGAAATGCAGCATCAAAGGGACATAATGGGGGCCTCTTAGGACTGACAAAAAAACACCATTAATCAAGCCATGCTCAAGAGGTGCCAACTTACTGAGGCATGTGAGTGGCGCCGGTCCCGCGTGCGGGCCCTCCCACGGGAGGCTGGAGGCAGAGGGATGTGCGGGTGCAGATCTCCCCACCGCCCCGAGGACCACAGCCTGCCCCAGGCAGGGGGGTGCGTGCAGGGAGGAACAGCTACCTGAGCATCCCAGCTCCCTGGGCAGATGGCCTCTGCTCTGCAAGTCCCGAGGATATGCCCACTTGCTTTCCAAAAGAGGTTACGGAGCTGTGCTTTTCCAGGCACTCCTTGGTTTAAAGAGTGGGGACAGAGGTTGTCTCGTGATGCCCAATGCGCTGCTCTAACTGCATCCGTGGCCCCTACTACTGCCAGGAGTGATGTACGGGACACCACACCAGATCAGGAGGGAGAAGTCAGCATCTCCATCTGTGTTTCCAGAGCTAACACGAGAGCCTGCAGGCTCCCAGAGCCAAACAAAATGACATTGTCCATCCAGCAGCACCCTGCACTGACCCCCTTGAGTGATCCCAGGACCAAGCTAATGGGGAAGGCACAAACTGCACAGACAGACCAGGGTGGTGTGGAAGCTGCAGCAAAATTAGCTGGGGAACGACCCCAGGGATCGGGGCCTGAGAGCCCTGCAGCCAAATCTGTGCAGGTACAAAATCAGGGCAGCCCCACGCAGACGATGAGACGATGAGACAGCAGCGGGGCAGCTGAAAGGGTAGGGCACCAATTTTAGCTGGTGGCGGCAGAGAGAGTTTTAACATCACAAAACCAAAGCGAAGAGGTAAACCTCTGCAAAATTCAAACCTCCGCAGCAAAGCAGTGTGTTTAAACCCTCTCCTGCAAACCCATGTCATTAAACAGAATAACTTGGACTCGGCAAATCCAAATGACTCTCACTTTCAAGGTCCCGCATTCAGACGCCCACAATGGAGAACAATGAGGTAGAGAAAAAGCTGAGGATCTTGACGCCGCATTCAGAAGGCCATCTGGTCCGGCCGGCACAGCCAGCGCTGGGAACGGGCAGCGTCGTGGGTTGAGATTTAATCTGAGCCACTTATTGAGTGACCTCAGGCGAATCGTTTGACCTCCTTTTGCCTCAGTCAACCCAACTGTAAAATTGGGTTTAAAGCAAGAACCTCTCTGAAAACCATATGCTGTGCTTAGGAGGAGTGGGAGCAGACTCCCTTCCCAGCAACAGGGCTGTGACGGCGGGTAGAGCCAGAACCGCAGCGGAAGAGGCGGTGCATGGCGCGGGGATCCAGCATCCCTCCGCGTCAGGGAGCTCCGGCCGATGGTTCTCCCGGGTGTCAACCCACCAGCCCTGGGAAAGCAGCTTTGGCCCCTGTGCGGGGACTCACCCGTAAGAGGGGATTTGTGAGGTCTGCCCTTGCTCACATCACTACTGCACCCAAAGGCCCCCAACGTTCAAAGGAGGGTCCCCAAATCCCAATCTCACAGCAGGCAGGCTGCTGTGGGCAGGGATCAGCACAAAAGACATCGCCCTGACAAAATCAAGCATCTTTCTCTACAGCTTCTGTGCCCTTTTATTTATTTACATATTTTGCTGTTTTCAGTAACTGTGGGTTACGGCCATGACCAGAGCTTCGAGGCAAACTCAGCGATGCTTTCCTTTATCTAGTGGGTAACCAGCGAGTTAAGAGCATTGATCGCTCTGGTCAAATGCCCCCGAAAATTGATTCCTCCTCACAGCCTTGCCAAGGAACAGCAGTAGAAAAGCAGCCCCTCTCTCACCTGGGCACCAGCCTTTCCCCGGCACCGCGCGCCCTTCGCCTCTTGGCAGGCTTGCCGGAAAGTGACGGCGCAGATGAAACACCATACCCAGCTAACTTGGGTCCCCAATAAACACAAAAGAGCAACTTGCCCCCCCAGGATGTTCACAGGGGTGTGCAAACGATGGCACTGACAGTAAACCCACCCCGGGTTCAGAGAGGGGAAACTGAGGCACAGCTGGTGTATGGATATTACTGTCAATACCATGGCCAGCTGGAACCCTTGTAGGGCAGAATGAGAGTGAAAGCCATATATAACCATCATGCCATCACCAGCCCGCTGGAAAAACAACCGTATAACTAGTGGCATTACAAATCCTTAAGCTGAGATAAGCCCAAGTAGATAAAGAGCTGCTCTAGGTGACAGCACCGAAGAGATCCTGGGGTGATGACTGCAAGCAGAAAACTAAGGTAGCAGAGACCTGCCCTCCCGAATAAAACAACGGAGGAGGGTGGCCCCATGCTTCAAGGAGAGGCTAGAGCAAAGCAGCAGCCAGAGGGACAAGCAGTGTAAAAGCACGTGAGGCTGGGCACCGCGCTGTCTCCACAGAGCTGCCCGCGCGGGTACCAGCAGAGCATCATCCCACGCTAAACACACCAGCAGCAAACTCGGGAGCAGCCTCGTGCTGCAGGCGCGGGCTGCAGAGATGTCAGAACTTCCTCAGCTGTGCTCCAAGAGTTAATTGAGACAAATAACTCAACAGTGCTACCATTAATGAAATTCTTCTGATATATTTCCCCTGAGCTTTCTATAAATGACTAAGTGACGTTACTGCCTGCAGTGCAAACCCCCTATATGAGAGATAACATTGCCGGAGCTAAGGTTGGCGCATCCACGTTAGAAGCCTTGCGGAGAACTGCAAGATGATATTTAAATAACTATCACACTGCTAAGAAATGAGCAGCCAAAAGAAATATGGTCTTATAATGTGCTCAAGTCTCAGGATGAATCCTGGCTGTTACATGCAGACAGTGAAATGCAGTGGGTGGTAAGTGACAAACTCTTTTAATCCTGCAAACCTACTAAAATTCCCTGTCAAATCTCTCCGATCTCCCCCCGGCGACTCCTATATTTGTACATTTGTTTTGCAGCACACACAGGGCCAAATGCTGCAACAGTACAGATGTGAGAGGCAGCATCACGTGAGCCAGCATGTCCTAGAGGCAGCCAAAAGAGCTGATGGAGGGAAATAACCCACTCACCCATCATACCCATCCCCTGGAAACCTCTCACAGTCTTTTTGCTTCACTTATTTTCTTTTTCTTTCCTTTTTTTTTTTTCAGTAATTCCTCATGGGTATTTTTCCCCTGAGACCCACTGCTACAAGCCCAGAACTTGCTCTGGGCTTACCAAGAACCGTAAGCATTCAAAGTACAGACAATAAAGAAACATCACTGGCATCAGGACTGAGCCCTTATGCTCAGCGTTTGGGAAGAAAGGGTACTAAATGCAAGCAGAGCCACAACTGAAAAAAAAAAAATTATCTTGTTTGTGGACGGAGAAAACTTGGCATGCAACACCAGGGGTTAAACTGCGATAAAATGCAAGTGACCATTAGCCAAAAGTTCCTGGGAGTAACACAACCATGTCTCCAGAGCCGCAAAATGATACCAGGGCACTTGCTTTAAAAGCCTACCTTTACCTCCAGCACGTGTTTCGCACCACTAAAACATGTCATCACAAAAGTATCCCGCTTCCAACTGCGGAAACAGGTTCCCTTGATCTAAGCACAAGCTATAGGTAGAGCTCTGCTGACGATACGGATACCGTACGTGCACAAGAAAAACCAACAGCAATCCCACGTGTTTAAGGTCTGCCTTGATGTTTTGAGCCGAGACTCGCAATCTGCATCCAAACAGTGGCATTGCCCAGGAAATACCTTGGTGACAACTTTGGTGCCACCTTATTTAAACCTTAATTTAAAATGCTAACTTCATAATGAGTGGAACAAAACTGTGTAAAAACATTTCCCACTCTAATCCTGGTTTGATCCCCCCAGTATGGCCTTCTTTTGTAATTACATCCCTTTGTGATCTCACTCTAATGCCTTGTATTGTGACCCATAAAATAATCAGCGCCCTTTGTCTCTCCCTAATCCTTTTAGACTTCCTTCTTGTCTCTACATTCTTATAAATGCTGCCATTATTTGGGCTCAGCAGCTCTTCCCACCACCCCAGAGCCTGGAAAGGGGGCTGCAGGTTAAACCCTGAATATATTCTGCGCAGAGGAGCTGAAACGATGGGAAGATCTTTCCTGCTTTAAAAACCCTGCAATTCCCAACCTCCTCCCCTAGCCACACAGCTTGGCAGGCAAACCCACTTGGCAAGCATGCATATGCACCAGACCTCCCCCCTTTTTATCCTTTGCAGATGACCTTGAGACCCTTGGTCTGGAGGTCGTGGCGGCCAGCGTGTTTGTGGGGAGAGCATGCTTGGCCCCAGGCTGGGCGAGAGGAGCTGCTGCTGCTGTCTGCAGGCATCAACAGAGGGAAAGGACATAATGTCTGCCTTGCCTCGGCTATCAATCCTGCCCTCCCACCGGCAGGGTAAGTGCCATGGACGGCCAGGCACAGCGGGATGGAGGAGCAGGATTTGGGGCAGGATGCAGAAGGGAAGGGGGTAAGGACGCAGAGAAGGGTACAGGGATGTGTAGTGCTATGCTTGGCTACAAACCAGTCCCCCCGCAGCAAGACACGGTGAGGAAAGCGTCTTTAGAAGCCCAGATCTCTCCAGAGCTATTCTCAGGTCCCACAGTACTTCAAATACTGGGCAGGTCCATTTCACCAAACTTCAAGAAACCTCTTTGGCTCTAAGTTGCACAATTGACTTACTTTCCCTTTTTCCTTGGTTTTTTTTTACAGCACCAGATCAAACAGGGAAAATTGCTACTCTCAAGCCGGATGCGTGCAGAGCCTGATCCGATACCTAGTCTGATGGTGATTTCCAATTAGTGGTAACTGCTTGTTATTGAGTGATACAATCAATGGGTCTTACTCCACCGGCCGGGCTGTGATTTATGATGATGTGGAGCCAGCTCCATCAAATTACAGCATCGGCAAAAAGGGCTGGAAATGTCATGAGACAACATGAGCAGAGTCAAGTGAGGCCAAGTTAAGCAAAGGCTGGTGATGAGGAGAAAGGCGACTGTGTTTTGGGGAGCTCACCTTCCAAAGGAGTGGACTCTAGCCGTTACTATTGCTCAGAGGGTATCTTCATCCACAGACAGCAAAGGCGTGCATCAGCTTCTGGCATGCACAAGGGAAATACAGCTCCTCAAAGAGACCCACGAAGACACAGCCAAGCAGTGCCTCCAGAGAACACTGCCTACAAAACTGATTTTAATTAAGACAGCTCGGACTCATGTGAAATTATGAAACTGTCATTAGGAGAAAGAAAAGATCTGTATTCAATAACCTGATCAGATTATAAAAACATGTTGCATTCCACAACCTTTTAAACTAACACACCAGGGTTTGAACAGACGCAGAAATAGCAACTGAAAAAATTCCAACCGGCGTGTTAGGCAGAGGGTGGAAATGCCAAGGGCCTCCGCTCAACTCAGTCATGCGTAGGCTTCTTGCACACTTGTACTTGTTCAAAAGAAGGTTACGCTACAAAAATATTATCAATGTGTTTAGCACCTGACCTGCCAATCCACAAACCAGCCAAGGTCCGCTTCCCTCCGCTGAGCATCTTTGGTTAATAATGACGACATACAGAAATTCCCCTGAATTTTGGCTAAATAAATTTAATGAGTCAATTCTTAGAAGGAAGGTTTTAAGAAGCGCCTGCTCCATGGGGAAACTGCATGCACCTCAAACCCATCGGGGCCGCATGCACGGCGGCTAAGAGCAGCATATTCTTCCAGTTAAATTTTACTCAATGCCAAGCGTTGAAGTAAATTTGAAACATAAAAATATGATATCCAGCCCACATTTCCTGAATGCAAATATGTACATTCCTCTGAGCCAAGAAGATTATATTCCAAGCAATAATACAAAGCCAGGGTCTGTAACGGTGATATGAGACTAACAGCCTGCCTTTGAAGACAGCGAAAAGTGCAGCAGAGCTCTCAAGGGGCTCCGGTCTGTCAGATCCCTTTTATTCCTCCATAGCACGGCCTTGATCAACTTTCAAGATTTTTGTTTGTGAAAGGTTTTTATTTCTCCTTTGCTTTTGTGTTCAGATGTCAGGCTCAGAGGGAAGAAGAGATCAGCATTGGGATGAGGTTTTACCCACCGGCAGTATTTACTCTGCTTCGCAAAGGTCTGCTTAGTGCTTGGGTTTTTTCCCTTCCAGGCAGCCAGCACCCATTTCTTCGATGCAATGGTCCCCTCATCTCTACAATGGGGATAATCACCCTCCTCTTTTGTTTGACTTGCTTATTGGGACTTGGGGCAAGGAAAATCGCTATTACTTGCGTGTAACCACCCTGAGACATGGGGGCTCGAGTGTACAGCTGTGATTCATTCTTAGGAGATTTCATCTATGTTTAAGCTGAGTCCTAAGTGCAAGTGCGTGCTCCTGAGGTTCAGGCACAGCAAGGGAGCTCGCCCTGAGCAGCAGGTTACATTTGCCCGCAACATCCTGTTTTATTCCCATTATCCGCAGGCACCTGTGGCATCGAGGCCAGCTGCACTGTGTTTTGTGCTGGCTTCACCCAGACCTTTTCTCAGGGCTGGCAAGAAACCAAGCCTGAAGCCAGAACAGAGTCCAGAGCATTTTCAACACAATCCCTTTTTCATTTTGATTCCCACGAAACTACGGCTACAAAAGGAAATGCTATTCAGGGACACGCAGCACATCACATACATATCGATGCAGGGGCCGAGATAACAGTGTTTATTGACAACGCGCTACCCCAAAGGTAATTCCTCCGGCTCTCATGTCTCCTGTTTACGGGTCCGAGAAGTTTGACATTGTGCTTGTGCGTCAGCCAGCTCCCAGCTCATAAATGCCAGAGCCGTTCACCAAAAGTGCTCCAAGGTTTAGCACCACAAGACTGACGAGTTTGAGATCCAGCTGCTAACCTGGCACGGACCCAAAGCCCTTGGCTCCTGGACAATGTCACTTCTTACACGACTGAAAAGCTAGGTTTGCAGATGGCCACTTCATGCACTCGAGAATTGTTATACACAAGGGCTGGAGTGTTCCCTTGGTGGGCTGCCAGCCGGCCCCGGCGCTGCGGGGAGCAGGCAGCAGCGCTCCGAAAGGCCCCCCCACTTTGGGGAGGGCAGCCCGGGAACCCCGGACCCAGATTTTGCTGTAGACTTTTCCTGCTTTGCACCAAAAATATCGTGGCGCAGTTTACAAACTCAACAGAGGCGGTAGTAAGTGGCCTGCACAGAAAGAAGAGTGGTAGCCATCTCCCAAACAAGTTGAAGAACCCTTCAGTAGAACTTATTTAACAAACCAGCATTCAGCCAGGTCTTGGGGCCATTCCCATCCTCACACCCAGCAGCAACTTCTGGTCGAATGCAAAAAGGATTAGCGGCTGCAACCCAGAGCCCACAGACAGTCTGTGGGCAAAGCTGGCCACCAACACAACAGGGACAGAAACCACCACGACACCTCAGCTCTGCCATCAACCCTGAGACGAACCCAAACCAGTATCCAGAGGTGGCAAGGGGGAACCCAGCAGCCTGCGTGGCAGAAGACCCAACAGGACCAACCGCTTTGGCTGTGGCGATGCGACGGGCTAAGCTGGGTACTGCGCAGGGCTGGAGTCGCAGCCTGCCCTGTAATTCTTCCTCCCCTACCATTAAATCTCATTCCCTCACTGACATTTTCATCTCCCTCCTCCTCCGGGCTCCCCTACCAGACAATCTGTCTGGTGTTGTTAGCCTTGCCCCCAAAGGCACTGCCACACTGGGTAGTAAATAAGACCTTGCTGCCTCCACACTGCCTGCCTTAAATAACGAAATTAAAGAAACCATGACCTTCAGAAGGTCTTTGCCTATGGTTTGGAAAGCGCTGCCTGCCAAGCAGAGCCCAGACGTGCTGCAAAGCAGAAGGGCTTCCAAACCCACCGCAGGAGATACACGAACCACAGACTACTTCACTGCATGACTTTAACATGACTTACCCCTCCGAGACAGGGAATTTACTGCTGGAAGGTGGCTTTTAGTTTTCTCCCCAAGAAACCTGATTAGCTCTTCTCTCACACTTGGACAGCTACACAGATTAGATGCCAGCCAGATCCCCACACCAGCTCCAGGTTCTTTTTTCTCTTTCCCCTCTTTAATCCTCCCTCCCTGAACACCAAGCACCCACCACGCTGCCCTCCTGCTTCCCGGCAAAGCCAGGGCCCCTTGCGGGATTGCCCCATGAGGTGCAGGTGGGACGATGCCCGTACTTACTCGCTGCCTGAATCTTCGCCTTCCGGCTCACCACCAGCCCATAGTGGTTTTGCGCCATGCAATCGTACTCGCCTTCATCCGAGGACCCATCTCCCCGGACCCTCTGGAAGCGGGAGACGTAGAGCGACCCGTTGGCCAACATGAAGGCATTCTCGCTGTCCACGATCATCACGCCATTCTTCCGCCACGTGATGGTGATGGGCTGGATGCCCTCCACCTGGCAGTAGAGGATCAAGGGTTGCTCCTGCACAGCTATGTCATCGCTAGGCTCCACAACGAACGCCAGCTCGGAGGAATGGCCAAAATCTAAAATGAAGAGAGAAGGACAGAGTCAGCAGCGTGTCCACAGGAAGCAGCAAGAGCCAACTGCTATGGCAGCAAGCAGGGGATGACGAAAACATTTTGGATAGAGTGGGCTACACTAGGGTTACAGGGTGCCAGCATTTTGGAGAAACACAAAACCCTTGGGCATGCTTTGCCTCCCAAGGCTTTGCTGTGAAAACCTTGGGGCACAGTTTCCAAAGGCTCAAACAGGCACAGACCCTCGAGGCTGCGTTTGGAGACTCCAGTGAAGGGGACGGGCAGGCACACCCCTCCGGTGGCTTGCCAAACCCCAGCTCCAGTTCCCAACACCCTGCAGAATGCTTCTTCACCTCCCTTCGCAGGGGGCAGCAATAGGCAATAAAAACTTGCACAAGCATGGGGCGTCAGCCGTTCCCACCCCAGGAGCAGAAGTTTACACCAGTTCAAGAAATCCGCTCCTCTCCCCCATGTAACCAGGCGGGGAGGGGGCTGCGCCATGCCCCAGACTCATTCGCAGCACAGCTGGCGGGGGTGAAGAGGGGGATCGGCAGCTCCCGATTCAGACCATATTGCCACCGGCATCTTCATGACACTTCTCCCGCTTGGCAGAGCAGGAGGCTGTTTGCCTCTCGCACGTAACACCGTGCCCTTCTGTCGCTTTGGTCTCTCTCACGCTGTAACAGGCAAAGGATGGTGCTATTCAGTCCTTAATGAAGAGCAAGTTAAGCACTGAAATACAAATGCACAATGTTCTGCCCACAAAAGGTTTCTTGCAAAGCAATTACGCTAAACGACGTCCACGAGAGATAAGTTACTGCAGAATTTGTACCAACAATAGGCAAACCCTCGCTTCCCATCATACAGATACATCCTAATTTACTTCTTTTGCCAACAGAACGTTTAAACAGAACGTTAAAACAGTACGTCTTTGGCATGTTATGCTTCACTTGGTCCAGCACACCTTTTTAGGGTATAATTTGCCGTACAGTCATGATTAGATGCTACAGAAGATGACAGTAATAGAGCTATTGTTTAAAGATTAGCCCAAAATACACACTGACATGAAAGACAAAAAGCGACCAAGAAACAGGAGTCATATAAATATTTGAAGGGTGTAAATGCAGGGATGGAGGTGATTTTTTTTTTTTTTTTTTTAAAAAGAGCAGCAATGGAGAAGAAATTCCAGCAGAGTAAGAAAACTACAATCTCATCCAAATACGGGGAAAGCCTTTCTAACAGTTCTCTTGCGCAACAGCCCCTCGATGGGGTCGAGGTTTCCAGCTGCTCAAACCTGCAATACAGCTTCTCCCCTCTTTCATGGGCTCAGGGGGACCGACTCCACAGCTGCTCGCAGAATTGGGACGCACGTGGGCAATTTCTCTTGGCAAACGCCAGCCACAGCACAGTCTTTGTAATGCCTGTCCCTTATACAGATCCCACCAAGGACAGGATCCCACCGCACTAGGCTCAAAACCAGAGTGGAGGGGAGATCGTTAATGCATGGTAAAAATAAGAGAGACGAGAAGAGGCAGTTATCCTAAAGAAAAAGAAGAAAAAAAGGTCTGTCTTTTCTGCTCTGCAAACCCTGTGAGATTTTTTTCTTTCTTTCTGTAAATCCCCATTGCTTTCTACGGCAACTTAAATTGGATTACGGGGGATAAACACTGAGTGCAACCTGAGCCAAGGCAGATGGACGGAGCAGACAAAGGCGGCAGGGGTAGTGCACGGCAGGTCAAAGGTACTGGTGTCAAGGTATGAGTGTGTGCAGGGAATGGACAAATTCTTCTTAGTGACAGACACCTAAAACACACACTTTATTAACCCATTAAGTCTTAAAATGTCAGGCTAGCTCTAGCCATGTCAGTGATCTATCGCTTACTGTGACTTCTTTTTTATGAGATAGCCCTGGGGTCCTCTCAGCAAGTTAGACTACAGCCAGCACAAACCCATCAATTACTTTTTTTGTGAAAATTAAGGAATTAGATGAATGCTCTGCATTTTTCTGCAAAGCGGCCAGAGCCGCAACAGCACCTACCACACCAGGGCCCCGTTCCCTGCGTGGGCGCTCCTGGGAGTTAGGTAGGATAAGGACCCTCGCACCCTGACTCCCCACTGAACCAAGGGGGACTTCTGACTCCAGAAAGATGGAACAAGATGTCAGGATTTAGCCTAACAGGCAATCAGAAAAAAATCCCTAATGAAATAAATGCCCCATCTTCCCCCAGCTCCCCTGTACTCTTAGATAAAACAGCTTATTATTATATGTACAATAAAAGGAAGAATCAACATAATTACATGCCCTTCCCACAATAGCTGTCATTATAATAACCATCATTAAGGCATCTGATTGGAGATAATCATGTTTACCTCCATAAACATTCGGTCTGCATCCTAACTCCAGGCTGCGTGAGCAGCAGAAGTGATGACACTCATAATTAGGACCAGCGCCCTCAGACACACGCCGGGGTGGGGACAGACACTGGCTGGTCCTGGGGTCTCCTCACAGAATCTCAAGAGAATCACTAAGGTTGGAAAAGACCTGCAAGATCATCAGGTCCAACCATCAACCAAAAAAAACCACCACCATGCCCATTAAGCCATGTCCCACAATGCCACGTCTACATGTTCCTTGAATACCTCCAGCGATGGTGACTCCACCACCTCCCCGGGCAGTTTATTCCAGTGTGTCACCACTCTCTCAGTAAAGAAATTTTTCCTAATATCCAGCCTGAACCTCCCCTGGCGCAACTTGAGGCCATTTCCTCTTGTCCTCGGGTTGCAGGTTGTGCCTCAAGGTGTGACACTGTGCAACGGACAGTGTGCAACAGGTTGTAACCCACAGACATCTCACAGTGTCCAGAAGCACCCAAATTCCTCCTCAATGGATGCTTTTTCAATGGGATGCTTTTCTGACCTTGAAGAAATCCCGCTACTACTTTCATGGGGCTTCAGGGCCAGGCGACCAAAAAACTGGACGCATGGGGAGAAGCAAGCCCACCCCATCTGGGGATGTGGGAGAAGCCAAGCTCTGTCTTTCATCCCAACACGGGCTTTCCATGCAAACTCAGCCAGAAGTCTCTCTTCTCCCCAGACACTTAGATGCTGAAAGATGCAGAAGCATATGCCTTTCCCTGGCACCATGGGCGCATTAGACATCCTAAAGCTGCCTGTCTGCATTGTTAAATAGATAGATCCGAAATTGCCTTAAAAAACTGAGCTTTGGTCCTCAAGGGCCTCGGTGTCCCACTCTGCAAAAACCACAGGCTCTGTCTTCCATGGGGTGAATGCCCGAGTCTCACAATTAGGTAAGTCATTGGTGGCACGGTCGGCAAGAACCAAGCTGGCAAGCCGTCCTGAGCGTGTTTCTGCAGCACCGCGGCACTGCAGCCCAGCAGGTCCCCAGCACGCAGCAAGATCTGAGGAAGCAACCATGGGCTCTTCCCCAGCCAAAGGTCACCTTGAAGCCAGCACTATTCATGGAATCATAGAATCATTTAGGTTGGAAAAGACCTTTAAGATCATCAAGTCCAACCGTAAACCTAACCCTGCTAAGTCCACCACTAAACTGTGTCCCTGAGCACCTCATCCACACGTCTTTTAAATACCTCCAGGGATGGTGACTCCACCATCTCCCTGGGCAGCCTGTTCCAGTGTCTGACAGCCCTTTCAGTGAAGAAATTTTTCCAATCTAAACCTCCCCTGGCACAACTTGTGGCCATTTCCTCTTGGCCTCTAATCCCTATGGCCCTCAGCCTCGTGGCCTAATTTGGAGACACAGAGTGGGCTTGGTGAGAAGGATGCCCCTCCCAATGCTGTGCTTCTACAGAGCATCATGTTTCTGGAGGTTTTCTCAAAAAAGAATGAGGCCCTGGGATGCTGTACACCATCAGGAATGGGTATAAGAAGCTGGTCCACAAAAAGCCCAACCTAAGATCCACATGGCCGATGTGCAGCCGCTCCGGCTGTGTGTGAGGCATGGTAGAACTTGGGTGCCTTACACCTTCTTCTTCCCCTTCTAAAGACCTCCCTTCACTCATTTGGCTGTAACCATGGGATTATTTGCATTAAAAGTGGTTTTCAAGGATCGGGCTTCAAACAGGGACGTTGGGATTTGGCCTTCCGAGATCGGCACTGTGGGGCTCCAGATCTCGAAGGCGGACTGTGAACGCAGAGCCCTGCCTCCCTGGGATGCTCAGGATGAGAGACAAAGGGACAGAGACACTCACAGAGGAATTTCCATGGCAGGACAAGAAGGCTCCCGGCGTTTGCTCTAGCAGTCAGCTCAGATGGGCCAGAAGGAGAGCACATACAAAACGAGGAGGTAACGGGGAAAGAGAGGGACCTGACTCCGTTAGCATAAATAACTGACTGTAGTTAGCAGTGAGGCACAGAAATGATGCTGCAAAGTTGGAAGTTAACGACACTCCAAAGGCACATGGAAAAAGTAAAAGTGCAATTAATTGAGAGAGGCAGAGAGGAAATCACCGAGGTCATGCGCATTCACTCGGGGACTCCGAAAGCCCCATCCCTCTCCAACGGCTGGCTGCGTATCCAAACCCAGCTCATCCCATGCAATGTCCCAGGTACCTCCCAAAACAGACTGCGAGGCAGCGGGGCTCACAGCCACTCTCTGCTCGAGGCAGAAACTGTAAAACTCGCCTCATGGCAGCTTGAGTTTGTAGTCAGAGGCAGGCGTGTTATGCAGGCAGCTGAACAGACCGCTTGTCTCAACACCGGCAGGCTGTGCCGAGGAGCGCGCGAGGGAAAATTGCTTTGCTTTCTGCAAAAGGATGGAGGGAGGAAGCGTTATTAGCTCTGACATCAGGGCCACAAGAAAATTATTGGAATCCTCATTCTACAAGTCTCCTTTTGAGAAACATTTACCGTCTCCCTGAGCAATACAATATGTGACTATATGTGCAAATATTTAACAAAAACTACTTCCCCTACTGATCAAGCAGACAGACGTACTCAGAGAAACCAATTAGCACTTGTGCTTTTGAACCAAGAGATTTATTTAGCGCTGAGAGAAAGAACTTTGAATTAATGGGAAGCTTAAAAGACACTTTGAAGTACATTTAAAAAAAAAAATAAGTTTAATTATTTTTTACTTGACACTGTGATTCATGTTCAAAGCTTCAAAAGAACTTGCTTATACCCTAGCATTGTCCTTTTCCATTTGGGAAACACGATTTCGGCTTTCCCTCCTGTGCTTCTGAAAAATACAGCAGCTAATCTCACCACTTTAATTAGCGGTGACATCCAGCGCAAAGGACCTCAGTCACATCATGGCTCATCCTCCTGGACCCTGTCCAGACCCACGGACATCCCTGCCCCAGGAGCACACCGTCCCGGCAGATGAAGCCCATATTATTACTCCTGTTCGAGACAGGGAACATTAATCACAGAGAGATGAAGTGACTTGCCAAGGGCCCGGTCTGAGTTCGTGGCCAGGCGAGATATTGCAGGAGCAGTCAGGTCCACCCTGTTCTTCCCGGCGCAGCATTGCTGGGAGCACCGGCGGGGAGACCGAGGCAGCCCCAGCTCCTCTCTCATCACACCAACAGCACAACATCCACCTGAAAACTGCCTCTCATGAGCAGAAATCTGCCCTCTCCTGACTTACCATGTTTATTCCCAGCATAATGCAGCATAAATCAGCAGCGACCCACCGGTGAGCCTTACCACCACCAAGGATAGCCACTCCGGTCCTGCCTCAATAAAGCCAAAAGAAGATGCCCCTGGAGTCCTGCGAGCCCAGGACCAGAGGTTTTTATAGCAGGATGCAGGTTAATATTAGGACCAAAAACCTGGGTGCAGGTTGGGACAGCCCTACAAAAAAGGGCTCCTGTTTTTTCAGTGGTGGTTTGTTGTTTTTTTTAAACCCTTCTGCAAATGGGAGGATATGGAAGGAAGAGATATCTGGACCGGAAAGATGTTCTCCAGCAGATTATAACAGAAATTGGCAACCTAAAAATCCAGCTGGTGCCCCTTAAATCTCCTTGAAGCTGACCCAGACCCTAAGGAGAAAAGCACTACGCTGCAGTAAAGTGCAAATTGGCTCTTTAGGGCATCCAGAAAAATTTACATTTAAAGAAGAGGAGAATAGGCTGTAACAGGCCCAACATCTTGCTGGCAGTAAACTTTACTAGCTCAGAATTTTTTATTCCCTTTCCTTTCGGACGGGAGGTTATATAAAGCGAGTTTTCCATCAGGGTGCATAAACCACATCCACTCGTTAAGTGATTGCAGAAGGTCTCTGTTGAGGATAACGCGACCCCTCGGCCACCTGATGCAGAGCCCAGAGGCTTGCCCAGCATCGCTGCCCTCGGCAGGGAGACAGATTTTAGCCGAGGAAGGCAAACACAGCCCAAAGAGCCAGAGAAGTGGCCCCAAATAATTTTCAGATGTTCAAGACCAGACTGGGCAAATCCCAGGAGGTCGCTTGTTAAACACAGCATGGAAGCTGGAAGCATTCACAGCACAAAGACCCTTTCCAGGACAAGCTCCGCGTCCTCGTGGGCTCCCCTGTTTCTGAAGAAAGCAGGGTGAAACCTGTTGGTATAGCTGGAAAGGGCAAAGACCTTTTCTGAGTTAATTGCCCACAGTAGCTCCATCCACAGTGAGGCATCCAGAGAGCGCGGCAGCAAGCCGAGCACAGGATGCGTTGTTATTTGCATTCCCCACGTGTTTCACAGCCCTGACCAGATCGCAGTCTCGCCGCAGAGGGCATCAGTGATACAAATATGGAGCAGGAGACAACCGCGCACGAGAGGACGGCAAAGGCAGCGGCCAAGGTGGGAAACGCTGTGCCCAGAGCCAGGGTCCCTCCAGGTTTCAGCCCCCAAGGCTGCTCTAACGCCAAACGGGGGTTTCAGCGCTCGACTCTGCAAGAAAGCAGCAGGGAGCTGGCTATCACCGTGGCCGGTCCCTTGCACAGAGCCGGCAGGGCACAGCCTGGCCACACGGTATGCAACGGTGCTCACGGATCAGAGACATGGCAGCTGGGAGAAACACGAAGGCATGAGGCTGCCGAGAGCCACAGGCGCCCTGGCATCACGGTGCCAAAACCACCGGCCAGCACAGCTCCATCGCCCAGCCCCATCAATCACCCAGCCCTTGAAATTCAGCTCGAGTACTGGATGGTGTGCACGGGAAGGAGAGGCAAGGTCCTTCTGGAGGAAGAGAAGTTTCTGTGCACATTAAAACCTTCAAAACTCTTCATCGCATCCAGGGGATTCAAAGGAAACACAGCGCTCCCTCCTCCCTGCCATCCCCTCTGCCTTACCACCTCCCACCCTGAAATTCAGGATGGAGGAAAGCATCGCCTCGCTCCTCTCAAGGAGCCGAGCACCGCACCGATCCCTGCTTGCTCCAAAACCAGAGCCGTTTTAACGAAACACTAGCACTTCCCTCCCTTTTCCCGTACTCTCAGGTTTCAGCAGCAAAGACCCTTTTGCCAAAGCATCTTCACAACTCAGCAGAACCACCCGCCACAACCCGCATCCTCCTGACTCACCATTAGCTTCATCAACGCAATCACATGCACAAGAACAAACAACAACAAAAAAAAGGCAGAAAATCCTTGACTCTGCTCCGAAACTCTGGTTTTAAATTACCAACATGGGAGCGGGTCTGGGTTGTTAAGTGACTGGGCTCCTCTCGAGTGGAGGGTGCGATACAACAGCGACATTTGATATAATAGCAAGGCCAGATCAGTGTGCTGTGCGCTTTTCTCAGTGCGCTCGCCTATTTGCCTCTCTCTTCTCTTAAAGTGCAATTATTGACATGTTCGCCTCCTTAACCATCAGTTTTATATGCTTGCCAAGGACTCCTGAACATGTGTAAACAATTATTTTTATTTTCTTGCAAAACCAAAATGTTGCATATTCTTTTGGATAAACGGACTCGGGTAGATTTTCATGAGCCCTGCTACATAATTTATTAGTTTCTAAACTCTGTAAAACTAAAAGCTCCAGTAAAGTTCAAATAAGTTTGTGATTTCAAAGTAATTTTGAACGGACTATTCCTGTTCCTGCCCAATGTTATTTGGTTGATTTAAATGGGAATTCTTCATCTGCAGAGGGAGGCTCCTGCATTGTTCTGTTAGATCAAATAAAAGGACAATATCCGGGGTCAGAAGCCCAGGAGCGCAAAGCATGAGATAAAGGTGGGGAAAGGGGGCACGGAGAAAAGCATCTTCTGTCCCAGATCTGTTGCAGGCTGCAAAACGAAGCGCGTGGTCTGCTTGAAGGCATGCTGGATCAGCTCGCTGCTTCGGGGGGGAAAGCCGGGCGCCGGCAGCGGCTTCGCACGAGCTCCGCTGCACGCTGCTCCCCGTGCCACAGCCCCGCGTCGGGGCCCCATCCTGCTCCCACCGGAGCCAGCGCTGGATCCTAACGTTGCGGCGAGGCGAGCGAGCCGGGAGCGGCCATCCCAGTGCGGCGGAGAAAGACGTTTCAAGGCAGCGGGATGGGGAGGCATGGGGGGAGCAGCGTCCAAAGGGTTTGGGAAGCAAGGGGCTGGCATTGCACAGGATCACTGTTTGGCACTTCTCACGCTGCGACACGGGACTCTCCAGAAACAAGGAAATCGGAGAAAGAAAAGTTCAGGCACACAGAAAAGAGGGAGAGAGGCTTTCTCATTTGCACACGTAAAATGAGAGGGGGTTTGCAGCTCTCCACCGGGCAGTACTGCTGCTGAGCTGCTCCACGCTAGGCTGATTGCACCAGGGTACGCGGGCCAAAACTAGGACTGAGCAGAAAGGAGAGGAGCAGGGAACCGGGCTGTAATCTTGGATCTGGGACCCTCTCCCAGCTCCTCTCCTTGGGACCCTCTCCCAGCTCCTAAGCAAGTGCGGGAGCTTGGGCTGTGCAAGGTCCAGAGCCCGACAGGTATAAGAAGAGCGATTAGACTAGTTTAGGATTTATAACTGCCTGTGCGGGGCCTGGCAGGATGGATCAGGAGGGAACCAACCCGCCCTATTCCCCTCTTTATCGGCTGGTTTTTAAATACTTCCAACGAGAAGTTTCGTTTTGGCACTGTGGTGGCCCCAGCAGAAGTTTGCGTGCCACCGGCACGGGCGGCTGCACGCTCACACCCCTGCGTGAGCTTCGCACCCAGCACCGGTCCCAAACGTGCTGCACGAGTATACGGTTGTGAGACGACCGCCCCGTTTCGCGGGCTGCCTGCCGCATCCAGCACGCGGGAAAACCACGTCCCGAGATTCTCCTGTTGAACTCCCCCAGAGAGACAAAGCCCAAACGCGGGCTTGAATTTCATATAGCGTCTCCAAGTGTTATTGGGGAAATGATACCTGATACTCTCTATGTGTATTAAGAAAAAAAGACGGGGTATTACACCAATTTAGGAGAAAGCAAGCCTTTTTTTGCATCTAAAAAAACCCAACAAAGCCACACAGAGTAGGAATTAGTGAAAGCTTATAGCTTCAATAATTTAGAAGTTAAGCCTACTTAAATATAAATGACGATGTTTAATTCCAAGGCTGTTACTGAGCAGAGCCGGGGAGCCTCACGTATCCTATGCCTGCCTTTGAATGCCGGGCTCAGCAATAACAGACAAAAGCTGTCCACCACCCAGAACAAAGAGCTCCAGGAAATTAAAAAAAAAAAAAAAAAAAAGAAAGAAAATACTGTCTCGCTGCTGAGCCCACTCCAGCACGCTGACCAGCAGCTCCCAACGCCTGGTTCACAGTCGCCAGGCCAGCATTTTGGCGAGTTTGAAAACCGCAGGGGTGGGAGCGGAGCATCCCGTCCCGCGCAGCATCCGTCCCCGCGGCGAGGCTTCCTGCTCCGGCGCTGATTGACGCCGACGCGGGAGGGTTTATTAAACTCAGCAGAGCGCAGAAACGCGTTACCTCGCTGTTAACCGCATCTAGAGCATATAAACCCGCCGACGGGGGGAAAAAACCCTCAGAACAGTAAAACTTTTAAAGTGCAGCCAAGCACTCTCAAGCGAGGCCAGAAAAACACACCCCAAAGTCAGGAGCCGCTGACCTGCCAAGTTGCAGCATAAACACACACGCAGGGCAATTTGGACAGCAGCAGGCGATAAACTAGACACAAACTCAACTTACTAAAGTTTTGCTTTCAAAAATTCACTTCTTTTCCTTTCCTCCCCCCAAAAATAAGTACTTTTTCAACCATCCTCATTCCACTGCTGCGTACCCAGGAATCCCAACAGAGTAACGCGACCTGCTTCGTTACACCCACTTCACAGATAACTTGTATTTTCCGCGAGTTACGCTGGCTTCTCCTCCTCGCCGTGGCTGCTACGAACCACGTGGCGAGATTTATTATGGGAATAGCCCACAGCCTGGTTTCCTAAACACCGCGGCAGCTAATCTCTGATTAATCTAACACACGCTTTTCTCCCTGCGACCGTGCTGGGCTGCTTGCACGTCTTTTTAAACAATTCCTACTTTTCTTTATCTTTAAGGCTGCTAAGTGAAGAGGGGGCAGGAGGCATGTGGGTATTTCGCTGCGGAACAGCATCTTTCTCAGATTAAACCTGTGCTTAAGCAGCATCACCAGTAGAAGGAAAATATTGCAATTTCTCAGCAGGGCACGTGCACAGTAGGTCCAGGGAAAAATCCCTTTGATGTTTTTGTAGTTCGGCCCTGGTCCGGTGGGTGGTGTTACCGGTCGCGGCTGTGTGAAGCGAGCCAGGCATTACAGGAGAGCACAACACTTGTAGGTTTAAAGTAGCTGGCCATCATCCCTGCAACTCGCAGCCCAACATCTCTTTGCTGTAGCGACCGCCTTCGCTGACAAACACGACTCGTTCGTGCGGGCGCTGTCTCCCGCTCGCACCGCCGGTGATGATTTCGGGTCCGCTCTCTGGGCGCGGATGCCCAGCCCGGCCACCGCCACGACAGCCACCCCGTCCCTCCCCAACGCTGGCCATGGGGGCGAGGGCCCCCCAAACACCACGGTCCCCTCCCCGGAGCCCCGCACAAGTGGGGTTTCCAACGGAAGGCGCAGCTTGGGGGGAACACTTGGGGCTGTCTGCGGATTAGGGTGTTGGATGGGCTGATGTAGAGGTCTACAGCCGAACGCTGTGACCCCAACGTGCCTTCCCGGGGGGGCCGAGCCCCCCGCGCCCGCAGAGGCGGTGAAGGCGGTGGGTGACACGAGCAGCCGCGGCCGCGCACCGCCGCGCTGCACAGGCGGACACCGGCGTGCCGGAGCCGCGCTCGGTCCCTCCAGCCCCCGGAGCTGTTCGGAACCGTTCAGCCTCCACGGCGGCCCGACGCCACGGGGACGGGCTGAGCGCGGGGCTGGGGGTGACCGGGAAAGGCGTGCGGGGTTGGGACCGGCTGGGAACGAGCGTGGGGGACCGGGACCCACCGCGGGGCTGGGGAGGGACGCGGGGCAGCGGGGAGGAGGCACGGCCCCGGCCACCACGGGGGTGATGTGGGGACGCGAAGTGCGGGAGGGACCGCGGACGGGACCGACCGACCGACCGAGGGGCGAGGGCGGCGGGGAGCGGCGCCGGTGCCGGGCGCGGCGGCGGCAGGTCCGTCCCCCCGCCCGCTCCCCAAGCCCAGCCCGGCTCTTACCTCCGCGGCAGCCGAGCAGCAGCAGCCCCAGCAGGCAGGCGGGCAGCGCGGAGCCCGGCGGAGCCATGGCATCCCGGGCGGGCGGGCTCGCCTCCCTGCGCCCCACGGGGAGGGAGCAGCCCGCGCGGGAGGGAGGGAAGGAGGGGGGCGAGGCGAGAACCACCCCCCCGTTGGGGCGGGGGGGGGAGAGGGGAGACAAGGGAAGGAAAAAAGAGGCAAAAAGCGGATTTCAGCGCTGCTCCCCTCCGCGCGAGCACGCCGCCGCGCCGGGCGGGCGGGGGGGCGGCGCTGAGGGAGCGGGGCCGCCGGCGGGCGGGGGCGGGCGGGCAGCGCCTTGCGCCATCTTGCGCATCCGCCAGGGCGCCGGCAGCGGCGCGCAGGGTCCGGTCGGGCTGCGGGGCGGCAGCGCGGGGGGGGGGGGCGGTCGCGGTGCGGGGCAGCTCAGCGCCCGCCGGGCCCGGGATCGGCGGGGACACCGCGCGGACCCTCACCGGGGCTCCCCTCACCGGAGCCCTGTCAGCAGAGCCCCCTCACCGGGGTCACTTCACGGGGCGCCCCTCACTGGGGACACCCCACAGTTTTCCCCCCACTGGAGACCCCTCATGGGTCTTCCCTCACTGGGGACACCCCTCATGGGTCTCCCCTCACCAGAGACCCCTCACGGGGCTCCCCTCACTGGGGACACCCCACAGTTTTCCCCTCACTGGAGACCCCTCATGGGTCTCCCCTCACCAGAGACCCCTCACAGGGCTCCCCTCACTGGGGACACCCCACAGTTTTCCCCTCACCAGAGACCCCTCACGGGGCTCCCCTCACTGGGGACACCCCACAGGTCTCCCCTCACCAGAGACCCCTCATGGGTCTCCCCTCACAGGTCTCCCCTCACCACAGCCCCCTCACGGGTGTCCCCTCCCTGATGCCCCCTCATGGCCTCCCTCCAGCCCAGCCCCACGGGGTGCTGTGGGCCCCCCCAGAGCTGGGAGCCCTCCGGGGGTCCAGCCCAGACTGCCCGGTGCTGGCTGGCCCCACCATGCCCAGGGGATGGCAGCCAGCGCCAGGCCTTCCCGAGCTTGCCATAGTGATATGGGAAGAAGTTTCCTCGCTCTCAGCCCGAGGGCCTCTCTCCTGCTTGTCACCGCCCAAAGCCACCCGGCCTTGGCAACGGTGTCCGGGTCTGCCGCAGCGGGCGAGGACAGGGTCCCATCCCCGAGCCCCTGCAGCTGTGCCCCAGGCCGGGGAGCTGCCTCTTATCCGCCCTTAGGGATGGGACCCAAAAGTCTGGCATGAAAACAAGGGAAAACACTGACTGCGTGACTTCCAACTGGTTCCACCAAGCCTTTCACTTTCAGGCTTTGTTTTGAAGAACAAAACCACCCGCCGAGGTGGTTGGCAATGCCTGGAGGTGACTGGTGTCCCCAGGAAGCAAGGCAGCAGGATCACAGAGTGGTGACCACGAGGGGATCCCACGTCCGGGAAGTCCCAGAGGGCAGGAACGAAGAAGAGCTTGGCTTGTCCCAGTGCTCTGTATTTTAAATGCCATCGTAAGGTGGCTTACCCGGGTCAGTCACACTGACCAACCAGCTCACCCTTGAAGAGGCCCTTATATCTGATCCTGCCCGGTCCCTCGGCCCACGTTCTCCACAAACACAACTCCTTGTCATCATCAGCAGCAGTAAAACTCATCTCTTCGTAGAAAAACTCATTTCTTCAATGACAGCTCAAAGTCTTTTGTGGTGTTTGCTTGGGGAAAAACAACTAAAAAGAAAAAAAAGTGGATCCTAACTCATTTCTTTTTTCAAAATAAAAACAGAGCTTGATGGACCGGGTTACTAAACCCTGCAACTGTGCCCAGCAACCTGGTGAAACACCCTTTGTGAAGACGAGCAATGCGTGGCTCCCCTGGATGGTACACCCTGAGCGTGTTGGAGTCAGCTAACGAGGAAAGAAGACGTTGCTACATCTGCTCCACATTAAAGCTTCTCTCATCTAGCGGAGGGCTGAGCTGTACGAGGTTGCTTTCAGCTGGGGAAGAATTTGCTCTGGCTCCATCAGCCTCTCGGTAACATCTGAATTTCTGTGCTGTCCCTGACCTTTTGGCACCAGCCCTGCTCCTGTTCCCCAGCCATCTCCCTGGCTCCTGCCGGTGTTTCGGTAATGCTCGCAACCATCATGGGCTTGTGGCAGCTCCCAGGACACCACCGGCTCCGAGGATGTTTTGTGGGAGTTAATAACTCCAAGGGAAATGAAGCACAGTGTGTTTTACAGGGCTCGTTTTCCCTAGAAACCACAGATTTCGGGTGCTTTTGCTCCCGTGTGCAGGCTATGGCCGGTGTGGCAGCGGCAGGACCCAGGAGCTGGGGGAGGTAGCTACGTGTTCAGGGCATCACCACGTTCAGCCCCGCATCTTGCAAATGACACCGGTGACATCGCTGGTGTCGCAGTCAAAAATCAAAAGCACAGGTGGTCCTGCCAAACAACAAGACTCATGAAAAGCTGTGAGATTTTTTAAAGAAGAAATGCAGGGTTTGGGCTCTCCTTAGAGCCACCTGAGAGCAGGAATCCAGAGCACTCATGTTTTTCTCTGCTCCTCTGTAACCACGAGGGCTTAAAAAAGTTGCTTTGTATTGGAGGCAGGGATTCGCTTATCACACTGCGAGCAGAAATGGGAGCCTTTTGAAAAGCAGCGGGATTACAGGAGTGGCAGCCCAGCCTCAACTGAGGCTCCAAACCCCTTCCCTTGCAGAGCTGTCATGGGGTCCATCCCTCCGTCCTCCCTCCCGCAGAGGGGCACCGGGTCTGTCTGTCCATCTGTCTTCCCTCTCCACAAGGTTATCCTCCACAAGAGCTGGCCTCAGCGCGTGTCGCTCACCCCTTGCACAGCAAATTTCTATCAGCGCTAATAGTGCTCCTGATTTACACCAATTAACTGCAAACTGAGGTCCCCAAGACACCATTAGTAGTTTCAGCGGATGAAGTGGGAGATTAACTTGTCTGAATTCACTCAATTTATTATTCTATGTGTAATTGTGGTTTCCCTGTCTGCTAACAGCCTGGGAGTTTTTCACTTATGTACATACACGCGGGGTTTTAGCATCTGTTTCGTGGTCAGTGAGAAACAGGGAGAGGAAGCCAAAATCGTGGCACCCACCTCAAGGCACTGAGCTGAGAGCCGTCCCGGCAGTGGTGGGACAGCCCCGGGACACGCTCCTGGAAGCTGCTTTCCCCAGCAGAAACCCCTGTTCCATCCACTTTTGGCTGTATAAGGACACAGGTGTCATGGCGGCAGGGGCCAGCGCGTGTCACCAGACCAAGGGGATGCATTGTGGCACTTAGCTGCCTGGCTGAGGAGGAGCTGTGTGTTCTCCGTTAATTGAAAACGATTGTGCCACTGATCCAGCAGTTTTACCATCCGTGGAAATGAGTGAGGGGAGCCAGCGCAAACAATGAAACCCACACAATTGTACCTGCCACGCAAATCACGGAGGTCTGACCATGCTGATGTAACTGCTGCTCCAGAGCTTTGCTGGAGGGAAGGAGGTCAGAGTCCTCCTGAGATGCAATTTCCACCACCGGTGTCCGCTGAGCATCCATGGAGCATCCCTGGCTGCCTCGCTGCATCACGCAGCCCATCGCCTCACACTGTGTCGTTTCCCGGAGGGTTGAGGTGGGCAACGTGCTGCACCGGGCACTTGTAACTTACTGAGTTACGTGAGACCACAGGAGACCCAAGCCTGCTGTAGTAATATTGCCAGCTGCATCATAGCATAGCGTACTGGGGCTGGGAAGAGAAAGAAACGCAAACAAATGCCTCACTCTTCACTTCTCCATGGTCCTGGCTCCCCTGTAACTGCTGTATCCATCCATCTCTCTGTTCACCCATGCCACCCCACCGTGTCCCCTCTCGGCAGCCTCCCACCAGCGTCTCATGCTGCGAAGTAAGAGTGGGATTTGCAGTCACCCGTCACCCCCCAAGGTCCTTCTTTGCTCATTTGTGGGGTTACCTGTCGTTAGGAGAAAGACTCATCAGAGTTACGCAGTCTGACACAGTTCCCTTTGACCACTATCACGGAACACTGTGCTAAGTGCAGATTTATTACCTCTGTAATGCAGATAAAATGAGATTTTATGGCCCCGTAGTCCTGGCAGCATAAAGTAATAATGGAAACTATCTTACTCAAGGAGAGAATGCATCCTAGGAAGAAAGGGAGATGCATGGGAGGTTAATAGCATGTCCTCGGGCACTGCCAGATATCCTCTCGCCAATCTAGCTGGACACAAGCCACTGAGTGTTCAGCCCAGCGTGCCACCTGAGAGAACTCTCACCATTTGTTTGCTAGATTCTTCTGCTTATTTTTGACATTAAGAAATCCCCCAGCTGGATAATTTCTTTCTCTTCTAGGAATCAGTAAAAAAACAGAAATGAGCAATCATCAAGAAACGCCTAATGAACCCAAATTCTGCCCACGCCTGAAATCCCTGAAGAATCCCTAAGGAACCAGGCACCCACCATCACCCCACATTCCCAACCTCCACGGTTATGAGCTCAGGCACTGAACTGACACGAGCACGAATCCCGGGTCCTGCTCCCACCGCTGCCCCCCACCAGCGAGGTACAGCCTTGCTGTGGAAGGTGCTCCGCCACGCAGCCCAGCGTCTGCGAGCTGCAGGCTCTTGTTCACATCCATCCAGAAGTGAGTTACTCAAGACAAGCAGGAGGCTGGATCTGAGCTGCTCGGAAACACACATGCAGGCCCCCCTGCACCGCCAGGCACAGCTCTAGCCAGGCTGATGCTGCCTGCAGGGACACCGTGCAGGTCCATCTCTAGCAAACCCACGCAGGCAGAAAGCTCTCCGGTCATCCCCTCCGTGTTTTGAGGGGCAGGGTAGGGCCCAGCACCTAACAGCAAATTTCCCAGGGTCCAGCCACTCCAAGCACAGCTGCAGGATCTGCCTTCCAGGACAAGACTGTCTCTTGGAGCCAGAGCTGTAACAGACTGCATCGTGAGACAAATTCCACTCTTTTCTTAAAATATTTTATTAATAACCCATTAGTTAAGGAATATAAGGACAATGTCTTCTTACACTTTAACACTAAAGAGTATTTGTGGAGTAAGAACAGTCTCTGAAGAAAGTAAGTTATAATTAAGTACAGCATGGAACCAAACACAGACACAATCTTCAAACAAGATCAAGTTCTGGTTACACATCCTTATGCACTGTGTAGAAAATTAAATGAAATTTAAGTTTAAAATATTATCAAGGGAATACAATAACAGAACTAGATGGTAGATTTCTGCTGGACTAAACACCTCTTTTCTAACGAAGGTACTGATTAGAAAAGACACAATGATCTCTTCAAAACATCTATTTCTAATGAGATCAAAAACATATAGAGTGCTCTATTAAAATGGTTGTTTTCTTACACAGCATGTTTCATGGTCTGATCTCAGGTTCGTTAGCTAGTAATGTAAAAAATTCTCAAAACCTAGATTATAAGTTAACTCATTTGAACTATTTAAACCAGAACTTTGCTGTCTGTTAAGTAAGAAATCAGATCAACAAAACATTGAAAGAGATTTTTAGCTGAGTCATGCATTTCATGTAACAAGGAATTAAAAGAAATAAAAGGATGAGAAATGTGACTCTCGCAGCAGCACGGGGAATATACAGTTGTGTAGCCGAACGGTAACATTAATACTACAAAATTATGCCAGTGAGACAAACCTGACATTTTAACAATGTAAAACAATATACACCAGCAAAAAGTTGAATAGCAATAATCTTTAGTGTTACTGAAAGGAAGAAAGGAGCCTGATGCGTAGGAACATATATTAAGTAAGATGGGTAATTAAAGGTATCAACAGTTTGTGTGTCTGTGAGAAATCTGCGAGAAAGCTACTTATTTCATGATAAAAAAATATATGCACTGGTTGTTTCAGCTTTACACATAAAATGTGTGTTATCTGTCATCTTCCATTCATTTCTAGCTGAGACTAGAAAGGTCCCACGTGCGTTCAGGACAGGAGGGACCCGGGGCACAGCCGAGTTAGACAAGGACAGCCAGCACCCTGCGTGGACATGTGTTCGTACAGAGAACAGCTTCGCTGCTGCCCATCAGTGGTGATCTCTTGGCTCTGGGGGAACTGCCTTGATTGCTGTAGCTGAGGTCTGGCGTACCAGGCCACGGCCACCGCAGTACTTGGACATCACACGCTGCCAGTTTCATGCTCTGGTACAGTTCGGTGGCATGTAACAAGATCAGAATGAGCCTCAGCGTGAGGAGACAAAAGTATTTTTGTGATGTGTAAGCAGAACTGTTTGCACTCTGCTGCATCTCCCCCAAAGCTCTCAGAGCGCGTTAACTTGGTGGTTTCGTGGTCGGCCCAAGGTGATCCAGGGGAATGGTGCCATGCTGTGCCTGCTTGTGTTGGCTTCAGTGGCAGGCAGGGACAGATTTTAGGCAGAGCAGTAACGCTCACCCCATGGCTATATGATTGCTAAAGTCAGTACGGACAAAGCACTGGGGGAACGTACAAAGGAGTGCCCCAGAAACTGGCACGCTCATCATCAGCCACTGGGCTAAGTCTCCATCCCCAAAGGCCCCTGGATGGAAAGCTCAGGGCTGGTATCTGACCTGCCCCAGGTACAGTGTCACCTCAGGGAGCCGGGAGAAGAACTCCAGTGCCCTGGTCACACCCGCTGCTGGCCAAACTCCTGCGGGCACTGCCCTCCGGCAGCCAAGACGCTCAGCAGAAGCAGTCCTTTGGCATACTATCATGCTTGTCAGCGGGTGACTTGTTTTTGGAGGTGAAAAGAAGTCACCAGGGGTTCCTCTGGAGTGAGCTTGGTGGAGAACGGTCCTTCTCCCTTTCTCCACATCAGCAGTGGCAATGTGGTGTGTACAGGGTTCGTCCCATCACTGGGGAAGGGCAAGGACTCTTCCACGAAACTAACTGCAAACTGAGGTCCAGCTGCAGACATCTCCCCCCACAGCTAATGCCAGATACTCCCCAGCTGGAGGGTTTATACCTCTGCAATTGCATCCGCACCCATATAACTGTGAATTGCTCTTATTGCCTGCAATAACACTTCAGTGCCTTATCTATAACCCTGCTAAGTCATTAGTTTCAAAGTCTTGTGGCAGTGAGTTCTGGAGGTTAATTGCACGCTTCCTCTGCCCAGTTATGATTTCTTGCCCTTCTAGCTCCTCGCGCTGGTAGCGCACACGCACTAACTCCTGCCTAGCCTGCTCGCCGGCACTGATTTCCAGTCTCTGTGCCACACCCTTTCAGAGTCACAGTGCTTCAGAGCATGGAACGGCATTTCCAAGACTCCTCAAGATACCAAGCAGCAGCTGGAGCAACAGAGCAAGTGCAATGAGTGGAAATACGGCCATTTACCAGAACAGTGTGTCATGCTGGGAGGAGACGCTGTAGGATGGGGAGAGGTGAGAGCTCCAATATCCTTCCCAACAGGGTACATGGAGGCTTGGAGGTACTCCTCTGCTGAAAAGCCGGAGCTAACAGGGTTTGATGGAGGATTGCAAGGACATAGTCTGGTGCAGCTCAGCTCCAAACACAGGGCACACTGTGACACAGCTCTTCGCAACAGAAGCGGGAATAGGATGCTGGTGGAGCAAAGGTTCTCCTTGCTGCAAGCAGTGGTGTATCAGTCCAGATTTCACTACAAAAAAACCCCGTGAAGTCTAAAGCCTTTTACAGGATCTCAGATCAGTACACAGCTCCCCATATAGCTTTGGGGGAATTTCAGTAGGAAGAGAGGGAGATGGGCATCTTTTCCCTCATGTTTTAATAAACAAATGGCCAGATGTCTGAATCCTCCAGTAAGGCAGAACATTTACCAAACACCCAATGAACAGAATTACCAATCGTTATTACTCCTGAGGAGCTGGTCCAATCTGTAGCGTTGCCAGTCAAACTCTGCAAGCCTGTAACAGGGCAGAGACAGGCTAAAGAAAAGGTAGAGAAAAGTTCACCCGACACCAGAAGGCCAGGCTGAGTGACATGTCAGCAGTGAGCAAACAGTGTCAGCAAGTCACTGGATGATTTTCAAACGTTATCTGTAATAAACCCAGACTGACTGGTATGAGAGCGAGGATTTGATTTTAATTTTCAAGCTCTGGTGCTGCTCTGGTCAAAATCATGTCAGATGTCTCCACTTGAGCACAAAAAAAAGAAATAGAAGTCCCCAAGATCCCAAGTTACTTTTGCATTTGTTGGTTCCTTTTTCCCCCCAAGATCCCAAGTTAATTTTGCATTTGTTGGTTCCTTTTTCCCCCCAAGATCACAAGTTAATTTTGCAATTGTTGGTTCTTTTTTCTCTTCACTAGTAGAAGCTTCTTAAGGAAAGATGGATCAACATCCTGCCAGCTGAAGCAATCGCCTTTGGCCAGCTCCTGCAAAACACAGTCCTACAGAGAAACACAACCCAACCCTCCAGCTGTAGGGAGGGTGTCCTACGGCAATACTTAGAAACAAAGCAAGAGAGACATCGGATCTGCAGCACTAGGCAATAAAAAAGAGCCAACAACCAGTGCAAACATATTCTTTAGAAAAAGGCAGTACAAGAATAAGTTAAAACCTATAATGGACTATAACAAAAGAGTAGATCTACTGCTTTTTTTCTCCAACAGACATGAGGTAGTTGTGTTGTTAGGGAGGAAAAAAAATAAAGAAAGAGAGAAGTAGTAAAAATGCTACTCTATACCACACACTACTCCACTTTATAAAATTAAATAATATAAAGATGTTCCAAGGAAATAAAAATACATGTTGTACATTAAAAGGACAGATGTGTACCTAAAATATTAGGTACAAGAACCTACATAAACCAAAGTCCAGGTTGGTGAAATGACCCAGACACTGAAGAAGGTTCTATATAGTACAAGTTGTTAGAGGCACTCGTAGAGTGTGTAATAAAAGGCCACTACATCAGCCTGCTAGTAATAGTTACTGCGGTAGCGCACGAAGAGAGCCTTACAATCCTTTTAACCACGGGAGGGCAGAAAAGGCTGGTGGTTACAGCTCACTGAATTTGTTTGTGTTGGCTTCCACCCCTCTGTGGGACTCCTCTGACAAAATTCATCCCAACGCTGCGAGGCAGAAGGTAGTGCCAAGGCGCTCCGTGGTGAAGAGACAGTTGAGAAGAATCGCTCGGAGTACCCTGCCTCTTCCCAGCATTAAAAAACATCTTGCCAGACGCCTCGAGGACTACAGCAAAGTGACAGCCCCAGTCTAACGCAGAAGGCTCTCTTCTAGCTGTGGTTTGATGTCAGACTTCGGCAGATGGCTCAATCCTGCTCCCACGAAAACCAAGTTACTCATCAGCCTCAGTGGGAAGAAGATGGGCCCTTACCAATCTACCTACTGATATCTTGAAGGCAGTATGTACAGCTGACAGGTCCGAATCCTGTTCTGGTGAGATGCTGTGCCTTCTTAGCTCCTGCTGGGCTCAGTGAGTCGAGGGCATGCAGTACCTCACAGGGACAGGCCCTTACTAGTGCTTCTAGCTCTCCCATGATCAAAGTCGGAGTAGTTCACTCTTTAATGATTGTGGACACATGCCACGTTCTCAGATGCTGAGGATGAACTGGTTAAACCAGAGTTACTACAGAGGGGGGTCTCCTCCAGGGCCGGGGAAAGCGATTGGCACTTGAGTGGCTGCACATCCCCTCTGCCCTCCTGGATGGAGTCCGAATCTCTGCTCTCCACTGAATCCAGACTTTCCCCGTGCATGTGGAAGCCATTGGTGAGCCCACGGATGCAAACGGCCTCTGTTTTGTTAGTCTTTCTGTCAGTACCTAACAGCTCGTCCTGGGCCTGAACCTCAGAATTGCCCATGCAGTCCACCACCACTTGGCTAGCGTCCTGCTGGGTGCTGGGAGAGCCAGGAAGAGCCAGCTCTCCGGAGGGAAGCTCTTCAGGCTCCTGCTCCTCGGTTTCTGTCTCTTCGCTCTCCAGGGTGTGCAGCTGGGAGTCGTAGTCTCTGTCAGAGGCTGAAAAATCAGAATGGACGATGACCTCTGCTTCCACTTGGTGGAGGCTGGCTGGCGGGTGGCTTTTCTTCGCTTCATTCTGTTATCAAACAAGGGAAAAATTAAAAAAGAAGGCAAAGTAAATGAAATTCAGATAATTGAGGCTGTGACCCAACCAAGCACTGAAATGTATTTCTTTTTAATCCCACAGAGTGCAATGGGATGTACACATGCCTCTATTAAGCATTGTCTTGACATGCTTCTCAGAGCTGAAGTCGTAAGAAGCATCTCAAATCACCTCAGGATCGTTATTCCTATTTTACGTTTGGGAAAGCAAGCCCCACGGGAGTGAAGTGATTTGCCCACGGTTTCTTGGCAGGCTGGACCAAGCATTCCTCCAAGCCTCTGTCAAAGACCACAATTTTCAAAACTCACCAGTCTGTTTCCCTATTAAGGGCCAGATTTCTAGAGGGCGAGTGGGCAGCTCTCTAGGTAACTGTCTTCTGAGCCAGCTCATGATACAACTAGATACCAGGGCTCCCTTCACTTTCCTGGTTTAATTTTGGCTAAATACCACAAAATGTTTGTTCGTTAGAGCCGTGGCCACAGCTTGCAAAAGTTGGTGTAAATTCAAGCACTTCGATTCAGAAAGAAACCAACTGTTTCTCATCTGCAGTGTTTAAGTGGAGTTCAGGCTACAGGTCTCCACAACTCTGGCTAACAAGCAGATCATTCTGCTAGATTATAATTTGATAATTTAACAGGCAAATTATTTTGGAAGCTCACAAAGAGCTCTCTAGGCAATCAGTGCTCAGAATCTGGGCAGAGTGTGATTCAGTAGCAAGACGACAATTCAAAGTATGGAAGTGATATCCCACATGTAATTTGCGCTTTCTGTTGAAGCCAACTTTGTGCATCATTTACATATTTTAACACTTTTCTCCTTTTGTTGACAAACTCCGATGGGTAAGCTGTGCTGTAAACGGTGCCCTGTAATTGGGTTGTAAAACATTGTCTTAACTCTATCCACAATGTTAATTACATCCTGGGTATAATTGATTTTCACACTACTATCTGGGAAGGAAGCATAGGTATGTTACTTAGAAGTATTTGCTTGGGTGGAGGGTGCGGGGTGAATTTTTTAAAGCAATAACCAGAGAAATCTTCTGGTACAGAGTCAATCTGAGCAGGTGTCAGCTTGCTTTGCTGAGGCTGTGGCAGAGACATCATGATCCTTGTATAAACTCTCCCAAACACAGGAGTGCATATTTATTCTAATGAAGCAGTATCAGAAACAGGATTTCCTCCCAATCTATGCACCCACATAAAGAAACAATCACAGTGGAAATTGCTCTACCCTATCTAGAGAAGAAGTTTAAATCAACCCTTGATCTTTGACTCCTTTTACAGGCAAAAATGCAATCCCTCCTTCAGGCGAGCACACTGTAGATCTTAATGACTGTGCTGAGCACCGCAGCTCCAAACTCATTCGGCAGGCTGCTTGCTGCATGGCCACAGCAAAGACTCAAAGCAGATTTCCGGTGCCTGGCTCTGGGTCCCCAGGAACTGGGACTGCCACAACCCTGCTGACAACCGAGCTGTCTGACCCCACCTGACCATCACCAAAAGAATAAGCCCACAGCACAGGCCCTCAGGGGCTGGCTGGAGTCAAGAGAGAAGATCAGGGGAGAGTTGAGGCTTTGAGTGATGCTTGGAAAAACTAAACCGGTTTTACTCAAATCCCATCAGTCTCGCTGGCATACACTCCTATACCCAGGAAAAAAAAAAAGTCCACAATCAGACAACTAAAGCTAGCTTAGAAAAGAAAACATTTTCTCCTGTGCTGCAAAGAAGAGAAAGGGAGATGGGGAACACAAATGGAAAAAACCCATCAGAATACACAAGTCAATAAACCATCGAAGACACCCACCATCATGGCATCGTAAACCAGAGCTTGTAACAAAAGCTTCTGTCCCGCGCTGGAAGGGAGCTTCAGTGATCCGTTCACAGCAGAAAGAGGCTCTTTTGTGATAGCGTCCCCGTATCTGGCTATGCTGTTTGTCCAGGGCTGGCTGGCTGATTTATTCCATGAAGACTGCAGAAGAAAAGTGGGAGGAGAAAAGATCCAATTATCAGAGATACAGATTCTTATCCTCCTAAACCTGAAATGCGAAGCAGCTTGAAAAAGGAAAGTGCAAGTTGGGAGAATACCATGGTGTTAGAAGACGCCAAGTTAAACGCGGAGGACACTTCTGATGGCATCAAAATAAAAATGCTCACTGCAGTGGACTCACACAGTCGGCGCATTACAACAGGCTTTATGGCTCTGTTACATGGTCTGATGCAGAGCAAGTGGATAAAAGTTGCCAGATGGTTCACAACTGGTCGCATAAGGGACTTTCCACTGATTCTCAAATTTTGAGGCCAACAGGTATATAATGGCACAAGACATCATTTAAAGGTCCACAGAAATCAACTCCCTGCAAAGCTATAAACCACCCAGAGCAGTATGAGCCTACTGAAAAATACTGAAAAGTGTGAAAGGAACAGGGACGGTGGAAATCTGGAACTAAATGATTACAGTATTTGCTTTGGCACAAGCGATGCTCTGCAGCATGGAGAAGGACCCTCACCTGTGTGCACTGGCATGTGTGCTCCAGTAAGAGCTGAAGACAATGCTAAACTGCTTGCTCTGTGGTGCAGACAGATTTCCTGCTCTAAGCTAGGGCTTGAGTAAACACTCTGCCATTCCCCACCAACATAGAGGCACAAAACTGGGGGCCTTATTTTTTTTGAAATTTTTTTTTTTTTTTTTTTTTAACAGACCACCAAGCAATTCTTAGCTCAGCTTTAAATCCCCTGGGCAACCAGTGTTACCTTGTTTGTAGATCTAATTAAATTATATGAGCTGAACGCAATTTGTTCTGGGTTCTCTCAGCTTCCCCTTGCAATAAACTGTTGAATGCACACCTCTGTGTATGGGAAATGTGTGCCTTTAAGAGCTGAAGTTATTTAACAGCTCAGACTATTAGTTCACAGGCAGAAAAGTATTTTCTTTCCAGGTTTTGATTTTACTGGGCTGTCCTGCATATACCTGAGCTCAGCCTTGCTACTGACTCACATACATACACATATACACACACGCGCGCTCAGATTTAAGGACCACATGAGCCAGTTACCTCTGGGCTCGTTCCACAGATGTTACACATTGCCTGGATAGAAGCGAGAGGCCGACGCAAGGCTGAAGTGAAGAGAAAATCCTGACCTGACGTAACTGCGAGTGTGCATATGCATACAGAATACTGGTGGTATAAGCGTGATGGCCGTGTAGGATGAAGATATACGGCACATCTATTCAAACCCTCTAACCATCTATTGCTCACTGTCAGGCTGGAGAAACCCAGGTTTCTGCTCTGCATATGCGGACGCTACTTACACAGGCCAGATCTATTCCGACAACAGTCAACGTTGCACGAGTCCAGCCGAGATGGCAAGGAGATTTCTGACATCAGCCTGACCTTGTGTGAGTCATTTGACCTCCTTGTGCCTCGGTCCATCTGGCTGGAAATTAGGTAGAAATACATGACCAGATGTTGTATGTGAGCCAGGCGTTCCTAAGTCAGCTATTTAGCAAGCAGCAAATGCTACCTTGTGCTGCCGGTGCTGGCAGAAGGCACATTAAAGCACTCACATACGCGCTGAAGGGCTGCCTGAGCCTTTCCTGAGCACTCTCTGTCCACCTTGACTCAAGCACAAAAGGGGCTCAACACCTTGTGGGAGGCAGAGCAGTGTTACATCCCAGCACCAATCACAAGTCATGGGAGCTTTGCTGCTGCCTCAGGATCAAGCCTTAAGAAAACAAGTAGTAAAGGGCCTCATTTCTATGACAGCACCCTGCAGAACAGTGACGTCCAAACCCAGCGCTGTGGGTATCAAGCATGTGCTAATTTAGAAGTGGATGCTGGAGGCAGCATCTTTGCCATTCCTCTCTCTGCAATCCTCAACAATATATTCTGAGCCAAGAGCATTCCCTAATTGCTCCCTTTCTAAGTGGACAATCATTAAACTATACTTTAATAGCAAGAAATCAACCAAGCGATCACACACAGCTCACAATAAGGAATATTGCTACATGTGAGTACTCAAAGAACGTGTTCAATTTGCTTCTGCTGCCATCTGAAAGGCTTTCTGCAGCTACTGACTGATGGCTTCTGTGCCTTTTCCAAGGAACATACGTTACCGAGCAAATACTGCCTGGAAATTTCAGCGTTGAACCTACACAAATATGCACACATGCACACAAATGTGTGTCCTATTATAGATGCTTACATGCATATTTGCCATCAGAAAGATCTGAGCATCATACGCATACACACACACAGAGCAAACTTGAAAACCTTCTTGCAGGCATCTTGTGAATACCAAAAAAACGCAGAAAGAAACAGGCAGCTCTACTGCAATCCCCAATGGACCATCTGTTAGCGGAAATGTCAATCTGCCATGTTTACATAGGTTTTGATGACTCTGGCAACAGCCTGCTCAGCTCTGGCTGAAATTGGCTGCAATGAAGAACAAACTTGTTTTGTACCAGTTTGCAACTTTCAACAAACAGAAAAAACCATCAGCCACACAACATGGCCTATATCCCACATGTTGTTCAAGCACATTATGTTTGAGAGGGAAAAGAAAACCCTTCTTGGGGCTTAGTCTCTAAGATGGGGCAATTAACTCAGGTCTGTTTTCATCACAGACCTGAAGAAGGTCTTGTGTGCCTGAAAGCTGCTCTGCTTTTTTAAGCAGTATCTTTTGGTGTAATAAACGATACTATTTCTTTCTACTCAAGGGGGGCTAGTGAGTGGCTGAAGGAAGACGAGGAAATGTTCTCTTGGTTTTTACAGTAGAATAACGAAAGCAAGGAGTGTCAGTCTAATATTAATTTAAAGAGGGAAAAATCCCTTTGTCAGTTCACTGCAAACACAAGAATGAAAACTAATAAAAACATCTTCCAATAAAAGGTGTTTCAATTACAGCTAAATCCTTATCAAAGCAAATAAGTCTTTTCATTTTAGCTTTTTTATAGAAGCTCCGACTGGTAAAAACGTGCCTAGATCATGTTACTTTTCCAGTGACAAGTAATGATTTCATGCAAATATATGAGCTGAGGATGAACACGTAGGAAATGTTGATCTTGAAACCTTCCTTGTTTTATGAGGATGGTTATTTAAACTAGCTTGAAATCCTGCACAGAACAAGGCTGGGGACATTTCCAATGTGCCCAGCTTTTAAGGGTGTCATAGTGGAGCGAAAGGATTCGTTGCTGAAAGGGCACCACAGCAACCGGTGGGAGCGGGAAAGCTCCATGTCATGCAAACATACAGGCATCCCTGCCCGCAGCTGCGCCTCTAAACAAGATGCAACATAACACAGACCTCTCCCCCACCAGATAAAGAAGAATCTCTGCTAGCTGTCAACGGGAACACAGCTCTCATCTAAAACTTTTCAGAAAACATTGGGACTTTTTTTCCACGCAGAAAAATTTCCACACGAAAATGACGAACAATGCGGGCAGATCCAAGTCGCTTGATGCATTACAGCTTTTGCTCTCCAAGTCACGGGGATGCTTCATGGGAAGCTCAGTCCCCGCGGGGAGGAGGCCCACAGGGAAGGAGCAGGGCAGCAAGCAAGGAGGGTTCCAGCTCACAAGAAGCACAACGACAAACATTTCCAAGCCAAAACGCTTGGGTTTGGCTTCATTCAATGAAAAGCTGAAGTCTTCCATGGAAAGCAGATGCTTTTTAACATTCTCCCCCACCCCCTAAATTGCTTGGCCCAAAAGCAGCAGTGACAGAGATGTCTGGAGCAGAGCCATTTTATCATCCCCAGTCCATCTGTCAGGGGAAACAGAGCTGCATCACCACAGCCTGTGCATTACGGTGTCATTTATAATGTGGGCTACTGAGGGCATCAGGCTGGGGGTCACTTGAAAGGGGAGGAGAGTAAGAGAGGAAAATCATTCCTCAGTGTATTTACAAATCCTCGTGTGTGACCGCTGGGAAACACACAGAAAGGAAGGAAAAGGGCCTGCTAAATGGCCAAGCGTACTCCTGCCTAATGGAGCTGTCAGCCATCCGGAGGGGCCCCGTGCTGACAGCTCGGCTGCAGTAGCACCTTGCTGTCCTGCACGCAGGGGCAGGGTGGCCAGGCGGCTCCTGTGGTCTGTCCAGCAGCACAAAGACTGTCCCACCTTCCGCCTGCACCATCCTGCATCCCCAGCATTACTTGTAACAGCTCAAGAGGAATCACGGCCCTACGTTTGAAGGAACTGGCGATCTTGACTTGAAAACGACCAAGGGGACTTCTGAAAACCCTTGTCCCCGATTCTTTGCAGGAGTCAGTTCAAATCTGAGCATTGTTAAAATCTTCCTGCCCTTGGTCTTACTGTTCTCCAGTCCCCACACCTGCAAAGTGACATTCACTCACTTCCGACTGCTTATGGCACAGGGACAGTCCCTTCTTTGTGTTTGTACATCTCCTAACAACACGGAGCCTCCAATCTCCACTGGAATCTCGGGCTGCCACAAGAATAAAACCAATGAAGAATAATCCATGAAATGCTAAGGAACAAGCCAGCATGTGAAAAGCCTGCAAGCACAGGAGCAGCTTTCACTGCCACTGCTAATGGCAAGTGCCACCCAACCAACACAAAACAGGTTTCAGGAGCGTAACTTGAGGACAGAGAGGCAAGCAGGCAACTGGAGGTCACACAGGCTTGGAGCTGCCAGCTCCTTGGCATCACAGCTATACAAACCTGCCCAACAGTGGCAGCAGCATCGGACTAAGAGTCTGTCCCAGCCAACATCCTGAGCTCTGTGGTGACATGATATGCTGTTAAATAAAAGGGATTCTTAAGACATTTCTCACTCCCTTTTATTGACTAGGACTGTAAGTGATAGTACCCGACCTAGAGCACGCTGGGGAGCTCTCCCTTGCCAGGCTGGACCAGGAATTTCCTTCCACACGGATTTCCTCTTTCCTGTGGCTCTACCACATTCCTTGCCATGGGTTTTCACAGCCCCAGCCACACACAGCATGAGAGAAGAAAAGAGAAGGCAACAAAGGCAGCTGGTCACTGTAGGTACAAAGCTCCCGGCAACACTCAGTTCCAGGCAGGGTCCCCGGGGGTTTTTTGGCAGCCTAGCTTAAACGGCTGCTGGAAGAAGCTATTTGCAGCACACAAGACAACCCAAGGAACCCACAACCCACTCCTGGGACTTGGTTAGTAGCATTTTGTCTACAAGCAGGGAGATGCACACACTCACAACTGCACCTGACTCTGATTTACATCTGTTGTCATGACCAGGAGCGTGTGCACCGGTCTGGCCATGCTCATGAGACCTGCCCAACTCCTTGACTGCCCAGCCAGGTAAAATCACATCGCCATCCAGACATGTGGCCTCTTGGCAACTGCAGCATGAAGATGTTTTTGGCCTGAGTCTTTTCATCCTCGATTATACATATCAGAGTACAGAGAGGATGCAACGGTGCTCAGGGCTGGCTCAGGTGACACTTCCAGCAGGAACTGGGCAGTGGAGGGAGCAGGGCCTCCTGCGTGGGAGCACATCTCCCTCCAGTGCCTACTCCCAGCAACAACAGCCTGTTGCTCCCGGCTGCCACTCCAGCTCTCCTTCACCTGCCAGATCATCCTCACCAGTCGGCACGGGTGACAACACTGGGCGACAACACTGCTCTCCGGGTGGCTGCGCGCGGCTGCTCCTCAGTGATCCTTGCTTCCCTATCCACATCCATCAAAAAAACAAGCTCTTTATTCTGCTGACAAAAATCCTCAGTGAATTTAACTCTCGGTGGCCTTTCCCCATCCAATTATGGAGGCAGAGTCACTACAGCCAGAATTGCCCCTCTCCCCGAAGCTGTGATCTCTGAACATAATTCCGCTGCCGGACACTGTCAGCCTCTGCAACGGATGCTGGGGGCCCCAAGCTCTCAGGCTAAGCCCCGAGTGGCCAGGCCTTGGCACTGCCCTCCCCAGCCCCTGCTCTGCACACATTAAAATCTTTGTGCAAACCTTTGCCAACAGGATTGCTGCTTTGGAAAGAGAGATCTGGATATTCTGCCCCCAGAAAGGCCTCCCAAGGGAGCAAACTTCCCCCCACACCAACCTGTTCTCAGGGTAAGTCACCATCACTGAAAACATTTGTTCCTTATTTAACAGAAAGAGCTGTAGGAAATTCCTCGCACTCTTCGGCTTGGGTCCAGACAGGCAGCTACATTCCACCGAAATCCATAGATGCAGCTTGGCTGCCAACTGCCTCTCCTTCAGCTGAGCGCTGATCTGCCACGGCACTTGGGGATGGCCAAGAGCACAGCTTCAGCTCACAGACTATTAAAGCCAGCAGAAGACACTGCATTTCCAAAAGACCGTACCTGCACTACCCCTAGCAGTAAGGATGGGTCTTGCGGTTAGCCAGGCATCCTGAACTCACCTTCCCTCCAGTGACACACGAGCGCATCGTTGATGCAAACGTGAAATCCCATGCGCTCACAATGCATTTGTTTTACTGAACCTCCTAATTACTTTACATGCTCTCCCTGGGCTACAAAGAGAGACATAAACAGATTAACTAAATTAGGCCAATTAAAGGTTCCCTAATGGAATGAAATGTTTCAGGCAAGCTTGAGAGAGGAAATGGGCAGGGAGGAATGAAAGACAGTGCAATGTCAGGCAAATCAAGCAGGGCAGGAAAGGACTGCTTCAAAAAATAAGGTTCACGAATAAAGCACAATTTCACCTCTTGTGTATCTTCAAGGGTATTCCAGTGAACACACTATTTATGGACAAAGCTCTTTTTACTCCATGCAAAAGAGCATCCTGGAAGGCAGAGCATCTACTCTAGACATCACACTTCCTCACACCATCTATATGCCACAGCAACAGTGCAGCTTTCTGCAGCAGTAAGTTTGGTAGCTGCTTCTCTGGGGATGAGGGGTCACTGTCCAGGAGATGAAAAGTGGTGGTAGATGGCACAGGGATCCCAAACTTAGATCTGACAGCCAAGACTGAGCTAGTTATTTTTACAGAGAGGGAAATGCATGGCTGCCCAGCACCAGCCTGCAGCCAAGACCACCAGCACTTTGCAGAGCCAGGACAGGATCAGACCCTGGCTTCCCAGCAGCAACACATCAACGGCTCCTGCCTAGGGTGGGAGCCCAGTCACCATGTGCACGGGTCCTTACCTTCCTCTTGCCATGGACGATGTCCTCAGGCAGGCTCGTGTGGATGAGGCTGTGCACTTCCGTCAGTTCTGTGATGTCCCCCAGGGGCACGGGTGCATCCTCCGGGAGTGGGGACATGAGGGACTCCAGCTCATGTGAATCTAAGGTGGCACTGGGAGCCGCCACCCCTTGCCTGCTCCGGTGGTAGTAAGTATGGTTGCCGTCTGCCTGGGAATCCAGGCCTGGCAGGGCCTCCCTGAGGGAAAACAAGCAAGAGTTGATATCTCTCATGAGCCTTACTTTCCTCTGTCCCAAACAGCCACGGACTGCCAGACAAAGTGATCCCCTCCCAGTCAGACAGCCTGTCCTTGTGGAAGCAACTAGGCACAAGCCCCCGCCCTGACGCTCCTGCAGAAGGGGATCCTTTATCCACATCCTACTGTAACAGCTTTCGCTGCAGTAGCCTCTCCCCAGATGCATCTCTTCACCACCTTCACTAATCCTAAAGCTCACACAAAGCTTGGTGCTGGATGCAAAGCGCTCCCCTCGCCAGTGGCAGACAACACGAGTCCCAGCACCAGAGCAAGCACTCTCTAACCCCTGCCCATGGTGGATTGTGTCACTCCTGTCACCTCTGCTTTACAGATAAGAGGTGCAACAGGACAGAAAAGTTTGGTGCCCACATTAGTATAAGACTTCAGAAGTTGCTTGTTCACAGTCCTAAGATCTGCTGCCAGCTCAAAGCTCTTCTCAACAACTAAGTCTGTTTCCATTCATGGTCCTTCCAAATGCTTGTGGCTGGATTCAGACCCCTGGGATAGCAGGGGCCTTTGGGCTGAGTCCAATCCTCCTTAAACCAGCCTGTCACTCACTGGGAAGTCTTTCATCATTTTCCCAACTGGAAGTTAACAAACCCTTTCCACACATCCTTAGAGCTGTCCAATCTCACAAGCAAAATACTGCCCACACTAACAGACACAGGTAATAATCCAGCAAATAGTGGGTTTTCCCTTTCCTTGGTTTGTGTTTTTTTTTTTCCTTTCTCTGGAAAAAACCCTATTAGTCTAACAATGCAAATTAAAAGGAAACTACTGAGAAAATAAATCTGTGAAAAGCCTATACTAAATATGTTCCTTAGCCAGCTAGCACTCCCCAAACTCAACCTTTGTATTATTAACTGATGTCATACACCGCATCCCAAACAGCCCAGCTGAACACGGGGAAGCAGCTCAGTGTATTTTGTCTCCTTCCACATCAGCCTCCTTTACCTCCTGCAAAGGCGAAGTGACACCTACCTCTGCTTGCTGTTGCGGAAGCTGGCACACATGCAGAAGAGTATGCAGAGCAGCCCCAGGCAGACTCCCACAATGATTCCTGTGACAGAGTGGATATCCAGAACATCTAGTAGGGGAAGGACAGATACATCATTTCAGCTGCTAGCAGGGAGAAGGTACAAAGTGTCTTATGTTCAGAGAAGCACCAGTTCCACTAAAACCAATAGGTGATGCTTCTACACACATAAAGGAAGAAGTTTACTTGGCAGTGACAATTTAGAGCAGCTTAAAGCAAACTGGCATCTATGCACATTCATTAATTTCATGCTACGCAAGCCTAACAAAAAGGCAGCAAGATGCAGGTTGCATGTGCCCTTCCATAGGAGCTGGGATGGAGAAGAGAGATGAAGTTCAGTTGTGGAACGGGTTCTGGAGCTGCCCGAGGCCTGTGGAGCTGCACATCTGAGGACTCTGCTGTGATCCTCTGCACTGGCCCACACACAGTCATATCTCACATTCTGCGCGGTGACATCAGACAATTCCTTGGCAAACAGAAATGCCGCTGCTGACAAATCGCAGTCTTCAGCAATGCAACTCGCTTCCTGCACCGGGACAAAGGGGAAATTCGTACCAGACAACTTCTCCCGGAGGGTGTGCACATCCTTAACGTTTGAATAGGGACCAGATCCCACGACTGTCTTTGCTCCCATCTTGAAGAAGTATCTGGTATCACTTTCTAGGCCATGCACTTCAGTGCTGAAGATATTTCCTGGTCAAAAGCAAGTCACAAGAGGTTTAAAATGTAGAGTTTCAAGAGTATTCACAGGCTACAGCAAAGCAGCAGTGGAATTCTGTTGGACCCTCAGAAGTGAGGGATTGTGTGTCATGAGCTCTAAGAGGTAATTCATACACCTCTATGGTACTAATGAACTTGCTGCTCAAACAGCTGATGATACAGACTGCATGTGGCGTTGCTGGCATACATTCTCCTAGGAATTGCTGGCTGCCAGCCTATATTGGCAGGACGTTTGCTGGATGATAATGGCTATTTCAGCCCTAGACATGTATGATTTCATGTCTCTCAATAGTCGTGTCCCTGGACTGTCCTATATGACCAGAAGCAAGGCCCAGCATATGCGCCAAGAAATCTGGCAGCATGAGCTCTTGAATGTTTATTTCTATGTGCTCAAAGTGAGGCAAAAACCAGGGCAGACGGACTGACCAACCAGGGCTCCATAGGCAGGGAAGAAGGCAGGAGGAAGAAGACCTGGTGGGGTATTACAGTACCTCGAGGAGGCTCACCTTCTCGTGTCAGCAAGGTCCACATGTCATCAGGCTGCGTGTTGTTGGCGTTGTACAGGATGAGGTACTCCACAATGATGCCATTGGGCTCGGCAGGGGGGCACCAGTGCACCTGGACAGCGTAGGGGTTGAGCGGGTGCAGCCGCAGGTCAGATGGAGGAGTTGAGGGACCTGGCAGAGACAAGCAAAGACCCAGCATGAACAGTATAAATGAGAAGAGCAGCATTCAACCTGAAGGGCATGATGACTGCTCTGTGCCTTCTGTGAATCCTTCTTAGTGGTGCCACAGTCATGTTTGCAAGCATAAAATGCTGAGTGACCTGAGTGGCCAGATATCTCATCCAAACAAGCTGTGGAGAGCACAGAGGGGAGGCAGCTGAGCCCAATACAGGGCAGGACTTGTGCATCGTAGCCAACCAGCCAAGGGAAATGTGACAGTGCTGATGAAGCCACGCAGCTCAGTTTGAGACTGTGCAACGTTGGTCATATTCGAAAGAATATTCCTAGCACACCCGTGCTCCTTGTAGCTTTCTTCTCCATCTTCCCCCCAAAGCCCTGCTTGAACCTCAACTAGTCCCAGCTAGGAGCAGGACACACAACACCTCCAAAGCCCATCACTGCTGGTCTGTGAAGCTGAATACTGGAGCTCTCCCTGATGAGTAGGATTTCTCTGAACCCAGAGGTAATCCCACAGTAACAGCAATTGTTGCCCTAATTCTCTTTACATACTTGTCTCCATGTACAAAGTAGCACTCCTTCGATGGGCTTCGGAAAGCCACCAGGATGCTTAGCGGCTCTCAGCCTTTTATGTACCCAGGGACACCAGAGCTTGGAGGTAATCTGAGATCACCACATCTCTCAGGGGCACATTAGGAGGGATTTGAGAGAGATTCAAGAAAAGGAGAAATCAGGATTCAATTCCCATAAATACTCACGGTCAGGAAGGGTGAATCGCTCCACCACGCTGCCGAAGGGCCCATCGATGCCAACGCCGTTGGACTGCACAGCGAACTCATACCTGGTGTAGGGCTTCAACCCACTAATGAGAATGTCTTCATCCGAGCTGCCAAAACAGGACACATTCACAAGGCCATGAACACTAGATGGTTCTCCCACCCACTGTCACCTTGTTACCTTACCAGAAGCACTGTAAGAGATTATGATAACTCTTTACAGTATTTGATTTTTCACTTAAAGCTTCATCTCCTTGCAGTCATGTGAATGCAAGAGCACTCAGCTCCCAGATACAGAGCAAAGTAGGTTCCCAGCCTCCAGGACCATTTCTGATGTACTTGCTGAGAAAAGCTTGAAAACACAGCCTGGTTATAGGCTGAAAACCTGCACAGGAATCCAGATTTAAAATACATCCCCAAATTATGGTAACTGCTTAAACTCTAGCATTTTTAAACCAAACTTGTGAGGACCATCTCACAAATCATGAATGCTTTGAGACTGACCATAATTGCACCTGGCTATGTTATTAACAGGGAAACAAACATGTAAGCATGTTTTCTGCTCTCCAACTAGAGCAGAAAAGATACGGAGATCAGCCAGTAAGTGACCCCTTGGTATTCAAGTAATAGACAAGTCCCAGTGCCACATTTCAGCAGTTCTGAACGTATCTGTGACGAAGGCAGATGCTTCCGGCATGTGAAACACCCAGGATTTTGCTCAGTACTGGAACTTGCATGCAGATTCCTCCTGCCCTGTGTTTATTCCTGACATGAGCAATACATGGCAGATGAACCCTTAGCATCCTTCTTTACCTTGTGTAGTATGTAACAAGAGAGGCGTTTTTCAGGCCCCAGGGGCTGAAGCGCACAGTGTAGTTGACAATTTTGACTGTTGTGAAGTCAGGTTTCTTCCACCTGAGCCATATGGAAGTTGAGCTGTTGGACTCTGCATAGACTTGGACTGGAGGCAGCGGAGGACCCTTCTGCACAGGGGGATCTACGGTGCAAGACAAAAAGAGAAAAGAGATGCGGAGACGTACATGGCAGTAAGGCAATGGACAGCCAGCCCGGACACAGAAAACACGGAATAAAACAGGCCTAGGTTGTGAAGCCTGCACCATTATGCTGGCCTCCAGCATAAGCCTAGATGCCTTAGCCCTTCTGTGCATGCAGCAGTCCATGCTTTTCCTCATGTGTGGGAAAGATCACAATGAGGATCCATGCACCAAGGTGGTGATGTGCTACTGTGCAGCACAGGAGGCCAGCTTCAAAGCTACCCACCTGACAGGCCCACACCAGGGTAAGGAGGAGCCCAGACTGTTCACCATCCCGTAACAGACTGGCAGAGCTGAGAATGGAGCCTAGGTCTTCAGAGCTTTTACTTTCTTTACAACACCGCAAAAAGCCTGGCATACTGCTAATTCACGTTCTTGAATCTTTGTAATGCAAGAGATGAAACCCAGGTTATTTGGCATTTCCAAGACCATCCCTGAGCCATTAACGGAGCCAGGGAGAACATGGTGAAGGCCATCCACACCCAGTATAAGAACAACCCTAATGAGAAGGGGGATATTTTGCTCCTTTCTCTCCTTCCCAAGACAATTCCTCCAATGCAATTTGCAAAGACTGTCAAGGGGAGTTTCCTTATACTGGGACCTTCCCCATTTTCGCATTGTCCTTCTTCAAGTCCACCTTCTGTAACTTTACCTCTACCCTTCCTTTGAAGCCACATGCCAAGCAGAAGAGACAGACAACAAATGAAGGGCATTCCTCACCTACTGCTGTTGCAGGTGCCTTTTCTGTTTTGCCCTTCCAAACCGCTGCATAACCATCTTCGTGCTTATTGAATGCCACCAGCTTCACCTCATAGAGTTTCCCAGGAGCTGGAAAAATCAATCAGGGTTTGTCTGGGGTTATTTTCGTTACCAACCCTCCCCAGTTAGACATGTTTTCTTCGATCTGACCAGCTTTTCTCACCATCCAAGAAAGTAGCTTGAACAGCTGTATTTGCTAAAAGTACAGCAGGGAGTCCCCCTTCCACTTACAGGCTTTCCTAATTAAAATACTGTCTCACAACTGGGGCACGTATCATCACATCTATTCTCTAGTTCTCCCCTCGCTTTTTACAGAAATTATCAGCAGCAAATGGACTTGCCCCAGTCACCAAAGGCTAACCAGTGTCATGGTCTGTGGCACATCATCTCGGGATCTCCTGATCTTTCTCCCTTGCAAACTACTAAATAAACCTACGCACGGTAACTCCTCTCTCCCCCTCATGGAAGTGGATGCACTGCATTGCTTATTCCTGAGGAGTGAGGACATCCTCTCCTCTCCAAAACGCACCTCCCACTTCTAAAGTCCTTTCTGATTTATTCACTGCTGTGAGGATCCTCCTTCCAGCAAGTCCTCACACGCCCTGTTAAGTCACCGGCAGCTTTTGTTTTATGGTGACTATTTTGCCTCCGCAGCAGAGTTTCTTGATTTGCAATTAGAAAAGCAACAGCACGCACAAAACCCACATGAGAAACCTGAGGGTCCTCATTACATGCTCTTCCCATCAGACAGCCATGCACTCTGTGGGGAACCTCACACTTAGACCCAAACTGAGCTGCAGGACAGGGTGCTCTGTCTCCAAGCAGTGCTGCCCTGGTCCAAAATTCACTCCCCTCTTTCCTCCGGCCTTTCATGAGCTCTCTCTTTCATGAGCTTTCATGATACTCCTCTGCTGTGTTAAGTAATATCTGAGGGTTTTTTTAATGGAGATGTTTAATCAAGGAAACAACTCGGGAAATGCAAAGTTCTCAAATCAGACACTCATCAGCTTCTCCCCTCAGCAGCCAATCCATTCAGAAGCTCAGCGAGAGCAGTCCAGACTGTCTTTGGTTGCCTTGGCTGCAGCACATTGATGAAGTTTGTTAATTTGGGACGTGCCTGTTCATTCCCTGCCCTGATAGATCACTGCTCTCTTTGCCAGACAATGTAAGCAGAATAAAACCTTTCTTATTGATGCCAATTTTATTATTACTGCACTGATTACGCTCCCAGAGGCTAATGGTACCAATTACCAAAGGCTTTCTCTGCTCCACAACACATGTTCGCGCTCAGAATATAAAAACAGTTCAGCCACATTTTTCTCCCTGAAAGAATCCCAAAAGCAAACAGTTTTGTCTGCCTCCAAGGCAGCCTGATCTGCATTTCCACACTCTCCAGCCACACTAAAACGTTTCAAACCCACACAAGGGGGATGAGACCAAAGGGCACTCAACTTCCAAACGGCTGGGACCACAGCCTTGGTGGAACAGAGAACCCCACAGCCTGTCTCCCACCAGCACACACACTCCGCCTCCTGCCTGAGCGTTTGGCTGGGCTTCATGGGGACACGAGCTCATCGTGGATGATGCGATCCAAAACGATGAGCCAGAACTCACAGATGTGATACAGCTGTGGGCAGCTCCTGTTGGAGAACGAAGTGAAGGAAAGGACAAGTCCTCCATCTCCATCCCTGCACAGGATCAATACAGCAGCCACTTACACGTGAAGCCAGGGGAGCTCTACCATAAGATCAAGCAATTCACATTCTGAAAATAGGGGTATTTTGGATTTCTCAGTCAGACGCTTGGCTTCAATTTTTATACACAGGCCCAGATGTTCAAGCTCTTAGAACATGCAGACATAAAGCTCTATCAAGCTGTCAAGAAGCTAGTAGACAGCATGAAAACAGATGTATTTCACTGCATTCCATCATACATTAAATATAAGCAGAATAATCTAGTCCAGATCATTTCAAATCACTAATCTGGATGACTGCATAATATATCCAATATGCTAAATATGTTGTTTCATTCAGTTTTTCAAGGTGTTCACATTGGCCAGATGCCATTTGCCATACTTTCCTATAAGTGGAAAAACACCCTCATTTCCAGGGAGTCACTCCCAGAGGAATGCAATCTTCCTTCAGGGGAATGTGGAAGACAGGATCAGATTCTTACCATTTATTTTTCATGTAAATTATAGCCCTGCTAGTTGCACACCATTACAGAGACTAACTGCTAGCACATAGATGGAAATCAATGAAAATTTCTCAGGGAAAAGCCCTCCTGGTGATTCGGGACAGCTTCCTTTTGATTTTGTGGGCTCATGAAATTGCTGTATTTCTTACGTGCCTTTGAGAACAGCTGCCCACCTCTCTCACAGGATTTCAGCACATACCTCTCAGACAAGATGCAAGACATCATTAGTGATATCACACTAAGGAGACATGGTTTGCTCCAGAGGTTAGCACGAGCATGGGAGGAAAGTCTTCTCTTATCTCAGACAACTCAAATGCAGAGAGCTGAGTCGTTACCAAAGGCAAAAATCAAGCAGCCAGATGCTGGGGGTGAGGCAAAAGATGAGGAAGTCTGCAGGATAAAGAAGTGCTGGGCCAAGCTGGCACCATTTCAGTAGGAGAAAGAGGACCAGCCAGTGCAAGAGAAGACAAAACAAGAATCTTGTGCCGGACCAGCACAAGGATCCTTACTGCAGCCTAAAACACAGCCTGATGTTACAGGAAACTAGGGGAGGGAAACACGGGCAAGGCTCTTTGCTGTGTAATAGTTGTGCTATCGCTCTGAATAAAGAGCAACTGTGCTGAAGAAGCGCTGTCCAAAGCTGCTTTCTGCACACCCATCCACCTCTAAGGCATGCCTCTAAAGGAGCTGTCTCCCCACAAAGTGCTTCCCCCTCTTGCCCTGATGTGCTCCTGGCAAAAAAAAACCAAACAAAAAAACCCCACACCCAAGGAAAATCAGGAAATCAAAATCAAGCTACGCAGGAACAAGCAGCGGGACAGGAGTTTTGTCTCTCAGGCCAAACCCCAAACCAAGACAAGAGGCAGAGCTTGGCTTCACTGCCACTGTGGAGACATGGAGCTAAGGGGCATTTAGTGACTGTGCTGCAGCAGTACATAGCCTCCAAAGGGGAACATGGACCTTGTTTGCACTGACATGGTATGCAACCATGTCTGTGCTACAGCCTTGTATTCCCAGTGCCCAACCCTGGGATTTCCTGACACCTTACCTCTTCAAGCTCTTGACACAAATTGTAGTTTCAGCCGTGACACTTCTTCAACAGCCCACCTCCCATGGGGCAGCCTGGGCAAATCTCACTCTCCCACCAGACAGCACCATTCACCACACGCAGCCCCCTTACCCTGACGTCAAGAGATACTCCCAAGAAACAGTGTTGGGCATTTTGTTTGTTTATTTTTACAGAGGGATCTTAGGAAAGGTTTCCACTGCTGTGCTTCCCAGGCAGACATCCATGAGTTGAGAAGTCCCCCCAGCTGATTCCCCATCAGCCAATGTGCAGCAGCGTAGATCACATTAGGGCTGCCAAACTTTCCTGAGACTGCTACCTACTCTGCCTACAAGACCCCTAATGCAGATGTAAGCTCCTGCGCAGGGTAGCTCCCCGCCTAAAACTAAACCCTTCTAAATCCCAACCACTGCTCCCCCTTGTTTCATGTCCAGACCCCCTGCCTTTCTCCATACAGCCAGATTCCTGACCCCTTCCTTTACTATACATGTGCAGGAGCACATCATTCAACAGCGTAAGGGGGGAAAAAAGAGAACATCCACGGCTGGAAGAAACCCAAGACCCTCTTCCTGACACAATGATAGCTGATACACAATCACCAAATCATAAGGAAACCATTAGGGCTTGACGGATGCCCAAATTTAAGGAAGTAATTACAGAAGAACAAGCAGCCTTCTCAGCATCGTCGTGCCAGAGCATTTGGAACCAATTCAGCCCACTCCCAAGTCCCTCTGCTAACTGACTTGCCAGTGGTTAGTGCAGCGCGTGATGATGTTCACATGTGGTTTCCTCAGTGCAATAATTACAGACCTAAATTCTTCAGAGAAACTCATAACTGTTAACACCCTCTCAGTGGCAGGATGGCTGCAACATGACTGGAAACCTACTTAGCGATGACACAAACTGTCTTTCCAGGTGCTGCAGCCTGTCCTTTACACCATGCATAATATATATGTTAGACGTGTAAGATGAACCAGCACGAGAAACACTCGCCTCGCAGTCTCAGCTCACTGGGCAGTAACAGGGATGAAGCATGAAGTTGGGGGATGGAAGAACTCTAAGAAGCAGAATCCTGTTTCAAGGATGCCTCTGCCATGACTCTCTTCTCTCTCTCCATCCTGTGTCAATGGGCAAATCAACTAACTGGTACAATCAGATGTTAGAAACATAACTCCTTATGGGAAACACCAAGCACAGTTAGCCAGGCAGGCAGATCTGACTGTGGTGCAGACTTGTTCTCCAGCCATGGACACTCAGTCTAACCCTTTTCCCTTAGCAGGGAGGTGGAGGAGAACGCTGACCCAAAATTAACATGCTGTAAGTAACCCATCTCTGCATTTTAATACAGAGAGATTTCAAACAGCATGCAATTACGGAGCTTCTTAGAAATATACAGGGAAGGAGAGATCATTGTCCTGACTGGACATTTTAATCTAGGCGCTCTTTATAGTGACACAATAAAAACCACTAATTGATTCAGATCCACTTATTAGCGTACAGTAAGTATATTAGTAGCCCTTGGTTAAAAATATCCCTGCTACATGGGCATCAGAAATTTCTGTGTTTTAAACTCTGCTTAGAACAAGCCCCAAGAGCTTCACTCCAGAAATTATTTTGGGTGCTCTTAAAAAAGCTCACATGGTCCTGGTCCTACATATCTACAGCCAAGCAGATAACTGAGCCTCTTGGAAGCACTCGGGACTGCTACAAAGTGCAAGAGACAGACCCTGGGTTTCCACACCAACTGCTAAGAAGATGTAACCAGCTAACCTAGTCGAGTCAGCTCGTACTGCTTCACTTTCTTCTTTAGTTTTATGGGTCCTACATCCCAGCTCTCATCTTCAGCACCATCCAAAGGGCTTTCATCGCTGGACTCCTCTGGGCCCACTTCTCGGTAGTAGAGCTTGTAGCCAGATATTTGGGCATGGTTGGCTGGGGGCTGCCACGTTATCAGGAGAGACTCCATCTTTGCTCGGACTTTTAATTCTGTCGGGGCAAATGGAACTAGAAGAAGAATAGGACAAGAAAAAAAAATGTTCAGCCGCCTGTCTCCATTTCCCTGCTCTGCTGAATCCTCCCTGTCCTCTGTAGTGAGGGAGGGGTGTGAGGAAAGGCTGTCCTGTGAGTGGGATGTCTCCACTATCTTACAGTGGAAAGTGGTACAGTTACGCTCTACTGTTGACTTTACCAGCTGGCTGATACAGGAAAAAACAATGCCACAAAGCCACTATGGGAGTTTCTCAATGCATTCTGAAATACCACCGTCTTTAACCACTGCTGGAGTCTGGCTCAGGCTCACCTCTGTTTCGCAGAATTGTCTATCCACTCCCAAGTGTCATAACATTGGGGGTTGGGTTTTTTGTTTCTTTCTTCCTTTCTCTTTTAAGAATTTTCACAGCTGCACATGGAGGGAGGAAGACCCACTACCCAGGCAAGCAGCAAGACATATAGGAGCTGCTCAACAGCAAGATAAAGGGTGGGTACTTTGGTAACCAAACCCAACAGTTACAATTCCCTAATGAAAGCAAATATCTCTGATTATGCCTCAAGTTCCCCAATGTCTTGCACACCCTGCCCCAAATCCCAGGCATTACCCAGCCTCCTACCATGCGTCTGGTTGTCTCTGTCAGGAGTCCGATGCTGGGTCCACTCAGAAGGGGCCCCATAGCCCACGCTGGTGCTGGCCGCGATGCGAACTTTGTATACTTTGTTGGGATGGAGGGAGTAGAGAGTGATTTGTGTCTCATTTCCACTCACTTCAATGGAGGTAACCTGATCTGCTGGAACCAAGGCGACACCGTTGAAAACATGGTTTTCCCAGTCAAAGGGAAATACAGCTGAGCAGCCACAAAGCCTAGCTACCCCCACGTGGTCTGCACGCCCTGGGCTTTGCCCGCTGCAATCTCATGCCACCGGGAAAAACTAGAACTAAATACTGGGCAGAGCTGATATCCTGGCTGACAAGCCCCTTCAGCACATTCAAAACTGCAGGTTGCCTTCAGCACCGCTGAGCCTGCCTGGAGGGGAGCTGTCAGAAACCTTGCTGCTGCTGACCTGATGGCAGAACATGAGCACAGCTGATGGTACGTTCCCGTGCTTCTCATTACTTATTTAAATCCTCACCTTAATTTGAACCAGAACTGTCCAGCAGCCCTGCTTTCTGCAAAATTCACACCTTCACCCATGCCAGACTGAGGTTTTATCACTCCCTTTTCAGCCCACCCAAGTTCATAAGGGAGGTAACAGGAAATTTAAACTGAGAATGGCCTGGGATTTTCGCTGTAACAACTAATAGGTCTTGCTGAAGATTCGTATTGCCTGTTTGGTAAATGCAGAGGTCTTGCTTTTCGGCTTCGCCTGGCATAAACTCAGCTGGGAGCACAGTCCCTGCTATGTAACAGCATATTGCTGAGTGTGATCCCTAGACTGCAAATGTTTCCAAGGTTTTACAATGCCACAGAGCCACATGCAGGCTCAGGGCAAAAAACCAAAAGCCCAAAGTCACAGCGCAGACTACTAATCCAGATCAAACACATGGGAACATGTCCAGCACTTCATCACACTCCCCATCCTTCTCTTAGTAAGAATCATGACCCTGGGAAGTGAGAAGCTGCAGAGCTTTGATGGTTTTAAGAGCAAATACCCAGAAGGATTTGCAAAGCAAGCACATGTGGAATTGGAACAGCAGCATCCAGCATAGGTAAATGTTACCATCCCTGCTGAAGGCTTCTTAGAGTGTCTGACAATATAAATAAAACTGGATAAAACTCAGCAATAGAGCAACACAGCATGGCCAGGATACTTGCTTTTTTTTCCACAAGGATCACTTTGATTAGACTCCATTTTAAAGGAATCGAATGCACTTACCCTTCTTCTCCAACCAGCTTAAAGCTCCTCCCCCAAAACACACAGTGCAGATGGCACCAAAGGGTTACTCATGCAGACATTCACGGGACAGCACAAACACACAAGCATCAGGCCATTCCCCTGGGGATGCAGGCTCCTCCACAATCACAGAAAAAGGCCCCTCAGAGTAGCATGAAGTAGAACAGCATCAGCACTGCTGTGACCATCAACAGCAGAGCCAGGCTAAAAGAGGGCTGTTCTCCTCCCCTGGGTAAAAAGGGGTCCCTCTGTTTTCAGCCTTGCACCTCCTTCCCTTGATATGACATGCTGTTAACACTGCTGGAGCAGAAGACACAACCTCCCCCAAATGGTGTTTCCCTCACCTTCCTTGAGGGTGCAGTAGTCGATCTTGTACTTCGTTATCTTGCCGTTACTCAGCTCTGGAGGGGGAGGCAGCCATGTCACACGGATGTCACCAGGAGTCATGCTTGACAGGGACAGCTGAGGAGCAGCACTAGGAACTGGGCAGAAGCAACAACGGGAAGTCAGCAAAGACTGATTGCCGCTGCTCTCTGAGTTGGCTGGAGGCCACTATCTGGTCTTGGCCCTGCCCAGCCACCGGTAACATGCTCTCTATCCCGGGAGGAACCAATACCCCACAGCTCTTCAACAGCTCAGAGCATCGGCAGGTGTCTGGGGAGGGGAGATGGGGCGGTGCTCAGCTTCAACAGGCTGATCAGAGCCTGCTGGCCCCACCCACACTGCTCCCTAGGGACCCCGTGTCCACTGCAAACCGGGCAGGTTAGCACAAACCAGCTAATCAGCCTATGCTGTACTGTGGAGCACGAAGGAGACACTAAAGGAAGTGGCTCATGGATCCAGACTTCAATCTGGGAATCCCCATTCCCTGGAGTATCACAGCTCTGTGCTGCAGGCAGCTTTCATGCTTTCAGCTCAGCTTTTCAGGCTTCAGACACATACACGTGGGACCACGCAAGTCCACTCTGTCAGGAGTACTAAAAGCACATAATGCACCCTGCAGCATAGCAGGGGCTTGCACGAGGTCTGCCAAAACCATCACTTCTTGCCCCTGTCCTGCAGTCTGTTGAAAACCATACATGTCCTCCCCTGTGGGGCAGCTGTCCTTCTGGCACTCTGCCTTTACCACTCACAAAACGCTACGTGATAAATGGTAAAATCAACACAAACCAATGGCTCTTATGGGATCCAACCTCAAGGCTGCTCCCAACCCTACAAATTACAATAGACATCTTTCTTTGGAGCTGAAATTGAGTCTGGCCCAGAGTCAAGTTTGGAGCAATATCACATGAGCTAGGTGAAAGCCCAGAGGAGCTGACCGCAGTTCCCACAGGACTCTCGTGGGCCCCAGTGTCAGTGAGGTCATTTTCATGCTCTTCATCACCCAAGCTGACAATCAGACCAGGGTGCTTTGTTTTCGGTTCGTTTGTTGTTTGGGTTTTTTTTTCAAAAGGGCTTCTGGCAAGAAGCTGTAGAAGCAGCGGGTTTGAGTTTCTAGGAGCTGATACTATTCTCCGTAGCTTATTCAATGCTCACCATGAAAAAGGCCAAGAACATTTTTTAAGCACCAGTACCGATCTAATTCAAACGCACCATCCTCCAGGGTCTGAACAATGATGGAAGAGGATGTCCGGCTGGCTCCGAGCTGAGAATACGCGACCACGTAGAAAACATAGTTGGTATTGGGTTCTAGGTCCTTGACTTGCAGCTCAGTGGTATCGTTATTGACAGCAAACTGGTATTCCACGTTATCTGTTCCTAGAGCCAAGGAAACACTGATCAGCAGGTCAGTGAACTGCCAAGACACTCCTCGAAAAATCACTGAACTTGCAAGGTTCACAGTGTAAATCCACCTTAAAAAGAAAAAATCACTGTGTCTTCTCCAATTTCCCCAGCACCTGCACAAACTCCATCTCTTATGTGAACTCTCTGGGCAGAAACATTCAATGCCTCAATGTTAACATCTCCATTTTGACTCAAGCCCCTTAATCCATGCTAAGGCATCTGAAGTTACCAGCTTAATTTTCAGAGGAGCTCTGGCAACAGTTCAGCAAGCATATGGGCTTGCTGGCTGTTTGGGAAGACAGATCCCAAGAGACTCGAGTGCCTCACTTCAGATTCTGGGTGTGAATAATTTAGCGATTACCCCTGTACACAATGTAGCTGTTTAATATCTCCATTAATAATCACACCCTTTGCATATAAAATCAATGTGTTGGAGGGAAAAATAAAGAACAGAAATAAATTTCCAGAAGTGCCTGGTCCCACTAGAATCCAGACAACTTAGCTACGTGGATATGCTACTGCTGGTCAACAAGTTAGTATATGTCGGCTAATCCACAGGCACTGTCACAGGCTGATGCTGTGAAAATTCCTTTACCTGCAATGAAAAGGGCTAAACTAACTGGAATTGGCCCACACTTGTCACTAGCAGGGAAAGAAAGTCAACCTGTGCTTTGTACCTGCAACACAGCTGTGTTGCACAGGCAGATAACACCTACCCACAGCCCGCTGGTAATGTAACGAGAAGCCAATGATCTGCTCGCTGTTGTACTCTGGTCGCTCCCAGGACACAAGGACTGTGGTGCTGGAGAGGGACACGGCTGACACCTTCTTGGGAGCACTGGGCAAACCCTCACGCACAATCACTGAGAGCTTGGCAGTGGCACAAGCCATGCCCAGGCTGTTCTCAGCCACACACTGATAGTAGCCAGCATCCTCCAACCCGATCTGATTGATCACGAGGCTCCCGCTGCTCTGCACCTTCACCCGCCCGTTGGAGAGGATGGCCTCGCCATTCTTCAGCCAGTGAATGGTTGGGGCTGGCTCGCCCTCCGCCTTGCAGACAAAGCGGGCCGTGCTGGCTCGGGTGCGTGAGATGGTTTCAGGAGCCTGGGAGATGCTGGGTGTAGCTGGGAGGAGGGAGAGAGGACAAATTAATGCAGGAAGGAGGAGGAAAAGATAGCGAAGCAAATCCCTTCTCCTCCCCACTCAGTGCTATGTTTTATTCAGTAGCAGCTTTGCTTACAAGATAGGATTTGCCAGGCAGACTCTAGAGGCTTAATTTAGACTCTGTCCAAAAGGAAAAATAAATTCTGTATCAATCATGTGCTGCGTTCCCTGATCCTAGGCTGTTCTCCCTGCTGGCTTCCATGATACTGAAAGTTAATTGCTGATACAGATTTCCATGGGGAAACACTGGAGAACAAGAATAAGGCATAAAACGGTTCAGTAAATACAAGGAACTAAACCCCAAATTAAAGAGGTAACACTCCCACCGAGAGCTATCCCAACCCAGGGCCTCCTGGCTCTAACCCGGCTCCCGTCTTACCCAACATGGGCCACAAACGCAACTTCTTGGGGATCTCCTGGATGTCAGTCCAGGTAATCCCCAGCCACCTGGCCAGCGTTTCTACCCAGAGTGTTCATCCTGCTCTCTACTCACCAAGGACCCGGAGCTCAGCTGCGGCCGTAACGAACTGCCTGGTCTGGGGTTTGTTAGCACGGCAGACATACACCCCTGAGTGATGGGGCTGGCTGGAAGGAATGAGGAGATTTGTCCGGCCCAGCACAATCACATCTGTGGAAACGGGCTTTCCATCTGCAGGAAGAAACATGCACAAATGTGGGAGGGAGCCTCAAGCTGCCCTTTAGGAGGGCTTGTAAACAGAGCATCTACTAGAGCCAGGATCACAGCTAGGGAGCAGAGAGACCCCCAAATCCCAAACCCCAGGCTAGAGGAGGATTCCTGCTGGGACAGTGCTTGACCAAGTGTCAGCCAGCCCAAGCCAACATTGGCCCAAGGTTTAGTTTAGCCTGCAGTAACAGAAAAAGTTCTGGTTTGGATTAAAATAGTCTCTGATGCCTAGGGTGTGGCTGCAATGAGACCCCCTAGGAATAGCACATTCAAGGGAAAGCTATGCTAACACACGTTTTGGAAAAGCTACTGGATCTGCCTGCTGACCCCCACGCACACCACACATGCTTCCTCCCCTCACTCGTTAACGCAAACGTCAGCAAGAGCGCTGCATCACTAACAACTCAGGGTTCTTTTCTCCTCTGGGTCCCGGACGTGAACCCAAATTTACTGAACTTCATGATTCATTGTTTGCCCCCAGCTTGGCTCCTGATCTGTAAGGTATCAGGAAGACACCTGGTGCTCTCCCTGGGGCTCTGGTGCTTGGGTCAGAGACATGAGCTGCCCTCTTCCCATTCTCCTGGCTAGATGCTCAGCACTGCTGAGTCGGGAAGGAGGAAAGGGTGGCTCCGGCTCCCTGGCCAGAAGCTGAGACATCCTTCTACAACTTCAGATAGCCCTAGGCTCCTCAGCACATCACGGTCAAGGCAGTAGGCTGGTGCTGGGCACTGCTTATTCTCAGCATTGTTCTGATGTGAGAAACGTGGGGACCACGGCATTAGTACCTCTGAATGAGTGGGAGAGAGCAAAGCCAAGAGCTGGGGACAGAGTGTGGGCAAGCACAGTCTGGCTGAGGAAAGGCTCGGATGGGAGGTCAGGAACTGACCTCCCATCAGCTAGCCTCCAGGCTAGCTCTACCACAAGTCAGCAATTTGGGAGAGCCAGTCAATTTGTGCAGCACCTGTGCAACACCAGACCTCGTCCCTCTCCACCTGCAGAAGCACGGGTGTCTCTCTGACAGCAAAAACTCAGTACTTGCCTGCCTTTGCCTCTCACAGATTCAGCTGAGCCTGTACATCGAGACCGGAGCAAGCTCTCCCCCTCCACTGGGAGCAGCTGCACCTACTTAGCACTATCAGCAGGGAGCACAGCTGAGATCAGATCCTCTGCCCCCTCCATCCATTTTGGGGGTCTTCAGGTGGCCTCACAGTTCAGTGGCTGCACACTCAGAGGAGGAGAAAATCCCTGTGCCCCATTTGCACTGGAGCAATTTGAAAACCTGACTCCAGATGGTAGCAATTAGCTGACACCACCAAGGCTGGCAAGAGCCAAACTGGCAACCTGAAGGTACAATCCTTGGTGTTACCTACATGACTAATCATCCAGTAACCCAGCCTGCTCCTTAATGAAGGCTTGGAAAGAAACATGCTTGTATAACACAGAATTGTTAGCACAGTTAATCCATCTTTTCTAATTTGAAGACTCCACACTGGGAAGCAGAGGGGGACCAAGCAAACACTTTAAAATAAAGCATGCAAGGAACTGTTTCACCAACCTTTCCTCCCTTCCCCCTCCCCTTCCCCCCATCCAAAAAACTTTCATAGTGATAATCAACTCTAATAATATCTACTCTACCATGGGCATCAGTAGGTCTCAGTAACACGAGTAAGTGATCTAGCATGAGAAAGCTGAGTATTTGTAATTGTGAAGTACACAGGATAACCAGAAACATTTCTGCCAGAACATTTAATCCTTGCTGATTTAATTTCCAAAGTTGTGTCCTCTGAGATTTTTTTGCTCCTTTTTTTTGGGGAAGAGGAAATATTTGCATACACTAAAATCACTGCCTGTGGACAAGTCTGGGATGAAGACCAACCACAATAAATGGTTACAGGGGAGAGGAAACTTAAATCATGACCTGGATTTATGAAAATGACTGAGAGCCTTCTCTGAGGGAGATCTGACTACTGCACTGAGAACGTCTTTAGTCAGAGCCTCTGAAATACATCTGATGGATGTGACACTTGGTGAAGTGACACTAGCATCCTACTCATGACTTAGGCTATCTGCCCTGGGTAATGTATGCCAGTCTGGCTCATTTGTACATCTCTGACGAGACCTAAGCATCTTCTTGATCCTTCCATCACCAATCTGACCACAGTAAGATCTTTGAATAAAAACCTCCCAGCAACACTCCCAGCCACTCCAATCATTAACTTACCATGTTTTATAATCCTGCAAGATAATACAAGTTACTTCTCCAATGCAGTGGCAGATTCCACAGAACCCCCACTAACCTCTGAGTCCCCAGAGGAGTGGCATAGACCTGACCCCATCTCGTGACCTTCACTGCTCAAGCTTATACAATGAGGATGACTAATTTAGATCAAAAGGCATCCAGGCACTAGAACTTCATATATTTCACAGGTCAAACAGCTATAAAGTGAGCTGCACGCTTTGTAACCTTCTAGATTTAATTAGTAATTCCAGTTTAGCAAGGACACCCTGCACTGTGACACCACCTGTGTCATTAGGTACCAACGTAACAAGCACCCTTCCTGTCCCACAGATTTTTCCATCTCTTAATAGATTTTAAAAATAAAGTGTCCACAGGTTCCTCTTGACAACAAAAGCTTAACTCTGTCCCTCGCGCTCACCCTGTCGTATCCAGGAGACGAAGGGGGTGGGATCGGCAGCTGCCATGCACTCCATCACCACGCTCTCCCCGGCCACCACCGTGGTGTTCTCTGGAGCAGCGACGATGGTGACATCTCCTCCTGCTGGCTGGGAACCTAATGTCAAAAACAAAAAGAAAAAAAGTCTGTCTTTCCAAATTGCAAAGTCCCTAGAAAAACTCAGAACATAGAGCCCAGGCACCCCGGCCATGCTCCCCCGGGTAGTCTCACCTGTGGTAACGGCTCATGCATAGTTGGAGGAGAAAAGCAGGTCTTGCTTTTACATGACTACAATATTTTTGCTAAAGAAATGAACAAAGGGGTGCCCTGCGGCTTTACTCTAATCATGCTGGCCCTAGTAAAAATTAGTATCAGGATTTTCACATGGAAAGAAGAGTTTCAATCCAGCACCTTCATCGACTGTTGCCAAACGGATGGTTGTTAATAAGATGAAACAAGACACCGCTATCCTCAAACAGAGCAACAGCAACACAACACACCCTTTACCAAGGCATTGTTAACAGCTCAGAAAGAATCTAGTAACTTGGTTAAAGAAATTCTAACACAGATGCGGTACTGTAAACTGCAACAAAGAGAGGTCAAGCCTCTGTGTCCAGGTCTTCACCTGATGGCACAAAGACTGAATCAGTCATTACACATCTGGAGAACAGAGTGCTATTTAGCTTGTATGTGCACAGATGAACAGCCAACACATAAATCAAGCAACGTTTACAGGAAGATCTATAGGCTGCATTGCAGTGTCTTGAGAACGGGATGGGGATTTTTTTCTTGAAATGAACCTTCGGCCTGCGTCTGCTCACTGCTGAGCAGAGGTTAAGGGAAGGTTAAGGAAATGCCTTTGCAGTGGCCAAATTTCTGTTGTCAGATGAAAACAACCCGAGCACTCTTGAGCAGACCAGACCGTTCATGACCCTCAACAGTAGCAACCCTGTTCTTCCAGCTCTCCCAAATGTGTCTAACTCTGAGGGACGCTTTTGTTGTTGTCCTCATGAAGGGAGAAATAACTACAGAGGAGTCACATAGTACAAGTCATTCTTAGGCCTGCTCCAGGTGCTCCCATGATCTAGCAGAGAAAGTTGTTGGCAGCAGGTCTCAAACAAATAAAAGCAGGGCCTTTTTGCACAGTACAAACTCACTGTCTCAAGATGCTGCAGAGTTCAAAAACCAAGAGGTTCAGACAAGCTCATGAAGGACACATTCACTGGGACCATTAAATACGAAGTCTCACTGCATTCCCCAGCCCAAGATGTTCCCACATCCCCACCTGCCAGATGCTGAGGGAGATGTGCAAGGAAAGCACCATGTCCTCCCTGCCCAGCTTTTTCACATGCTTTCTTCTAGCATCTGCTGTGGTCACTTTTAGAGATGGCACTGCAATGGCTGGACCTCTGGCCTGACCCACACCAGCCATTCATGTGGCATCCAAGCAACACTCCTTGATACTCGACTTTCTTGGGAATATAAACCAGAGAAGCTTTAGCCTCAGCCCGCTGGCCTGCCTGCATGGCAGGAGGCTACACACTGCTGCACCGAACGTGCTGCGCTCAGCCCATCTCCAGGCTCGTTGCCATTTACTCTAGCACAGAAGTCTTGCCAAAGAGAGTTGGTTCAACACTGAAATTTTCTTGCAGTCCATACATGCGTGAAAGGGATTTCTATCTGTAGTATTACGTGAGCACAGTGGAAAAGGAGCTAATAAAATCCCCAAGACACTGAAGGAAAACAGGAGAGAGCAGGAACCGGTGCTTGTCCAGCAGATGGAAGCAGAGACCGAGGAGCGCCCGCGGTCCCTACCTGGGGCAACGGCTGGACCACTCTAAACTGCAACCCCAGCCCTGGGCAAACACCAGCAGTAAGAGCTGCCCTGGGGCATGAAGGAAAAGCCAAGCCAGCTAACCTCCTTCCAGTGGAACAAGTACGCTACGCAGAGAGCCTGGTGTGTACCGGCACATACAATCTCCTTTTGTGCCTACAGCACGGTGTGGGCTGGCCAGGGCTTTGCTACATTCATATACGTTAGGTGTTAACATCATTCATGCCTACAGACACTTTCAGCCTCACAGCCATCACATCCAGCCGCAGCAGGACAACTTGAGGGACAGAACAGGGACAAGAAGAAACCACATCAGACTATGGATTCAGAGGCCTCGTTGACAAACAGATCAAAGTCCTGGCCGCTCTTAACTGCGGCGCCAAGGCTGGGCTTGAGAACTACTGAGACAGAAAATGGGCTTAATGCAAAAAACAGGCACGAGAGCTTCCACAACAGGCACGTCAGCTGAAGGATCAGAGAAACACAAGGCTCTTTGGAACAGCAGCTTTCTTTTAACTTCAGCGCCAGTTCAACAAAGCACTAAAATCTACAAGTAATCATTAGTCCTGCAAATAATTGAGTGCAGGGACTCCAGTGAGACCCAGCTGGATGGATGAGGCTGCTGAGCACATTGCTAAAGTGAGGCCTCTACCCTTTCTCTACCCCATACGGCAGAGAGGGAGGAGTCAACATCGAAGAAAGAACAAGGAGAAGGAGCTTTCCAGCCAGGATTTAGAAGAACACACAGAAGAAAGCACCAGAAGCAAAGGAACAGGCTTTTATAGCAGCCATTACAGGGAAGGCCACAGTGCTGGGAAGACACTGGAGAACCCAACAAGCTGTGATGAGGTTGGTTTTAAGAGTGAGCTGGGGAAGGAGGTGCAAAGGAGCCAGGTGAGAAGCTGCTCTTTGCTGAGGGGCTGGCAGCATGGCTGGACATAGTCACACATCTCTGCAGTCCACACGCTCAGGCCCGGCTCACCCTGCTGCCGCGGCAGCTTTTGATGAAAATGAAGAGGGCAGCAGCCTACACCCCAGGTCCTGGGAGCAGGAGTATATGGGGACAGACTTCCAGCCTACCACAGGAGTAAGCTTCTTTACCCAACACCACCAGCTGCCAGCATACCTACTGGGCAGAATATGGCTGAAATGCGTCTGTGTGCATAAAACTGTCCTTTTCTGCAGGGCTGGGGGGAAAAAAATAAATCTAGAGTAAAAAAATAACATCAGCCAGATGGCAATATATTCCCTGCCAGATTTCCAAGCAGCTTTCTCTACCAAGCTTAGGGCAGAGGAAGAGAGCAAACTCCTCAAACCTGACTTAAACACTCTTCTGTTGCATTCAGGTGCACGGCTGCTACTGCTGGCTGGCAAAGGCACCTTACAGGTTATAGAAACTTCATGTGAAGGCACTTGTCCCATATGACTCGGTCCCTCAACAGCTGCCTTGTAGTGCTGTCAGTCTCTAGGAGAGGGATTTTACGAGCTGCACAAACCCTCACTCTCAAACGGCCCCAGGAGCCACCAGCCCAGCTCTGAAATCCCCTGGTTTAGCAGAGCTGCTGCGAAGCGCTGCTGTAAAGACACAGCCTATAGCTTCACCTTTCCTTGGGGCCTTGCATTTCTCCTGGCTGGCAAAGGACCAACGAACCGCTTCACCACCCTCACCCTGAACAGTCCCGCAGCAGCACCACGTGCTGCCCTTCCCTCTGGTGCTGCCTGTCCCACACCCTGGGTGCTCGGGAAGGGAACGAGCAAGGAGCTCGCTGGTGGCCAGCAGAAACCAGGCCTGGAGACCCAAAAGGGCTGACAACTAGCTACTTATTAGCTCCATACTTCCTTTGCAGAAGGTAGAAAGAGAGCTGATATGGGGGCCTCCTGCCAGTCAAATCCAAGGGCACAACTCAAGGTCTCGCTGACAACCAAGAGCGGCCACAGCCACAGGCATCTGTAGCTCAAACATCCATTTCTGCTTCCATCTCCCTTGGCCAAAACTCTGGTTCAGCCTTGAAAAACTATTGCAGAAACACATTAGCCCAGACCCCACATCTGTTTGTCACTGATTATTACTGAAATTATATTACAAAACCAAACAGTTCTGCTTGCTTTCCCAGTACATTCCTGGGTGTGTGCATGGATGAATGCCCCATACACCTCCTGCACACAAATGCATTTCTCTCCAGCTTTGTATTTCACTGTGGATCTGCCAAAGTCTACAAGTCAAGCTCCTCTTTAAACTGAGCCCCCTTTAGCATAGATTTTTCACTTGCTATCTCAATAGGTAGGATGGATCACAGGTTAACTGCTTCGAAACTGCTAAGGTTTCGTTTGGTTTTAAGAGTTCCCAAGAACAGTCCTAAGTTAACCAGGAAAATCTCCACGCAGGGGATTCCAAGAAATATCAAAGAGTGAAACCAACGTGAGTTTTTTGCCTCCACTGCCATTAAGATAATTTGAGGTCAAGAGGGAATATTGTCAGAACCAAAGGGAAAAAAAAAAGCTGCAGTTTCCAAGACATCTTTCACTGCCTGAACAAAATAGGTCACTGAATGCACCTGCGCCATGCTTTCCGTTCTGTGCTACTAAAAGCTTTCACAGTGCTGCTATTTAAAACTTCATCGTTGAGATTTGTTCCCCCCCCAGCTTTGTTTTGTCTCTCCAAGTGGCAAAGCTGCTCTAGGCAAAAGCTTTGCACAGCCCAAGGCACAACTTGTGGATTCATATCAAAACTCACTGTCACTCATGGCCTTTGTGGACTTTTTGCCCTTCTGAATCAGATGGATCAATTTTACCCTCTTTTACTGAAAAAACACCTGTAAGGTGCCCAACGTAGCTCTGGCATGACTCAGAGTAGTGCACCAGGACTGAGAGAAATCCTCTGGACACTGAGAAGAGTTAGAGATGAAGGGTCTTTTCCTGCATGGTTTGTCAACCTGTGCATGTGCTTGTGTTTGCACAGGGAGACAGCAAGGGTGCCATCACAGAACAAGAGACAAGACTTCCTGATAATCTGCAGAAATATTTCAAAATATTCTGCCAGGTTTTATTGTTTTGGAATGACTCACTACAGCAGACTTCTCAGTTTATGAGGTTTTCCACTTTCCTACCGTGAGACAAATTTGGGTGCTCCATTTCTTTGTACCATTGCTCTCCTGGGCATCTCTCAGCATCTGGAGCTGGGTTCCAGGGCCAGGAGGTGGGCAGGCACAGAGGAAATACAGCAAATTGCTTATGGTCAAGTGTAGTGCAAAACCAAAAGGAGGTGGGGAGGGGAGCACAGGGAACCTTGAGACAGCAAGCGAGCATGCCAGACAGATCTCAGCACACAGGCTGTCTAACCTCTAAAAATCCAATCTGTATCGTTTCAAAGTGAAGGAAAACTGTGAGCAGGGATGTGAAGGGAGGCACCATGGGGAGCTGCTTGGGACAAAGCTCAAAATGTTTATTTGAAGTTATAGCTTGAGTTGTAACATAGATGAGTGATTTCAAACTCCAAGAGTTTACAACTTAAGTCTGCCTCTAATGCATCCATAATTCATGAGCTATCCTCTCCCGCCTCCCTGCTCTTGTTAGTGCAGAGTATCAGCAAAGAATTCAGGGAGTGCAACAGGAGGAAAATGTTTTTTGTTCAGCCAATTTGTGACGGTCGTTTGCAGTGACAAGAGGATGACTTCTTGGATGGGAACTAACACCTCTCTCCCAACTCCACAAACACCCTGCCTCAGCGAAAGTGCTGCAAGGTTAAACATGACTTGCGTGGTGACACATTCAGCTCTCAGCTGTCAGCAGTTCAAGATTTGGAGATATCCAACAACCAAGCAACAATATTCTGTTCTGCGAACTTTCTCACCCTCTCTGGAGGAGGAGCATGAAACCTTATTCATCCCTGCGAGCCTCCTCTGGGAATAGATTCTAGCACTGAGCAGCTGTTCATTAGAGAAAGTCAATGCTGTCACTACTGTTATTCTGCAGACAATAAAGGAGCAAATTACCCATTGCAAAAGCACACACCTTCAAAAATGCAGGCACTGTGTTTGCAGAGCATGTCCTACTCCCACTCCTTAGCTCTCTCCCTTTTCTCAGACAACTCACAGACCTCCTGGATTGTTCAGGGAGAAAGCTGACAGCAACCACGGAGGAGAAGAAACATCCTCCACACCTGCCTTCCTCCTCCCTTTACACTTTCCTGGAAATTTATCTACAATCTATTTCTACTTCTGGGCTAGACCCAGGACAGGAGATAACTAGCATGTAAAATCTCTAGGCAGGATACTTGCCTAACTGTATCCTAACACTTTGACATATCTGCTTCGGGGGCAATATAAACGACGTCAGATCTCAAACCTGAGCACGCTTAGCAACAAGCATTTCTTCTTTTGTAACTGTTCTCATCTGAACACAGCAAAGCACAGCTTTGCAAACAGGAAAGCAAAACAGCCAAGAAAGGACCAGCACCAGTGATTTTTCAGAAGTGGCTAGAGATTTTGAGTGCTGCCCTGCCAACACCCTACAATTCAGGCCTCCCCAAAGTATCACAAGTCAAACACTGCCTCCTCTCCTCCCCAAACACAGCTCTCGCAACCACGCATCCTTTCTGAAAACTACCATTTGCTTTTCTGGGTTTTTGTTCCACCTTTGCTATACCAGTCCCTATGGCAGTTTGGATCCAAGTTCTGTTTTCCTCCATTGCTGAAGCTGGGGAGGGATGACTTTTGGTTACAAGATTATGGACTCAATTCACCAAACATTTGGTACTGTTTTGATGGTTCTCAGCATTGAAAACTCCTCCTCTGCAGAGGATCAGGCTTTGGTTCACAAACCTTGCAGGAGCTTTTAGACGTGTGCCTCAACAGAAACTCCAGCACTGACCATGCTTGGGTACAGAGACTGCAAAAGTTGGCCCAGTGCAATCTGGCAGCACCAGTGCCCATACCCTCTGTCATTAGAAATGCTCCTTTCTTCCCCTTGTCAGGCAGCTGCAGTGTGCCTGGATCGGCACACAAGTCAGCTTGGACGGGAGGCTGAAAAGGAACTCAGCTTTTATTGCACAAGTAACACTGTATTGGCATAACTGTTTTTTTCTGCCCAATAATATAAATGAGCTCAGTAGATCAGGTTTCTATTGTCTTTTCACCTCACACCCTCAAAACATTTTGTAAGCAGTCATGCATTTGTGAATGCAAAGATTTAACTGAAAAGCTGAACAGGGAAGAATTTATCTCCACATTTTGGAATGGGGAGAGAGTCTCTCTTCCTACTTACTAAGTGCTGCAGCAGAGCAGCTACACACCATTTGTCATCTTTAAAGCAGCATACAAACAAACATGCGTAAAAAATGATTAAAACACAGAAGTTCCATCACTTTCTTAGCGCTATTAAGAGACCCCCACATACAGCACTCTTATCTCAAACTACTATCACAAAATGCCCAAAGAAGTCAGCAAACAGATCCCAAAATACATGGTGCAACCTACACTTCTAACCGCAGGCACAAAACCTGCTCCTTTAACGTCTGCATACACATACGTGCAAAATGGAGAATTTAATATACAAAATACATTTCTATGATTTTAAAAAAAGGGAGAGAGGTTACTGAGTTTGGATGAGGAGTGTTCATTTACTGCCTGGACACACTCCTCAGACCAGCACATGCCACAGCTTTTGGGGCCTCTCCACGGAGCGTGTTACACGCTGAGTGTGGCAGGAGGAGCTGCTCTAGGAACTGCGTTTCACTTGGCTCAAGAAACAGCCTGCTAAACATTTTCCCCAGCTCTGTGTCCTGTGTCTGGAAGCCTGGGGAGCACAGGGATCCCATCCAGACAGGCAGAGGGGCCATCAGGCAGTCCTCTTTCATTCCCCTTGACTTCTCTATACAGCTGACAGATTTCAGCTCAGAAATTAAATCCTTTAATGTACTAGCTCAGCCACAAGTTGACACCCTGAACTATATGTAACCAGAAGCCCAGAAAGAGGCCAAGCAGTGGCAGGTTTCCAGGAACTGCTTTGGATTTTTAGGGGGCTCTTCCCCCACCCCAAACCCTTGCACCTTCGGAGTATGGAGTTCCCTGGACATGTAAAATGTTCAGCTCTGCTGCAAAGCAGTCAGAGTGTGCTTTACCCACCACTCCACCTCCTGTAAAGCTGTCAACATTGGCTCTCTGTTTGCGTACATGCATTTGGAACTGCTCTTCATCAAGCCAAAAGGGACGGGAGCCAGCCAGACTGCACAACGAATTCCTGCTCGCTTCCCCAGCGAGCACTTGGAAGCGCCTACATTTGAACCGCTCCGAGTGGGAGCTAGGCAAAATAAACAGGAGGTGCTGCGCCGACAGCCGCGGCCATGCGGCCCTGTAGCCCCACTGCACAGAGAGCTGCTGCTTCTTAGGAGAATTAGAGCTCTTCTGGTTTTCTGCCACAGGCCCAAGATAGCCAGAGGGTTGGAGACCTCAGGCCATGCATCTGAATCTTAAGAAGCCTGAAGATACATCACAGAGAGTTTCTGGGAGGCAGAAGAAGGAGACCATGAGCTGGAATGTGGCAGAGGCAATAGGAAACCTAAGCTTAGGGCACAGCAGACACTGAGACCTATCAGAAGGACCGTGTTGGAACATCATTGATAATGTCACTATGGTGTATTTAACAAGCCTTTAGCCATTCTCGGCACATTTTCACAGATCTTAGCGCAAACAAACTCCTTGAAGGAAAGTCACTCAGTGTGTGGTAGGATTTAAGCCTCTAGATCAGATGAGAGGCCAACAAAAAAAGAAGTGAAGAAAGGAGTCTCTGAAGCAGTTTGGGGAATGGCAGAGCAGTCTCCCTGCCCTAACCCTAGGACCCAGGCAGCTTACGTTACTCACGCTGAGCCCTTAAAGCACTGCAAGCCCCAGCCATTCCCCAGCAGCTGCCAGGAACACAGACAAGACAGACAGGGCTGCAAGAGGATGCTTTGCAAAGTTATCACCACAGCAGGAACCACCACACTACACCAGGCATGTCCCACAACTGAAAACACCGCTACTGCAACACGCCGTTCTCAGCGGCACAAAGGGCAGAGCCAGACCCCATCCTTGATGTGACCTGGGCTGCTCCAGTCCAGTTCTTCAACCTGCCTGGCTGCTGTGGGCACCAATCCTCCACACAGCTCCAGCACAGTGCCTCAGCCCTGTCCGGCCAGGACGATGTCCCAGCTTCCCAGCAGGGCCAGGCTCTGGTCCGGTGGTTCAAGACAAAGAGAGTCTCCCCTGGTCTCCGCCACTAACTCACTGTGCTGCTGTGGGAACATCTCTCAGCATCTCCGTGACTCCATCCGCTCAGAGTTTGTAACATAGCTAATTCACAGAAGCGAAGATGCAGAAGTAATAGCCAGAAAGCATCAGAAGTCCCTTAACAAAAGCCACAGTATCAGAGATCTAAATATAGACACACACCCCAAATCAGTAAACATCAAACGGCCCTGAGGACCTAAGCTTGCCAGCTTCTGGCATTCAGTGGGAATATACCCACACTTCTTTAACCATCATTACACCAGCTCTCTCTGTCATTTTCCTAGGCCAGCACATCACCTTCCAGGATGACGCAGGAGAAATCTCCAAGCAAAAAGTTGTGAGGCAGGTAAAGATACTGTTACCTCTTGCACAGAAATGAGACAGAAACATGGTCAACAGAAGACCCTTCTGGCTAACAGGTCACAAGCCCCGAAACTACTCCTTACGCAGTCACCTCACCTTGTCTCAGTGACTGGAGCCATTTCACTCCAGTAACTTCCTCCTTGTGCTCAGAGGCTGATACCTATTTCATCACATCTATTTGCGATTCAGATTTATTTGCAACAACAGATCTATTTGCAATTCACATACATCTAGCCACAGCAAAACAGGAACAGGCTGGAGGCCCTGGGCTGTGCAGGAGGACACAACCTGATTTCTTTGCAACCAGGGCTTCTACTCTGCCCCATTCCGTCTGCCAGCAATGGCCATTCACATCACTGTCATGCACGGCTTTGAGAAGAGAAACATCATGGGAAGCCACCTCGTAGCGTGGTCTTCCTGATGCCAGGTATGCAGAATGCTTCCTACAAGCTATACTTCGAACACACAACATGCTGGGAGCCTACAGTAACACAGTCTGGCAGCAAACGAAGACTGCCAACTTGGAAAGAAGAACTAAAAGCAGATGGATGCATCTGCATTAACTCAGGACAATGCAAATCTGTTTTTCTAGGAAAAGTCTGGAAGGAAAGCTGGCTTTCCACGGGAAAAGATCATTAGTGATATCCACAGATTCTGTCAAAGCCCGTCGGCTGGACACTTGCTGAGTGCCGCAGAGAGCCCCGATCTGTCTAAGGCTGTGCTGGAAGACACAGTGTTTGTTAACACCACCTGCCCTTCCTTATCCCAACCTTCTTCTCTTTTCCTGCTTCTCACTCTCGTCCACAATCCATGTAGCATTGCCCCTTGGCGGCACTGGCAACAGAGTTGGCTGAGAGCATCTCTCAGTTACTGAAGGCAAACTCCAGCTGTGTCCTGAGCAATCCCTGGCATCCGAGATATCCAAGCAAGGGCTCAAAGCAGCACGGCTCAGTTCCTGATTCAGCCTCCCCTGTGATCTGGGCCTGTAGATACTGGTAGGTCTTTGGGACTGGGACAAGCCTCCTCCACATGTCTGTCCCATGTCTAAAGCGAGGGGACCGTGAGCTTTGCTATGCCTCTGGACACTTGCAACATCTTCACTCCAGCTGTTAGGACGCTGTAAGCGCCATAGGGCACCACTAGCCCTCAACCTCAGAGAGCTCCTGAGGCTCTGCTGTAACACAGACGATTAATAATTAACAAGTGCCATGAGGAACACAACCACATCAACCTTCCTGTCCTGCAGCCCATTGCGAGCTGCTGACCTAATTATGATCTCTATTCTTAGCTCCCTTCCAGCCTCACCGTGCAGGCGCAGCCTGTTCAATACCCTGCGGGAGAGGCCAGGTGTGATCCCTGCAGTGCAGATGTGCTGATGCACCACAGGGTTACACCACCACCAAAAGAGTCTCAGAGGAGAGCTGAATGAAGCCTGCTGCTTAAACCCTGCTTCAGTCAGAGCCTTACCAAACACCAGCTCTTATTTCAGGGAGCCTCAGAAGCACGGCAGATCTAGACTAATAAGAGATGCACGTAGAGAACACAGGACTGCAAACCATCCCTGAATCCAGCCATCCCTAGCCTTCAGGAGTCGGAGGCAAAGCTGCCTGTAACACACGAACCTGGCCATACCTGACAGCTCCAAATATCATGCACAGCCAAAGCTGCGTGTGGGAGGGACCAGTTTCCCCTCAGGACTTGGAAACAGCTCACCTATTCCCAGTCGTACATCCCTTGTTCTGCTCTATTATCTTTGACACCTCTGTTGCCACTCACTTCGGTGCCAACCCCGGCCTTAGCTGTTCTGCTTAATGGGAGGTGAGGGCTCTGAATTTTGTATCAAACCCTCTGTCACCACAGGCTGCTAGAGCTGTCAGAAGCATGGCATATCATAGCCCCACCGAACTTCACAGACAGCTGAGCTGAAACTCCCCCTCCGGCTCCCAGGAACAGGCTGCTGACACTTGAGCTACGAGAAGCTTTCCCTCGGCGATGTGAGTGGTGTGATGCATGCTGGCCCCATATGAACTCCAGTCAAGGAGAGAGCTGTGTGTTTGGGTGGGTGCCTGACGTATGTCTGCACCAGCCCTTCACAAGTTTCACCCAAAATCTGTGGTCTCAGTCCTGTTCCATGCGTGCTTGAAATTACTAGCATTGCTAGGCTTGGTAAAAGGGAGATGGAGTGAAAGTTTACAGGTCATTTTAGGCAGAAGGTCACTTCTAGCTTTAAAGATCTATTTATTAAGCTAGAAATGCTGTGTATCTCCTCTTTAATCTTGCTGTTCTCCAAATTCACACTTACTGTGGTTTGCTTAGCATCCTCTGCCCCAGAGGAAGATCAAGAGCATTTTTTACGTAATGCATCTGCTGCATTGTGAACAGCTTCCGATACCTGCCGCCCAGGAAACTGGAGCTTTGAAACACACATAAACAGAGTCCTCCTGGCTGAGCTTTTGGGATGTCAAGTGGAGAGCGGTTCCCTGCTTAACTGGTAGTAAAGCGACAGAGCAGAGGGCAAATAAAAACAGGATGCTAAAACGAGAGAGGGAAAAGTGACAGAGGTCTGTGCCCAGCAGAAGAGGCACAAGGAACAGGGACACAGCAATTGCAGGCTGGAACTGGGATGCTGTCTTCTCCAGAGGTGATGCATCACTTGCTGGTTAAACCAACACCTCCCAGTAAAAATACAGCTGCCTTACCCCATGCCATGTTTTCTCTCCCTACAGATTTCCATGACCCTCTTGCCTCCCAGAAGTGCAGCTTTAAGCAGTCTCCTGTGCCCACAAACACAGCTGTGGATAGCTCTCCCCCCATGGCTCTGCCCTCACAACATCACAGGGCCCTGCTGCCTCTGCCACATGGGCTCTGCCAGAGGAAGACCACCCCTGAGCAGGTGGGACCATCACCCCACTTTGGTTAACACTGCCCTTCTCCATCAGTGCCAGCACACGCAACGGGTTCAATGCCCAGCTGCGGTCAGGGAGGGTCAGACCAGAGCAGCACTGACCCTAATCTGAGCTGCCCTGTCCCCGTATTGCACGGCATCCGCACCCAAAGCTGCAAGAGGAGCACAGCACATGTCGTCAGGGCTCAGGCTGAGAGCCAACCCAGCATCCAGCACGTCATTCGCACATGCAAGGACTGAAAATCCACTTGTGGTAACAGCACGTCTGTTTCTGCGAGGTGGTGGCCAACTGCGAGTGCTGCTCACTTTGTCACCACCTTCCCCTCCATCCCCAAAGCTCATCCCATTCAATAGCTGTATTCTCCTACAAGCCGTTGGAGCAGGAACCACCCAGGTCCCAGCACCCAGAGCCAGGCTCTCACTTGGTACCTGCAAGCCACTGCAATACAAACATCAAAAGAACAAAAAACATGAAGGTGTTTCAGCTGCCTCCAAGCTATGTCCCTGTTATCATATTTCATACAAACATTTGGCTGAAAAATACATTTCCTGGGACACTGCTGCAGCAAGCTGCTACAACTGTCAACGTAAATGATGTTCTGCCAACGGCAATCTCGCAGTGTCATCTCTAATAACACAGTACTAAATCCCAACTCACGGGGGACGTGCTCATCTTCTGGAAGACTCTTCAGTGGCACGCTCAGCCCAGACCTCAGTCCTGCTGTACCTACGCCCATCACCCTGATCTGTTCTCCCCATTCCTGCATTTCTTGCAGCACAGGATCACGTGGAGCACGCCTGCGAGACCACTGCACGAACATCGCTGCATAGACGTTTTGCCGGTGCTGGGGGAAGGCTGTCACACGTTCTGATTCTTGCCAGCCTGGTCTGAGGCAAAGGTTTTGCCCATGTACCAGAGCGACATGTCACAGCAATCGTGGCTGCTCTGCAGGCACAGATCAGGAATAGAGTGCAGAGGACACAAGGAAGAAGAACCCCACCCCCACAATCAGGTACATAGCTACATCTTCCTCTGCAAGTGCATCTTGATGCCCAGCTCACCCGAGCAGACAGACCTCCAGCACCAAATGCCCATAATTACTCTCCAGACTGACCCATCACTTCTAAGAGGGCAACTCCAAGGCTATTACATTATCCTTATTTACAGAAGAAGAAATTAAAGTGTTAAGGAACTGATTCTCCTCTGCAGCCTGACAACAGAGAGGAAAGAACGACCCATGAGTCCTGGCTCCCAGGACCATGCTTTGTTGACTCTTCTGCAATGACCATCCTGTAAATGTGGGAAGATACAAACACTGAAATCTACAGGAAGGAGCTGGGGGGTCAGGATCTTAAAATGAATGGTCTTGTTTTAATCTCTTGTACTTCTCCCAGCCCAATCAAAACTCTATTATATTCTAAAATTGCTAAGATCTTTAACTTTCTTCAGGTCACTTAGGGGACACCACACTCCCTACACAGACTCAAAGGGATTAAAAACCAAGAAGGAAGGAGAATTTTTTCAAGACCCCCAACACTGTGCAACTAAAAATAATACAATGAACCGCAGGGAAATGAAATTTGGGTTAGCTATGGAGAAGAGAGATCCCAGTATCCATTCAACGGGGAAGATGCAATGGGAGTTCGGAGAAGCCACACTCCTTGTGTCATTTAAAAACAGAATGGATGAAGTCCTTGCAAAAATGTATTGTGCTAGCAGAAGCACAGCCTCTCACAGTTATTTGTGCTGCACTGGGGATACAAGCCGCATTGTACGAGTTGTGGGGCAAACGCATAGCAAGAGGTAGTCCCTATCCCCAAGAAAACACACAAAGAGCAAGCATGCGCATGACCTGGAGGGCAAAAGGGAAGCAATAGGCAAAGTGACCTGCTGAGACCACACATCATGTTCCCCAAGCCTTTCTGCTACTCTTTGAGAGCCACTTTATGAAGCATGGCAGCACTTCCTTGTGTATGCCAAGGACCTGGGAACATGACCAGCACACACAGAATTAACTCTTTATATACGAGTTTAAAGTAGTGCTCCAGAGCTTGCTTCCAGAAAAAGGAGCTGCAAGAAACAAGACACAGCCCCGTCAAGACCTGACCCCAAGCAAAGGCAGCATGCACAGACGGAGCGCCTGGGAAAAGCATCCTGCAGCCAGCTCCTAATACCCTTTTTGGCAAAGACCACAGCAGGAATGCAGTGTTCATTCATCATCTGTCCAGGTGAGGGGTGAAGGGACGGAGCTACCAGATGTGTTTGGCATTCTGTCCGCCGGGGAGCGGTGGAGATCCAAGGGGGAAATCCAAGTTATCCCTACTTCGACAGCGGGCTGTGTTTCAGGGCTGCGTGACAGTATCCCGCTCTCCGTCTGCTCTCTTCCCTTCCAGCTCAAAACACCGCTTCCCCAGGGAACGTCTGGAAATTTGCACCATGAAGTCTGCACAGCCGAAACATCTGCAGTGCTTACAGCACGACCGTGCACCGCCGCTCTCTGCCCTGCCTGTGCAAGGCCAGCATGTGTTTAGCCACCGACACACAATACAGCCTTCCCCACGTGATGGGGAAGTCACACCGTCAAGGGAAACGACACTTTTGGGGTTTTTAGGCCATGCAAATATGACAGAAGGGGGTCTGCTAATTGCTGCCTCTACTAGGAAAAGGCCTTTAATAAGGGAGATGGAACGATTCCCAGCCATCTTATCAGGAACAAGGGGGAGAGCGGGGAGGAAGAGTTCAACTGGGCAGAAGAGCTATAGGGAAACAGATTCTTTTGCTATGCACAGCCAGTTTAAATCCAGCGCTGTCTGGCAGAGGCATGAACATGAGATCTTCCCAGGCCTGAGGGCTAGCAACCCAGCTCAAGTAGAAGGGTTTGCATTATAATCAGCACGGCCCCACAATCCGTCACGAGCACGCAGACTGGGTCATCACAGGGCACTGCCCAGTGCTGTCACTGGGACACCAAAGCTGCAGGCACAGTTGGTAAGGAGACACTAGGTCCCACTGCACAAGCCTTTCCCAGGAGCCCTGGCAGTGCAGCGGGACTGAAAGACCGGACTCCCGTCTTACCTCAGCACAAATGACTTACTAGCCATCAGCAGGGAGGGAAGAAGCAGTTTAGTTGCTTGTGCCTGCAGACACATAGGAGTTTGGTCCCTGAAATTTCCAAATAAGTAACTCAAGTAACACCAAATAGGTGTATTTCAGGCTATTATTCTTTTGTTTGTTTGTTTTTCCTGAGATTTTTTTGTTTGTTTTGGTTTAGTATGGTTTTATTTTTTACAACTAGCAAAGGATTTCTGCCTGACCAGTTCACTCCAGCTACTATCAGCTCCTTCTGAACAAGGAGGAAAAGACTCCTCAAGCCAGTCCAGGCATCCAAACACTTGCCTCTGATGGTGAAGTGCTGAAACAAAAAAGGATCAATACCGTGCCAGTCACTCATGGAGGAGTTTGCAGCCTGCACAGGTCACTGCAGTTTCCCATCTGTCTCAGAGATACTTCTCCCCAATTATAAAAAAAACCCAGAGATTTAACAGGCATGTTTTTCATCACGATCGGCTCAATCTGGTGAAAAACTCAACCTCGCATATTTGTTTTTGCAGCCAGCGGGTGGTGTGGTGCTGCAGAAGCGAGATTTGAGTGAGAACTCCAGGCAGAAATCTGCTCGGGCCGGCTGGTGCTCCAGAAGGAACGCTTCCCATTTAACCTCTTTCATTGCCTGCATTTGCAAAGCAGATTAAACATTGCATAGTTACAAGATACTATTATGCAGAACGAGTTATGATGCCAAGGACAGCATATTCACCTTTGTAGCTTGATCAATATTACTTATCAATAGCGAACCAGACCCAACACGGGAGCTGTCTCTGGAGTGTGGAACTGCCTGTAGCAAGTGCTCCTCTTGCCTCTGTGCTTCATTAAGCACACAGAGGATCTGGCAGGGGCTGGCAATTAGATACAGAGCATTCAACCCCTCACGAATTCTCTGCAGATTCCACACAGATTACCTCCATGACACAATCCATTGATCAGAGGTGTATTCTCAGGCTCCACAGTTAATTACACTCCCTGCTGATGGATGAACAGCAAAGCCACCTCTGTGAAAATACATTGGGAGCAGAATGCCAAGCAACGCAATCCTAAACAAAGACAAAAGGGGCTGGGAAGGATTTCAGAGCTTTCAAGGTGAAAGCTGCCTACAAAACACACTGGGGTCAGCACGAACAGGAGACAGACATGGCAGGAGGGCACTGTCCCAAGAGAAGGGACAGCTCAGCCAGACCCCCAGCCCTGGGGAGCTCACCCGCTTGCAGGACGGGGATTATAGAATACTGGGGAGGCAGCCAGGCGTGCTGGGAAGGAGGCTGGAGTCTGGAGACCCCCACTGCACTTGCGCTCTCAGCTACATTCTCATGTCCAGACTTGCCCACTGCACTCTTGGTTTACAGAGAAAAATGCACTAAGAGACAGGCCCAGGCTGGGAGGAGAAGGACAGCTCACATCCAAACCCTTGCTTCCAATGGTCTGTGTCACCAGAAGAAATCCCAGCTAAGGCTGTTCCTAAAATACCACAAAAAGGTCTCTGGAGCCTACCCAACAGCTCAGCAAGGAGCCAGCAACACGGACATAGAATGCAAGTTGTATGTCACTGTGCCTAACCTCCTCTGAAACCTGCTAGGCAACCCGCGGTAGACACAGCCCTGCCAACTACTTCAGCCTCCCAACTGTTTCTCTTGTTAGCTTGGGCAAGCGTCTTCCTCTGTCCATGCCAGCCTTCGCTCATCTTGCCATCCAAGGCCACTGGAGATAAGATTGCAACAACCTGCACTTCCCCAAGGTGCAAGGAGGGTGCCTGACCCCTTCGAAGAGCCCCAGAGCATAAAGGAGTCTAGGGCTGTTAAAATGCACTTGCTGCTACAATCCACCTGCAAAAAAACCCCTTAGTGCAGAGAGAAACAACCCCATTATTACTGTTGGCTGCCTAGTCCTGGGGCTGGGCAGAGCAGCCAGCTGTGACTTCCAGGTGGCAATACCTCCCAACCCAGCCTGCTTATCCCATCAGAGTAAAGAGAAATCTTTAATAAAATGCCTTCTCTGCAAGTTTTAACCAAAACCTGCCACGTGCAGAGCCACACACACCAGCAGGAAAGATTGTCACTGATATTTCAGCTCAGCTTGCTATCACATGCAATGGCTATCTGGCAGACATGTGCCCAGCCCAACACACCCCTGCCTGCACCTTACCTTTCAGGACACTGAGGACTGCATCATTGCTGTAGCGTTTTCGGGCAGCATTGGTTGCCACGCAGTGGTAAGCCCCAGCGTCACTCTCCTGCACATCCACGATTTGGAGGACGCCATTTGGAAGAGTTATAAACCTGAGTGACCAAAAGGAAGAGTGTGAGACAGGTTATGCCTTACCTGAGCTATTTATTCATCAACTCAAAGCCCTTTTAACCCTTCTTTTTGGCCTGCAAATGTATCATGTACAGACCCTGGTAATCACAGCAGAGTGGGAGCGACAAACCCTTGAGCCATCGAACTGGTGGTTCTTAAAAAGCAGCAGGTACAGACTTATCTGTAGCACTGGAGCTTTCACAACATACGATTTGCTTTTGTGAGACCAGACCAACGAGGCTTTGCTGATACAAGCCAACTGCATAGTACAAAACAACTACATATGCATTTCTGCATGCAGATTTGTAGGCATCTCCAAGTGTACAAGTGCCTTCACACACGCTTTGCACACAGTTTCACAATTTGCTTTTCACAAAGGTTTGGTAGACAGAGCCAAAATACATTGCAGAGAAGTCTGAACATCATCTTTTTCCTGCTGCACCTCAAGTATACGAAGGGACCAACTGATACACAGCTACACCTTCATGGCGCAAAGCAGCCAGAACACAACCACCTGAAGCTGCACCATTGCTGGGTTGTGTTGATTGCTTTTGTTCTTCCAAGAGGTTCTGGCTTTCACAAGCTGACAACCTTACAGCCGGGTGTTCAGTATCCACCCTATTTGCCCATGGGGTGCTACTGGGCAACATTTCCAGGGAGTGAAATGGCTACATGGCTCACAACACGAACACAATCCTTGCTGCATTCTACTGAACAAAGCAGATGATTAGCAATTAGCATAAAAGTAGGAGCTGGCTGTCAGCATCTCCATTTTCTGCCTGGATTCCTAGATGGCAGCCTCTTTATTCTTGAATGCAAGGCGCAAAGCCTACGTGATCCTTTTTAATTATATATGAGATCCATTTTTAATTGCAAGCCTCTATAAACAGAGCTGCTGAGCTTTGACAGGCAGCTCTGGGTTATCAGTCTTCATTATGAAGAGGACACATTCAAAGGCAATTGCTAAGGGGAGGGATAGCAGCTATTCCACAGGAACAGCACAAAGACAAGTTATAACCATGAATGCCAGTCCTTCCATCCACAAAGACCCAATAAGTAAGTAAAACTGTGGTTCTCCAGCTGCTGAGACAGCTGGAGTGCCATGAGCAAGGGTCATGGAACCAGGAGGACCTTAAGAGATCACCCATCCCATGTTCGAGCCATGGTCACCACCAGCACACCTGCTCCTGCAAACATTTATCCTAAACCTCCAGTAATGGAAATACCTCCCCTGCCCTAAGCAGTCTGTTCCAGAGACAAATATCCCTGCTGCGAGCCTCATGTCTATCCCGGACTTCAGTTGCTGCAATCTGAACTCATCACTGCTTGTCCTCTTCACAGCTAAGAAACAGAAGAGCTAACAGAGCTCCTCCAATGACCACACTGTCTCTACTGTCAGAATCCTGCAGCCTGATTCATGGACACAGGCTTGCTGAAGCTTCCCACGTACACAAGAGCAACTGCCTCACATCCCTAAAGCCACTTTTCTCCAGATCAAGCTCTAGAGACCTCGGAGGAGGTGGTAACCAGAAAGCCCTCATTGGGATGCCTCATCAGGACTCAGGAGAAAGATGACAAATATTTGCATCCTCTCAGCTCTGCGGAGGGAAAGCCTCCCACTGCGATAATATTTATTTTTGTCGTGCATCTGCTATTTGAGTCTGTAATTAATATCAACATATTTCAAACACTAGGCAAGGCATCTCCCAGGCACAAAAAGACACTCCAATTATGTATCACAGATTCACTGAGGCTGGGAAGGACCTCTTAAAATTGTCTGTGGTCTTCCCCCTCTCAGAGCAGGGTCAGCTAGACCAGGTTGCTCAGGACTGTGTCCACAGTCACGCTCATCCAACACGCCCAGCTTCTCTTGAGGGCAGAAAACAAGCCATTGTGTTTCTAAAGAGAGCTGGAGACAAGGGGGAGTGAGTGGGGAGACTCGATGGACACATAGCTCAAGATGGTCCCTTTGGTGAGGCCAGCAGTAGAAGAGATCTCCTTGCAGTACGTCCTGTTGGGAAAGCACAACAGAGGTAAGCATTGCTTTCCCAGGGAAGCAAGGAAGGAAGGCAGGCAGGATTTCTCTACCCACAATTTCTCCCAGTTGCTCACAAAGCCTCCAGCTCTTCAGGCTCCAGGCAGCCCTGGACTAGAAGCCTCCAGGCAGCCTGGGTTATTTTGCTCCATCCCCAGGCTCTCTGCAAGGAAGCTAAGTTTGGCTGATGATTCAGAGCAGACAGTTGGCACTAGCTTTTCTTCCACATAAAAGCAGATCTGTTTGTGTGCTCACCTTCACTACGGATTAAGCAGAAAACAAAAACCAAAGAACAGATAGGCAAAGGCCCTGGGAGAAACAGAAATGCTGGAACCTCAGCAGTCTCAGGAGTTTTGCTGTTGACAGCTATAGTGCCAGCATCTCACCGGAGACTGCCTTCAATGGGGGCGAAAGGCAAGCCCCACACTTGCAGCAGGTAGCTGGTTGAAGGGCAGCACACTCAGATCAGGGCAAAACTACCAGAGGCACAGAAGGCAGCAAGCTGCAAGAGCAACAGGGCACAAACATGTAGCTGTTCCCCTCTCTGCTCCTCCCCGAGCAGACTGGCACAGGAGAGCAGGGGCAGAGAAGAGAGAGAGCACAGAGGGGCCAACGGCTGCTCACCTCTTCAGCGACGATTACAAGGGCTGTGTTCAAGAACTGAAATCAAGCACCACTGGCTTGTGTACAAACCCTGAAACCCTACCGCTCAGCGTGCTACTCTGCGTGTACAGCGGAGAACATTCCGGCATTAACAGTCCAATTCCCTTGCTTACTTTCTCCCCAGTAAAATGCTGGCACACCCTTCCTCACAGCCTTTTGAAGGGATACAAAATAGACTAAAGCCCTCAGGACAAATTAGGAACCTGCAGCTTTGTTGCAAACTCAAAGTCTGCAAGCCCTTTTGCTCACAGCCCAAGAGCTCTGGATGTCAATGTGAGCCATATTACGGCTCTCCTGACACATGACAGAAGTAAAGTCTCCACACAGATAAAACCCTCACTTAGCCAAAATGTGGAAAAAGACATTGTGGTTGCAGACCGTGTGATCTGTAGGGTATGTGTTTATGTGCAAAGCTCCAAAGACCTCCAGTTCCTAGCAAGTACTCATCTTGCCTCTAGAGAAAATAAACAGCAATTTGGAGCCTGGTGTGAAACCCAGCCAGCACCTAAAACTGAGAAGAGATTATGCCAAGAGATGTAGCACACGCCCCAAAGCAACTGCAATCTAGACAAGTCCTGCAAACCACCTCTCAGCAGCTGCTGCAGATTTAAGACCATGGTTTTTTAAAAAAGTACTTCAGAGACAGAATTGCAAAATAATTCTGTGCCTTACTCGCACAGAACTATGAAAGTTAGATTTTGTCCTGAATTTCAGCAGGGCAGAAAAAGTATACTGAAAACATCAATATGCACTTCTCTACCCTTTGAGGTGTCTAAGTATTTTTTAAGCTCAGCCTTCAGCACCTTGGAGGTGGCACCATGCTAGAACCTGCACCCAAGGGCAAAAGCCAAAGAGAGTGCCCAAAGGCAAGATCAACACCAAAAAACAAACAAAAAAAAAGGCAGGGGGGAAAAAAAAAGCAATGTCAGTTTGCCATGATTATTCTATCCCTCTTAAAAGAAATCATAAACACTGATGTGGTAGCATTATCTCAAGGGTTGTTATCTACAGCCCCAGAGCCTAATTTTGTACACACCCCTAACCTTGCTGTTCTGGAATATGAAATCATCATCCTGACGCCTATCTATCCAAATGATTGCATTTTCACAGACTCATCAGATGTGTGCACAGGAGGGAGTCCACAGTAATCAGAGGCTGGCCTGAGATCTGGTCTTTAGGCATGATGGGGTAAGGATAACGGAGAGCTCTGGTTGGCTGCCAGTGTTTCCTGGAATTCACTTAATTCCTTCGAAAGCCGGTTATATTAAATCCAACAACAACTAGACAACAACAAAAAAGCAAATCCTTCTGAAAAAGCATATTAGCTGAAACATGATTTAAAAAGCAAGATCTGCAGCCAGAGATTATGGTCTGGCTTTTACAAGGAACACAATTTTCAGGCTGCCCGTGTTGAAAGCAATCTCCGAGCAAGTAATTTCACAACATCCATTGAGCTGTCTCATTAAAAAGCCATTGCTCTATCTATGGCACACTTCCCTCTACAATCCCTTCTTTTTTGTTTTTTCTTTCTTTTTTTATTAATTAATTTTCTTCTCATTATACAGCAACAGCCTCCTATAAACCTTTAGATGTCACACTTCAGACTCAAGGATATAAGCGCTTAGTCTTACAGAAACAGTCATTGCTGCAAAGTTATTCCTAAACCTTTCTCCATTCCTCTTTCCTTCCTCTCCTCCTGCCTCTTGGCGTAACTCCCCTGTGAGGAAACAGCTCTTCCTGCAGAACAGAAAATGAGTTTTTAAGAGCTAAAGGACAATGCAGTCACTGATCCCCTGCAGGAGTGATGTCTACAGACCAACTAACAGCCAACTAATGGTTTATCCTCTTCTCATGCCTGTAACTGACTTTCATTAAGGAAAAGGTATTATGCTGTAGGATTCTTATATTTTCGCCACAAAAAAAGAAAATTCAGGGTCTTTTACTAGATTACCTCTAAACATAGGAATAAAACAAATGGAAAGACCTCCCAGGTTACTGAGCACAGGCAGTGGTCTAGAAGAATCATTAGCCCTGAGCACTGGGTCCATCATGGCAAAGCTTCCAGAACAAGAGATCAGTAATAAAAAAGGGCTTGGTTCTTGGGGTTTTTTTGGTGGGTTGGATGACGTTTGAGGAAAGGTTAATTTTATTTAGGTGCTTCTATCATCTCTCTCTTCATTCTACCTTTTTATGAAGGATTTCCACATCATAAACGGTCAGGTTTTGTTTTGCTTTTTTTCAAGCTGACCCAGGAAAGCAATCAGGGAATCACCTGGGTTCTTCTGGAACAGCTTCATGGTCCTTCTCCCACGTGATGACAGGGGAGGGCAGTCCTTCGATCCGACACTCAAACCTGGCCATGCCATTTTCTTCCACTGTCTGCGACTCCGGCTGTTGGAAAAAGCGTGATAAGGCTGGGGAAAGAAGAAGGGAAGGAAAGTTAATAACTTAGTGTTTCTGCTGAGAAATGCAAACCTGTTATGATGCATGAGTTAAGAGGAAGGCTTTTTTCTCCTAAAGATAGCCTGAAATGTAATTCCGTGCTTTCCCATGCCCTACAGACCCGCAGCAGTCCTAACAACAGTAACTGAAAGATTTCAATGTGCAGATTTGCTTCTTGCCTCATTTTCTCCTTTAAGGCAACAGTGTGAGAGAAGAGACAGGCAATTAGCTGGTTTCAGCAGCTGCCTTCCTAAATTGCTTCCTTGTCTGTTCACTTGCTCCATTTGGGAAGGGCACGTAGAATGAGAAAAAGAAGCTGGGAAATGCCACAACCCTGAGAGAAGAGAGTTTCCCCTTGCCTTGTGGCACTCCCACAGCCACAGGAAATTAAAACAAGGCAAGAGGAAGAACAAAGCCAGATGTCAATTTACTTACACAAAACAACTGCCCACAGGCTGGCAATGCTGGAAACTAGGGTGAGAGACCGTAAGAGTTATGAGCCTCCTTCTCCATAGTGAACAGCTTTCCCTGCAGAAACCAACTTCATCCTACTCAAGCAGATGAGGTGCAGCCAAGGGAATACAGACACAGCCACCTTGCTAACAGGAGAGATTTCATACATGCCAGGACACTTGTTTGCTCTCCAAGGCTCACCCCGTCTATATACTTCTTTCTATACTAGAGAGGCTGAACTTGCTTTGGAGACAAAGCACTAACATTTGTGATTGCTCTTGGACCGCACCCTTCCCATGTTCATACACAGCTGCCTGATTTTCCTCCCCTTCCACACACACAGCAAAACTCCACTGACTTCAATGGAGCAGAAACCCTCCCCCTGGGGCTGTCAGCATCTGTCCTATCAATAGCATAACCCGAAGGCATCTCAGTCACACGGTGGAGTTTTGAATATGCGTGCAGGCTCCCTGATGGCGGCAGAAACCTTGTATTCTTCTCCACCAGAAGAACTGGCTCCTGCTTTCAGTAGTAAGTCTCTGTTAAACCGCCTTTGCTGTTAAACCCACGCTGCAGTACAAATTCATCCAGCAATGCTGTAACACAAGTGCCAGAAATCCTGAACGTGGCACCATAAACATAAATTTCAGCTAGAAAACAGGCTTGATTGCTGCCCAAGCACAGCGCTGTGCTTGTAAGGACCTCAAGTGACCTTCTGGTCCTCCAACACAATTATGTGCTTGTCCCATCACTGATTCCCAAGAACATCCATCATTGCTTTGGATTTTAGAGGACTCCAAAACTGAAGTTTTCTTTGCATCACACACAAACACCCATGCACACACATACATACTTTATTACAGTGTTAGCTTGAAAAAGTATGTACTGTTTTGAAAATTAAATGTTTTTACACGACCTATTTTAACCTCAGCGTATTCTCAGCTGTCGTTAGTGTTTTTCTTTAATTTAAATAGTTATCACATGTTTAAAGCAACTCATTGCTCTCCGCAGCAGCTACAGACTGAATTCTCCCACCAGCTGTCCTCCAAGTCTAGTTTTTCAATTCAATACAAATGGCAATGAAAAATGTTTTCCTGGAAAAATGTGAAAAATACATTAATATGTAAGACCCCAATTCAGCCAACTGCTTTAGTATTTTCAAATATATACTGTAGACCACTTTAACACAGAGTCATTTCTACAGATTGCAAGATCTTTTAAGCTCATGTTAATAAAACTCACTGAACCCAAAAGTTTAAAAGAAAATCCATCAAATGCCAGGACACATTCAGGATGGCATCATCAAAACAACCTTCTCCTGGCAGCAGATATCCTTAATGCTCTTTCCTGTTATTCTTTTTTCATCTTAGAAGTGTAAATGAGAATACTTTGGCAGGCTCTGAACCTCGAAAGGTCACGATGGGAGGCAAGAATCCTTCTAAAAAGACAAGATCTGTAAGCATCTCTGTTCCCTGCGCTTCACGTCAGGTCACCTATCTCTCTTCTGTTCATTATGAAGTGTCATCATCTAAAGCTGATACGATGAGGTCTCAAAGTTTACAGCAGCTTTAAACCAGTTTCCAGAGACCGGAGAACCTAAGTAGCACATCTTGTGCATGAACAGCAACGCCACTGTCACCTACAGCAGTGAAAAGGCTCCATAAATCCCAGCGGACAGCTCCCCGCCTTCTTTGCTTTCCCTCACGGCTGCATGAATGTGTATTTTGTACAGTTTGGTAAGAGATGCAGGATGTGTCGCGAGCCAGGCTTACCTCTGCACATTTTGGCATGAAGTGCAAAAGGGTACAAAAGGTGACAGTGCTTCCTGGGCTCCCCAGTGTTACCCAGACAGTAACTTGTCCCAAAGCAAGGGGCTGCTGGCTATTCCTCCCCATCACCTGCCAGACCTGCATCTGCAAGCTTGACATGCCCTGCTGAGAACCGGATCCTGCCCTTCACCTCCACCCAGCCCCATCTGCCTGCTGTGCTGGGCTCCGGAACGGCTCTTCAAAAGCAAAGAGCCAAGAAACGCACCCGTGACAGATTTCTCATTAGGATGTGGAGGAGCGTGACTAAACAGCGACCCTGATTAGGGAGCTCAGCATCCCTCCCACTCCGAGCAGCACACAGGAACAGCCAGGCTTCCCAAGCAGAGTCACAGCTCCCCGGTAGAGCCAGCAAAAGCTGAGAGTTCAGCGGGTGCCAAAGGTTCAACCCTGGCAATGCAGAGCAAACCTTGTTTTGTCTGTTAGTGCCTTCTCGTGATGAGTCTTGGGGTGGGATTCAGAAGCAGAGCAGCTCAGTCATCTTCCTTTTACAGGCTCAGGATAGGCATAGTGGGAATCGCTGAGGACAGGCTGAAAAAAAATCACCTCTGCAAGCTTTGAAAGAAGCAGCCTGTAGCCTCCCCAGTGAAGGAGAGGACAGGGAACATGAACAGGGATCTTTCATGCACAGAAAGCAACACCAAAACAAGGCAAGAAAGTGAAAAGGTTCCTTTGATGCAGGACCAAACAAGAACCCTGGATCTCAGCACCAGCAAGGCTCAGGCAGAGGCAGACTTGCTGGCCAGGCTCATCGCTGCTCCTCAAGCATCCTCTGTATCAGCTTGGGGCCAAGACCACAGCATGCTGTGATCCCTTGTGTTTCTCCTCTCTCATCCCAAGGGGTACTAGGGTGGAACAGAGGAGGCAGAACATGCCCAGCACCTACAGCGTGACCCAACCTAGGCTCAGAGTTGTGCTGCAAACAGCTGGCACTGGGAGAAAAGAAGAAAATCAGCCAGAGCAAGGCAAGCCTGCTGTGGAAGGAGAGGACTGGAAAGCATGTCCTGCTACTCTGACGTACTGCACAGACGTGCACGTGGGTCACAGTGAGCGCAAGACAGGCTCCAACACACTGCTCACCCTAGGGCCACAGGGATCCTTAGGAGGGGCTGTTCTCCTCCCAGAAACACATTCTGATGGAAAAGACGTCTGCAGAAGTGCTGCGAAGTGAGAGGTTTTCACGTAGGGAGGCAGGGAAAGAAGATGCTTGAGGGGAAAAGAGAGACAAAAGATGACAGATACATACTCAATGTTATTTTCAACTCCTCAGCCAGGGTTTAGCTTGCAAAGCCATCCCAAGCCACGAAACACTCCCAGCCCTGTTGCACTGATTATCCTGAACACCTTTGTAGGCCACTCAGCAAAAATTACCCACTGCAGGTGAGAAGGTGAAGAGCATTACAGCAAACTGCCCTCAGCAACATACCAAAGCACCAGGCTCTGCTCCTTCAGGAACAGAGCACACAGCTCCCTCCCCACTGACATGTTAAACCCAGCTGGAGCCAAGCCGTGTGTGCCAAGGCTTTAGCCCCCAACCCAAGGATGACTGCAGTATGGTGAAACACAGCACCCTCCCCCTCTCCCAGCAGTCTGATCCATGCAGGAGGCCATGAGCTTGGAAAGACTGCCAGCCAGCAACACTACACCCCAGGCAGAAAATGCAGTCTATGCAAGGAATTCAGCCTTCTGAAACAGGCTTGCTGCTCTCTCCCACAGAGCTTTGTCCCCAGACCTTCCATGTGCTCATCCCCTTTGTATCTTTTACAATTATTAGTAGGTATTTCTAAGACAGGGGCATCTTCAGCGCCCACTGAGATCACATACACCACCCAGACGACCCGTCTCTGAACAGCTCACCTCCGAATGGGCCGGGGGCAGGCGGGGGCCTAAGGGAAACACGCACAGAAAGTCATGGAAGCGATTTGCCACGGCCCCAGAGCCAGAGCAGTGCTCGATCTGCAGGGCCATATGGCAGCACAGGACCTGTGCTGCCCAGCTGACCCATGCAGGGCTTGCTCCAGCCTCTTCACTGATGCCAGTTCTCCAGCTACTCGAAACAGCAACTGAAAGTCGCATCTGCGGATGGTCCGGAGCCAGTGCATTCATCTGGAGGTTTTCCTGCCCAGCCTGGCTCTGCTTACAGTCACTGGCCTTCACTCACCTATGCACCTAATCCACAAAATAAATAGCATAAAATCCATAAAATAAATTTTTAAAATAAGAGTAAATCCCAGCCTGCCTTTCCTCAAATCCCAGACACTTTTTGCATCACGGAGAAGAGACGCTCTCCTTGCGGAGAGCAGCTCACAAGAGCCCATGTGCATTGATTCCTGCTGTGGCCTGTCCCTCCAGGTGCAGCAACACACCAAACCTCCCCTGCGCTCGCTGCCAGCAGCCACGCAATGCAGGCCCATTCCCTCCAGGCACAGCAAACGTCTTCAGCTGACAAGTCACAATTACTGTAATTTTCTAGAACCTCCCTCGCACAAAATGTTTAAGCTAAATTAACAGCTTTAACAAATCTTCACAAATGTAGTTATTAACAGGTAGAAAGCTACACCTTCTCACAACTAAAATAACACCCCTGGTATTTCCACGTGGGAGCATGCAGGGCTTGGAGAAACCCACAAACCTAGTTTATCAGTCTGAGCAGCTGTTCGCTTAACAGGCACGCTTACACTAAGAGCCATCACAGACTCGCTCCTCCTCGTTTGCCACGGCTACCACTGCCATGAGGTGTGGATGGCCAACCATGGATGGATCCTCAGCCCCGGGAAGAAAACACACTGCGGGTCAGAAGCACGGGCTGATGGCAGGGATAACATATCCCACCTGCTGAACAGGTTTTCTTCTACTGCTCCATACTGATCAGCAGTGCCCAGGGCAATCAGCACAAAGAATAACTCCATCTACACATAAACTGCCTTGGACAGACTGCTGTATTCAGTGGCAGGGGGGGAAAAAAACGCCTTTACAGTCCTCATTTGCACCAGCTGAATGCTAATGTAGCAAGTGCTTCTGCCCAACCCACAAAACAAATCGAAGCGAGAGATGCATTTCATTAATCAATTCCCTCGCTGCTCTCCATTCAGAAATGAGCATGTTATGTCAGGTGCATGCCTGTGCCACTGAAGCAGCACTTTCCCTGTGCAGATGGTAATAAAAGGAGATATACGAGCACACACAAGGAGAGAGTTCACCTGAAATTTCATTTCTGGGAGAAACACAGAAAGGGATGGAAAGGTGCAGCACCTATGTACGCTCCTCTGGAAAAGGGAAGGGCAATTTAAGTCAGTCTCCTGGTTTTGAGATGTCTCCACTGTTCTCACTCACGAGACACAAAACAATAAACCCAGGTCTGTAACAGAGGCACAAACCATTGCCACCAGGCAAAAGGCACGGTGCAAGCTTCAGCACAAGTTACCCCTAAAAGGGAATATATCCTAATTCAGTGTGGCTGGGATTGGAGCAGGAGCAGCCAAATAAATCCTCATGGATTAATGATGACTCTTCTACTCCAGGTCTCCCACCTCCGCAGACAATACCTGTGTGCAGGATTCCTGACTCCATCTTCACAGCACCCTTATGAGAGCCTCAGGGCTCCCTTTTCTTAATGAAATCCTGGGACCAGCTATTTATCCCACACTACAAACCACTGTGGAAAGGAGGGGACAGGAGGGATGGGTGACCTGCAATCCGTGGGTACTGCATGCCAAACGTTCTGAGCAGAAGAGGAGGACATGTTGTAAAAGTCAAAGATTTTCCCCCGATCTGGCAAAAGCTTCACCTGCCATCAGGAGTGCTGGTTTCTACAGCAGTGCTCACAAACCAGAACACAAGCTTGGCCAGACCTGGGCCCCCCTGCCTGGGGTACCAGAGGTTAAATACATCATGGTGTAAAGTGGGTGTTAGGACATCCATGCTCCGTCTTCACCTGCCACAGCTCTCAGCAAATGCAAAAGCACCTTGGCCCCGATTTCTCTAGATTGGAAATGCATTTCAGGACTGTGTCTCATGGCGTGCTGTGCAGCTGCATTCATCAACATCTACATAAGTCACTGTACTAGAGAGAAGTCTTACTGTATTTGCATTATTTTCTAACCTCACTTGTTTGGTAGGTCAAGGAATCATTTATTGGCACTCACACACTTAAAATAGCTCCAGGAGCCATTCCTGAATACAAAGGAATTTTATTCTTGAATGCTGCACAAAGATTCAGCAGTTCAGATCTTGGAGTGTCGTTCCCAGAGACTGAAACAAAAAACAGCCTGAGGAGCCCTTTCTTTCATCTCTTCTATTATAATGAGATATTCACCTCACAAGACAGTCCCCGAAACCAAGTGGAGCCACAGACCCTTTGCCATGTAGACAGCCGTTGTCTGTCCTAGCCTCCGCACTGCTCTTCCTTGTCTGGAGTTGCCCCTGGAGTTCAGAGATTTGCACCATGCTGAGATGGGGTAAATTCTGCCTGTGGGAACATCTGAGCAAACCCAGTGGCACGTATTGCAATCACCAGCTACTGAGGGAGCTACAGCTGCTTGGTTCTGCCCTCTTCTCACCACTCCTTGCTCAGCATCGAACTCCCCAGGTTCCCTCCACACTCCTTTCCAAACTGTGCTGACTATTCAACAGGGAACCCAGAAGAGACCAACAGTGACCTGGAGGCGGCTGAGCTGATGTGCATGGCCAAATCCAGTTTGTGAGACCTAGAGCCTATTCCCAGAGCTGCCATCCTCTCTGTTAAGGGCTATGACCTCCTCCCTGCAGCCCTCCAGTTGAACTTGCTCTCAGTTCCTTACAAAAGAGCTTTTCCAAGTCCTTACAAGACCAGACCACCCTGTCATAGCAGAAAAGGCTGGAAAAGTATTTGATCGACTCCTGATGTGCACTGGGCCCAGCACCAAGAACTGGGACTGCAGGAAGGGGAACCTTCAGATTAGCAAAAAGGTGTCAGAAAAGGTTACCCCGCCCTGTCTGCTCATTTCTGTTCAAATTCCCCCTTCTGCAGTTCCGACACAGCCAGCACCACTCAAATACACTGTTAGAAACTCAAGGAGAAGAACAGCCTGGTAGACTGCACCAGAGAGGAGAAGCAGCCATGGGGGCCAGGAGCTCTTCATCTTGCCCAGCCGTGGAGGCAAGGTTTGTGAGACACAGAAAGAGATGATGGTAGAAGGCTGCCTGGGAACCCAAGTCCAACACCCTGGTCTAGTTTGGTCTTTGTGGGAGGGGAGGAACCCATTACAGACATTTCAGACCACACTGATGCACAAAGATTTCCTTACCCAGGAAGCCCCGAGCAGACGCTGCATAATGCAGTTGAAAGCAGAGTGCTGGACACATCCCTCCATGCTGAGACCTGCTCCCTGGCACCAAAGCATTGTAAAACTCTTTTGGCTTACTTGCTTTCCTCACACATCTGAAATCAGGAGCACCATGCTTTAAGAAAGCATGTTCGGGAACTGACATTCAGTGCATCTGTCCTCGCTGGGACCCTGGTACCTCCCTTGGCTCCACCCGGCACACGGAGAGCCACAACGCTCCTGCTTGCTACAGTCACCAGCCTGGGCTCTCATCAGATGAGTTGTTTTGCCAAAGATTCATCTTCTGCTCTTCCGCTACTCACGCGCTAAAGGCAGAGCTAAGCTTTCACAAGAAAAAAAAGCCATCAGAAGGGGAGACGACCAACATCCTGTATGTCAGGACCTCACAGTGCAGAAGATGAAAGATCCCAAGGCCTCCCTTGGTGCATTAGTTCCCAGCTATGTTCACAGTCTTTATCATTTTCACAAGGCCATATTCAGACACACTAAAGCTGTCAAAGTCACCAGAAGTCACAGATGCGGAAACCAGTAGGTGCCCCTAGAAGCCTGTTATGATCTAAGCTAGCTGATAGCAGGGACAAAGGGGAACTCGGATCGCCTGAGTACAGCCTGGCTTGTTTCCAGTGCTTTCTGCCCCTCAAGCGACCGCCCACATCCACCTGACTGTCTCTCAGTGATTAACTCTTTTTATCAGTGTATCCCCACTCTTCACTCAGGGCAGATCCTGATCTGGACAGAGCTGCAGGCCACCCACGGCCGTCTCTGGGGTGTGGATGGGATAAAGAGCTCAGCATAGCTGAGCTGGGAACACACAGCACACTGATGCAAGTGGCCCTGTCCCAAACACAGCCAGTCTTTCCGGCTGTCCCCACGCAAGTAATGTGGGTGCATTCCTGCACGCACCATCCAGAGGTGACTCATGCAGACGAAAGGCAACGGGCACTTTCTCCCAATTCCCCCCCCAGTTCCCCATCACCCGGCCTCTTAGCTTCAGCCAGTGCTCACAGGTTTAGGGCACTGCTCCTTATCTATGTCACTGGGGCAACAAGCCCATCGCAGCCTTGGCCAGGAGAGCCAGAGCTGTCATAGCCAGATCCCCACAGCCACCTCCCCAGGCAGAAGGTGCTGCACTCAGGGCTGTGAAGTGTCAAGTTCTCTGCAAAAACAAGCACTGTCTTTTGGAGAGTGAGGAGGGTCCTGTTTTTAATTCATGGCTGATGGCACTTACCTGGGAGAGTTACACAGGATGGTAACAGTGGGATAACAGAAAGACACCACTGCTTATTTGTGGACTATCCCAAATCCCACCTATACATCATGAATAGAATTTCACTTCATAGACACTTTATCTCAAACTCTCTGGGAGGCAGATGGTCTGTATAAACACCAGGAGGGGAAAAAAAGAAAATCAACAAAAAACCCCAACACTTACTTGAAAATCTGACTGCAGCCGTTTGACTGGTGACAGCCCCTAGGGAGCTGTGAGACACGCAGGAGTAATTACCCTCAGCGCCAGCCCTCTCAGGATATTTACTGTCCTTTGCCACAGCCTGGGATGAGATGAAAAGCGATCCATTCGGAAGCACGTGGAGATGTTCCTGCTCCACTAACGGAAAGCCATTCTTCCTCCATGTGATATTGATCACCTGCTCAACAGGGGCCAGGTTACAGTCCAAAACCACGACTTGGTTTGGCTCCAGTATCACCTTTGCAGGACCAGCACTACAGCTCAGCTCCAGAGAATCTCCTTCCAACAGACTTCCTGCAAAGAAAAGACAGCATTGCAGTGGGGTTGCTTTCCTTGGTTAGTCACATCCCAGTTTTACACAGCGAAGGAAGCATTGTTCTCCATGAGTGTAGTTGGAGACAACAGGTGAAATTCAGCCCTGTTAGGTGACCAGCACTTCCCATTACACTTGTGCACTACATGCTCTATCACACATCCTTGGGTCTGCAAGCACAACCTGCACCATCTCTGCCACCCCCAACAGTGCCCAGCAGCCACCCCTTCTATCCATACTTGCTTTTATAGAAGAACAACTGGAAGAAGGTGAAGTGATGGCAACAGCAGGCACATAAGACACAGCGAGGGCCCCAACCTCTCCTTCATCTGCCACAGCTGCCCATGAGAAGCGAGGGCTGCGCCTCACCTGCCTGAATACCAGAGCCTCCTTTGAGGCTGATCAACCTCCACAAGACAGCTAAGCACAAGCAAAGATGTTCAAGCCCAGCTTGGTACCCCAATGCCAGCAATCACAAATTGGATGGTGCAGCGCTCTCCGCAAGTCCCACTCCAGCTTGCGGCTGCCGTAGTGAGCAATGGTGGAGTGCAGCCATGGTCAGAAATCCCAGGCAAGGAAGTAAGTACAGCACTCCAGGGGCACTGGTGGCCACAAGGCTAAGCCAAGGCCTCGAAATCTAGAGAAAGAGCAGCAAGCTCCTTCAGAGGAGATGCAGGATGGGTTACAACACCCTCAGGGGGAACTGGCAGTCAGACCTGGAGCCCAGCTGGGAACCCAGAAAAGCAGCGTCTGCTGCTGACGTTCATATACCGGGAGACTCACTTCAGAGGAAAGCCAACAAAAGAATGGCTAAAAATGTGACCTGTTGTCTCTCAGCATTTTATCCCACATAGCTGAATCCAGAATGAGAATGGATGGATGCATCTTCCCCACTACAAGAGAAAGGATAATCCAGTGGCAAATGGACAGTCACATCATGTCTTACCCAGAACAGGCCCTTAGGCAACCTGCCTGCTGCAGCCAGAGGCCAGAGCAGTGACCAGCAGCAAGCTAAGCTGAACAGGTCTTGATCTGGCCGATTTCCAAACCTACATACTTGTAGGAAAGCTCCACCTCTGAAACAAGGCTCAGCATTTCCTAAAAGAATATTGCCATTAATAAAATGCATTTGCCGTTAGAGTTCTCCAGAGACGCTAAGTCAATGCTAGCTGGCAGCGCTGCTTCCACACACCAGCAATTTCAATCTCTGCTGTGCTCAAACCATCACCATCCACTCTTTTTATGGCTCCGCTCCAAATTATTTTGTCACTGCTCCAATCAGAAATGTTTCCTGCCTCTATAACAAGTTTATCAACACTGGATATGAACCACATGGCTCCCTGCCCGTCTCCTATCGCAGAAGGCTACAGATTAATTTTATAGGAATTCAAACACCCTATTAAACCTGCTACTACCTACTGCTGATAAAAGGGCTGCATTTTAAAAGAGTGTGTGTTAAGCATGCAATTAGGGGCAATGACACGCAAAATTACACGTGCAGGGAGATGGAATGATTTCAAGGCGTGTGCCGGGAACTGCAGGTGCCCCTGAAAGGAAGGGTCTAACCCTGCCCACGCGCAGAGCTGATTCAGTGCCCACCCAAGCCCGTGGGGACTGGAATTTGTCAGGTTTGCCCTCATTGCCAGTTAGCAGAATGACCACTGAGAACTTGATATTGGCCATTTATGTCCCTTCAGTGACAAGGAGACTACACAAGAATCCTGCCCGTCCCCTGCCTGTTGATTGCCATTGTAACGGAACAGATCAGACCCTGCCCCAAGCACCCTCATCTTCACTAGGATGTCCAGGGGACAATCTCCCCCAAAGCCCAACCCCAGCAGGATGCAGAGATGCCCATTTCACATCATGATATGCAGCCAGCTCAACAGCCAGGTGCTGTACCCCATGACCAAGGGGCAGCTACCGCCGATGCGGAGCCACCTGCAAGTCCCTGGATTTGGGCTTTCCCTGCACAGATGCTTCCACTGCGCTGCAAATCTGCAGTCTACAGGAAGGAGGCACAGCAAGGAACAACAGATGCCATCGAGCTCCCAACATGCACGCACCGCAATATAATTTCTGGATTTGTCAGCCAGCATAGCCCTGGCAGGTTCCTTGCTGCCTGGCCCCCTCAGGCCAGGGAGCAAGCTGAGGAATGCCACTACACAGGGACTGTCACCAAATGCCCTCCTGTAAGGGCAATTCTGCCCGTTCAGGTCTCCTAGGGAAAATTAGTCCTCTGAGGATCACAGGAAGCTACAAAACTCACTCACTTGGCTCCACAGGAGGCTAGAGGTAGGGGAATGTGAAGCTGAAAGGCTGCCCCGAATGCTCTGGAAAGACACTGCCATCAAAAGGTTTCCATCCAAGACAGCCAGTACGAAAAAACACTGTATGAAATAGGGAGAAATTAAGCACAGAGCAAGTTACCAGCAAACACATGTGCAGAAGGTGACATGGCCAAACACAGGAGAGGTTTAACAGCCTGAGGCTGGGGAAAAGAGCTGAGCTAAGGACAGGCGGCACACTCGGAGCTGCAACACTGTCATGAGAACCCCCATCCACGGAGGAGCAGCAGCCCAGACACTTCTCTGAAGGGATCTGCCTGTAGCAGGTGCTCCTGGCAGCATGTCACACGGGGCTGAGTCAGCCTGGGTGTGTACTCCACCTCCAGGGAGGTAGGGCTGCTAAGGCAAAGGCTGAGGCATGTGATGCAGAGCTTATTTCAAAGGATGTTGAAACTTTGTTGGCTAAAGTCTTAATCCTCTGCCTTTCCTTAAATTTTTTGTCTTTAGAAGCACAAGTAGAAACTGAGGAGACAAGGAATTGACACAGGTCACAAGTCAGTCCCCTTAACCAATAGCTCCAGCTTTCTCTTTGCATCTTTCCCCTTGATGACTCCTTTACACATCACCACCAGCAGCGACACAACGCATCTCGGACAGCTCTTGTGCAGCACCAGCTTTATGGGCACCAATACTGCCTGTGCCTGCTCTTACCCTCCTTCAAGATCCCGTAATGCAGCAGGGCTGGGGGGGCCCAGCCACGTGGCAGCAGCTGGCTCCGCATGTCGGGCATCCCACATGCCCCCTGCCACCGCACACACGGGCTGTCCTCCTGCCTCCACATTCTCCATGGGCTCCTGCTCCATGCCAGGCACTCCTGTTCATCACAGCCTGTATATCTGTCCTATCTTCTATTTTTTTCAGACAGCAATTAAAATGGGATTTTGCTGAAAATACTCCTCCTCTTCAAAAGGTGAAGTGCAAGGGGATAGCTGGCTGGCTCAGGCAGCCAGGAATACAGCAGAGATTTGCAGTGCAGCTTCCCACGCCAGCACAGGTCAGTAAGAAGTGATTATCAACCTCTCAAACTTCAATCCCCTAAAAATCAACTCAACCCACTTGCAGCGGAGTAAGAACAGACAGCTCCATACTTTGCACCACAGCAGAAGAAGTATTTGCTTTTTAAAAACATGTGATGATGTTTCTTTACCCCTAAATATCACTCAGATCTTTTCCCCAGAGTCAAAACCTACCTGGATCCAAGCTTCTGGTTGGTATGTTAGAAAAAAAAAAAAAGGGGGCCAGTTACAAAACTCAGCGCCAGACTGCAGAGTTCACCCCCACCGAGCCTGACAGCCTGGTTCAGGTCTCTCTCTTCTATACCACGAGAGGAGAAACGACCATTGGAAGGAAATGCATTTGAAACTGGACTTCACAGGCGACTGTTCTGCCACAGCCGAGGAGCACGCTCCCCAAGGAACATACTAACACCAGGAGCACAGGACCCTCCATGAGCAACTGGAGTGGTCTGTTTCCATCATCAATATTTGGTGCACTTGCGGACCTGGCCATGACAATACCATCTCAGTGGTTATTGACAGGAGGAGGTTGCCTTCTTTCATGCCTTCACACCAATAAACACATGACTGCACAACATCTTTAAAGAGCAATAGTCACTCCTTGCCTGGAAACCTGTGCCAACCACATAATCCACCCAGTAACAGCAGAAACCACTTACAAGCAACCAGCCTCCAGGGTATCAGTATGTTTCTGCTTGCAAGTGCCTACTGCATCGCTTGGCGATGCAGGCTCCACGCGATGGTAAGAGCTTGTGACTGTACTCAAACCATTGCCCTTTATTTCAGGAGCACCAAAAATGTTTCTAGGCCAAAAAGCTAAGTAAAAACCCAGATGTACTCACAACCCTCAGGGCTCAAACTGAGCATCTGGCAGAAGACCACGACAAGGCCAAACACATGTGACAACTCATCGCTGTCACTTAATGCAGCCCGGGGAGGCTTCCAGCTGGGCAAATGAACCCCTCGACTGACACCAAGCTGCTCTGGTAGGTAAGCCCAGACCTGGCCCAAATCATCCAGCTCTCTCTCCTGCCCCTTTGGCCCCAAAATACTGCACATTTTTGGGGACAGGCGCTTTGCGTATACAGAGCTTGGAGCAGCAGGGCCCAGGACCCGAACTTGGCATTGCAAACAGCCCCACTACATCTCTTGTCCTAAGATATTCAAAGAACTGTATAAAGACTCCCTGATTAAGGAAAAAAATACCTTCCAGGCTCTGGAAACGTAGGAGGAGGTCTGGTTCAAAACACCGCACTAAATTAGCAAGCCTGACAATGAGATAAAAGCCCCTTCAAGGGAAAGGATCAGAAGAGAGTAAAATTACTCCAAGTGAGATCAAAGACAAATGAAATCAGGAATGTTAAGTGCTTACAGAAGCTGCCGACTATTTCCAACCTCCATTCTTCATCATATAGTGACAGAAATGTATACGACCCTGTTTAAACACACAGCCACACGCTCACACAGCCTCCTGCTCACCCTCTTACCTGCCGGAGGTCGTGCTGTAATGAATGTAGCGAAGACTACCCAGAACAGCCACTTGCCTCACGCAGCAAATACAGCTACTCCAATGGATATCAACAACATCACCGAGGCGGGCTTCTGAGTCAGAAGCCAGAAGGTCTTTCCACATATCAGTTCAAGGCAGGTGTTTCAGCTACAGATCTGTGCTTTGGAGCTGGACAGCTTTTTGCCTTTGGCTCCTCCTGGATGTAGCTTCAAGCATCAAAGCCTGGCAGAACTGGAAGTTTTCAGCTCATGGATCTCTAAATTGAGGCCAGGGAACACCGTACAGCGTTGCCCTATGGAGGGCAACATCACATATACATTCAAAGCAGGCTTTGACATCACAGCACAAGATCACCTGTCTACCTACTACCAAGAAACAACCCAACACAACTGAGAACATCTCAAAATACTTCTCTAGGGGAAAAGGGGCCAAAAGCAGAGCGGTGGGTTGCGAGGAGAGAGGAACAGCACAGCCTGTGCCCATCCAGTCCCAGGTAACCAGCAGAGTTCATACTAAACTCCACTAAGCCCAGCAAACTGCTGAGCTATTCCAAAACAGGCAGTAGCGGCTTTGAGATTATAAATGCATGTGCAAATACATACTTACATATACATATATACCACATATATGTGCATGCACACACAGTTATGGGGGAATGTAGATGTATTGAAACGTACATCATGCCCCAAAATGGAGGGTCTTTGATGCAGCAAGTTAAAAGCATTTTGTTCCCATGAAAATTATATTTTCTGACCCCGGCTCTGCAGGGGTTTTTTTACTCTCGCCCGTGTTGCTAACCCCGAGGCTACATTACGCACAAAAAAAAAGCCCAGGAGAAAAATGTTCTTTTTCTCCCATCTATTTCCTCACTTCCATCAGCCAGCCATCCACCTCCAGTGTCCAGGCCCAGTGAAGTAAATGAAAAAGTCTCCTGTTGAGTGGCATAAAGCCCACGGTGTTTTGGATGAACAAAGGTTGTAAAATCTTCAAAGCACAAAGCTATCCTCTGCCCTCCACGGGAGCACAGCCCCTGCCAGCAGCAGGCTTGATTCCAGATCCAAAGCAGGCATCCGAAAATCCACGTTAAACCAGCCAACATCTCCCTTCCCAAATCACACATCTCAACGTACAACCAAAAACCTCCTATGATCTCCTCCCCCCTATGTCAAATGGAGTCAGGAATAGCACAACCTACCACTGAGCAAAGGGGAAAAAGAATCAATTCTCTTGTTTTTGTAATTTCGAAACTATAAATAACCAGGTGAATTGTGAGCTAGCAACCCAGCGAGGTTTGGCAGATTCCTGACAATGCAATTACTTGGTCAGAGGCAAGACCCTCGGAGCAGTGTTTTCACACCCAAGACATGCAATACTCCAAGCCCATAGATCTGCTGAGAGCTTGCACTCCATGGCTGAGAATAGCACAAAATCCCACTTTTCTCCTTGTACATAGGGTGATTTCCCATCTCTGGGATTTAACCACTTAAATCAAGGAGGAAAGACCTAGGCAAGGGAGATGCTTGTTCTGGTGAAATTTTGGCTATCAGCAGTAAACAAGTCCTTGAGCTCTGTTACACAGCACAAGCAAATAAAAGGTTACTGTTCAACAGGAGACAAATGGCTTTGTTCAAAGGAGGAGTTATGTTTTAGTAATTACTTTAAAAACAAAACATACAGGCATAAACCAAAAGGGATGCATTTCTGTGTAAGCCACTGGTGTATCTATGATTTTTTTTTTTTTGTACAGCACCTAAAACAACCGGAATGAGTGGATCCACAGTCCCTGAGTAAAGCTCATGAGTAAGCTCACTGCCTGCTCTTGAATGGCACATCACCACGTGGACATGCAGTGCTGTCATGCTGGTTCAGCCAGCCAGCCTATGTCCCAGCTCCAAATGCAGCACTGCCATAAACTCAGCAGATAAACCCATCCCGGTCATGCAGCACAGCTCAGGCTCTTCTCTGGCTGGTGTGAGGACAGCCCCACAGCTCCCCATCACGGCCACAACCTTGCCACCAATCAAGCCACCACCCAAAGGGGCTGTCCCAAAGGCAGACAGAAAGGTGGTATTTGAGGGAGATGTACTATCTTCTTTTTGACAAACTGATTCAGCTGCGGGAAGACAAAGAGATTTAGGCACATGCAAGATCCCAAGGCACAATCATTCCCACAAACCCAGCCCATTCCTACAAACACCCGGCCTGACAATTACAAGGGTAGACCTTCACTTCAAGGCAGGGGAGGCCCATCTTTAACACAGCTGAGTGAGACCCCAGGATCAACTCAAGGATCAACCCAACCCAAAGCAGCTAAACCACCAACCGCTTCCAGTGCCTTCACACGAAAACCCTCAAACACTTCCAGCCCAAAACAAACAGAGTTGCACTAAGCCAGACAGGACTCGTTACAGCCTAGGCCTTGGGAGATTAATACTTCACAGAGAGCAAAGTACAAGGGTTTCTAATCGGACACACTTCCAGAGCTGACATCACTTCTAGTTCTTGGCAGCCAGAGATTTTCCTGGGGAGCCGCTGTTGTGCTGCAGGTCCCACAGCCTGGAGCCCCGCCAGCGCGTTTCCTATTCCACACACATCTGGCACTTTGGAACAGGCTTGTGCACCTTGCAGAGCTCCAGCCAAAGAAAACCTTCCCGGGAGCAAGGAAAGCGGCTCGGGTGAGGCAAGCAGAGCACTCAGTCGTCGTGTGTGTTCTGCGGGATATCAGACAGTAAGAGGAAAGGGCTCCTCTCTCCCCTCCACATCTTGCAGAAGGTGGCAGGAATTCAAACTGCAGTCGAGCCTCTGCACTGTCGCCTGTCTTAATTTATGTATTTATTTTGGATGCTGAACTCGTGAAACTTAACAGCACAATTAATCTCATTTAATCGGGAGTGAACAGCACTGAAGAAAAGTGGAGTTACTACTTCCAAAGGGTTTTCCTACCTCTCAGCAAGCCAACTACTGTGCCATTGTTCTGCTCAATGTACCCTTCTGCCGATGCTCTTCAGACACTCTTAGAGCTGTAGAAAATCTTTACGATTTCATTGTCTAATTCAAAGAGTGACTATACTTCACTGTGTCCCCATTAAAGTAACACAAAGCCCTCTTTCTTCTTGGAAACTTTATGCATTGACAATTAAAAGTCAATAGCTTGGTCTCACCCTGTTTTTATGGCAACTGCACTTGGCAAGTGGTGACCCAGAAAGAAATCTGGACAGGGGTCTCTGACAAAGTCTGCATTCTGGGTGCTCAGCAACATCAGCACTGAAAGCAGAATCGGAGGGGCTCTGGGGTTGGAGCACCTGATTCCCATGATCTATCTCTACAGAACGGGAGGCTGAAAGAAGAGCTGAGCACCCAAATCCCCTTATGCATCAGGTCTTCAGCCTCCCCATGGCACAGTAAAACAGGAAACATTCTTCCACTCAACTGTAACAAGTTCTGTAAGATGGAGGGGTCAAGATCCCTACATTCCCTTCCCAGTTACCAGATGTTACTGGAACTTTCCACCTTGTAATGGCAACATGAACAAGCTAAGAATGTTACACCCTCAACCTGCATTTAGCCTCTCTGGAACAGAAGGCTCCTAAAACTATCTCCAGGGCTGCTGGAAAGACCATTTTATTAACGCTTGATATCCACACACAGCAGAGTGGTTCCAGTACTGAGCAGCACTCACCAGTGGGAAGCAGGCCTTATCCTAATGCTGGATATATGCAAGCTAGCTAGATTATTTAATAATGCAGCGTCTCCCACTGCTGCAGGAATATTTATCCAGCTGGCAGCCAGGGACTCTCAGATCATCCCTGTCACTAAGTAGATCCCAGCCTTTCATGAGCAGCTGGGTGCCAGACTGGCACTGCACGCAGCAAGAGACTGCACTCAGAGACTGTCCCACCGTCCCTGCATCAAGGGGTAGGGTACGAGGCCAAGCCAGGAGTGATCCCCTCACACTCTGCACAGACCCAGCTGCAGGGAAGGAGTGTGCAGTGCCATGGTCAGTCCCCAGCCTGGGCTCGGGAGTGCAGTAGGGTCCCTCATGTCCCGGTACACATCAGGACCCAGGATGAGCACTGGCAGGGCAAGCTCAGCTCTGTTCACACACAGTCCAGTGGAAATGCCCAGGAGCTGGCTGCCCAGCACAGGCTTGGCCATCCCATAGCCTAGGCCAGTCTCAACAACTACAGATAGCTCTAGAACTGCATTTGAGACAGAAGTACTTTGTAATATGCTCTCAGGATGACATGCATTGCTCTAAAGCTTTAGGAGGGTCATGGTCCAAACACCCTTCTGAGCAAAGCATCCCATGGGAGCAAACATACTTGAGCCCTACCAACTGCATCTGCCCAAGCAGATGAGCTCTGCATCCCTGGAAAGGTCAAAAGGGAGCCCAATTACTGCAACAAGACCTGTGGAGCGAGTATGCTGCCAACACAAAAATATCCTCTTCCTATAGCTCTACTTCACTTAATTATAAAGATCTTTGCATCTAACAAATCTTTACGAGGCTTTGTGGCTTTGGAACATCGATCCAACCCATTCACTTCATAGTCGTCCACTATTATATTTTCACATGTATACAAAGCCCTTCCATTTAGAAGTTAAATTAATCATAATTTATCGATTTGTTGTAGCATGCTCCAAATGCAGCTCTCCCTGAAGAACAATGCTGGACAGAAGCCTCTTGTCTTTGTTCTGTTCAAACCCCCAGTTAAAAAAGAGAAAGCAGAAGGGATGGCACGAAAGAAACGTTATCTAAAACACATGCAATGCCACACTGCTGTTTATAGGCCACACCTGAAAAGCTTCGTATTATCTAAAGCTGTAATTAAGGTAAATAGGTTAATGACTAGACTCACTTAGATAAAAGCAAAGGCTGCCAAAGCCCTGGGTAAATGAATTTCTTTGTATATAAATATAACACACCAGGCATCAAGGAAATAAAACAGCTGAAAAGGTGTCCATCTAAGTGTTCTTAAAGACACTTCTGATGCTCCTAACACTGAAGCCAGCTGCAGCTGCTCGTTTCAGCCACCCAAGACCATTGGAGCCATCAACCCATGGCTGATGTAACCCTGGAAACTCCAACCCAGTAAAGTATCAACTGATTTCTAGGATGGACTAAACACTCTCATGCTTCTGTACAAGCATCAGGTTTGCCCAAGCATCTTATCTGTATCTATAGATGATGCCTACCAGATAGGGATAAACACAAAACCAGCTCTCAGGATTGAGTTCAGTTTCACTGACATGTGTGTTATACTGATGTATCCCCTGTAAACAAATGGTCCAGAAAGATGGAACAAATCAATAACAGTAATAATTTATTCATCATGTTGAATTGTCAACGGCAATCATAATGGTAAAGTGCTTGACTCTTTCACGGAGGTTAAGCCTTTGTATTTTCTCCTCTCTGACCCCAGAAAGGCTTCTGAAACAGCAGCTGAAGTCTAAAGCAGGCCAAAATCTAGACTTGTTAAACCCAGCCTTTTTCAGGTCTTCTCCCCAGGGTGTCTCGCACTACTAGGAGCGAAGAACAAGGAGAGCTGTCCCCGCGTACAGTAATATCCACACTAGCCTCCCTTGCATTGAGGGATGCTTATTTAAAGTGCCAAAGTGACTTAAACACTAAAATTGCTGAAAACCTCTTCACAATCCCCCACACTGCCTGAACCCAGGGAGGGCTGAGCTGTTTCTGTCCCTTTCCCACCTGCTCCACGCCAAACACACAGCACACCAAACTTCAGGCTTTGCTCTATAAACATCTCTGAGGAAGCCTCCATCTCCTAGCTATCATCTTTGCCTTCTTAAAGAGCCGATGAGGAACAGCTGAGACAATCTCTGCAGAAGCTGCGGCAAGCGTGGGATGCATGGGCAACTCAGGACAGAGCCTTGGGTTTGCATTCATAAAGTTACAGTGCAGAGGCATATTAAAATTACAAGCTTGAACAAGCGCACTGGAACAATAACACATCAGAGTCCTGTAATTGGGCCCTGAAATACACTTAGTGAAAAATACAGACCAGCTGCAATGTTGGAAATGCTCCTAATGCAATCCAAGGTAATTATTGGTAACAGACCATCAAACAAGTGCTTTAATATGCTCTGATCAGAAAGAGAATCAGATGGACAGTCTGGCACAGCAGCTTGTACCTGCAAATTATGTAAATGATTTGAAAGAGCAAAGCCCCAAAGCCCTAGAAACACTAACTCTAATGAAAGTTATTAAATGCTATTTTTGTTATCTGCTGGTGCTAACATTAGAAAGCCCATTTGCCACGGTGACTATAATTTTGCTGCTGAGCAGCGGTCCAAGCTGAATAAGCCTGATATTTGCCATTTTAAAGGACCACATCACGCTAAAATGACTGGCTTAGATTTGCATGATTTCACAGACAACATTTAAACACATAACTACTTCCTGCATTTCCCACTGATGTTGGAAAGGAAACCCAGTCATTTTGCTTTTGTTAGATGCTGAAGTTCTTGATTTTATTTCATGCATCATATAGGTGTTTGATCTGCAAACAACACAGGGGAGTCTGAAACAAGATCTCCTGTTACAACGTTACCTATTTTTGCACTTGAACTATTTAAGTTTAGCATATTTTTAGGATATACTTTCATCTCTCCATGCCTGAGAACGCTAGAAGTATGCAATATGATACACGCTCCAGTATTATGCCTCTTGAGAACAGTCACTTAACTAGAAACTAGTATTACCAAATAAAATACAAAGACCCTTCAACCTGTGGGCTACAGTTAAAACTGAGCATATTTTGTAGCTCTTTTCCCCTCAGATGGTGGCTTTGTATATTCCAAAGATACAAATATCAACACATTAAAGTGAATAATGTTCAGCTCCAACAGTGACTATTTCATGTCTCAATTCCACCCTACAGAGGAAAAAAAAAAAAGCATCATCCTCAATTTCAAACTTTGGGAGAAGTCAATGCACAGAGGAATGAAACAATGTCCCCACTGCATGTCTGAAACTAGCAGCCAAACTTCCCAGCAAATAAATCCCATCCTCTCTACCAGACAATTCTTCAGCCTTTGCAACTCAAACTTTTATATGCAAAATGCAGTGTAAAGCTCTAGAGCAAACTGACAGAGCATACCCTGCCCCTCCCTCGTTTTAAAGCCCTCCAGAAACTTGGGCAACGCTTTGTAATTTCCAAAGACAGACACTACTTGTAATTTTATTTTTTTTTTCATATCGCAAGGCTGTTGAAATGGGGATGGAGAGTCACCTTAGCTGAGTGGGTAAATATTAACCCTGCGATAAGCAGCCTGAAGTCGCAATGCAGGGATGGCTGCTTGAGCTGTGCTTAACAAGACGGACACGCTTCCAGCTTTAATGGAGGACCCAAAGACTCATCCACCTCCAAGGCACGGGCTCAAACCCAATGACAGCCAGAGCCATCCCCAGTGGATTGCATGGTCCGGTTCATTTTCCGTTTTGCTTCCCAGCAGGTCAGCCATGTCGTGTGTCACCAAGGACAGCAAGAAATCTCGGCAGCAAAGGAAAGAGGAAGAGCGTGTTACAGAAAAAGGAGGACGCGAGCCTGTTGACTCTGCCCTTGCTCGGGTATACGAGGCCTGTGCTTCCAAGTGTCAGCTTGGACCAACAGCCCTAAATCACCCACCACAGCAATATGTAAAGAAGGAAAGCGATGACAACAGCTGCTCTAATTTATTAGTTGTCTCTGTTCACTCTCACCAACCCTGCACTAGGAAGCACTGCTCCATTTGCAAGCAGACGGAAACAACGAGTGTGACTCGCGGCAGCGGGAGAAACACTTCTCCATCACGTGTACTTTCCCCTTCACAGGCTCCGCTTCCAGTTGCCTTGCCTGTCATTAAAAGGAACTTACAACACGCCGCTGAATGATGTCCTGTAATCAATACAAATAGCCATGAGAGCCCCTGAAAAGGATGTGCAAGTACAGCTCAGCAGTGATATTTATGAGCGCAGAATACCGCAGACCAGAACAGTCCCAACTCTCCCGAGTATTTCCACTATTTACACTGAGATCAGAAAATTAAAATGATATTTTATGCTTAATGGTTCGAACAAGACCTGTGAAGTCCTTCTCTCAGTCCCATTTACAACACAAACGCCAATGACAGAGGAGCAGATGGTCAGAAACACTCCCCTAGAATATTCAGGCGATTTGACTTGAATCTGTGCCCAAATCATTTAACTTTAATGGATTCTTTCATTAACAACCAAAGAAAGGGAATATGGTTGCCAGGACATTAAAATCACTTTTTCAATTATACCGTTATAAAATCGAACAAATTAGCTGTAATTCTTAGCTGAAGCCTAAATGGAAGCATGACTTTATGAAAGAAATGAAAATTGATTTGGATTAGTGGGCATCAAGGGCTTTTTAAAAATTAACAAGATTCTTATGACTTCATAGCATGGATGGATTAGCTGGAGGTTTCACTGCCCTGCGTTTGCTACCTGCCAAAGCATGGCAGCTGGCCTCACAGCATTTGTTACAGCGGGTTTTAATTAGACTAAGGGAAGAGGATGCAAGGATTGAAGCTGGAAACAAAGTTCTGGAAAAGCTGGGTGGTGTCTGAATTCACCTTTTGGACCCTGCCCAGCAGGGTCTTGGCAAAAACCAGGGAAATCAGAACCTCTAAGCTTTAGCAGGATAAGGACTGAAGGCTGCATTATTTTGCTTGGTGTGGTCTTGCTCGAACATCAAGGCAAAACTGTACTGGATGCTTCACAAACACAAAATAAAAATCAAGCCCAAGATGCATGTAAAGAGTGCACAACCTTAATACAGACTATTAAAAAAACAAAAGAAAACCAAAAATAATACACCAAGAAACCCACAAAAAAACAAACCAGGTAAGGATAACAATGGAAGCAGCAGAGAGAGCAATTCATAAAGGAAACAGGAGCTGTAACACTGGGCACCGGATGCAAGGTAACTACAACACAGAGCAATGGGGTCACGCTAGGAAGGAAGAAAAATGTCCTTTATATTGTATAATATGAACTTAATGAAAAAGACGTTCACTGAACACAACTTGCATTGATCCTACAGACCAGGAAAACCCTAAGATATATCTTAGAGAGCCATCCCCCTGCCAGGGAAGGTAGTGATTTGGAACTGCTGCCCACAAAAAAAGAGACTGAAAACCAAGCTGGAGACTTATATACCAGCACTGGACAAAGCCTTTTAAAATTTATTTTTAAAAAAAAGCCACTACTGGGAACAATCCTGTTTTGACCCTTGCGAGACGGACGGGATGTTCTAGCGCACATGCTCCACCCTGAACATCTCCAGGATGATGCACTGCCGAGAGCACCTGCCAGCTGGCAGGACTGGCCTCTCTGTAAGGTAAATGCAGCAGAACATTTCAAAACCATTTTCATGAAATCTTGCAACACAAAGCACTTTAGATGACACCCCTTTACAAGTCAGCATTTCATATTTAGTTATTTCTACTCTTTATTGCAACACAGCGGTTGACAATTTGCATCAGTAAAAGCTGGCTTGAAAAGTTAATCTTTCTTTGGACAATCCTGAATTTTACTATTTTACCATAATCGTGCTGGTTTGTCACCCTGTATCTGGCTTTCAGATATGCCACAGGGTAATATTCTCCAATAAATCAAGAGCTGTACGCTTTGAGCCAAGCCTTCTATTGTAATCACTATGAGTCTCCATGTGCTTGTTAGCCGTTTTTATATTTAAGAATACAGGAGAACACATTTTAATCCAGAACCTTTCAAGCTCCACGTGTCTTAGAGTTCTTTTAATGATCTAAAAATCAGGGCACCCTCTGGTTTTCTGTTACAACTAATGGCAAGATTTGGCCTAGTAGGGTAGCAACTATACAGGCAAATGTAACACTCACAAGCAAGAGCTTTATCTCATCTAGGGTAGTGATCTGAAAAGGCTGGAGTTAGAGTGCTTTAAGAAAGAACACCCTCAGATGAGACTACCACTGACAGTGATCTTTCTGCAAGGCAAAGCAGAATGGGCTTCTCCAAACTGATGCTTTAGGTTGAAGGTGACTTAAGCAATGTCCTTTTATTTTTGCATCACTGCAATGGCATAGGAGCACGCACGCAACAAATTACAGTGCTTCTGCTGAATGGCAGCAAACATCAGGGTAGAGAACAATAATTTCCAGCTAAAAGCATAGGAAATTCCTGACCCAAACTGCCTGACCCAACCAACCAGCACAGATAACAACATTCAACTGTACCTGTGAAATCTCGCCTCCAGGCTCACACTAGTACCAGGCAGAAAACTGGCACTTCTCACCACGTTGTACACACACCAGCACCTTCCTGTCCATCAACTGCAATTTAGAAGTACCTACAGGAACTCCTGAATATCCATTTCGTCTGCTGTCTGAGAAGCAGCTTATTGTTACCATAATTATTAGTAACAATTATACAACTATTATATTTGTTAATATATGTCAACAGAATAAGAATATTAATATATTCTCTACAGAGCATTTCACAGCATTAATGAGATCCAGTAATGAGTCTAACCTTTCTGACATCTTGCTGATACTTATTTCTAAGCAAGCTATTAAATTCAGTGTGCATCTGCTCAGGCAGTGCACTGGCTTGCAACTGGCTCAATACCTGTAGGTCAAACGGACGTGAACGCTGATGAACAGAGGTTTGTGCCTTGCTCGGGGCAGTGATGGAAGAGGGAGACATGCATTTGCTCCTGCTACCTGTATTATCAAGCTGGTACCCTCTACCACAGGGACAGGCAGCTCTGAGCAGCCAAGTCTCAAACCACCCCAGCTGTCTGCCGCAGAGAATGCCAATCAGTCCCCAAGAGCTCTTCGCCATTGCCATACCAATTAAAGTACATCACAGGGCTGCCCCCATCTCCAGTCCCACCTCCTCTCAAAGATCTTCAAGCTTGGCAGTGCTGCAAGCTCAAGGCAACTCCAGTGAGGCTGCCGTTCACAACACTGTTTTGCTAGCGGTCTTAGCTGGGATGCAGGGCTTCCCACCCTCTGACACCTTCCTCAGGTGCCAAGGAAGGAGAAATAACCTCTCTCCAATGGACTGGGAAACAAATCACAGAGCAGTCCTTAAGACAGCGAAATATGCCCCTGCGATCCTCAGAGCCAGCCACAGCAAGTACACCATGGGAGCAGACAAGGCAACTTCTGTGTTGTTTTGCACCCTACCTCCTATACAAGTTGGGACTTGCAAAGAAGAGGTAGCTCGCATCATTTCAACAGCAGACCCCAAAAGCCCTAATTCTAGTGTAGTGAAGTCAGCAGCAAAATTCCCACAGACAGAGCAGAGGATTTAGGCCTAGAGAAGTTTAAAACAAAAGCAGCATCTGTGACTCACCCATGAGACCCATAGCGCACTACAGAGTAAAAATTACATTCACATGGACCTGACGCTACCTCACAGAAAACGACTCTGGAGCCCTTCTGCTTGCAGATCCCATCTCTGAGCATGCTTCTCACCCTCTTTTGTTCTTTATCGGACATTTGCATGGAAACAAGAGCTCTCTTTCTCAGCTGCTCCTCTGGTCCTGCTGTCTATCCTTTCCCAACAGAAGACAGACTTTACAGAGTGCCTGTTTTCATGCAAATAGCCCCAAAGGAAGGCTACAGAAGAACATGAGCACCTCCCAGAGCCCATGTGCCAGTCCCCACGCTAAGGATACCCCATGTGCCCAGAAACCATCTCACTGTTTTGCTGATGAAAGTGTTTGCTGATGGGAGTGTTCATTGGGAGACTTTCAGAGCATCTTTCATGGAAGGCACATCTCTTACTTTGAGACCATGTTGAGAAGGTCCAACTGTGTAGGCTGCAACATCAATCACCAGCCAGGAAAAGCCCTGCCAGCCTGTGGTATCCTCAAACTCAGCACTAACATGTGGCACTGGGGAAGAGGAACCATCAATATGAGACTCAGACTCCTTCAAAAAAACAACACAACAGTTACAGGAGGTTCAAGTTCTGCCCTTACCCCTGAATCTTCCTGTGATTTTTGCTCTTTTATAAGCATATTACTCGTTCCAGCAGACTGGTTATGCAGAAAGTCTAACCAAAGGGGGGAAGCTGATAGTGACCTACTCCGGGTATCTAACTCAGAGTGTGAGCCAGACAGCTTTGTCAAAGGGCAAAGAATACACTCTGGAAACAAAACCTCTTTGTTCCTCTAATTTTGTTCCAGTTAAGTCAGTTCAGCTGTTCCATATAACCAGGCAAAAACATTCAGCATTTCCCAAAGTATTTTAAGACTTCAAAGTTGTAGGTTTTATTTTGACAGTTTTAAAGCGCAAAGCTTTTTTTTTCTTTATAGTTTTTTTGCATTAAAAAAGGTTGTTTAATAAATTAAGCTTTACAACAACCACTGCTGCTCTGCTTTTATCATGGCTTCAATTAAAATATTGTTTCTTGAAGACAGTTAACGGCTTCTGAGAAAAAAAAAGAGGGTGTTTCACTAAGAATGTTTTCAATAGACTCAATTTGTTAAAACTCGTGATTAAAACCAAACTCCAAGTAGGGCAGGCTCAAAACCAGGGGCATTTTAAATTTGTCCAAGTTGCTGATGTGAACTCAAAACTTCCCAGCCTTAAATGAACACACTCACCCAAAAAGTAAACTCTTCAACACTCATCAATGAGGAAAATGTAGGAAAAACACTGTTTAGACCAGTGCGTGGCAGCTCAGCAGAGACGGGAGCTGATCAGGAGCAGGCTGTTCCAGAACAAAACCTTTCTGCATAACTCAGGCAACAGATCTGACCTTTTCATCTAGAAAAAACAGTCAACCCACCACTGAACTCATTACCGTGGGAGACCTGCCCCTCAAAACTGTTTTGTTCACAGTCTGGGGGCCAAACCTGTTCTGACACAGATTGCCTCCTGTCAGGAAAGTGCTGGAACAGCTCAGGGACAAGACCTGTGCTGAAACCAAACCTGTCTGAACTCTCCCCGCGTAACATGAGCTTCGCACACTCCCGCTGACATAGAACGGGAGCCAGGCAAGCAAGCGAGGGACTCGTGTCTTCAAAAGCAAACAAAAGAGGGTTATAAAAGCTAATTAGCTGTTCATGCTCACTACTATGCTTCTCTGCAAAGCTGTAATCACAGCAGTCATTTTGAAGCGAGTACACCTCTGAGGGCTTCTTACAAGCAGCACTGGGATGGACTGGGCTTGGCCAGCTTCACGGTGCCAGCAGCACAGGCCCTAATCCCGCAGTTTTGAGGCCAAAGCTCCACTCACACAGTTCACAGTGCAGCACAACCAGCTGTGTCAGCACAACCAAGAAAGGAGGATCAAGCAGCCGTGGGGAGGGAGCTTTTAAGCCTGCGATGCTGCCAAATGCTTCGTATCACAGCCCTGCCTATTTGCATTTCTGCCTTGGGCCCCATCTGTAGCTTCCCATCCATGTAAAAGCTGTCCCCAGGGAGAAGAAAGGCCACTGTCCATTTGTTCAACACATCTCAAGCGCATCCAGTTTCAAATGAAGTAGGTGGTAAAACTCCTAATGCTAATCTCTTCCATGCAGTTCTGAATCTCTTGTCATCTGGGGGCAGGGAAGATCAGAAATGGAAATAGCTGGTCCAGCGGCCCCAACCAGTCAGCGCCAGACACCAGTGCGGCTCCCGAGCTCTGCCTCCCAGCCCTCCAAGGCAGCACCACAACCTCACCATCAGAAACACACACGCACTTGATTCTTTTCTCAACTTCCCCTTCAGACAAAGTGAGCTTACAAAGTAGGTCTCCAAATGCAGTATCAGTTAAACCACTTCGCAATAACACATAAGGGATAAAGTATCTTTAAAATATGGTTACATCATGTTCCAGAAGTCTTAATGGGCCATATTTTTAGCCCAGGAACAACCAGCACAGACATACTGCAGCACTGAAACTATGTCACTGCAAAGCTATTTCATTACAAGCCACAACTCTCTTTGCAAAGACAATGTCTTCCAAGAGCCCAGCTAAGGTGGTACAAGGTTTTCCAGCATGAATATGTGTAGGGCAGCCAGAAATGAGCCCAATATATCGTGTAAAAGTTGAGACCAGAAGAAAGAAACCAAGAATCACAGATCGGTCCCTTTCAACACATGTCTCAGCAGAGGTCACTGCAATGACTTCGAGCTGGAGTAGCGCCAGGGCACCGTGCATGCATCTGTTAGAGATCCCACCCAGGCTCCAGGCAGGCATCCTCAGACGCATGCGAACTGCAAGACCGGAGGAAGCAGGAGCTCAAGCTGAGACCACCCGTACTCTTGTGCCTTGCACTACCTGCGGCAACAAACTGCCCAGCACAGCCAAGGAGGTAACAGATGGCAGAGCTGCCCAAGGGAGCACAGACCCTCCTCAAATGGCCACTATTTTCAGAGCTTCATTCACAGCCAGGTCAGCACAACACTGAGCCACCAACACCTGGAGGTGACAGACACATGGAAGAGAGAGGCAAGACCAGGCATCTGGCACCTCAACTTGCTTAAGCTCCATGTGAGCAGCTGTGGAAAGAAAAGGGCAGATGGGGTACAAACCTGGGTCTCAACGGGATCCAGAGATGTCAGTGCCAAGCACTCCGAGGTCATTTCTGTTCATGCCCAGGGATTTGAAGAATTCAGCAGCCCCGCAGCAGCTCAGCCCCAAAGCCCCTGGTACAAACACCACGCTCCAACTACCTAGGAGTCCTGCACGGCTTGTGAACTCAGACAAAGCTGAGGAGAGGCACCGACACAGCCCCCACCACTCACGATTCTGAGGAGCAACTGCATCGCTCTCCTAGTCCCTCTAAAGGGCAAACAGGTCACAGAGACACCCCAAGCAAATGTTGGGGAAGCTGAGACCCTATCTAACTCAGAGGGGCTGCGTGAGACTTCGGTGGCTCTCAGACTGTAGAGAGAAACTGGACATTGCTTTTCTGGAAGCTGCTCCTCCCCACATGATCCTGGAAGAAAGCTGGAGTAAGAGAACACCCATACAGTCCTTATCTACCTCATTACGAGGAAAAGAAGTTGCCCAAGAATCTAAAATTGGCTTCTCTGAATCAGCTCCAAAGCTCTCTCAGGAAAGGCATGTTATCTCCCAGCAGCCCAAACCACTCCTATTTGTTACAGAATAATAAAGCCATTAGTACTGAGCAATCACACTACTACACTGTTGTTTTACATGGCTATAATTTAACAGTTCCTCGCTGTTTGCTTTAGGAAATCTATTCTTGAAAGGTCTATAAAATTATGAACTCTTGTTCCAGTGTGAAAACACAGGCACGAGCAGGGATTTCTGTTCTCTAATAAATCACATTCCCCTACTAGTAAACACCAGCTTATAAGAAACATCTTTTGTTTATTGAAAGTAAATGGCATGTGGACATGTTAAACAAAAAGAAGGTGGGAGGCTGAAGGGAACAGACAGATTATGTTTTACACTTTCATTTTGCCTTGTGTCTAAACAAACATTTCCCAACAGCTTTGTTTTCCAAACCAACTTTCTCCCAGCTGCTATCTGGAACCACAGAAAGGGAAAGCAATACTCAAGATGTGCAGGGATTACTTGACTTTGCACATCGTTTTACTCAGCAGTGCTCTGGATATGCAAGCCACAGGGAGCATTATTAGGAGTAAGCAATAGCCTTGTAGAGACTGGTTGGCTTCACCTGCAAAGCAGTATTGGGAGGGCTCACTCAAATCTCTCAAGCCATGCAAGGGGGAACCAGCATTTTGCTGAGCTTTTGTGCCAGGTCAGCTTGCCACAGGACCCTATGTTTTGCCTTCCACTCAGCCACAATTGCACATAAACTTGGAAGATGACTCTGAAGCCATACAACAACAGCTAAGATAAAAGGACAGAGAAAATAGCTCTTACGAGCTCCTCAGTGACCAGTTACCTGTAGCATCTGAAAAGAAACTACTACCCTCCATTCTTTTTAGCCATGGTTGTGTCTGTTCCCATAAGGTAAGGGCAGCGCAGAGATACTGACCCAAAGAAGACCCAAAAAATTGTGCCAGGGAGGAGTACATTCTAATGCTTCTGAATTTTTCATCATCTTAAAGATGAAAGACCTTTATCATCAAAGATCTTTCTCATCCCTCTGCCTTTAACTGATGATCAAGGCATCAAATATTCCTGCACTCCTTTAACTTGCCTTCTTGCTACATGCAATTTAGTGTTACTTAGACCATAGCTGCCTCAGAAGTTCCTTGCCTACGCAAGAGATGTGGCAACACTTTGCTAAAGCTTCAGGATGGGAATAGCTAGAGTTAATAATACTTTGACACATTTCACTCAAATAGCAGAAGGTTCCTTGTATCCGAGCATAAATACAGAGATATGTCTCTATCATCTTGGAAATGATGTGCAAATACATGGCTCTATCACAGCCCTCACACACACACCACACACACACACACCCCCCCCCCCCGAAACTGGCCGCATTTGACCCACTACCTTTGTAGTTTTACATCATAGCATACAAAACTATGCAACAACCAAACAGACCCTCCGTAGAGAGAGAGATAACGGGATGCATCTCCACAGCATCAGCTGGATATCCATGTTCACGGAAGACCCCTGTGAGGCACCCAGCATTTTCTACCCAAGTCAGAGGGAAAGCCCCCAGGCCGAGACACAGCTGAGTCCCCACTGCCACCCCACTTTGGCCCACCTTGACACAGAAGAGATACATCTACATCCAAAGTGAGGATGGAGCTGTCCACCTCTGTGGCTCCAGGATCCTGCTTCAGCTCCCAAAAAAGACGGCTACAGTTGCATTCTTTTCGGAACATCCATCTTGGTTCTGCTCCTTAAGTTAGTTTGTGAAATTGCTTCTTGCAGCCCAAGCAAACACCTCCTCTTCCCTCCCTAGGCATCTTTGGCCATCTCCTGTCACAACCCATCAGCAGCTTGTGACAAAGCCATGCCCTGTCCAGCTGTTCCTTCCAGAGACAGCATCTGGCTACGCTAACAGAGTTTGTGAGCCCTTGATGTGCTCCATGGACCACTGCCCCCAACACAGCTCCTTCTGCCACTCCCTTTCTCCAAGTTACAGTCCTGCTCTGCATCTCTCTCTTGTTAGAAGCGAGCTGAATAGAAATGAGGGAAAAATCCAGTTTGCCAAAACCCTCCATATGCAAGACTGTTGGCAATTATATGAAGGTACCTAAAACTTCCTGCCGAGGAAGCTACTAGAAAGTCACATACACAGAACACAGGCCTGAACCTTCCCCGGGGACAGTAGATGACGTTTAGCCAAATGGCAGATTCTGCATAACGTTAATCCGCTTCTACAGTCCTGACAAAGAAAGAACTCAACCTTGCAAGCTGACCTTCACAAGTATTACTCAAAAAAGGCATTTGCAGGGCCACGGATGGAGTACAGAACATGGTAGCTTCTCACTTGCACTTCATTGACCTCATCCAGGTCTTGCAGGAAATCCCGCAGCACCTGTACAGCTAGGAACATGCATGCAGCCCAAGCCAGCCCGCGCTGTCAGAAACAAACCCTCCACACAAGCCCTTTCATGAGGCCCTTTTCTCCCACCCCTGTACAGCTGGCACAATAGCTAAGTCTCCCTGACAGCACATGGATTTTGCTGCTACTCGCAGCGCAAATAAGATAATTAAGCCAGAAATCTTCAAAGCCCTGCCACTGCTGTTGGTAATGAGATTCTGCAATTCACCTGAGAATAAAAACGTAAGGAGAAGAACAGGTAAAGCCCATTCTCCACCAACAGCCTGAACTCTAACTGTGAAGCCACCCATCAAACAGCTCAGTCCAGCTTCCATCAAGAGGTCCTTCCTAGCAGCTGGGAAGTCCACACATGAATACAACCCTTAAAAAGGAGGAACATTTGTACAGGGAAACCAATGGCGTGATATATTTGCCAGTAAAACACAAGCTACAAGAAGAGAAACTGTGACATTTTAATCGGTGACAGCCCTTTTATCTAGCTATGTGCTGGCTTTCTCCTCTGCAAAAAGGGACCAGATCACATCTCTGTTCCTACCTGAAATGCTGTCTGCAAAAAAAAGGGCAAAGAACCCTTCTGCAGGGGTGACGCTGCTCTGACACACATTCCAAGACACATGCACTCCTCAGACTAAGCTGAAAACTTTCACAACAAACAAAATCCCCTGGCATGTACTTAAAACTATTTATTGTACATTTCTGGTTTTTAAAGTTAAGCAAAGAGTCTCCCTTGTTTGCTCACATTTTCTTGATAGGCTGGGATTCAAGTCTGGAGTGGGTCTTCAGGACAGGGTGTAAAGTGCCATAATACACAGCAGATAGAAAATGTCAAGAATGGCTCTGGTTTCAGTCCTACCAGGTACCGAGAAATCTGCATATTTAGCGCTCTTTCTGCTCCTTGCGCTTTCCCGCTCTCTCCAAAACAGCCAACCTGTCCCGTAAAGCCCCAGCAGTGAGGCCTGGGTGTGCAACTTGCCACTCCAATAAGCCACGAACCAACTCTTGCATGCTGTATCATTACAAAGTCACCTACCCCCGAGAAGAGAAGTCAAGCTCATCAAACTCCTGCCAACTGTCCTGCATTTCCCAGATAACTGCACAAACCATGAATGAATGAGAAATAGTGAGCCAGCACAAGGGAAGAGAAGACAATTCGGAACAGCAACAAAGAAAACTAATGGGGAAGTATGCTTTAATAGCTCACTGCGGACGACTGCCACTTCAAGCCTGCATCACCCCAAGAGAGGTTTCAATTCTCTGGGAGGACACAAGGACCGCAGAGCACACACACCACCCACGCAGCATGGGAACACAAGAGAAAGGTGAGGGGGGGCTTAGAGCAGGAGTTAATTTTGCAGAGAACAGACAGCGTGGGCAGTCCAGACAAAGCACCAGACTCTGTCCAGGCGCAGCTTTGTCACCATCCACCGCACGGCCTCCGGGAAGTCACAAAACCCATCAGTGCTTCACTGCCCGGCTACAAGCTGCAGTGTCTGACACCAGCTCCCTCCACGGGTGTGGACTACCCCTGGCTTTATCTAGCCACGCTCTGCTCCTTTTTGTTATCGCTTAACCCGCAAAGGTACGTTATCAGTACAGCTAGCCAACCAGCCTTACTTGAACAATAGCAGATAAGAGGGTAGGTTTGAGAAAGAAACATTGAAAATAATAAAACAGGAGATGCTAAACTGTTAAGTCAAAGGAGCTAGACAATGCAGTGACCTTACCAAGGACTTGACCATCTCAGGACTTTGCATCTCCTGGCATAACTTCTCACCCAGCCCAGTTTTAAAAGACAGTATCTGTGATCTGGAAACTCAGTTATCATTGAAAATGCAAAGTGAGCTCTTACAGCTCAGGGACCATGTCAGGAGAAACAGCAAGATAACGCCCATGGAAAACAAGGAGCAGTACCACCTTTTGAAGACTGTTAGGACCAAGAGTCGGAATAGGTGGCAATTTGCCCTACCATTTCCAAATTTAAACTTACTTCTATCATAGCAACAGGAGGAAAATATATTTCATAGCCCATGTTCCAAAATCCCTCACACCTATTTGGCTGTTCAACTTTCCAACATCTACAGTGTATTTACCCGCTGTCAGCGCAAGTTTCTCTTCAGAGCACATAAATCTCTCCTTTTTCCAAAGCTGCAGCCAGCTGAAACCTGACAGTTTGAGGACAAAGCAGTAAAAGGACTGGGTCTGCTTCCAAATGGTGAAGGACACGCTCAACGCTACAGTTGAGCAGCAGAATGCCTATGGGGGACCAGCACACCACTCTGGGGCCCCCCTGTATCAACGCGGTCCAGGCTCGGAGGTGATGCTACTCCCTGCTGTCTCTGGGCTTCTGCGTATTTCACCAGAACGTACCTAAAAACAACACCTGGGCTTACACTGAGATTTCAGCAAAAATGCCCAAATCACCCGTTTTTTTCTACGGTGAGGAGACGTTTTGCCTCTATGCATCGGACTGCTAGATGAGCACTGTGGATGGTGGCTGTTCTGGACCAAGGAACACAACCTCATTTATTACTAAAACCAGATTTATTTCCATTAATCCAGACTAATTACTGCTGCTCCTCTTTTAATGAGGGCCTGTGTGCCTCAACACATAATATCAGCACAAGAGAAATCCTCATCTTCATAACCAGGCAATTTTGGGCCATTTTGAATAGCTCCTTCTCTAATGTAAGAAGGAAATTATGAGAATGATGTCTCTTCCGAAGAACCAGTTTCATTTTAGGGAATGCTGTGTGATCATTCTCATGTTCACGTCAGTAACAGCCTTGCAAAATCTCCTTGATTTTATCCAACTTTTACTACTGCTGAGCAGGGATTAACATTAATTGAGGCCACCCCACATTAGCCAAGGATTATTTGTTAGTCACCAGCCTATAATCACTTGCATTTTCCAGCATAGACCTTCACATCGCTCAGATAGCTAGCAGGATAATCCAAGTCACATTTTTAATGAAATCTACATAAAAATGCACATCCACACCCTTGCCTTCCCCCTTCCAAAATACCCAATTAGTTCAGCTTAGGAAATGCCATAAAAATTAATACTGTGAAATTTCCAGTCTAACAAGTTTCTGGTAAGAAGAAAATATTCCCTATGAGGGCAGCATTTTTTTTAAACCCACAAACTTTAAAATATATAAACAAGTAATCAGGAATTTTCATTTACAGACCTGTGCATACCACGTACACATCTCTCTATTCACACCGCTGCTGCGCACATTCAGTGTTGACACGCCACAGACAGGTAGGCACAACCACGTCTGCACAGCCACATACAGAGACACATTTTGTACAGCACCCATTCCCCCAACTCTACAGGCCTCTACATCCGAAACACACGCCTGCAGCACTCAGCCCCACAGCATATGGACACCTCCACCCCGAATGTATTTGTGCTCAGTCCCTCAGAGATGAATTTTAGTATCTCATTTTACAAATTAAAAACTATGATGCAGACAGAGGGTTGCCTGAAGTCACTCTTAAGTGTGTCATGCAGCAGGGAACCAAACGTCTCCATCCTAAAGACCAAGTCCTACTATTGGTCTCCTACTTCTGAAGGCTCACTGCTGCTTCATGGACACAGCTTGGCAGCGGCTGGAGACATTTACACAAGAAAATAAACACTGCATTGTGTAGGCAGGATGGAAAAGGGCAGAGGCATCTTTATAAGTGGGAGAGGGCAAAGCTCCATACGCTTCACCTGTACTTGAAGCGCTGACAAAGGACGTGGCTAGGATGTTATTTGGTGAAAGCTGCTGTAAGACTAAGACTGTTTTTCTATGCAAGTGTGACTACATGGTGTGATTCCCGCTCAAACAGCAGCCTTTCTCTTTAAAAGCTATAGGGAGGCTGCACATACATACCCCAACCCAATTCTTTCTCTGGTTTCCTGCGTGTGAGCGTCCCGCTGCAAAACCCGAAATCTGCCTTGGCAACAGCTCGGCTGCTCACCAAAGAGGCATTCTCAGAGCTGAAGGTTTCTTTACCTTTCCCTCTGCTTGGCTCTGATCCCGTCACATCTGGAAAGCCACATCCAGCACCAGCTGTCCGAGCTGAAAGGCAGCTCTGCACTGAGCTGCAGCGGAACAGGTGCCCCCAAGGACTCACAGCGTCCAGATCCAAAAAAATCGGACTCTGAATCGAAGGAGCCAAGAAATTTCCCCTGCTGAGAAAACACCTAACTGCTGAGAAAAGCAGGGCTTTTACTTACACTAGTGTTAGCTACAGAAGGCTGAGATTAAGGGATGGAAAACAGGTGAAAGACTCAAGGATCTGCACGTGTTCAGCTTAGTAAAGAGCAGGTTACCAGGAAATTTGATCAGCGCACACATACTCACAGGGAGGTTTTTCATACCAGGACCTGCCTTCACATACACCTATAAACCACAGTTAGGTAAATTCAGACTGAACGAAGGTGCACGTTACTGAGCGAGGCCATCAAACCAGCTTACCAAGGGGCTGTGACCGACAAGCACCCACAAGACATTTTTAACTCAGAAGTGGGTGTTGCTCTTTAAGAGATGCTCTTGTTCAAGCACAACCATTAAACCTGAAACAAGAAACGTCCTCAGCTTCCCTCAGTACACAAGAAGGCAGCACAACCTCACTAGCCTTAAACCTACAAAACTATCCAAGCCCTTGACTGGTATAAAAAACAAAGAGCGAGAAGAATTATTTGACAGCTCAGCCTCGTGCCTGGATGCTGAAGTGTTACTGAAGCCTTTCACCCCGCACTTAACTCCCTCTGCTGCTAAATAGAAAATCCTGGCAGCAGCCACAAGCGTTAAGTAAATGGGAAGCTATTCTCTGCCAGCAGCTGGGAGAAACTTCCTTCTCTCCCCACTTTGCACGTAAAGAAAACCCCACAATAGTACTTGTGGTAATGCTGCTAGCCAGATTTTCAGCTGACAGACTCTTGAGGAAAGCCTCCAGATACGAAGTCTGCTCCTAACGACCCTCTTCAAGTGGATGACATTTGACTTTGGGAACGTACGGCTCATCTCCCTGAGGAAAGGTTCGCTTTGTTTTCAGTACAGAGAAAAGATTGCAAAGGAAAAGAAAGAAAAGTTGCATTTACTGTGACCTAGGAAAAACAGAGCTAAATAATTTTGACCAATATTTTGATTTCTCTGACAAAAGCAGCAATCAGCGCTGACATAAACAACTGGTTAGCAAGCCGGGGGGCGGGGGGGGGGGGGGGGGGGGGGGGCAGGAGGGGTAAATCAAACCAGAGTTTCAAGACACTTGTCTTTCCATCACAACAATTGCCACCAATGACAGTAATTTACATGGCTAATAGGCAGTATTATGTTTACAGAATCATTCTTGGGAAGGAGGATCTAAACAACTTTTGCCAACCCAGCAAAGGAGTTGGTATTGGATCAGATGCTAGGTTTCTTTTCCTCCTTTTATCTTGTGCGCATATTTTGCCAAGATGCCTTGCTATGCAGCAATGCATAGTGCCTTCGCAAGAGCACACAAACCTGTGGAGCACATGATCGCCCTCCTATGACAACCTGAACTCTCTAACAGCAGGGCTGCCTGAGGCTCTACGGCAGGGGAAAATACCTATCAAGCAGGAAATAATGGAGAGTCAAGCCTGTGGCCCCAGATCCTCCACCCCATGCCATACTTCTTACCCCACCGCTGCAGATAACCTCAAACGAGCCCCAGCATCTCGTACACAAGCTTTATCTCCCATACAGTGACAGGTCCCATCCCAACACCACAGGCTAAACCCCCTGAACATCAGCCTGAACATCTGCTAATTCTCTGCCCTCCCCAGCCCTTGCCTTTTTTTTTTTTTTTCTTCTTTTGGTCACGAAAAGCTCCATGTCTCCTTCTCAGGAGCTCTCTCAAGGCTTTGCCAGGAGTCAAACAGGCAAGCAGGACTAGTAGGGCATAGAAATGGGCTGCAACTAGCCCAGTCCCTCTGGGTCAACACTATTGAGAGAAGGACTATACATGTCATCCTTTTAAAGCAGCAATGATATTTCCAGAAAGGTAACAGCACATCACATTAGCACTACAAGGAGCACACTGGGGTTTTTCACTAGACCACCTCCAAAAAAAGAGACAAAAAGGGGACAAAGATTTCCAAAGGAACGTAAAAGCCTTCTCAGTTGCAGTAATAACAAATCAGTAAACACTTGACTAGTTTTCTTTCAGTATCAGGCACAATTCCACTTTTGTCTGGAAAATAAATGCACCCATTCTGCAAATCAGATCCAACCAGCCAGCTGAGAGGCACAGAAAGGACAGTCTTGTATCAAGTGCAAAACTTCAGGTAATTTTAAAACCTATAAGCACTGCTGATGCTTTTGAAAAAGAAGATCTATCAAAGCCCCACATGCATAAACAGCCAGCTTTTGCCAAAACCCTTGGTGTATTCACACCACAGAGCACGGGAAATCCATCCCATTAAGTAATGACCTTTTTGGTCACACCAATTAACTTGATCATCCATTGACAGTCAATTTAGAAACTATCAAGGATGCACATTTCCCAGCACAGACAATGAAACATAAAGCAGGACCTTATCACATTCCCCCCAACCTGCTGCCAGCCTGGAATCGCTTCTGCATCCCAGGTTTGCTCCACCTCTGCTCCAAGTTCTGCCATCCCAGCACCTTTCTCTGGAGTTCTGTTTTAACTGTTTAATTTCCCAAACTCTTACATTTAACAAGGTGCTAAGCCATCCCAACTCCAAAGGGAATGTGGCTCAAAGACCCAAGCAGGAAATGAGAGCAGGGAAGTCAGTCAGAATAAGGGAAAGAGCCACAGCAGACTGAGCACAGGTACCATAGCTTCACACACTAGGTTTTAATTCTCCCACCAATTTGGGCTGAGAGCAACCTCTGGGGATGCTCATATTTCATTAACACACCTTTAATATTAAAGGCCTGTCTGCAAGAAATCCACAAGAATTTGAAGAAAAATTACAACATTAAAAAACCAAGAAAGCATAGAATAAACCAGGTTATTCAATAGCTCAGCTGAATTTAATATGGCAGTAACAGGCAATTGCCTTTAAAATGCAGATACAGATTTTTAAATAGTTTCAGAACATCTGATATGAAGGTTTCAGTGAAGTACAGTAATTGCTTGTCATAGCCAGAGTAGGTTTACTACCCAAGAAGATAACACACTGCATCTGCTGGACGTCTCAGATAAAGCAGGCCCATATCACAATGGCAGGGTCCCATGGATTAAGAGCAGGAGAGGATCTGACTCAGAGACACCAAAGGGCATCAGTGACATGAACAAAAACACGTCCGAGCAAGAAGCACCATGACCTGCACGCTCACCAGCAAAATGTCTTGACACCTGCAAACAGGAAAGTGTTAGATACGCTCAAACAAGGCTGATGACGAGTGTTTTTCTTCTCAGTAGCTGCAACTCCAGCAGCTATCTACCTTCCTGGAAGTAAACACTGACCAGCTCTTCCCCCCCCTGTGAAGGCTCTGTTACTCTTCAGAATTAGGAAAATTCAATGGTGTTTCAAGGATGACTGCAGCATACCAGTGAAAAGTCAGACAAACCAGAAGGCTGTCTTCGGTCCTTCCCCCCACATCTGGTGTGGGGTTTAGCATCTCTAGAAGGGCTCATGAAAACACAGCTCAACTCTGCTTTTTACGAAGATGGCAAATTCACTTTTAACAGCTGTGGATCCTCTCACCAAGAAGCCGTTGGGTCAGAAAAGCATAAGCAGCACTTGAAGGTCACTTACTCATGGGATTTCAATAAATGCAAGAACAGTACTTAGAGTGACGGTGTTCTTAATATGTTTACAGTGTGCAACAGCAGCTTCTGCCCAGCTGGAACAAACAGGGAAACTGAGGCAGAGACGGCAAGTGACCAAACACAAAGACAACAGAAAAAGCCAATGTCACAGAAGCTCCAAGTCCTGCATTTGGAAAATGCTTTCCCAAGAAGAGAGGAAAGCAAAACAGCTACCAAGCCCTGTGATGTGAATGCTGGCATACCCATGAAACAACAGCATGTTTTAAAGCATAAAAGACTTCAAAAATAAACAGGCGGATACAAGGACTTGGGAATGTGATTTCCTGCAGCTTTGTGTCTTGTGACTGGATTATCCTGTCCTACCCGAACAAGGTGCAAGCTCTGTTCAAAGCTCTTCCTGCAGTTGAGGCACTTCAGGTTCCCCCCCCATGTGGGTTTTCCAGTGCCTCTCCTTCAGTCCATGCAGAAACTGCATCTCTCTCCTCTACTTGATCACTTATTTTCAAAAACTCTGAATTCTCCATACCCACACTATCTATGATTGACCACCAGGTCCAAGAATTACTTGGAAAAGGAATGGGAGATGGACAGACAACCAAATAGCATGACTATATAAATGTCTTTTCCTTAGAAAACCAGGCTAAAAATACTGTAGACAAGCGGGTCCAGTTCTTCTCCAGAAAGCAATGAAATTGCACCAGAGTTGATTTTGGCCCAACATGCACTTGGCAAATACTGATAACAAGGATTTACCATATCCCCTCTAGTATTACAGCTGACTATAAAGCAAACATTTGCTTCCTACAGATAACAAAACGACTATGATCGCTTCGGGTTTGTAAAGGTTAGGATTTCTGCCGTCACCGAAGGCAGGTCTATAATTCTCAGTGTCCAAGCAGAAAATCCACCTACATGTAACAGTAGCCTCAGTTTTCCCTCAGGTGCCCACTCACCTCACGGAGAGATACAGCTTGGGATGGACTCCAACAACAAATTACAATCAGATTAAATATTAATTCCCATCTTAATTATACAACCATGACTGGGCTTAATGGCCAGGCAGCCATTTAAACAGGAGAGGAGCATGTAAATCACGCAAGCAACGTCTCTTATGCTGCAAATGCTCAAACTGGTTCACAAGCACCTGGATTCTTCCATGGGAGAAGAGCCAGCCTTTGGGAAGGCAGCTCTGAGAGAGGCAGAGTTCAAACCACCCAGCAAGCAATACTGTATCAGGAGTCACGAATTCGTGAGCCAACATGGGACAAGGCAGCACCCTGCCCTCGGGCTAGTTGTACAGTACGGTGATGAAGATCATATACGTGCTCAACATTCACTGATGGATTTCAACCTCATTGAGAGGATAAAATCCATCAACACCTTTGACAGAGAGAAGTGTGCAGCATCTGTCTTTTTGCCTAAAGATGGGCCCTGAGGACACCAGAGCAGACAAAGCAACCAGCCAAAGCTCAGAGCGGGCACTCAAGCAAGACATCCTGTATGCCATGACAACACCCAGCCCACCCCAGCAGTTCCCAAATGCAGGTGGCTCTGGTGCCCCTGATGCAGAGAGACCTGTGCCGTACCACAGAAGCTGCCTCCAGCTCCACATCGGGCTGCAAGCACGCACGAAGGGAGAATCGTCTCCCTTCTTCCCCAGGAAAACGCAGACTGCCAAACATTTTCTTTTTAATTTATTACTTGCGCCACTCTGAAGCGGCTCGCGTACCATCAGCGATACACCCACCCCGTGTGGGGCCCCCTGCAGCAGATCAAACTTTCTACAGCTGCCAGGAGAAAGCCTGCTGCAGAAAGGGGGGAGACATCAGAAAATTAGCGGGTACTGCTTCACTTTGGACTTCAAGGTAGTAAAAGGAGAGGGCACAAAAAAAGAAAGAGAGAAGGAAAAAGCTAGGGAAAACAGGGAAAAAAAGAACAGAACCAAGCCTGAGCGGTTTCTCCTCCAGCCTCACACACCAGAAGAGAAACAGGGAAACACCAGCAGAAACATTCCCCACTTGCGAGCCGCCTCTGCCGTCAGGGCTTGGAGACTGGCTGTCATGACAGCCACAGCACAACGGCAGCAAGCTCCTGCGTGAGAAACCTGCCCCTGGAAACATGATACAGGCAAAACCTCGTTAACGTGGTGTGCACAGAGTGTTTGGCACTGTCAGTGCCCCCCATTTCTTGAGGGCTGTAAGAAATACCCCTTCCCTGCACCGCTTATCCTGCCTCCTTGCAACCCAGCCCACGGACAGGCGACACTGCAACACCACAGTCAACAGGGCAAGCGGATCTGCATGCAGGTGACGTCCTGCGAAGCACAAGCGACGGTAGCAGCGGAGACGCACGATCCCCGAACAATGGCAACACTGACTTCCCCAGGCAAAGGCACCAACTGCACGCAGCAGGCTGCGGGGTTATGCCGCCAAGACGAATGCGACAGGAAGGCTAAAACAAATCAGAACTAAAGTTAGGTGATGTCGAAAAAGGAAATCTGTTCTGCAGCAAGAAGACTCAACCACAAATCCAAACGACATAAACCCTGATGGATTTCAGCTGATTGCTCAGATGGAAAGCTCAGCCCACTTCCCACCAACACATCCCCTGTAGAGAGCCCCAAGGAAAGCAACCAGCACAACCCCCTCGCCAGAGTCAACTGAAGAGGGTTGGTTGTTGTTTTTTTTTTTCTTAAACCCTTTCCTGCTACTGCAGGGAAAATAGTCTCAAAGTAGGACAGGCAGAAGGCTTTCAAAACACTGGATCACATCCCCAGCTAGTGTAAACTGGCACGGCTTTCCTCAAGTCCACAGAGGGGGGAAGGTTTCCCAGTCGACTTCTCTCCTAAGTATTTCATACCCAGCGAGGATCAAAACACATGGGCTTAGGGATCAAATGCAGACTTCCCCAAAACCATTTCAACCCACTGCCAAATTAATTTCAGATTGAAACAAGTCCATGTTTTTCTTTTAAGAATCAAACCCACCTGTTGGAAAGCACATCCGCATGTACCAAGCGGCACATCCACAGACTGGGCGGATGCACTCACTATCTCTCTATACAATACGTGGCCCATTGTTAGAAAACAAACAGAAACAATTTTCACTAGTTGCCTAATTGCTTGCAAAAAAAGCAGAGAAGCCACAACTGCAAATTCCTGCAAAGCATCTGAAGTTTTCTTGTTGAAGCGGGTTTGAAAAACAACATCCACTCCACCACCCTCTTTTTTTCTTTTTCTTTTTTTAAATCATTGTTCTCCATTACAAGCCTCGGGATCCACTTAGCTGTTTGCTCAAACACGCAGGAGACGCAGCTCCCACCTGCCCCAGCGTACCCGTTTGTGTGCTGGTGGGGGTCACAGAGCGCCATCCATCTAAAAAAACCCACACGCACTGATGACAATGGCCCATTTACATGGACCGTTATTCGTTTCTACACACAGCCACCGTATAAACGCTGCACCTATATCAAATGATAACCTACCCCTTACGGGAGCTCACGTTCTGAAAAAAAGAAAGAAAAGAAAAACAACCCCACAGCCACCCACCACACTGTATTCTCCCCCAAAAGGCTATTTTCAAAGCCATAAAGACTAAACATCCTTTGAGCTGTTATGACGTTCTGCCGAACCTGAATGCATCATAAAAAGGAATAAAAACGTATAATGACATAGGGATGGCTCCTCCACTGCAATCCCCCATTTAGGACGCTCTTTTAAACAAGAGCAACTCCAGGGCACATACATGGCTCATGTTTTTTGGTGTGGCTCTGCCAGCCTACACCTTTCCAACCCTTCTCGGGGACGAGGACAAAAGCTTTTGCGGGTCTGTGCCCGCACAGGGAACGAACCACGCTCCCCGAGGTCCGCAGCTCCAACGACCCTCGATGTCAACTTCGACGGCAAACGCAGAAAGTCGGCCAGCGCGACAGGCGTACGTGTACCCGCGCATGGAGCCGTTTGCATAACCGTTGCAAAACGGAGGGCGTGAGGAGCATGGCTATTCCTGAGTCGCTTCCTTGACCAACGGGACCTCTGCCCACCCGGGTGTCCTGCGCTGGCGGGAGCGGGGTGAGGGGAGGTGAGGGTCCCCACCACGGCCCTGCCGGACACCCGGGCCTGCTCCGGGCCAGCCCCGCGCCGGACAAGCGCTTTGGCCCCCGGCCGGCCTGGCGCAGCAGCCGTCCCTCCGGAGGAAACTTGCCGCTGGCAAGGCGGTGGCCCGGGGGTGGCTGCCGCTGGCCCGCCTCCCCCCCGCCCTGCCCGGCCCTCTGAGGGGGGCTCCCTGCGGGGGACGCCCTGTGTCACCCCCAAAAGGTGACCCCAAAGGAGGCACCGTCCAGACATGGGTCGAGGCCACGAGCGCAGCTGTCGCCCGACTCGGGGGGATGAAAAGCGGCCGGGGGGGAGAAGGGGATGGGGGGGAATGGCCACGGGGGGAGAAGGGGGTACTGAGGGGGGGACAGGGCGCCTGGGGAGGGGGAATGGCCACTAAGGGCTGCTACGGGAGAGTGGAGAAACGGCGGGGGAGAGGGTCCCGGCCAGAGAGCGCATCGCCGCTGCCGCCCACGGCCGAGCGGGGTGCGGCGCTCAGGCAGGTGGACCGCGGACCCACGCGCGACCGCCCGTGGGCACCGACCCCCCCCCCCCCCCCCCTCCTCACCCACCTTGCACGGCCAGGACGGCGAGGGCGGAGAAGCAGAGACAAAGCAGGTCCTCCAGCGCCATGTAAGCCCCGCCGGGCGCCGGGAGCAGGGGCCGCCGCGGCCGCATCTAAGAGGGGAGCGCGCTCTCCCGCCGCCCCACCGCCATCTTGTGCGAGCGCCCCAGCCCCAGCCCCGCGCTGCCCGCCGGCGCCGCCGGGCCCCGCTGCCGGGGGCGGCCCTGGCCTGCCGCTGCTCCGCCTTTGTCAGCGGGTTCGCCGCCGAGGCGAGGGGGCTCCTCCCGCCCTCCTCGACAGCGCCGGGACCAACAGGTTGCTGCCAGCCCGCGGCGGGGGGAGCGGCCCCGTTTTCTGAGGGGGGGGGGAGCGGGGCCGGGCTGCCGCGGCAGGTGCGGGGCTCCTCCGCCGGGCCGGCAGCTCCGCAGGCCGGCAGAGCGGGGTTTATAAACATTTTACGTGCTTTTCTATTAATTTTTTTTCCTTCTTTTTTTTTTTTTTTCGTTTTTGCCGCAGGTGAGTGTGGAGGACACGGCGCTGCCGCCAGCCGTCGTCTTCCCCCTCACGGTGCTGCGGTGGGGACACCTCTCCCGGCCCCTCTGTCCCGTCAGGGCGGCGGGAGCCCTCTGCGGCGTCCTCCCGCCGCGCTCCGCTGACAGCCGGGCCGGCGCGAGGTGCCCGGCAGCTCGCCCCGCCGCAGCCGGCCGAGGGCTGGCGGACGGCCGAGGGCTGATGGCCGCCCAGCCGCAGGCCCTGCTGCCGGCGGGCGCAGGCCCGTGTCCGTGGGGAGGAGGCGAGGCGGCCGCCCCACGCAGCCTGGCTGGGCTGCAGAGGCAAAAGTGACCGTATCACCGTTAGTTTGCAGTGCCGCTGGGGCCCATTGCGAAGCACAACTCCCTCAGGTGTGTATCATTCATTGGGCTTTTCAGGTGCCGGAGTTTAGCCTATGCTTCTCAGCTGTCTTTAAAAATAAAGCAAATAAGATACTTGCCACAGCCTGTCCACACCCCGTCGCTGTGGAGAGAGGCAGGACCCATCTGCCAGCCAAGCCAAGCAGTGGAAACGAGGCAGAGCTGAAGGGTGCTGAAAGATGGAGACTGAGGCCTCCCCGGCTTGGCTGGGTCCCAGACACAAAGTCACGCTGCACGGCTGCGTGTAAACTGCAGGTTTAGTCCTAAGGGCAAATGACACCAAGCCCTTCTTTTGGCAGAGGCGGCTGGCGCCGAGCAGAAGGGCAGCCGCATCCGGAGAGGGTAGGAGGGAGTCGGCTTTGGCCTCCGAAAGGAGACGAGGCTGCCCAGCGCACCAGGACGTTTTATCACAGCAGTGTGGAATGCAGAGAGGGCTCCAGCTATGCAGAATGTGAAAAAAGAAACCTTTTTGATCCAGACCCTCCTATTTATTAGCTTGTATAATGAACAATAAAAACTTAAATGAAACCAGAAAGGCTGCCTGGTGGGAAGCAGGTTTCCTATATGTATGAGTTATGTAAGTGTAAGTTAGTCCCTGGCACTGTCAATGCAGAGAAGCCCTGGGATCCAGCAGCCCCCTGCCCCGGACAAAGACATGCAGGGAGGCTCTGCCGAGCATGGGGGCCCTCCCGGCTGGGTGGGCACTCGCTACACACCTCGCTGGGAAGGAGCGGGTAATAAGGCCACAGCGAATCCACCAACCCTATCCCTGCGCTATCCCTGCAGTAAGAAAAGGGGATAGTAACAGCCATGCTCTCTTCTGCACTACTCCAGCGTGGACTTAAAGATTAACAGCCTCCACAAACCCTCCTTTTTCTCTGGGCCGTTGCCACCTGCTCCTTTCTGTGTGAGGTGGTTTTAAAGGTGCTGTCAAATTGCTTTAATGAGGCTGTAGAGGAATGTGTCCTCATTGTGCCTGGCAGTGGTTTGTGTTTAGACTAACCCCTGCCCTTTTTTCCTCAAATTGCTGACATTTCTCCCTCCTTTTAAGCAAGGAAACCTTTACCTATAAGTTAGGCGAGTCTGGCATAATATAAATAATGAAAACTGCTAGTGGTCTGCAAAATACTGCACGCTGGCTAACAGCATCTGCCTGTGTTAAGCCTTTGACCCAGCTGCCTGCCAACAGGTCAGGGTCAGAAGCAGGCACTAGCCTAGAAATCAAAAGACCCAGGTATAATTCTTGTCTTTGCTCCCTGTCTGACTTTACAGTGTCACTTAGTCCCTCCATGACATGTCTGTCTTCCTGCATGTCAGTAGGAACAGGAATTAAACCAGCATTTGAAGAAACGCAAGCTTGCGACAGATATATTCCCTGAATATCTTTCCCTGCGGAAAAGAAAAAAAAAACGCTTCGCAGGCAGCCCCTGACCTGTGAAGGTGCCAGTAACGTGACCCAGAGCACCAGCTCCTTTCACACTGGCAACACCCATACTCTGCGAGAGTAACACCAAGTCCCCACCGTCCACCTCTCTCACCCACGTTGGCACAGACAAACTGAGCTTGCGACAACCAACGTTGCCGTGGGCTGACTCCTTCACAACTGAAGCCAACGCTGGCTGACGCCTGCCTTCGCAGGAGCCGGTCCTGTGGCTACAGGGAGGCATTCCTGGTGTCACACCTCCCGGGTAAGCATCAGCTGCTTCAGCCACCCGCAGGGACGCCCTGCGCTGCGTGAGCTGACTTCTTGCGGCGCTTACAGAGGAAGAGCCTGGAGAAAAAGCCACTTTTTAATTTGGGAAGGATGGGATAACTCCCTGGCTGTAAGTCCATGAAGAACAAAGTGACAGCAGACCTGTACCAACAGAAGGGACATTCCTTCCCCAGGTAATGGCATTTCTGCCCCAATACTTATAGCAAATGAAAGCCCCCACTCATGCGCTGCAGACTCCCCAGTGTTCCTGTCCCTTTTGGCGAGGAGTTTCTTTCTACCTGCCAATAGCTGCAAACCTCTGATGCTCTGAGCTGAGAAAGTGTGAATGGCAAACAGTAGCAGCAGCAGCAAGTGGCAGGTCTTTGTAGTTCAGCCTTTTGTTCCCCCTTCGGGAGACATTATTTCTGTGCTCCAAAAAAAAAAAAATCTGTGGTGAGTCAGGTATACGGACAGTATGTCATACACATCTCTTGGTTTGTATAAGATCCCAGCAATGAAGAGATCATTAGGGAAATCCAGCAAAAACTGCTATAAATTTCTCAGCACGAGCTTTTCCCATGCAGCCAGCCTGTAGCCAAGGGGGGATCCATGCTTTTGAAAGGTTGGTAAGTGGCAAGAGGCCTCGAAGAACAGCAGCACGAGTTACGGAGGTTCTTGAACCAGAATTTCTCCAGACTGAATCCAAACCCACACTAGGCAGCCCACATCCACTTCCAGCTGGCAGCTGTAGGATTCAGACTACCGGGATCCAGCTGTGCAAGATACTAAACAACTGTAGGTAAAGAACAACACTTGGTCCCAAAAAAGACCCCCCAAAAAATAAAAGAAACCTGTAGAACAGGGAAAAGCTATTTCACAGAGGAAGCACCGAGGAACACGAAGATTCACAGCACGTTGCATGTTTTTGTAAAATAGTCAGCATGGTGTTATCCCAGTTCTAGGTTCAGTCTGAATCCTGCCGCTGAAAATGCTCTCTGGCTGCCTCCGGTGGGTCAGGGTTCAGAGCATCGAGAAGTTGTGGTCCAGGGTCAGAGCAGTTAAAGCAAATGAAAGAAATGGAAGTTAATTCAAAGTTAAGGGGGATAGCAATTTAAAGCTATTTTAAAAATCACAATGAGGATGTTCTTATTCCAGGTGAAGGTTGCTTTATATTATTTTAGTTTAATCCACTTCACACTAAAAAGGACTGTTTAAATTTGGATTAGGCACTTTCTTTGCAGACTGAACGTGCTCCCTCCGACCACTGATCAGGAACAGCAGCTCAGACACAAATCTCCACGCTGCCAAACCCTACAGCTCTGAAGTTAGAGCATGTAAAGCCTTTGTAGATGCACTTGTTCAAAAGCACTTGCCTTCTCAGTGAAAGCACTCCCCCGGGGGTTAGTGCTTTCCCGTTTGGCAGATATGAAGTGCTGCCCACAGCTACTCAGCCCCCATCTCGCAGTGGGTCAGTGCCTGAGATGTATTTGGGACCACGCTTAGGTTCTTTCTCTCCCAAGCAGGATTAAACCTCCCGGTCTCAAATACAGCCTTGCTCTGGTTTCTGACCATCTCTGACTCCAGACAGACCTGCAACACTGAGGTTGACATTTTATGATGGATTTAAGCTGCTCTAATTACCAGAAGAGTTGGCTGCTCTTTCCTTTGTGCCGGCATTAGTGCTTGAATAAGCCCGGAGCTGGACGGAGGAAAGGATGGTGCTGAAAACTTAATTGGCAACAACAATAACAACAAAATCAGTTCCCTGCTCCAGCTCTCCGTGCAATCACCCAAGAGTTAGTTCCAGCTCAAGGAAAGCAATGGGAATATGCAGACAGAGGCACGAGGAAGCTTTCAACGGCAGCACAAAGCTGGATCAGCTCAACCTCACTGCAAAACTGCGACCTCAGTCTTCTCAGAAAAGGAGTCTTTCAGGGACCTTTACCACCAGGGCTCACTTCGCTGCCAGAGCCAGACTTCTTCTGGTCTGGCAGCAACTTCAGCGCTAGAGGGAACGTTGACTTCCAGAGGAGAAAAGTGACGGTAGCCTCCTGTTCTGTATGTGCGAGCAATGCCAAACAGGAGCAGCTGGTTGCACATAATAACATGCATTGTGTAAGTGAGCAACACAATAAGCAATTTGCTCGACAACCCAGGGACATCAGGACAATTCTGTATCACAGAGAAGAAAGAAAAGGAGAAAAAAACATGTGATGACCAAACCCTAAGGGAGCCTCAGTATACTACACATTCATTTCATTACGCTTGCTCTTATAAATATTTATTACACAGCCTATCTCATCATTCTTCCAGGAATGGGTGTTGTGTTATTGTTATACCCAGGGAGGGCTTTCCCTCTTCCTCTGGTCCTGCTGCAGGCGGTCGGCAGTTGCCAAAGATAGATAGGGAGCAAGAGTGTGACATTAACTATGGAAAATGCCACTTAAAATGGGGCTCGGGGGAAGATATTGGCAGGTGCATTGTTAGGAGAAAAACGAATGGAAGAGCAAAAGACAGCAAGTAATGAGATTCGGAAGCTTGTATTTAAAAGACGTTCACGGCAAAAGGGATTTCTGCAAACAAGGGCCCCGGCCCTACCTCCAGAGCCGCGAGTGAGCGGAGACTCTCGCACCCTGCGGAAACCTGCACGGATCCAGGGTGGGAGAGTTTTGATCGAGATGAGTGCCAGGCTATGAAACAAAAGGGAGGCTAAGGTGTATTCTGAGTATCAACATCATCTGTCTGTCTACACATGGAAAGCTATCATGTTAGTGCAAGGTAACAAAATTCTAGCATTTATAAAGCTTTGTACATAAAACTTGGAGTGTTTTGTTGGGGTTTTTTTCTCTCTTCAATTTGTATTGCTACCTGGACGTCCCCTGTGCCCTGTTCCTTGCTCTTACTGGGACTTGTCACCCAAGTGAGGCTTTGTAACATCAGATGCCAACTTGCCTTAACACAGCGACACATCGGCTGATTCATTGTTCGAGACGAGTGACTTGGGTTGGGTTACTGCAGGTCTGATTTAGAAAAACACGCCGAGACAATCCAGGCCAGGTAGATTTTAGATGAAATGAATCTGTTTCGTTTAAGTGAGTCTCCCTTGCTGTCCCATGAGTCTTTTTTTGTGTGTATCTGTTAACCAGCTTGTTCACTGTCAGCTATAATCAAATAAAGACCCACTAGAAACATCCCGATGTGTTATAAAGCAGTTGCATAAGAACATCACTGTCTTGTAAACATGCATGACTATGAAAAATAATATTTGCTCGTAAACAACATCTGTGGACTTCTCCCTACAGCACTTACCAAGTACCAATAAAAGTTTTGATCCCTAAGTAGTCTAAATTTTATACGCTGCTACGGTACCTACTAACTGAGGCTGGTTTTAGGCATAAAGAACACATGTAACATCAAGGAATACCGCGCAGTCGGGGCTGCCTTCAGAAAACACCCGTCAGGCTCCTTTGTAGTGGGAAATGTGTTCTTGTGCCAAAACCAAGGATCTGGTCCGAAGTTTTATTAGATCTACAGAGCTGGCTATAAAACACCATACTAGAAGGGAACCAGCCAGAGCAGGGAAGCTGCCTGGTGCACATCATCATGCCACCCTCTTGTGGCTAACCCCAGAAAATATAGCGGTGCACGCCAAGGACACGGCGTAAATGCCGCCGGGTTATTTTCGGAGTCCACCCTGATGAGCACACTGCGTGTGCAAGCAGCAAGGTCCACCTTTTAGCTTGGTGTCAGCTGAAGCCAGCTTAGGAGCCAAAGGCAAGGTTTGAATAAAAGCATTCCTGCACTTTGGAAGCTTTGGGATCTGGAGCTGATCTGAGAATGGGATTTCATTCCGGTCCAATGCACTGAAGGTCTGCAGATGTTCATGGTGGACAGATGTTTGACTTCTGTGCCTCTGGCTATTCTCTACTCAGAAACTGGGACCATATACCTGCCTCTTGAGATAGCTTTAGCTATAAAATTCTGTCCTTTGCTAATATTTCACAGAGAGAGAGAGAGAGACAACCTGATGCTTTCATGCATTTCTAGTCCTGCATCGAGAACCCCTGTTGCCCTTTACCTTCAGGAGAGCCCCACAGAAGGGCACCGGGAGGGTGACTGGGCAGCTCTCACACCCCCATCTAATAAAGGGTTTTAATGCTGGTGCTCAAAAGTGGCCAGTTTGCACCAAAAGCAGGTGCTGGCTTTCACAGCGTCCTCAGTGCCCTCGTTGTATAATGCAGGCTATTCCCATCCAGCAGACAGTTCTGCAAACCTAAATAGATGATGTATTTATTTATGGATTACTGACCACAAGAAAGAGAAGCTTTACACTATTGTCAACCTTACAGCATTCGGTCTGCTATAAATAATGCATCATTGTTCAGTGTTGGTTTATGGTTTAAGTTCCAATGAGCATCGTGGACCAGCAGACTCAGCAAAGATGAAGGCAGCACAGGGTATTAGTAAGAGAAATAGTACCATCTGACGAAGAGTATTAGAAAAACAAAGCAAAAATGTAATGTTCTCAGAGTTATTTTAATGTCAACTTCTGCAGCCAAAGACCTGCTTTCGCCTCTAATTGAGAATCACACAAATCTATGATTATCCTCTGATTTTCACTCTGCTTGCTCCCAATTGTGAGCTAATTCGATTTCAGATAAACACTAATTAACACACGAGGTCACCGCCGTGGCCAGCAGGCACCGTTGCAACGTGGCATTCAAACACACCGAGAGATCAAAAGAGCCTCCGCTGCTTCCTTTGAACTACCCAATTAAAATTTTCACAAATAAAGCTATTGTTTTACATCTGCTTCATCCAGGGGGGGAGAGAGGGCAGAGAGCTAAGAGATCATTGCCTCTAATTGGGCTGTTTTCCCTCTCTTCTTACAGGTTTCCTCCGTGAGGGTATTTTCTCCGGACCGGTAGAAGAAAAGGTTGTCCGGACCATTTGCCATGCAGCTATTACACTCAAGGCTACAGCAGGCTGAAAGCAAAGCCGTGGGGAATCTGATTTCCCTCTCGTGAGCAAAAAGGGCATCAATGCCTTTCTTGGAAAGTTTGATTGATAGCCCTTAAGAAGGACTCATAAAATGTGTCTCTCTCTGGCTATTTAGCCAATTCCCTTTTGAAGATGAAGGAGAATATTAGATTAATCCAACTGCTATAATAGCATTATCTCCTGCCTTTAAAGAAAACATATTTTATGGCGTCCATACCCTAACGGAAACGCTCTGTGGCTGCACGAGCCCTGGGCTGGTGCTCTGCTGCTAAACGTGCCGTGGTCTCCCTGGAAGGGGGTTTCATCCGGCTGCTGGGGAACTGGTGTAGGTATCAGACTTGTGCCACCGTCCCACGTGGACCACTTGTGGGCAACAGAGAAACCAAGGCTGGGGCGGACCACGGGGTCTGAATTCCACTCTTATCCATTGGGGAGCTCGCTTAAAGTCGGGATTAAGGCAAATTAGCAGGAGCGTAGGGAGAAGGCTGCCCAGCAGCTGTCTGGGCTGTACAGACCGAGAACATCAATCTTGAGAGCTGTCAGCTCAGAGCGTTCTGGAAAAAACTAGATGCAAACACCGGTTGAGTATCTGGTGTTATTTGCCTGGTAAAGGTTTAGTAGCCTTCAAACTCCGGGAAGCAGATGGGTGCATCCCTGCAAGAACACACTGCAGTGTATATCCCACAGGAGGGTGCATTCAGCCCTCTGTACAGGCAAATCACAACAAAATCCCTGCTACCATGATCCAGGACTCAGAAACCTCACTGGCGGAGAAATACTCTTGCTGGGAAGGGAAATGTGGAGCGGGTATGTCTCGGATGGGGCACGTCAACGTACCTCCCCATCAGCCTGCTCTGTTGGCTTGTCCTCGTCTGCTCGTTGCCAGCGCCCTGGGGAACAAGGTCACGCGTGTCTGGCGGGGATCTAGTCCCTTGGGCAAGGAAGAACTGATTAACTGATTATTCACTCCTGGAAAGAAACGTTCTCTCCTCTCAACAGCACCGAAGGGAGGAAAAAATCAAGATACTGACCGCAAAGGAGATCAGGCCATAGCTTATGCTCACTAATGGCTTAAACTCATCTTCTGAGGACTTCATTTGTCGGTGCCAAAGGATGAAAGAAGATCAGGACTCCCCAAAACCAGAGCAGTTGCTGTGAGTTTGTGAAGTTCAGCTCCTCGCCTGGTCCGGAAGCTGTGACGAGCTTTGCCTGGCTGCCAGGTCTCAGGGCAGAGCCGGAGAGCGGTTGTACCGCGCCTGCCTTTGGCTCGGAGCCCCAGCAAGCGGCCAGTCTCGACGTTACTTGAGAGACGCCTGGCTTTGCAGGTCCAGCTCCTCGCCTTGCACGTTGTGCTCGTTTTTGGGTTGCATCTTCTGCAGCTCCACTCTTGTCCCTTGATTCACCAGCTGAGCCGATCTGACCCTCCGATGAAGAAGCTGCATTACCTTAAAATACTCCTTTTCCCTGTAATGTGCTCCTGGATGCTGCAAACAGTACATTGCTTGTCCCAGGATTTAATCAGATTAATTAAGCTGCACTTGTATTAATTTAAATTACAAGTATCTGAGGGCTCAGCCAAATCAAGTGATTTATGGGCCATATCAATCTAATTAATACCACCAACTCTTAAAATAAAAACCTAATAAATGAGTTTATTATACAGATGTAAGATCGACTTATTAGCTTTGGGTCTCTAGTGACATGGCCGATTTGATGGAAGTTTTATATCCTTGTTGGGAAAAGGTCTTCCCCCCCCCCCCCCCCCCCCCCGCTTGCTGTATTTTTAAAAAGTATCTTCTACAGGGCAGGGGGAGGGAGAAACAATGCAAGCTCAGTTATCAAAACACTAGCCAAGCCAAGAGGTCCCCAAAGTCTTGCTGTAGACAAATTGTGTGGGTTTTAGAACTGCAAGTGCCCACAGGAGAACAGTTTATCTGGCTTCTTGCAGGCGGAACCTGCCCTGCTCTGCGTGCTTACCGTTAAGCAGCCTGAAACAGTAGTTATCCAGGGGATGGGAATGGAAGAGGAATGGGAAGAGAATTAAAAGCTTCTCAGAAGCAAAGCTGCGGCCAAGCGTGCCATTCGCGGGCAGGCGCTGGGCTGGCGTGGCAGGCGCGCCGTGCTGCCCGGCGAGGTGACTTGGTCCGGCTGAGCCATGGGTACCACCTGCAGCGGCTGGAAAGCCAACGTGCCCTAAAATGTCACTTGCGCATGGACCACTTAAAGATGCAAAAGCTACCCTTTGTCACCGCGGTGTGGGGTTTCAAAATTTATTGGGGGGGGGGGAAATGATTGTTTTTCTGCAGAGAAGCCAAGTGCCACGCCGTAGCTAATTACACAGGGTGCAGGAGACACCTCTAATCCACAGCCCGGCTGAAACGAAACGCAGAGCTAAAGGAGGAGGGAGAGCCGCGCTCGCCCGCGCTGCCACCCGTCCCCCGAGCCCGCCGGCTGCTCGCCCCACCGTCGCCCTTGGCAGCTCGGCTCTGTGTTGACTGGCTTTTCGGCGAGATGCTTTTGCTTCACTCCTGGAGTTCACGCTCGATTTCCTGAGCTGTAAGATTGTTTCCCTTGCTTTGCAAATCCTCCCTCGGAGAGAACAGCCGCGCGAGAGCCGTGCGTCGGAAAAAGGAGCAGGCTCCATCTCTTTACCCTTTGCTTACAAAATAAGTTCTTCAAATGCGTCTGTCTTATTGTGTTCAGGATAACAACCTTCTCCAGCAAAGAAAAGGGAAGGAACTGGGAGGGCTTTCTAGGGGAGATAATGGGGCGATTTATGGAGTAATTACATAAGGACAACGCCATACTGTGTGTCTGTCGCCGTGATTTATTATAGTTACACAGAAAATTGGCTGATTGGACCATAAAAGGCGGCTGCAGGCAAACCTGAACCCCTTTGCTTTCCTGTTCGCCACTCCACACACACAAAAGCCAATGAATTAACTCAGCGACGTTTGTAACACGCTTGGAGAAATGACCCATCTTCGTGATTTTAAAGGAGGTGCCAGAGCAAAGGTGCTGTAAGGAGCAGTTTATCGGACACGGCCGCATTTACTATTCCTGCTGCAAAGCCGTGGGCTGGCTGCTGACACGGGAAACCTCTGCAAACCCCACCGCCGCCTTTGCCGATCTACATCAGGGTCTGGGGGGATGTTAGTCCATTCCTGCCAGCGTTAGGTGGATCACTCCGAAGGTTTTTCGCAGAAACCCCTGCCTCCCCTCTGTGGCTGTTACACTTTCTGCGTGCCCCCGCTGTTATACACCCGCTTTCCGTTCGCTGCCCCCAATTATCATTTTGCATTCGTCGACATTCAGCTGCATTTTCCATTTACCAGCTCATTCGGCTAAAACATCCCGACCCCTTTTGTATCAGATCAAGTGGCTTCTACTGCTTTCCACACACCATGCGTGAGTCATTTATATTTATGCTAAAAAAAGAAAATCATTTAACCGCCAAAGGCACTATTAGGTGAAGGAGGGGGGACCCTGATTAAGAGGCGACCAGACAGGAGGCAACCTAAACTTCCAGCTTCAAGGCGGACAGGATTTGGGCATTTTCATTCCTCTTCAAAGCGTAGGACTGTAGGTCAGCCAGGGCTGGGAATTCATTCCTTCCAGAGATGTTTCATCATGGGAAAAACTTCCCCGTGGTCTCTTTGTGCAACTGCTGTTCAACAGCTCTGCCAGCTCCACGTCACCACTTACCAACATCTTTTTCAGCAGCCCCCTGCTCGTACCGAAACAGCCTCTCTGGTCCAGCGGCGTGTCTCCAGAGGAAGCCATGAGCTCACATCTTCCCTTGTTTGATCCCTCTGCAACGGCTTGTAAAACTTTATCCCTTTGGTCCGCAGGCAACCTGCGGTCTATCCCACCCACGCGGCTCCGGAGCAGCCTCCGTTCAAAGGACGGGGCGCAGAGAGGCACGACGGTGTGGAAAGCAGAAGGCTACCGTGGGAGTTGGGAAAGAGGGTTGATCCTTAACTCTACCACGGCCCAGCACGGAGCCGGGCGAGTCTGAAGGTCCCCATGTCCTTCAGCTTCCCGCTGGCCAAGGGCGGCCGAGGCACGAACGTTCACAGGGTGAAGACTCTCGGGTTTGTGGGGGTCGTGTATCACAGCGGTACCTGGAACAGGCAGGCTAAAAATAAACTGGAAGGCAAAACAGCCACAGCGTATGGAAAAAACAAGCCACGGGATGATTTACAGATGAGCAAACTCCCTGCAAAGCCCAGCTGGGAGGGTTCTACCTTACACTTTCCAAAATGCAAACTCCTCTCCAATAATTCCTGCTCACCAGTCGTTAACCTACCGCTAGTCTTGCTGCAAGCAGTATTAGTTGTTGCTTCAGGCTGTGGTTGAAGACCACCAGCTTCTACTAATAAAAAGAATAGAAGGAACATTTCTTTTAGCTAAAAGAGGAGAACTCATCTTTATCCTTCCCGTCGGAGGAAAGTTTCTCGTGGCCGCTGTGTGCAGAACAGCAGGCAGACCTCAGTGGCCATAATTTGTAACAATACGGCAGAATTACTTGTTTTATTTAAAAATGCATGAGCTGGAAGAGGAAAAAATTTGAGGCACAAATAGATTTCATTAAAAATAATTACATCCAGGAAGAGCAGGGATAGGTTTTATCACAGCTGTGGTTCCAGGCAGCATTTCTGCATGTGGGCAGGGTTGTCATAGCAGGTCTCTTGTAAAGCGATGTCCGCTGAATGTGTGGCCGGTTACTGCAGAGAAATTTTCGAATGAAAGCCTGAGCTAATCCAGGAACCGTGTTAAAAGGTGTAAAATGGCTGAACGGCACGGAAATGTTTAAATCTGTCCTTTGCTAAATGCTAATGGAGAAACTCTGTGTAATATAACCAACCTCTGGCAGAAGAATCAGGTCTGGTCAATAAAAGGATTAGAAATGAAAACTAGTTCTGTATAAAGATAAAAAGTAACTTTCAGTTCAGTGCAGCTTCAAGCTGCATTGGAAATAGCTGGGCTTCCTTCTTGGACTTACATTAAACAGGACAAGACATTTTCATTTAGTGCAAGGTAGTAGCCTGGCTGCAAAGAAAACTAAACCTCAGCGTAAATACAGTGGTGAAACTGGGATCATCAAAACCAATAATCATGAAAATCACGTCTGAAAGCAAAGACAGCCGAAGGGGCCGATGCTCTCACAGCGACACAGCACAGGTTTCGGGAGCAAATGGTCCCCCTGGGATATTTTGCACCCCGGTTTTTAGGGTCTGCAGTGATCTCAGGTGCGTTTGAGCGTGCACGCGGGCATGAAGCTGCTCCGGCCAGCACAGATGAGACAACCCAAGATGGAAAGGACACAGGGCTGGGACCCTTCCGGGGCTGGAGATGATGCCCCGCTGGGACAGAAAGGCTCCGGGATGGGTTTATTGCCCAGGACCAGCAGCGGGGCCGGTGCTGCCTTTCCCAGTCCCGACTGACGCAATACCCAGCCGGAGCCCGCAGACAGCTGCGGCACGGGAGTGGAAATTCCTCCCGACCCAGAGAGCGCACAGCGGGGAAGAGCATAATCTCCGTGATTTACAGGCTGCGGCTCTAGTTTAAAATACATTAGACTCCAACTATTTAATTACTGGGCACTACCAAATCACAGAGACAGAGGAGTCAGTCACGTCTGCTAATGCCAACATTTATCATCCTATTTATCTACTCCAGCTTCTGAGACCCATATCGAATCACTTTCCTGTATTAGCTAATAACGTATGAGTTTATTCCTTGTACCTCTGGGCGGCCCTCAATGGATATTATAGCACTGCTGGCAGCACACATCCACCTAGGGATAGATAAACTGGTTTAGGGCATATAAAGAATTGTAATCATCAGCCAAAACTCAAATCCAAATCAAAGCCTTTTTTTCTGCTGCCTCCTGTCCCCAGATACTAATTCTCACCGGAGAGCAAATGCAAACAGTGCTCGGGCTCTCTGTCTGGCCAAAAGGCTGTAAGCCTCCTGATATTTCTGAGAAATCATTAAATATCAACGTTGTACGGTTGCGGGGGCACACAGGAAAATTAAGCGGCTGTCTGAGAGCTGGGGAGCGGGACAGGGTGCTCTCCGGGCAGCAGTGTGCATCCCTCCAGCAACGGGCCCCCGTCCTGCTCACCCCGCAGGGAGGGCAGGAGTTAACGGGTCCGGGCACGGAGACAGCGCCGGCTCTCGCAGGACTGTGCGATACCAAATCAGCCGCAAAAGAAATTCAGTCGGTGAGGCAAATCTGTCCGTGGAAATATATTGGGTGTGGAAGAAACGTCGAGAGGAGAGTGAGACACTGCCGGGCGATGGGCGAAGCCGCTCCTTGTGCTCAGCCTGTTCCCAGTGAAGTCCCAATAAACCCAGCGTGACCTTCCTCTGCCTGTTTCCCACTGAAAATGATATGCCTTTCGTTTTGCTTGCTCAGGCTGCTTTCAATAAGGAAAACAATTTTAATTGCTGTGTTTGGAAATTTTCAAGCAGTCTCATTTTCCGAAGAAATACTCGGCAGCCCCTCGGCTTTCCACGAGTGTCTGTCCTCAAGCTGGGCATTAAGAAGGAAAAAAAAAAAAGACTTTCCCTCCTCCCAGAGAGTCACAAAAGAGCACAATAAAGCAAATGTCCTTTTTTTTCCATGGCAGGGTTTTTTTGCTGGTGCCTTTTATTTCCATCACTATGATGGTCGTCTCATTACTGCTTATATATTACAGCCCACTCTCTCTATATTTTCTGGTGTTTTATTATTAACCCCTATCACCCGCTATCTAATTCCATTCGCCAAGCAGGTGATCCTGCCTTTGAGACTGGTAACGCTTAGAAAACCCGAATACCCTGAGCTCTGACCGAGCGGCTGTTCCTGAAAAGGCAGCTCGGTAACGAATGGAGCCTTGCAGGGAAATTACCTCCGGATCTTCGCCAAGTCTTCTGGAAGAGTTCAGACATGAAGCTGTCTTAATTGATAGCGTGGCCACGTAGGGGAGCAGTAGCCATAGAAACTCAGGGGCCTTGACAAGATGACAAACAACGCTGCGAGAGCCTAATAATAGCAGAAATAATGAGGTGTGGCCAAAAAAAACCAACAACAACAAGCGAGGCATCTCGCGGTATCGAATGGGTGGGCCCAGCCTAATGAAAGCCTGGCAGATAACGGTGACGGCTGGAGGAAGGTGAAGAACAACCGGAGGGTGAAAAAAAGAGTTGCTGAAGCCGGGTGGGATTTCTGTCCTGGGGAAAAGCCCCGCGGGAGATGGTGCCACTGGGGACATGACTCCAGGGCTCTGCTTTCTGTATACAGCCGTAAATCAGGAGCAGCATCACCAGGAGCATCTCGGGAGCGTGGCAATGCTGGTGCAGGAGCCCGGTCGTGTTTTGGAAGAGTCACCCCGTAGCATGGACTTGGGGCTGGAGCTTTGGCCGCCGGGGATGTCCAGCCAGGCTGGGAGCCGGGGAGCCCTTGGGAACCACGGCGGGTGGTCTCAGCCCCTTTTCAGAGCTTCTCGTCGGGCTTTAATCACCTCTTGACCCAACTACAGCTCTTTCTGCTCGGCGTGGGCAGAGCGATGCCACTCGCCACACAACTTTCCCACGCGCTGCGGCGTGCGAGCCCGTCGCCCACCAATTTGGGGCTGCGTCGCGCGCTGCTCCTTGGGCTCATTGTAGCACCGTAACTTATTGTTCGGGGAGACCTGACCTTTTTCTTAATTAGCTTAAAACTGCACAATAAAATTAAAAAAAAAAAAAAGAAAAGGAAAAATAAAAAAGAAAAAACCCTCCGTAAAAGCCAGTCGCAAATCAAAAGAGGCAACAGTGAGAGCAAGCAATGTGTCACCACAAGTGTCCGAGTCAATGGAAACCTTGTTAGGTGGGGAACAAGGGTCTCCGCTAACAAGCTCTTATCTGTGTTTTTGTTTTCTATTGAAGGTGCATGTCATTAGCAGGAGTGTTAACAAGAGCTCTCAATAGCTTCATATGGCCAATGGCCTCTGAATATTCATGAAAGTGTGAACAGAATGTGGGAAAGCGGAGGAAGAAAAGGCAAGAAAAGCGGCAAGAGGGCTGATTGTGCCGGGAAGAAAGGAGCCAGAGCTCTGTGGGAAAAAGGGATCCTGAATCCCACAAACAAGAGCGTATTCCCCGGGCGAAACCTGTCCTTCAAGCTGTGCGGATGGTATTGACGGAGCGAAAGATGTGGGATCTTTCTGAGCAGCGCTGGCAGGGAACCAGCTTCTGTCATTTTAGGTGACAGTGGCCAGGTTTGGGGGGTTTTTTAAACTAAAATGATTTTAGTTTAAAAAAAACCCCAAACCTGGAGACCTGAGTGTGAACAATGCAAAACCCAGATGTATTTTCCAGCCCTTCTGTCCGCGTGGCAGTGCAAAGCACCTCTTACCCGACACATCCCGCCGGTCCTCCCAGCGATGAGCATCAACGCCCCGAGACCTGCTGCAGCCTCGACCGTGGACGTTGCAACCTCACGGATGTTGCGACCTCAACATCCGGCGTTATCCTCAATATTAACGCACAAAACCCAGCAACCAGGCTGGCGGGGATGTGCTCCCTGCAGACGCCCATCGCTTCTCACTGGGGACGAGGCAGGCACCTATTTTTGGACATGCAACCCTCTCTCCAGGCTTATTGGGTCCCAGGAGGGCTCCAGAGATCATTTTTGCTGGCTGCCCTATATTGAAGTGGGGATGTGCTCCCAGGGGGTGGAGATGGGAGGTAAAGCACACCCGGACGCTGCTCCAGCACCGCTGTGCTCCCCGTGCAGAGGAGAATGGCTCATCTGCACCCACATACCTCCCCACTCACACGTCCCGGCATCCTCACCCCTACAGAAACCCCAAATTTGCCTCCGCCAAGAACCCAGCAGGGCTGCCCATGGGGCCGGGCAGGGAAAGGAAAGATGCTTTCCCTATAAAACACCTCTGTAGGTTTTGTAGCTGCTGCTTCTGCACGATCACGGCACGGAGAGGCCGGGGATTTCAGCCGGGCTGTTGTAACGCGGAGCTCTCGCTCTGCTTGTTTCGGAGCAAAATTATACCGCAGAGTTGCCTCTTCTTGAAAGGCTCCAATCTCGCGTGTCAGTCCCGGATAAATAGTTTTCATTCAACAAATCAATGAATAGAAACAAAGTGCGGCAAAATAATGTCAAGTCATTTCACTGATAACGACAGCTGCTGGGCTGCACAGGAGAAAGGGAGAAGCAGGAGGGGGGTGCGGGGGAATAGATTAAAAAATGTAAAAAGCAATGAATCACAGCTGGGGGGAAAATCATAAAACCGCAAGCCACCACTGCTCCCACACGAACGCACACGGTATTTACTCATTTATTTCTAACCAAATTTAAAGTAGAATAGAAAAGGAAAAGGCGGGGGGATGGATGGACGGTGCAAGCGAATTGTCAAAACTATCCTTGTTAGAAAAGCAAAAGGGCTTTTTTCCCGCATGAAGCCCCAATGCAGAATGCAAAGCAGCGTGGCGCCGAGTGCCGAGCGAGCGGGATGCTGCCCCAGCCCCGAGCCCCGGCCCCACACCACTGCCCTTTCCTCCAGCACCTTCCTAACTCGCTGCTTTTTGGTCATCGTTTGCTTGCTGTTGGTTTTCCTTATTAGATGAGCTCCGTGGCGCTCAGAGCTTTGGCGGTGAGAAAAGAAGGTGGGGGAAAAAACCAGGCTGAAAGGGGTTTTGCAAGGCGGGAGGAGGAAGGAGTTTTGGCTGTCCCGGGGCCGGGAGGACATCAGGGCCAGAGCAAACGCAGTTTTTGCTTCACAACGTACCCACCCGACCGCAAAAGTGGGAGAAATTGCCTCAAGCTCAACACCCGCCCTGGAAATGACCTAAACCCCTGCCACGGAGCACATGGTGGCATTAAGGGCTACAGGGTGACGTCTCCGACGTCTCGGGGTTGGCCACAGCCTCAGCTGAGCCCTGCCACTGCCCCAAAAGAACCCCAATTCCCTCCCCACGGGGAGACGGGGCACACGCTTAAGACGGTGCCCTGCAAAGTCCGCTTTTTACATCCCAAGCTGCGGCTGCTCTTTGTTTGCTGCACGAAGTTTCCCTCCCAGGCCAGCGCTTCGCATCCTGCCCCAGCTGGGCTCCTTCCTCGGCTCTCACGTTTCTGCGAGCCTTTGTTGGGTTTTTAAGTTATGTTTTTCAGCAAAAAGCAGCTTGAAGTTAAGAAAGGGCTCCTTGCAGCTCCTGGAAGGGCTTCTCACGGACACGGCAATAAAACAGCCCTGATGAAAACACGGACACTGCTGAGCAGAGCGATGAGAGCCAAGTCCGACACAAAATGCTGGTTCAAGGGGGTTTTTTGGCCTCTTTCCCTCACCGAGGTTGCGTCAGGCAGCTCGGAGCCCCCCGCCTCCTACCAGACCCCAAATGCGCAGACCAGCCCCAGCAGCGCCTTGCACGGGGCAGGATTTGCCCCTGGAGGGTTGTGGGGTTTGCTTGGTGGGGGGGAATCACGTGTGTGAGGCTCCTGCGGGACGAGAGCCCCGGCATGGCACTGCGGGGGCCGCTGCCCGCTCCCCGTCCTGCTGCAGACACACAGCACCGAGCCGACGTGCGGCGTTGCTATCCTGCCTTCCTGAAAGCATCCCTGAAAAAAATACCTTTGCTTGAAGAAACGCGACCCTTAGAGAACGTCACCTCCAAATACGAGAAACCCTGGGAAGATGAGAAGTACCAGGAACTCTGCGATTGCCAGGAGCCGTGTTGAGCTGGGAGGAAGCACCGGGAAGATGGTGATGTGGCTGGGAGCTTATCCGGCAGCTCCACGCCGTCCTTCCCGGGAGACTGGCCCAGCACTGCAGTGACCTGAGCCCAGCACCTCCCGGGATGGAGCTGCATGGAGGCGGCCGCCAGGAGAGCTCAGCAGAAGACCCTGAGTCTGCTCGTGGGAGTTAAACTGTAACCTGGGTCAAGCTGTACGACAATGTGGCTGTTCAGACAAAATTTTGCCTGGAAGACAGCCTGGAGAAAGCCTCCAGAGGCTCAAACAGCTCCGTTTCCGCTCCATTCCTGCAAGTTTGACTTTTCATTTCAAACAAGCTTTACATTTTCAACTAAAACGCTGTCAAACACCACTGTAAAAGGCTTAATTCAAAGCACAACATCTCAGATTTTCCTCTCGCCAGGACTTCACCTGCTGGAGCAGTCCTTTGCTGTTTGCTTTTAAGGGAGGAAATCCTGAAATTGGGAATTCCCTGGGAAATGTGCAGCCCGGCTGGGGTCAGCCTGGCAGCGCCGCATGGGGAGCGAGCGGGGAAAGCTCCCGTGGCCAACGCCCCACGGCTCACGCCTGTCCCGGGGAGCCCGAGTTAAACGGCGGCGGTTCTTCATAGGTCTGTGGGCAGGGGCAGCCTGGAGGGTGATCATCTTAAGAAAAGACCTGACGCCGGGGAGGGAAACGCAGCCCTTGAATCTCACCTACTGTTTGCAGTTTTGTTATTAATCCTATAATGTGAAGAGAGGGTTTATTCTGCCCAGGCAGTAAGTTCTTCCAGGGAAGATTTTCCCCTTACCATGTCCCAGACCAGCACTATGACCCCAAACATTAAAAATAAACCATGATTTCAGCCCTGAAAGGACTTTGCTAAATCTTCACTCCTTTCTCTTGGGTGTCAGAAACCTCCGTAGGTGCAAGCACTAAGGACTGGGAACTGTGAACCTCGTGCAGGAACAGGGCTCTGGCCGGACCACGCTGGGTGCGATACCGAAAGCAGTCGCCTGGGGAGGGAAGCAGCTTTTCCAGAGCAAATAGCTCAATACCACGAACCCCAAACCAGGACCCTTCACGCTCTTACGCAGGGGCATTCGCCTTGCGCCAGCCAGGGCGAGCAAAGGTGCCCTCTTGCACCAAGGACCAATTTTGAGCATCGCTTCACGGGCCGGCCGGGACCGCGACGTGGCTATGCCTGCCTGGTACGGGCTTTCAGGGTTGCTGCTGTGCCGTGGCCACACGACGCTCAAGAGCAGCGCAGGGAAAGCCTCGCTGCGCCCGAGGCTGGCGTGGTGCAGAGCAGAAGCGAGCGCTGTCCCCGGCACCCGGGGTATTTTCTAGCTCCCTCCAGCAGCAAGCAACAGAAAGCACACATGCCCACCAGCTCGCCAAATTGCAAATAAAACCCCCTTTTAAAACGTGGTGGAAAACATGTTTTGTTGCAGCCTGAAAAGGCTGTGAAGTTCTCGGGCTGCACTGATGCGGCGGGAGGGATGAGTCTCCATGGGAACCGTGCAGTTATTCGTCTCAAACAGGCGAGCGAGTGGCCTCGTAAGGTGCCATGGCTGACATCTCGCCAGGGATGGGGAAAAACTGGCGCCAAAAAGCCCGAGGGGGTGGCAGGGGCTCACGGCTGAAGGGTGACTTGCAATGCCGTGGCCGTTTGCTCCCGCGGTTCCTCGCCCAGCGGCTGAGGTGGGGCTGGGACCGGGTGTGCGCGGGGGCCCTGCGCTCCCCCGCCTGCAGCTGCCATCGATGCCGGTGGACGGAGGTGCACAGGGAAGGGCAGGGTCCTGCACCCCGACAGCCCCCCCAAGCACTGACCCAACCAGGCTGATGGGAAACAGATTTCCCTCTTCCAATAAATAGGAAGAAATTTTAAAAGATTCCTAAAATTTCAGAGGAAAAGAAAGGAAGCGAGGAAAGAGCTCTGCTGGCATCCTTGAGCCTGCTGTTCGCAGAGCACAAGCATATGCCAGGAGAAGCCTTTCCCTGCTACACCCCCTGCACACACGCACAGGCCCTTCCCGGCACCTTGGAGCATTTTGGGGGCCACAGAGAAGCCAAGCGCCCTGAAAATTATGCCCATGAAGGCTAGGGTGGGTCTTTCTACCCAAAGTGTGTGGACATCTCCCCATGGACGATGCCACCGCGACACCAGAGCTGCAGGCACGTGAAGTGGGTACAAGCACCCATTGTGCCTGGCCAGACCCCGCTGCCCCCCATCAGCCTCGGGGCAGGTCCCACACCAAAGCACCCGGGTGGTGGTGGGGCATTGATGTTACTTATGTCTGTATTTAGGGTGACAAAGACAGGACAAGCACAGCTCACAGCCAGAAAAGTCTCAAATTTAAGTTAAAAGTTCCTGGGCTGGTATACCCAAAGGGATTTTTGCTCTTTTCCTGCTGAATTCCTTTTGCAAACACCAAAGAGCTCCCAGCGATGCTGAACGTCTTGCTGTAGGATTGAGAACGCAGTCAGAAACAGGCCAGGGCTGTTGGTGGCTCCTTTGGTGCAGGACAGAGCACAACAGTAGCTTTAGTGTCCCCCCTGCAAAATTAACTCAAAGCACACCAAGCCACGCACCTTCCCCAAAGGCCATGACTGCTTTTTGGTCTAACTGGGACATTTCTTCTGTTTTAAAATCAAAGCGTGAGGGTTTTAATGGGTGTTTATTCCTGTGCAAGGGGCAACTGCAAAGATGGGGAGACGCAAGCTCAGCAGGAGCCCTTCAACCCAGCTGTTGAAACACCCCGGAGAGCAGTTAAACTGGCCCAGGCACTGGCATCGGCTTTTTCACAGGAATTTAATCTTTTCTATAAAGCTGGAGTCTGAGCACTATCTCTTAGCTCATCAGAAGAAAACAATCGCTGTGTGTTTCCATACTGAGGCCACTGCGCCTTGCAAAGGGGGCCATGTTGCTGCAGCTTGTGTTTGTCTTGATTTGAGCGTTTCGGACTCCAGGAACACTTGGTTTCACGTCCCTCACGTGCCTGGAGAGAAGTGATGGGGAGGGCAAGGAGAAGGGCCGGGTCCCTGCAGCAACTCTGCCCCGTGCAGGGCTGACTGCTCCAATCACCTCCATTGCCCGGCAGGAAGGGACCTGAACGCAGACCCCACTGGGGGGGTGATGGAAGATCAGAACCACCTCTGCCCAAATACTGGGGGTGGGGTGGGTAGGGAATTACATTTTCTGGGGGGATTAATGGGATATATTACTGCCCTTCAGCTTGCAGGGATAGGAACAGGAGACAACGACCGTGTTGAGACAGGCAAAGCAGCAGTGGCCTGGATCAGCTCATCCCTCCCCGGCTGGGTCACTTCTCCCCCGTCTCGTTGGCCTCTGCCCATCTGCACGTCCTTCCTCTGCTGGATTCCTCCATGCGGATCCAGCACTGCCCACGCAGAGCATCCAACACGGGGCTTGGCCTCCTGCGCTTGGCAGAATCGTAATTGGAAAATAATTGCCACCCAAATGAGGATACTTGGCCATAGCAGGCGGCTTCCGATGCCTCACCTGATGCAAAGCCCGCGTCTGCCGCCAGAGCTTAAGAAATGGGCGGCTGCATTAAGGCGGACAGCGGGCGTGCCTAATGGCTCATGGAACTGGTTTCCTCCTCTTCTGCGAACACGGATTGATAAATGGTTCCTTAAAAGACCACAACTTGTTTTCCAAAGTCATTTAGAATTAGAGGGACAGCACAAACGCTCATTTGTCAGCGTGAAGCGGAAATGTGGCAAGCTGCTAATTCATCAAGCCCAACCTGAGGAACACGCCGCTGCCCACAGCACCCATGCCGGAGCAGGAGCCATCCCCTCCGCAGGACAGCTGCTCGCTCCTGGTCAGCGCAGCCCACGGGCGAGACCACGCAGCTTCAGGCTTGTCCCACCTCCGGCCCAGCCCAAGGGCTGTGCCAGAGTGAGCCAGGCTCTCCGCTCTTGCAGAGCAGGAACGTTTTATAAACCAGGACAGCACAGATGGGAAATGAGTTTACAGTATTAACATTTCCAGGATTAAGACCCACTGGTGTTTCTAACTAGCACAAAGAACTGCCAGAGTTTATATTAAATGATACTGCTGGAAGCTCGCCTTGATTCCTCTGTCTCTGAAGACCACAGAAGGGGCGGCTGCAGGGCGGTTGTAGCTCTCCCTGCTTATCCCACCTCAAACTGCAGGACATAGCAAGGCCTTAGGGCACCTGGAAGAGGACAGAAATGCTTTGCCATGATGAAATCCTCCAGGCACAAAAGCACGTGCGGAAACCTCCCTCTCTGCTCTCTGGGGATGAAGACACAGCTACACATCTAGCTCAAAGGCACCAGCAGGTCCCACCACCAGCCACAACCCAAAAGCCCACGGCCAATTGCTGGTGTGGCACTCGTGTCCTGACTTGCATTGCACAAGGCGTGCTGAAGGCTCCCGGGGAAGCTTTGCCATGTTATGGTAGGGCCTACGCAAACCCCAGTGGGAGACAATGCAACGTATCAACACACCATTAGTTACCAGCTTCTTTCTGAAAGCCACCAAAACAGGGGCTGCTTCCCCATGGGTGAAAAGTCAGGAACGAACGAGTAAAAACATGAATCGTGACTGCCCTAAGCCCCCCACCAGCCCTTTTGGGGCAGCACTAAGCAGAACCAGGGTGCCTGCAAAGCCCATACAGCTCACAAAGACATACATGAGGCCAAGCGTGAGGTGATGGTATGAAGAGACCTCTCTTCTCTTGGCAGGGCCCGTCCGCTGCACACAGGTCTCTCTGTCCTTCTGCCTTGGCGCCAGGGCCACCTCCTCCCCTATGGCCAGCGGAGCTGCGGGATGTGCCGTACCCGGTGCGACAGCTCCGGCTGGTGGCTGCCAAGGAAAACATTCAGGAGGAGGAACGCAGTTATGCCAAGCAAATGCCTGATCTTCCTGTTTGTATCAACCTACCTAACCACAAGGGGCAGGAAAAAAATCACAGATGCTTTTGCTAAACGCCCAACACATAAAATGCACACGCACATCTTCCATCACTGGTGCTTTCCACAGCGCAATGAGAGAAGAGATTTAATTACACACAAACTCTACTAAATCAAGAAGAGAGACAGTTGAAAATAGGGGGAAAAAAAACCATTTAATTCAATTTATTTAGCAGCATCTTTATTGCAACAAAGGTTCTGTAATAAAACGCAGCAAAACTAATGTCTCCACTTTACATGATTAAAAGCCATGTAGCTAGAAAGGTTGGGGAGGGAGGAAGACCAATAAACCCACTGGAGTGAGACATGCAATTTTGTTAACGCAAACAGCAGGCACTTCATGTTCTAAAATTAAACACCTGAACTTCTACTGTGCAGAACAGCCAAGTAAAAACTGCATGAAGATCTCTCTTCCCCTTCCAAAGGAGCGGCCTGGAGAACCGTGAGGGGCACACAAAAAGTTTTTACAGGGTTCTGGTACTCAAGTAAACAGGCAATTCAAGGCAGTGTCCTGATCTGGCTGATTATTTCATTTATTTATACTCTATTATTGCCTTGTCAAAAGCTGAGCGTCATGCCAGCAGCAAAACAGCCTGCCTTACACGCGGACACACACAGCAGAAACACAACCCCACTTTTCCTGGTAGGTAATGAGGGTTGGGACCTCCAGGCCCAGAGTTTGTGAATTCTCCGTAATTCGCCACACAGCCTCAGATGTACGGTGCTCCAGGGTTAAAGCATTACTACACCGTCCCGCTCAGAAAGTACTTCCATAGCCTATTCCCAAATGCCACTAGTAAGCAGGGAATGCATTTTCCATTCTAATATAATGAAGTTAGTTGATTTTCGAAGCTTTACTTGGTGCTTTGAACTCATTATTTCATTAACAAAAAAGTTAACTGAGTTTATAGAAATTAAGCAGTTCTGGGTAGATACTAATTCTACTTTGTTCTGAATAAAGAGAAAACAAAGGGGTGGGCTAGGGGGTGCAACTCCAATGCGAAGGGTGAAACACAACAGCTTTGCGCATTGCGGGCTCAAGAGGAATTACTGGAAGCTGCCTTAAAACAGGGCGAAAGAACGTCCTTCCACCAGAAACAAGCACAACCAATCCCAACCACTGCAAACGAGAAGAAACTGCTGGCATCAACACTAAACAACTTCAGTATCTCATCGCTCAGATCCCCGTATTTCATATATATTTGTTTAAATATATGAAATGAAAACATTCACCTCAAAGATACCTGTGCAACTAATATCCACAAGGGAACAAAGGCTCAATCCTGCTCCTGCTCAGAGCAGGCGTCCTGCTGGGCACAGAGCTGGAGGCAGATCCCCCAAAAGGACATACCGACGTCTGTTTGGGGAGTCACAGGGGTGGTTGCTCCTCACATGTTTTTGCTCCACAGACAACCTCCCTTGCCCGTGCTCCCCCCGGATCTCACTAGTTCTGCTTAAAACTTACATGAACCAAGACATTTTTTTAACATGCGGGAAGTGACAAAGTATAATCCCAAATACCGAACAGGCTGGCTATCTCTTCTTGAGTGGCAATACCATCTCCTGGACCACAAAGTACGACCTTGTCCTGGAGCAGCCGACTCCAGCGGCGCAAAGCCACCACCCTCCATGCCAGCTCTGGTGCAGTGCCGGACCAACACTTTGCCACACGAGGTGCAGGACTGCTAATGCCCCAAAAACTACCGATGCAACGATCTTCAGCACCTTCCTACCTCTGCAGTCTCAACTGCCACGAGCTTTGCAGGCGTCTTTGGCAAGAACTACAAAACTCTGATGATAAATCCTCCCAGCATTCCCACAGGATGAGAGAGCACAGGGTCTTAAAGTGCTTAACTACTATAAAAAGAAAAAAAAAATTGTAGGAAAGAAAGAAATACATAATTTATGTTGCAAAATAGGGTACTTACAGTACGTTGTACTTTAATAGCTTTTCGATATATATATTTAAAACAATGGAAGGATGCACTATTAAAAAGTTATATGTCAGCACTTATAATCATATCCTGTGCTAAATCAAAACCTAGCCTGGTTTACTTGCATAACATTTAGTTCTTCAGTTCCCAAAAAAGCACTGTTTGATGAAGGCCATTTTTGTTCTGTTTTTTTAAACAAAAGGATCAATTTCATCTTAAAAATCATATACATTCACATTCAAGGGTAATCACCTCTAGAAAACGAACAAAAACACCCCCAAAAGCAAGTTAATTTAATATTGAACAAAATATAAACAATCTTGGAAAAGGTGATACTATCCACGTGTAATTTTATACATATATGTATATATGAACAGATATAGATATATGTATATATAATACAGCATAAACACGTAAGGAACACAATGGAATTCCATAGTAACATCTTATACTTGTCCCTACTCACTGCTGTGTTGTTCTAGTTCAAATGCATCAGCACTTATCCGTCTCTCAACACTGACTATAGCACACTCCATAGGGATGCTGCATTCGCACAACAATTAACTGCTAAGAGAAGACATTATAGGAGCTGGGCTCCTTCCTTGCCATGCCCTTCCCAAAATAAAACTGTAAGCCTGTTATTGACCTGCTAATGGTATTTTAACTGATCCACTTACAGTCACTGTGATTTGAAACCCAGAAAACAGCCCAAACCAAACATCCCCACCTCGGAGGAAATTTGCATTTACTGCACGCCTGTTTGCTTTGGCTGTCTTTTGTGTAACCCAAAAAACAGATCCCGTTCTCACACACAGATTTTTACAACCGTGTAACTGCACCAGCTCTGATAGCTTTGGTGCATATGCCCAGCAGCCTAACTGAAAAACGATGCGGTTTGATACAATACAGCCAGACTGTGTTAAATCCCGGAGTTTCAGGATCAAGCTGAACAGTAGAAAAGCAAGGAAAATACAGGGTTACAACATGTGGAGTACTAAGAGCGTGAACACCGAGAATGATTCCAGATTTTTAGAAGATGAAAAGAAAATCATGCTTTGCTTCTCTCTAGCACCAAAACAGAAAGAAAAGGAAGTTCTTAGGTTTCTAAGAAAACCATTAAAACTTATAGGAGTTTCAGAGGCAAGCCCCAAGGGGAGAATTTCCTGGATTAAAGAGAATCATTTTGCTATGGATTTCTATCTTAAACGACCTGTTGCAAGTTAAAAGTGACTTCACACGCTTATGATGCTTTGTAGCCAAGCCTGCTGCTTAGTTAAAACCTCACTAGCAAAAACACAACTGGGATGGCATATCCTTTAGGCTTAGCAGGGTTACCTTAAGCTACAGAGAAGGGGGGTTCTCAAATACAGCATCATAATCATGCCACACAGCAGTGCTAGAAAGGACCCAGGAATGGAGGACTGAACAGAGTACGAGCCTGGAAAACAATCCCTCAAATAAAGCAGGAAATTCAATGAAACAGTTCATATTGCCTCACATATAGTGTTCATAAGGTCTCTTCTCTCACTAAATCCTCTGTAGGCCTTTGAATTAGAGTATTGAATTTTAAAATCGTAAGAGGACGCATATACCTATATCATGCTGATGTGACGGTAAGAAAACAGTATTGCAAAACCAGCTCCAGAATGAACATCAGGGAAGAATGTCAGTGAGAAATGCGCTGCACTTTTAAGCTTGTTTTAAAATTTACAAAGTTTCAGCTCTGACTTAAATTAGTTTGCATCTCAGAATAAAAGATTGTTATGCCCATATCACAGTAAAATCTCATTTCACTTCCCCACTGAAATCAAGTACAATCAGGATAGGATCTCAAGCTGCTGAAAGAAAAAAAAAAAAAGAGTATGATTTATCCTGGGGAGAGAAGAAATCATTGAAAAGAACCTGGCATCAACTGAACTGAATCCAAAATTTGAATTCTTTAGGAGGCAGCCTAAAAGACTTCTTAAAAAACAATTAACATCTAGATAGGCGATGTGTCTAACTTGTGACCAGCTTCTAAGGAGTGAGACACATCCCTTTCATGAAGCATAAAAGCTATATGATAGCATTTAAAATGTAATACAAGTTGTAACCATTCAGGTAAACTGTTGCTGTGTAGTGAGGATATCATCCAGTATTATGTAATAAGATACCAAGGAACACACTGTAAAAATACATCAATTATGCCATAATGCTTTTAAAAAGTGAAGACCTGGTGCTGTAGAAGTATGTTATTTTCAGCTTCAGCTCTTCCCCCAAGAGAACACCCATGGTACTGCATTATACCACAGACATTTGATTTTATTTACATCTTAAGCTTTAAAGTTATTAGGTCACCGTACTTTAATTTCCTGTATGGCACCAAATTTGCTTTTAAAAAAGTGTCTGTGTGTGTGTGTGTGTGTGTGTACACATGTGTGCATATGTGGCAGGCACCAAAATGCAATATTCCATCCTATTTTCTCTAGTTTCCTACATCTCCTCGTTCGGTAAAGCAGCCAGTGGAGCAGAGTTCTGCAGAGGTCAGTTACATTGCCTTCAGGGCAGCAATATGAGAGCCCAGATTCTCTTGCAGGTAATACAGTAGATGGAGTTCATAGTGCTCTCCCGACTCGGGTACCCTTATACTGTGTCTCTCCTGAGGGTAGATCTAAAATATAAAATAAAGTCATAAGTATCCACAAGAGTTGCAGGCACCAACACTTAAACTGGTCCCCAGAGCCACATTCCAAATATTCATGTAATCTCCCTGCATTAACTCTGCACTTGAGCAAAGACACTCCATCCTCCATTGCCTGAACCCAGAGACAAGCCACTGCACCCTCTAATCCAGCTACTGCTGTGCTGGAGGTGATCAACCCGGCCGAACAGAGGCAGATCCTCTCCAGAGCCATCACGTAAGTTGGCATGCTCCCATTTCTGCAGCACGGTGTGGGATACCTGAGCTACACCTGCACAGAACCAGCAGGGTTTAATTAAATGCATAACGGTGTTCCACACTGAACGAACACTGCTGCACTGCTGTACTGCCTCCAAACTGCAGATGTCCTTGGGAGCAGCCTTAACTGCTCTTAACTGCTCATTTGACTAATGTTTTTTTTTGTTTACTCATAAAATCTTCCTTTTAAAAAAATGTTAGGCTCAAATACTACAGTTTTATCCTAGAATTCCAAGCTGCCCAGCACAGTCATTTTACAAGTTCCAATTTTGGACTCCTCAGTCAAAGACAGACATGTTACCATTACATCCTGGTTCTGGCCTTACCTGCAAGTCATACGGTTTCCCAGCTCTCACTAAAAAGCTGAGCAAAATACTAGTGTGTGCAAAGTGAACATTTTCATCCAAGAATCCATGTAGCAGCAGCAAACGGTTTGGTCTGAGAAAAGCAAGAGACAAAACATTTCTAGACAGCAACCCAGAACCTGCCAGTCATTTCATAGTCCACACACATCCCTTCATAAACACTCAACAGAAAAAAAATATTTGCATTGAAGACAGTGATTTCACTACTGTAAATTGCTCTGGATGGACCTGTCTGCCATGTCTATTCTTTCCACCTCTAGAAGTTCTTCCTGCATATGCACATCGTGGTCAGACCTTTCACCTCTATGTCTTTTTTATTCTCAGAAGTATTTCCTAGCTTGGACAATACAATGGCTTAACACTCGCTCAGAATCACTGCCAATTTTCAGCTCTGTGGCAAGAAAGCCCATGGTCTCAGCCTGCTCTGCAGACACCACTGTGCTGGTACAGCCTTAAAGCAGGCAGAAAGCATTCTGATCAACTAATTTTTGTCTAGCGTAATGTGACTCCAAAGTGCTAATCATATAATTGAAGATAAGTTTGTAATTTCTTTAGACATAAAAGATGGTCTTTAATTACAGCTAGGATAAAAAAGATTACATGGAATGGCCTGTAATTATGCAAATGTTCATTCAAGTCTATTAAGTTTATTAGTGTTGGGTTTTGGTCTTTTTTTTAATTATTTAATACTAGCATTTGTGATTCCAGGATTCAATTGCCAAGAACAGGGAGATAAAAATGTGTCCATGGGGCTCGAACTTTCCTGGTAGGAAAAGCAGAAGGCAAGAGCCAGAACCAAACTTACTCAGAAGGAAACTTCTCAGCTTGCATGGCCACCGACCCTAGGTAATACCCCTGCTCGTTGTGATCCGGGTGGCCCATGTAGCGCTCTGTGTAACCAGTGTCATAGAAAATCCACAGCGTGACGGGTGCTCCGGCAATGGCAACCTGCAAGTTCGACAGGGCTCTCAGCACGGGGAGGGGAATGATGATACCTGACCCCCTCATCTGGGGATGTCCCTCCCTCCCACATCTCTATGCCAGTGCAACTATAATTGCCCAAAACACACTGGTAAGTTTACAATCCACAGCCTGCAGTGGAAAAAGAAAAGCAACCCTCACTCTCCCTCCCACAGTTCATACATATCAGCACAGTTCAGCTACGACCTACATGTGCTGAAAAGCAGGCAGCTGCTGAAGACAAGGAAGATCCTACAGACAAATCAGAAGCAACAGTAAACACATCACCTGCAAGGCCTGCTGAGGGAAGTGGATTTTGTCCAATATGCAGAGTGCTCTGCTTTCGGGTTGCAAAACCTTTGCTCATTTGAATGTCTAACAGAAACTGGGATCGATAGCTCTCTAGGACTCAGCAAACTACCTTGCATAGCTACCACCAGCTTGCAGAGAGACTTGTGAAAAAAAGACCAACAAGAATAAAAAACACCAAAAAACCCTTTGAAAGGCAGGTATTTTTAAAAGTAGAAATATAGCAATCCTTAAGGACTTGAGACAAGTTATTATTAAATCTCCCAGGAACATTCAGGTTGGAGTTAGACAAAGCAAGAGCAGCCACAAACAACAAAACACATCCCAAGAGCAATATCCAGCTCTCACCACATCTCTACCTCTGAGACTTGCCCAACAGCAGTCTGGCCATCTACTTTAGTGGTCTAAAGTCATGTAATCACGAGAACCTCTTTTCAGTACCTCCCCTCACCCCCAGGTTGCCCTCCTGGCTGCTTCAGAACACACTGCTATGAAGCAGCATGGGCAATGTGATCTGGGAATAGATCAGTCTGCAAGGAAACTATTCTCTCAGGGCAGGAAAGAGGAGGTGTCATTTTTCAGCAGGATCATTTCCCTTAGTTGGTTCACAGCACAAAGAGTTTGGCTGACACAAAGCAGGCAACAGCTCAGACTATATAAGGTACCTTCAGCATAGGTGACCCGAGATTGGTATAGCTATACCAGCACAGTTAAGTTATTGTGCTCACGTGAACAGACTCTCAGATACTCCAGTAAAATTGGCCTACCTGAATAGCCCCACGCTGCTCTTATGTGCCTGGCTTCTTGGATGGCAAGCGCGTTCTGCCCAAAAGCACCCTGCTCGCATTAATGCAGGAAGCCTCATGGACAACACCACACCTTCACATCAGGCCAAGATTATGTCTGGCTCATTTAGAACTGGGGGAAGCAAGCGCAGTGATGGTGCAGTCACACCACACTCTTCGGGGTGGTTACACTCAAATAACAACACCACACTCTCCTGGGGAGAACAGCTGCAAATTTGTGTGGCGAGGTAGGAAAGCGCAGCACTTAATTGCACAAATGCAATTTTCTGATTTGAGGCATCTCTGTTAGTATTATTGGGGCTGTACTGGTATCATTGTCTCTGAAAAGCTGAGTCCCATAGCTGTACCAGTATAGACTCAATGTGAACAGGAGTCCCAGACACCTCTCAGAGCCTAACAGTGACAACAGGCTTACGGAGGAAGAGCATCTCATGCCCGTGCTTCACAGAGAAACACATGTGGAGAAAACTGAGGAGACAACCCAAGGTCACACAATAACTTAAAACTGCTCTTGCAACACCCATTGGTGGCTGGTTTTAAAAGGTACTGAGGCTTGTTGGCAGGCACTAGCCTTAAAGAGTGAATAGATTTTCAGATTTGCTGTCTGTGAAGTACCAAAAAAAATAACCAAAGCATGGAAGCCTAATTAGAAATACCGTGGAAGAAATGTTTGCTAGAAAAGCAACTTCTCTTTGAAGTCACCCAAATAGAAGAGTCTGGAAGAAAACAGCCAGAGCACTGTGTCCTCACTTGTCTAGAGCAAGCTCAAAAGTCTTTGTGCTGTGAACACTCATGGGAGGTTACACAATTAAGGGAAAAAATTCTGTCTGCACCACCAGAATAAGCACTCAATGTATGAACATACCCTGAAGATATCTGACCTCTGCATTAAAGCCATAAGAGAGAGGTAGCCTCCATAGGACCAGCCATGAATGCCAACACGATCCAAATCAATGAAGTCATACTGCGATGCTAAATACTGCAGCCCTTCCACCTGGTCATCAATTTCTATTTGTCCCTGGGAGGGGAGAGAAAAAGGTAAGTTTTGTTAGTTCCAGACAAAAGTTACATTCTCGGGATTTCCAAAGGTACCCACCTTCAGACCTTTGCTGCTTCTGTTTGTGCAGCACCCAACCAGACACCAGCACTCCGCTGCTAGGTATGTTACTGAAAGATGACCCCTTTTCCCCATAAGACAATAAATACATGCTAACCCACCTTTTAACTACCCTTTTCTTCATTTGTCTCCTTGCTTGGGGACAAATAAGATTTTTCAGTGTTTTCGCTTTTTGCTGTTAGAAAAGCAAGGCTGCATTCTAGCTCTGTGCATGAAAATGCCACTCCCAACACAGAGAGCGCTACACTGCAAAGCCAGCAGAGCCCAGCACAGGCCCTCCATGCCTGTACAGACAGCCAAACGCACTCACCCTCTCCAGCCTGACACAGGAACTGCCCTAAATAGTAACCCAAGTTGTGAATGAAACTATCCTGCTTCGTGTAAGCAGCAAAGCATATCTGGTGGGAGTCAGAGACCCCCTTATGAACCACCTTGCATTATGCCTGCCAAGCTGGAGTTGGTTCGCAACCTCAAACCCTGACATTATAGCTTTCCCACACTGAGTGTCTTTCCTCCCTCAAATCCACACTGCTCAACTACATGCAGTTCCACTCCCCAAACCTAGGCAGCATCACACAGGCAATGCTGGGCATCTGTGCCAAATCACTGCTTCAGCTCAGATAACTCTGGGACTCAAACCTGTCTCTGGCTGAAAACAAAGAGCCAGACTCGGAGCTCCACTTACCATTTTGTATTTAAAGGCTCCTTCAAACTTCAGCCCTCGGTGGCAGGACCCCCTGTTGTCAATGACAACAACGACGTAGCCTAAAGAGGCCAAAGTGTTCAAACGGAAATACTTGATTCCTTTAAACCTATTGTTCACTAGCTGTACCTGGAATAGAAGAGCAATGACACAGCCACATATGTAATGGAATCCAGAGGTCACCTCTTAATCCAATTTCAGATTTTATTTATTTATATTTACCTTCCTTTAAACATTCTATACATTTTTATAATGTAAAGTTTTCAAGATCCCTACTCCCTGCTGCAGGATTCCCTCTCCCTGCTTGTGGTCTGCTATGAAAGAAACTCTCTTCCCCCAGTAACAAGCCATTCTAGGTCACAGATATGAAGAGCTGAACTGAGCTCCACTGCAGCACCAATGGACATAGAGGAAGAGGGGCAGCTGCTGACAGCACAACCCAACCCCAAGCCTGCAGCTCTGCTCTCCACTCAATCTGTTCTTCCCCAGGAGAAAAATCTTTCCCTTCATCAAGTCTCATTCCAGCTGCCTTGGACCATGGCAGGGCACAGTAGAGCTGGGGGAACCAAAGCAGGGCTAAGGGGCTCACCTTCTCCTAATCACACACTGGCAATGGTCAGTGCTAACAGAGGGCTTTCCTCACATACACGTGGGGGAAGGGGAAACAAAGAACAGGACCCTGAAGGACGAGGGGGAGATAGCACAGGGAACAGGGACTATCTGCACTCCCCTTTCTCCCACTTCCAGCTCTGCCACTCCATACCTGTTCTCAGACAAATGGCAGTACCTCGATCTACAACCTGGAAATCATGACCGCTTACAGCACCTTCGCCCAAGCAGCTGGTCACCAAACAGGCAAAACACTGCACACTATCCTCGGCACAGAGCAGGAACTGTTCAGACAGGAGAGCAGTGCAGTGATCCAGGCCAGGCCGCCTCACTGCTCACCAATATGCCACACTCACCTGAGGCCCTCCATAGATGAAGAGCACAGTGGGGTACTTCTTCCCAGGTTGCAGGTTGTGAGGTTTGTACATCATCCCATAGAGCGTAAACCCCGTGGAGCTCTCAAAGGAGAACACTTCTGGGGGAATGTAATCAGGAAGGGGGCCTGCCACAGGAGGGAACAGAGTCTGGTTTAGAAGGGAATGGATTAACAACACAGCTCTGCTCCAGCCCTGCCCCATCACCAATCTCGCTGCAATCCCAGTGGAGCTCTCCCACGCTTTCCAGTGGATGTGGCTGGGACCAGGCAGAGACTGGGAATGTCCCAGCCCTAGGGAAACTTTCTCAGTACTATCACATTCCCATCCCTACTCTCCTCTGAACAGTGGTAACTCTTCTCCCCTGACACAGCCATTACAGGTATCCCATCCCTTCCTAACCCCACTTAGGACTCACTGCATTAATACAGGGAAAGCACAGGATACAGAGTATGCCTTGGGGAAGGAGAGATGAAAGGGAACAGAAACAAAATGGAAAAATAAAAGCCCAAGAGCTGTTCCACAAAGGCCATGATTAGGAAGCAGCACACAACTATTTAAGGAGTGTATAGCCCTCCCCAAAGGCCCGGAAGCATTATATATGCTTATTAGCAGGCATATAGCACAGAGTAAATGACCACACTTAAACCCCTCCCCTGATGCTAAAACTGGCTTTCTACAGTTTCTACTGGCTCTGGCAGCAAAAACTGAGTAACTTCCACTCTAAATTCCTTCACGCCAGTTTACAGCCATTTTTTGCTGAGCTGAAAATGTCACTCAGGTAATTCCAAGAACTCCTCACACAAGCGCGAGTTTCAGCGACAAGTCTAGTCACCCACAACAGCAGATCTCAAGCAAGCACATTCTGGGATATCTTTCATTCTGTGATCCTGGTTGTCCTTTTCCAGTTCCCTATCCGTGCCATTACCTGCTGAATCTAAAATGGTAGCCCAGAATTCCTTTGTCCTATGAGCTGCATCATCTTCAGGTCCTGTCAGCCGGTAAAGTGACACACAGTGCGGGTTCTTCTGATTACTGTACTTGCTGATGAACATGTCACAATCCTAAGGAGAAAAAGAACATTATCTTGAACTTCTCAGTGCGGAGGCACAAGCAAAAGTGATCACTTTTTTCTGCATTTACATCTTTCAAAAGATGTTTATGGACCAAATTAAACCAGGAATTCTGGGCTCTTTTGATAACAGCAGATAGACTCTGAGAGGCTACAGTCCTTAGCAAGACTCAGATATTAACACTCCAAAGCCAAAAATACACCTGTAAAGCCACAGTGGCATGAGGACCTTGTCACACATCCTAAAGCATTCCCAGCTGAACGGGCTACTGCCCCAGATGCCTGGAAACTCACCCAACGCTGCCACAGGCTAATCTCTGGTGATTGCTCCATAGCCTACTTCAGGCAAAAAGAGCCAGACTCAAACAGTTTTCAAACAATTCATCCTGGCTCCTTTTGCCTGAGGCGAACTGAAGAGCAACTAAACTGGGAGGCCAAATCTGGTTTCCAGGGTGAGTTTACACACTCACTGTACAACATACAGGAGCACACACACCACAGTGTAAAACCTATTTTTGTTACATTCAAATACAGCCTTGTCTGCTGATTGATGAAGGACAAGACTGGCGATAAGCCACAGCACACCCAGCCAGCCCTGGCTATACAGGGCCTCACGGGCAGACAGGTACCTACCTGGCTGACACAGCAGGCATGAGAGTAACCACGTTCTGTCAGCCGCTTTGCTTCTCCGGGATTCTCATAGTTAACAACGTACAAGTGATGCTCTAAAGGTGAGTCTTTTGTGCCTTGAAAGTATACCAGTTTTTTGGCTTCATCAACATAGATCTGTCAAAACCAAACCAAACAACACATCCCTCAATATTGTTTCTTGCCAAAACAATACCCAGTTCTACGGCCTCCAAGTCTCGCCCCTGGCTCCACTTCCATAAGGCTGAGTTATAGCCCAAAAAACTGCAAGGAATAAGCCAAATGACTGTTCTTACTGTCCACAACTCTGTCAGTTATGATTTGCAATTCACACCTTGTTGCTCAGCTCTCTCATGCAGGTCCTTTACTCTTCCCAGTCTCCCCTATTGTTTGCTATGTTAAATAACTCTGTCCCCCATTCTTAGTCACCTCCCCACTCTTCAGACCTTTTCCCACATATGATATAAACCACCCCAGAAAGAAATCAAGGCAACAACTGACTGTAAACCATTGCCATGTTAACTATTCCTCAGTTGTCCCTTCTTTTTGAGCAGACAGTGGAACAGATTCAAATGCAGGTCAACTTGCATGTCTCATTCCCTAACCCCATTTCTAACTACCATTTAGGAAGGATTTCAAAGACCTTTACAAAGTCCAAACCAGTCAGACAGTTCCCCTTGAACTGCTGTTTGATTCAAATGATCAAAGAGTTCATCCAGCTCAGAGCCAGAAGAGCAGCAGTTTGGGGAGCATTCCCTCTCTCCTTGTGCAAGCTCACAAGCTACATGGAACATAAACACTGTGTATTCTGGCTAAAAAGAGACAGGGCTAATAGATTTATGCTGATCCCTCCAACAAGTATCTCTTGATTCCAGGACAGCAGTTGGACACCATCATGACATCTTGCTGCTCACGGAACACATGGAATTTCCTCACTGCTGCCTCGCAGTATTTTTGGTCCCTTCTCCTCCTCTTTAAGCCTTAAACTTAGTGGGGAAAACTTGTTGACAAGGATCCACACAGGAACATGCAGAAAAAGAAAGCCAACTGATGTTGCCTGTGTTGCTTTCCCACACTGCCAAAATCACAACCTCTGGTCCAGAAGAGCGTATCAGCGGTAGAGAAGAATGAAAGCACACTGTAGACTAAAAAACCCACACGATACATACGCTCAAACTCTAATACCAGGGAGTGGCAAGGTCCACTCTTCTCAGGGAGCAGAGCCTCACTAATGCGACATGTACTGATTTGTGAGGCCCCAGAGACCATCTCTCTGCAGTGTGTGTTGCTTTCAGGATATCCATGCAGCAAGAGCAGAGACTTACATTGGATCCATGTCTGCCAAGCACTTCCCATTCTCCACTAGTAATCGCTATCTCCTCTTTGATGGGACACTTGAAGTCACCTGCAAATAATATACAAACAGAGATTTTTACGCTTTTACATTTTACAAAACACATGGTCACAATAACACTTCTTCCTTCCAAGCTTTTTTACTAGACTAAACCCAAGAGCAACCTGCCTTTGCAGAAGACCCACACCTCTGCCAACTCCCCAGACAAATGTTAGGGCTAGTACTATTTAACATTCTGTGAAATATATGTTAGAGAATTCACAGGATTCAACCTGAGGCCTGGACAGCTTGCTTGCTTATTTTGGCACTTGCACAGAAATAGAGGTTTTATGCTGAAAAATGGGTGTGCAAAGGAAACCTCAGGTGTCAAAAAATGGGGAATTTTGCAACAGGGTGGGGAACAACTCTGCTTTTATAAGATGGTTTCATTTCCCTTAGAATGAGGAAGATTTTGCGAGAAAAAGAAGTCTGATGCTTTCAGAGAAATCTAATCAACCCAGGATATAATGCTCTCCGGAAAAAAAAAAAAAAAAAAAATCAGGTGCATGAAACTAGGACCTCTAGTAAAATCAGGTGTATTTTTTGTGCATGCAGAGCTCAGTAAGTAAATTAAGTATAACAGCATGAAGCTCTAAATTAAAGAATACCCGCTGTGGAAAAACCACTCCAGGAGCTTTGGACACATCTGAGCAAGACCAAACTTTTGACTGCAGCTCAGAGGCACGTGGTCCTTGAATTTTTTTGCTTGAAATGACTCTTCCTGCATCTCCATTTGCAACAGCTGCCAGTAATTTTCTCCTACTAATGTCTCTGTCCATACAGCAATACCATGATTGTTTTTAAAAGCAGAGAGGAATTCTCTGAATAGTTGTCATATCATAAGTTTTGCTGCCAAGCACATGCGTTCATTTTAAAGGGACTAACATGTGCCCGCTCTGACAGAGAGGCCCTCTATGGACCTTTATACACTGTGTTCAAATCATGCTCTTTGTCAGCCTCTCTGCTACCAATCTGCTTGTAAAGGCTGACAGGGACTATGTTGGTTTTACTTGCAAAATCAAGTCCTGAACCAACGTGCATCTATTAGATACATTGGACCCGGCACATCAGAGGTAGCCATGTTACTGCTGTAATGATTAACTTTTGGCAAAGTCAGCGCACAAACAGTCCCAACATTGACAAGGAAAAGCCAACTAAGTGCATTTCACAGTATCACAGGGAGCTTGTTTCCCATCCGATTTTTTGAGACTTCTCGCTCTAGTCCATGAGGAAGAATCAGGGTTAAAGCTAAGGCATGCTGAATAATAACCCCTGTACAATTTGAAGAGGAATGACTGTACAGTGAAGTGCTTTCCTGGACAACAGCAGGAGTTTCCAATAAGACAATAATTTCTGCCACCTGGAAGGACATTTATTTCCTCACTAGTCAGCAGCAAATGCCCAATTAAAGCAAAATAATAATTTCACTTACTTGGAGCAGGGAGGCCTCCACATGACCGTTTATACTTGCTCTCCTTCAAAACTGAGATGACTTTGTATAGGTGCCGGAATCCTGTTTTACACTCAGAGGCAAAAATAAACTCTATCTCATCTTCACGGGTTTGAGGGAAAACATAGAAGATATCATGGATCTGTGGAGACAGACCAGCGGATTATTGTTATCAGCAGGACTTTAGCACTGAAGTCACACATAGTAAATTCCTCTTGCTGCTCAACACAGACAGCACAGTTCACACTAGCAGGGTGCAGCACTGTCCTTTACTGGGAGAACCAGTTATGCTTATGAGCCAGGGGTTGTCTGCAGACAGCAGCCACACATGCTGCACAGCTCCAGGATTTTTGCTAGTCTAACTTCTGGCCACCAAACTAATTAAGTAAGTTTTTCTGCACCTGCCTTTCTAGCTTAGATACAGATTTGGGTCCAGCTCTGCAGACAGCATATGAGTCACACAGAGAAGCCAGAGTTCAGCGGCCTCCTCTGTCCAGTGCTGTCTAGAAGCCCACAAGTGAAGGGTTATTTAAAGAAAGATGAGCTGACATCATCTTCCCACTCAAGAAGATGCCAACTCTTGCTTCAAGGGACAATCTTTTGAGGGACTTAGGAATATTTATCTGTACAGTATGAGCTGCCAGTCAAAAACCACTCCAGCCAGTAAAAATAATGGAGAAAGGACAAGTCACTGCACCATTCTGAAACCATGTACACTATTACTAAGGAGAAAACATGGTACAGAGAGCACTTGCTGTGTGGAGATCATTCACTGGAAAGCTTTGTGCAAATGCTCTCTGCTGAAAGATCCAACTACCTGTCAGTGATTGATGGTCCCAGGCCTTCCTGCACCCTGGCACACCTCCAATTGGATGTCATTTTAGAGACATCGATCTTTATCTGCAGAAGTGTGAACAGCACTCATTTTTACAGCATTAGCCTAGCACACCGGTGTCTGGTCTCACAGCATGTGCCCTAGGGCACACCTCCGAGAACATTACACACAAATCTATTTCACCAGACCATATGCAGTTAAGGAGGGGTTTTAGTGACTGTTAGCAGACTCTCGGGACTTGTTCACCCAATATCACCTAGACACATATTTGCTGGCTGAAGAATACTTCACCTGTTGGCACTGCTGTCGGTGAACAACTGGCACCAAGAAGCCAGAGGGCATCAGTGGGTAACACTGCAGGCAAGGGGCTACCCTGGAACACCAGAACCCTGGGCACTGCTCCTAGCTCTGTCTGACCACTGTGCAACCTCAAGCAAAGCAGCTCTGCTTTCACAACCCAAATCTCTCTGTTCTCTGCATATCTGAACTCTTTACAGCAGGAAGCACTGACTATGCACAGAACTTGTACAATGGGAAAATTCTTCTAGGCAGCACAGTAACACCAACGTTGCTCAAGTGCTACATATAGGGTCTTGAACAACAAACTGTCAGAGAAGGCGGAAATTCAAATTCTTACATTTATCCAGATGTCTGTTGTTTCTTCATAAATAATGAAAGGTGTAACAGAATCTGGTACAGCATCGATAAGTTTCTGTCTTTCCATTGCATCATCTTCTGTGGGGATGAATAATGCAGGAGGGATCAAGACTATCTGAAGTCGAGTTTGGGAGCGATCCAGTAAGATGGACCAGATGCTGTTGAGGAGACAGATATTACAGAAAATAACATGCTACCATGAGTATTAGACAGGTCTGAAAAATCTTGACAAACACTCACTAGCACTAGGCATTTTGAGGGAGTCACAAATGTTCAATTTCAGATTAAGCACAAAGCCACATGTAAAATTTCACCCACATAAGCAAATCTCTTCCACAACACTAGAACTTATTTCACTTCATTTCAATATTGCATAAGCACTGCCGGTTCAGAAGTTTAATTAATTCTGTTCTCCCAGATTTTAACTGTGCTTTAGGGGAGAAAGAGAAGAGAAAAATCAGAGGGAATAATGAAGCAGAAAAATTTCAATTGAAATTTCAGGATACTTGTGAAAATACTAATGTTTGAAATCTATACCTGGCAGAGAATAATACTGGCACCTAAACAGACTGGCAGCAGACCCTGCCATACTTCTGATGACTTTACATGTAGCTCTAACAATAATCCTGCAAAAAGCAAGATAATGGAGCAAATGTGTCCCTGCATTTCTTCCACATTTGGGGGGAAAAAAAAATAAATTAAAAAGGTGAAAGCCATCTTTAGATTCAAGAAGTGCAATTCTGGAGAAGCTTCTGGTGAGTTAGAAACACTGTACTACATCATCTACAGGGTTAAAAATGACATGCAAATGTAAGCAGCACTTACAGCAGGTTTTCTGATCAGTAAGTCTGGTCAGCAAGGATGGTCCAGTGGTTAGGGTGCTAGCCTAGGGCCTGGGGGACCTGGGGTCATTTCTCTCCTCAGCCACAGACTTCCTGTGTGACCATGGCAAGTCACTTAGCCTCTCTGGGCTTCAGTTCCCCATCTGTAAAATGGGGATAATAGCACTGCACTCTCTCTCACAGGGATGCCGAGAGGACACATACATCGAAGGCTGTGAGTGCCCAATACCAAAGCAGTAGGGCCAGGTACCAGAGAAAGAGACAAGGAGGACTCTGTTTTGGTTTTTGGAAAAATCGTCCCCTTTGCACAAACAAGTTCGTAGCAATGTAAAAATGAAAGCAGGCTTAAGCTTGAAAAAGACAGAGACCACTACATTCTGCTTCTAACTTTATTGCCCCGAACCCTCTAAGCAGAGACAGGATTAACATACGCACTATTTTCCTTCTGGCGTCCACCCAGCTCTAGCAATGTACTCTACTCCTTCAAAGAGGATCTCGAACGGCTGAACTAGCTCTTTATCCACAACATCTGCAATCTGTTGACAAAGCAGCGATTCAGTGACACTGAGATGAACCCCCACAACCAGTTTTCATGCACGATGAGAGTCTGGACACAGAAGACTTCTGTGCAGCTCATGCAATTTAGATTGTTCAGCCTTTGCAACACAGGGGCTTCAACCCCGTCTATAGCCAGACACCACCATAGTAGGAGAGCTGCAAACTACTAGCACAGCCAGGGTTGAGACTTGAGAAATCTGGATGCTGCTCACAAATCCATCGCTCATCCCGGACAAGTCACTTGAACACTCAAGTTTCCCCATGTAAAGGGGAGGTGATTTGTACTGAGTTATTCTGTAAGATATTTTCATTGGTAGATGTTGAACATCCTGCATGACATCCAGTTATCAACATGGTTCTAATTCACGATATGCAGTTCTGCAGTTTGTCCCTGCTGGGACTGGGAACAAGTCACGGTGGTACCCTAAGGGTCCTGATGGCTTTCCCTGCCTTTGCTGGCTGACGTCAGCATCGCTGTCCCAGCAGGTGACTGTTGATGGCTGATGTAGCTCAAGAGTGGAGAGAATTCCAATAATGTATGGCTGTTACTGTATCTGTTTGGTAAGATTAATTTCCCAACTGTCCGACGATCTTGGACTGGGCTATGAAAATTTCTGCATCTTTTAAAAAATCCTGGGGCAAAAGCAAAGTTCATCTCTTTCCATACGTTCGTGCTTTTGTAAGGTGATACATTCTCTTTGCAATCAAATTTTCCCAATATCTGCAGCCAATCAAGAGACCTGTCACATAAGAAGGTCTAACCATCCACACCTCAAATATTCTGCTCTGCAGCTGAGTTCATACCAGTGGTAGGGAAGGAAAGCACAGCCTTGAGAAATACTGCTGCACACACAGACACCAAGTATCTGCATAGGAATGAGCCAAGTGCACTGCCTCCAGAGAAGCCATTAAGCCATCACAACCAAGAAAGTTTCTTTGTACTGAACTGGAAAATGAATTTTACCAAAAAAGAATCACAGAAATTATATTTATTCAGAAAACAAGCAGAACATAGAACTTACTCTGCCTTCCGCATTGATTGTCACTTCAGATATCTTGAAAGTGACCTTTGGATTTGCTGTACCTATAAAAACAGATGTTAGCAGTCAGGCACCAATTGTTTGCTTCCAAGAGGGCAGACTTGAACTGTGGATTATTGTGGTGTTACTCATACAGAACTGGAAAAGGCAAACAGCAGAATGCTCTTTGATCAAATAGTCTACTTGCATGTGTGAGACACAGCACAGAACTGGGCAGGGAAAAAAGAAACTGCAAACATGAGACAGATTCAGTGGATGTACTCCTGCAAACAGATCTGATCAAGAGCCATGGTACTGTCACAGCCAGTCTTCTCTCCCACAGTCAAAGGATGCACATATTAGTTGGAAGTAAATGCTCAGGAGCGATAAGGATAGCAAAGCAAGCTTTGGTTTACTGTTTGGCTGTTATTCTCAAGGTGGTACATAGAAAGTGATCCAGTGCTAAAAAGCATCTGTGAAAATGAAACACTTAAAAACCTCTTGCCATGACTAGTGCAGTTAAGATAATAAAGCTACATATTTGTGTTGAACACTGAAAATGTAAAGTTAACTCTTTACACAAAGCCTGCACAAAGCAGCAACTCATCCTGCTGGTACAGCACCTGCAGTGCTAAATGCTGGAGCCTCCTCCACAGCAAGAAATGAGGGACTATAAAGAATAAAGCCACTGCCAGTTGATCCACAAGAAGCCATACGTGGCAAATTCCATGTACTCTGAATATTCTCAATGCTGCTGTGAAGTAATCCCACTTCATCAACCCGGTTTATACACAAGAACTGATGCACTGAGGTGAAACGACTTGCCTTGGGCCACAGTGCTGGCCTATTTAAGTACTTACCTTCTCCCTGGGAAGAATTTTCTCCGCTACCTCAAGCTTCGCCCTCATAACAACTCACAGAAAAGGGCTATTGCCCCTGCAGCTCAGACTGGAAACTAAGGCCCAGAGATTAAAACCTAGTGTTTTTTTTTAAAGGGATTTGGGCTTTGCTTGGCTCATTTTCCTAAACTGCTGAAACTTAGCATTGAACAAAGCCGAGAAAAAATAGCCTTAGAAATCTGGGTGTACACAAGCGCCGAAAAAACACGAGGAGTCATCTCTCGCTTCCCAGGCTAACACTGAGCCTTTCTTCCTCCTTGAAACAAGCAGTAGATCAAGATCATAAGCAGAAAACTTTTCTCAGTGGATCAGGGAATCTGCAAGATCAGAATGAATTCTGCAGCTTGAGAAGGTCAGCCAAACAGAAGATATTTCTCCAAAAAATGAAGATTTCAGGAGTGAGGAAAGAGAGTGAACCACCGTTATCTGTGAGCCACCATGCCCTGCTGTAACAGCAAGGAAATCTCAGAAGAACAAGGGTCAGACTGTTCAAATTCGCCCCATACACCTGACACACGCCAGTGAATCAGCCCCTAGCAGGCCTGTGTAAGTCCCGCTTCCCTGCTTGCAATGGCACTCCACTTAATATGCTTTAAGCCAGCCCTCAACCCCTTTACTGCTGAAGCCTCCATATCATTTACTATTTGAAAACATGACAACAGGGGTTTTTCCTGGTAGGCTGTAAGCTTGCTGACTTTGTTGTTCAAAGTCCAAGAGCAATCATGGAGAACAGAGTCCTTCAGAACCTGAACTACCAGGGCACTGCCAGCAGCTAAACACAAACCCTCCCAAAAAAATCAAAAGGCCATAATTCTGCAGCTATTACCTCAAAGACACAGGGCTGTAATGAGAATAAACTCCTCAACAACTCAGATCTGCCAGGAACTGAGACAGCAGCTCCAAAATAGTGACAATCAGATAGGGTTTCCGCCAACTCCTGAGACACCCAGACTCAGAGCTCTTAGTAACCACAGGGCTGGAATATCAGCACAGTCACCAGTGACTAATCTAACCTCCACAGAAGTAGTTTCCCCAAACATGTTTCCACCACCTGGACACCAATTCAAAGACTACTCAACACCTCTCCAACAACCCCCTGCTCTAGGCTAGGAGAGTCACTGCTGTCAGGCACATGGAATAAAATATGTGTCTCCCAGAAACAGAGATGTAAGATATCAGGGTCTCACCAGTTTTGGGGTACCGGAAAGAATCTGTTCTTCTTGTCTCCAGCATGGGCGATGTGACATGAATAATTTCCACCTCTGACTCATCATTTTCTTCATAAAGAATTCGAAAAATTTTACCTCCATTCAGTGCTGTAAATGAATTAACATCTCCTGGTCAGAAGAGCTCTCATTATCAGTTATTGCAGGCATCAATATTCTCTCAGGAGCACAAGCAGGTTGGAAGGATGAAGAAAAATCCAAAGTCTGTGATTCACGTTTCATTACGCAAAACACTCTCAGACTCCCACCACTGTTGTGAGAAGGGAAGTCTCTTCCCCCAATAACATGTGCTCACAAGGCCACTGTAACATGCCCACCGCTGCAGATAGTTCAAAAGGACCTACGAGTATAAGGTTCCTATCTTGTATAAAGACAAGTAACAGAAAAAAATAACTCTGCGCCGGACAGCACAGCAGGGGGGGCACTACTTGTGCCTGTCAGACACACTGGATCCACCACACTTACTTGGCTGTGCCTTTGGGCTCCACCAGTAGCCAGTGTATCTGTCAAACTCCTCCTGCAGCACAAAAGTAGCCACACCAGCAGATTTTGGATCCTCCTCAACATTGGCCAGTTCTAAAAAAAGACAAAAGAATTAGTTTATGATGTACTGCAGAATCAAACCAGTTCTGCGTTATCCCAAACATGGCCCAAGTTCACCCTCTGGGAACAATTAGACGATTAAATCTGATTTCTCAGCAGATTTGTTTTCTGCTTCCACCCTGCTCTGTTGATTTATTTAGGGAGGATCTAATCCTCTCTGACATGGCAGCTTCGTTTAGGAAAGGAGAGCCTTCCTCCCTTCTTAACCCTACCCAATTAGTCTCTCAATTTTCTACATACTAGTCGAAGAAAGGAAATGTTCTCTCATGGAGCTCAGTGAATTGGAACCACAACTGTTAAGAAAATCAGAGAGAAAAAAACCCAAACAAACCTTTCTGAACAACTGAAAATATCAACATTCAGAAAAATGAAAGCATCAGTATTTCATTCACTGTACAAACCAAAAGTAACAGACTTACATAACATCTCAACATGATGACATATCCATAGGGCTTCAATATTTTTCCTGTTACCCTGGAGGTAACTTAGCAGCGCTCCATAAATAATTATCATCTGAGAAGGAGTCATTGCTACAGTTTATTTTTAATGTACTTACATAATATTTTAATTTTTAAGATTATAATAATGCTTTAGCTTATTTAAAAGCGTCAGAAATTTTAATTTAACTAAAATTTAAATGATATGGTTTAAATATAAAGTATGATTTAAATACAAAATGCAATCAGTTTCTAGAAAAGTGTTTTATCCACAATTTCCCATTTTCCTTCCTCCAAGATACATGTCTAAAACAGACCTGGAGAGGGTAAGAAGTGAGGACCTAAGTTACCGAGAATGAGGGGCCAGCAGAAGCCATGGTGCTATTCAGAAACTCTCTATACTGTTTCTAAAAGGCCTGCAGCCCGATTTCACTGACAGAAACTTTCCTCCAGCTTTATTCCACCCACAGCTCCTCCACACAAAAAAGGCTGTTCCAGTAAAAAGGAACGTGCTGTGTTTCAGGAGAAGAGCCCTTCCATATGTATTCAACAAATAACTCACTTTGCCAGATTCCACAGTGCAGGGAAAAGAATCATCCCACAATATTTGCAGTAGAAGAAACACATAGAACGTGACAAAGAAGGTGGAATAAACAGTGTCCATTCCCCCAGATTTCAGAAGAACCCCTAGTGCCATTGCTTAATACAGTCTAGCAAGAACAAATGCAGAGGAGGTGCAGAGATTTTAATTCAGGATGCATTACCATTGTGCACAAACGTTAGCCTCCTTTCTTCTCTGGTTTCTATATTAGATATCCAGATGTCATTGCTATGGATAAATGCAATCCAATTTGGATCAGCTGGACAAAGCTTGGGATCCATCCGGATATTTGGACAACTGGTCTCTACCAGAATGGGTCTTAAAGGCTGTTGCTGTTTGAAAGAAGAAAACAAAAAAGCACAGTAAACAATGATAACACATGGACACTTACAGAAACTAAACTAGATTATCAGAAGGTCTCTTAAGACCACAGTAATGTGGATACTGACTTCAAATACACAGGTTTACAACAGAGGAAGCTGTCAATTTTAAACACAGAAAAGTACTATGCAGATATTTTATAGGGTTGCACAGATCCCACCAGGGTCTCTTTCACCAGTGCTGAGGATTAGCCACAAATCAGGAAGCAGCTTGCCTGGGGAAGCCTGGTACACTCTTAAAAACAGCACCCAAAAAAGGGGCTGGCAGAACATGCAATCTTGTCCTCCAAAAGCAACTCCGGGTACAGTAAATTCCCCCTGACAACAGGACTAGACAGACATCAGGCATTTGTTATAATAACAAGAAATTGTTTCAACTTTGAAGTCCAGCTTCAGCACCAGCAGAGTAAAGGCTGCTTGTTCTGCAAGTTATACAGCCAAATCTTGTAACACATATGGCACTGACTGCTGAACAGTGACCTCTAAACTACAGCTTGGGAACAAAAGCTGCCTCTGATGTGACTTCTGACTACATGAAAGAGCACAGAGCATCACGGCCTTTGCGTTGCTTTTTGTTGGCATTGTTACTTATGAAAAATCAACAAAATCTGGTGTTCTGCCTTGCTGCCAAGGTTTCTACCATTTCTTGTAATTCTCCATCTGAGTTTCTACAACCACGGAAATGCATCCCTATGGAGGGCTCCTCTGCATTTCAAGGGTTGTTAAGGCTACTCGCCATGCTAGTGCGGTATAACTGATGATCACACCCCGCTTTTGCTCCAAGCCAAAGGAGCTTCTAGCCAGAGGAAAGTAGTACTGCAGAAAACAGGAGAGATGAGTAAACTCACAGTGAATCCATGAGGGCCTCCATCTTTTACATGATAAATTCCACTCCCAGCCTGAAACAGAAAGGTGCCGCTTTCTCGGTGGTAATCATAAGAGGCAATCCCAATGGTGCCAATACGCTTCCTCTCCCGTAGCAACTCCTCTTCACGAGAGTACATCCCATAGTCCAGGATGGCCTGAATATGGGCAGAGAAGCACAATCAACACCTCCGGCTCTGCATGTCTTACTGTACTGTCAGAACGTCTCTGCATGCCAAGCTTCCAGGAGCAGATGGCTGTGCTGACACCCTCCTCCTCCAGAATCCTGCTGGCGGCTAGAAGCCCGCTCCTGCTTGTGCCTCTGCCATCAGCACTTGTAGGTGCAGGCCATGACTGGATCCTGCACAACTGTAAACCTGATAACCACTTAGCCCATAGCAAGGCCGGCATTATTTCCAATATACACTGGTATAAGAAAGATCAACTGAAGGTCTGTTATTTCTGGAACAAGCAGGAGAGTCTGCTAACTATCACAAAGATACACAGTGACTGGTCTGGTGGGAGAAGAGCACAGCATGAATTTTATGTCTGGCTGACAGCCTCAGGAAATAACATGGGAAAAAACACACCTAATTCCATATGGGGTTCGTCCCACCTCCTCCAACCTGCTGGGGTGCATGGGGTGGGACTGGTGAGGGCTTGCTATGCGCAGAGGTGAAAAGGGGACACGCGTTCCAGTGAGTGGGAAAGGGATCCTCTGCTCCAGCATGAGTCACGGAGCCACTGACTGATCCTCAGGGGGACTCATCACTTCCCCCTGCAAGACACTGATTATTGGAGACTACAGGCTCCTTCGGCAATCCCCAAGATCTCACAGCAGAGAATTTGATGCAAATTAGCAGTTGCAATCTCTGCCGGCAAAGGAGGAATCATCCAGCATACACAGTTTTTATGACACACAAAGCCTGTAACTCGGAACACCGATGAGAAAGCTGTGCTTGTTTTTGAGATGGCTGCAGAGTTAGCCAAGTACAAGGAGAATCTTAAAATGTTTAAGACAATAAACTCCAAATTTTAATGATGGCTTATAGGTGCAACCCCAAAGCCTGCGTACTTGCTACGCTGCCAAGAAGCAAGAAAGAAATCAGGACCCACCGGAAAAAGATCCAAAAGAGGCTTCCAGGAAAGCAACAGGACAGCAGCTTTGTTTATGGTTTTGGGAATTTCAGAGTAGAAGAGCGTGTTCTCTCTGTTCTCCCCAGACATTGCTATTGTGAAAGTGAGAAGAAAAACAAAAAGTGTATTAGCTTTCTGTTAATAATCCAAACACTCTCAAAGGATACCGAGGAACAGTTTCACAGGCCTTTCCTACCAGAGACAGTACTGACAGTCTCTGCACTGCAGCCTCGCTCTGGGAATTCCCTGCTTCACAGAAATGCAAGTCACGGAGAAAGCAGAGAACAAGGAACTACACCCAGGCTTTCCCCACGCTGCCTGAAGCACGTATGTGCCTTTCTGAAGGCTGGTGTCCCTTTTATTTTATAAGCTTTTAGAAACATGGAGGGCCTTTCTGTTAATTCTCCTGGCTGGAATACAGCATGATGGAGCTTATGTTTCAAAGAGAATGTGTCTTTAGGAAGATTTGAATGTCCCTTTCCTGCTCCTCTCCCTCAGCGCTATTCAGATTTTTGAAAGCTCCTGCCAAGGCACACGGGGATCAGCCCAGAGGGAGCAAGACGTACCCCGGGGAAGGCCAAGTCTGACCTATAGCTCAGGAAGTGGCACATAGGAAACCAGAGCTCACCTCAGCTGGGGTCATCCCTAACCCACCCTCAATGTGCTTGAACTCGGCATCATTCAAGGATTATGACCCCCATCCTCAGAAAAGGGGAAAAAGAGACAGATCAGCAGCTTTCCTACTATGTCACTGCACAGCACATGCAAAGACTCTGAATCACAAATCAGAGCTTACGCAATTAGCCTGAGCAGCAAGCAATGGGGCTAGAACACGGTTCTGGCTACTAGGCCTTTGCTCTGGCCATTGCTTCTCCTCTTAACCCAGTTTTTCATGGACTTATGTTCAGCTAGTACAGTTTTTGACAAAAGCATTCCTCTACCACAAGGCCTGCTCCAAAAAGCCACCCAGAAGGTTGTTCACAGTATCACTTACAGTGCCAAATCACTTCAAGCACAGATGCAATTTAGAAATACAGATATATCAAGTGAACACTAATTAGTGAAACAATGCAGAAGTGAGGCATTGAGGCCAAGAACAATCAATTACATGAAGTTCTTCATTATCAAGACCAAAAATGTTGAGAAAAATATTCGCTCTTTAAGCTGCCCCCACCCTACAATGCTATTTATTCCCTCCAGAATCCCTGGAAAACCTACTCCATCAGCAGCCAAGGCACAAAGGACTTTCAAAATTCCATTTATAATCTCTGTTGTGGAAGGAAACTTCGAAGGAGAAAAAGGTTCTACCCGCTAGTTGTCATTAAGAGAAAGGAAATCAAACTGAACAGCTTTTGGAAAGGGGATATCATACTTGGAGTGACAGAAAAAAGATGAAACAAACTTAACCCGTCCTCCCAGCTAGGGAACACGCCCCAAAGGACACTTCACAGTTCTTTTCCAGCTCCAACAGGCCTAATGGGTCACCTCCAACCACACCATCATGACATTTGACCAGCCAATCTGGCCTGAAATCCATTTTGATTTAACTGCCAGAAACATCCAGCTCTCAAGAACAGTCAAACCTGAACAGCCTCTGCAGTGACTGTTTAGTCAAGGCACAGGCTTACCCAGCAAGCTTACCCAGATAGTAGATCCTGTCGGAATGAGGTCCTTCAGGATCATTTTTCTTCACAAACATAAAGTCATGAGGGGCTTTTGCCATCATGTACCCATGATACTTCCGTGTATCTGTAAGCAGTTTCCGAAGCTGGCTCCAGGAATGTCTCTCTACATAGAAAGGTTCCAGTTTTGGCTGCTCCTCTCTCTGGACCCGCTCCTCACAGCCCGCAGTTTCAAAGATTTCAAGGCCCGGCTGTTCAGTTTCCATGGCTGCTGCCATGTTGCATGTTTCTGGAAGAGCAGAATAGGTTCAGCATTGCCTTCCAGCAGCCCAGCAAACATTCACTTCAGACTCCCAAAACACACCACAGCAAAAGCACTATAAGAAAACCACCAGTTCATGGGAGGAAAAAACCCAGCAGAATGGAAAAAGACTAGGAAAGAGATTTCTGCTCTGGAAAACAGGCTGCTATCACTCAGCCTTTCAGAAGGGGACTAAGAATTTCATAGACCCACACAGATGTATTGCTGTTTGCATTTGCTACCCCCACACATAGCAGCTACTCATTTCAGTTCATGAAGTGGATAAATTCTTTCCCGTTAAGCTCCTACCTGCTTCCTTCTCCCTGCGTACTGCATATCACCTCGCTACACTGAGAACAGAACAGGGGACAATTAGGACTGTAGCAAGATCTGGGACAAATAACTGCTTAGAAGAAACAATACTAGCAGTTGATTTGGAACCACCAGGCCATACACAACGGGCCTAGGCAACTGCATGTCCTTATTCCCATTATTATCCTATAATTTCTTGGGTTTCTTTGTGTCTCCTTTCAAACAAAGCTTGGAAGGGTCTAGCAACGATCATCACTATTATATCATCTCAGGGATATAATTACAAATATTGTATGGATGAGACTCTTCCAGAAGAGTCAGGTGATACCAGAAGAAAGGGGACACGGTGAAAAAAGCATTTTCCATATTGATTTATCTGCAGCATAAGTTTTATCCTCCCGAACAGGTTGTTAATTTAGCAGATATCTCTTCCTGCAGTCGGCTGTGCTTTACAAAGCAGATCTGAGTTAGAATAAACAGCCCAAATGTCTGGCAAGAGGAAACCCAGCCTTGCCACTGTAAATCTCAGATCTGAGGGCAGCTCCAAAAGGATCCAAGGTATAAACTCCTACCACGTAGTTCATTACTGGAGAGACCAAGGTGTAAGGATTGTCAATCCTCAAAAGGAGAGGTTTTTTCTATATATAGAATGGAAAGGCTGCACAACTGTTCTGCACACTGCTAGGGCAGAGCTTGGTGGCCTGAGCCTAACAAAAACATTAATACGGACTAAATAAAGCATTCCCATTGAGCAGACGGGCACTAAGGGTCCACTGAATCTCAAGGCATGGGCTTGGGCAGCACAGCTACCCGAGGCAAAGCTCCCTGACGGACTGGCTCTCCTGCGGTTCTACAGAGCAGCTGAGATATCTCATCACAAATGAGTGAAAAAAAGATGACCTACACCTTGGACCAAACCCATTTTAACACAAACTGCTAAAAGCAAAGCAGGGCAAGCCTGGATTTAAAGTTTGGTTCCACCTTTGACAATACAAACACAACAAACACAGGTCTGTCTTTTGTCCAAGCTGTTTACAACACAAAAACACATGACAAGTTAAACAGCCCTGTAAAACTGGAAGGAGAGTTCAAACCCATACACAGAACAGTGCTCTGCTCAGACAGCATTAGAAACTGAGAGACTTCAAACCTGAATCAGAAAACTCTCATCTAATTTGCAGAACTGCAACGGAGAAAAATCTCCTTTCCCCACCTACACCATGCTGGTATGTCTTAACCCGACCTACTTCTCACACTCCCCTCCTAAGAAAAGAGATAAAAAATGAAGAGCAGTAGACTAACGAGCAAACAAGAGTGAGAACTGCCAGGCGGCGAGCTGATGTTAGTCCAGGGTAACGCGAGGATCTGCCTCCCAGGAGATCACTGCGGGATCTCTACCGCAGCCACCTTCTGCCACGTGAAGCATTTTATTTCCACCTTCCTACAGCCAACAAAGAGGGGCCGCCCCGTCCTTCACACCAGCTCAGGGGCCCCTCCAGCACTACAACACCGTACGACGTCTCGTATCCTCAGGGTGCGCCGGAGGGGCAGGTCGGGCCCAAGCGGGGCGAACGGCCACGGGCCTGCCCTTGCCGCCGAGGTCGGAGGAAGCGGGCAGACCCCAGGAGGGGCCCTCCACCGCCGGGGGCAGCGGGCAGACCCGGCCGGGGGCAAAAAGCCAGGCTGCCCCGGGGCCAGCCCCCTCCTCCTCCCACCCCACTGGGTACCAGTAGCTCTCCCCCGGACAGAGGCGGCGGCCCCGCTCCCGGGAGGCCACCTCCCCCGGGAACCCCAGGCCCCAGGAGGGTCCTCACCCACCCCGGTACTCACGGCGCTCCGCGGCGGCGATACTGCCGAGCCGCCCCGCCGGGCCGCTTCCGCTTCCGCCAGGAGGGGGCCGCCGCGCCGCGCTAGGCGGGGCAGCGCCCCCTGCAGGAGGGGAGGAAGCCGCGCCATCGCACTCGCCTCAGCCGCGCCGAGCACCGTGGGGTACGGACGAGGGCGCCGCCTACCGGCCAGGAGGACCGGGCTGCGGGGAGCCAAGGGGAGGGACGTGCAACACTCCCCCCCGCGCACCGGGACACGCACGTTGCCCCGTGCACAGAGACCCGGGACACACACACACACACTACCCATGCACGGGGGTCAGGTCGTGCAAACCCCCATGCACGGGGATCCTTCAGTTTCAAAAATCGGCTCTTTTTCCCCCGGAAAAGGTAGCACTTCCACACTGACAAACAGCAAAAAAAATTCCCAGCTATTAATGACGTGTTCAGCCCAAGGCATCCACAGGCTCCAGTGTAGTGAGCCCCCAGCCAAATGTTTCTATACATTTGAATTTCCCTTTGCAAAGCAAAGCCACTTTCTGTAAAGCAAAGTCTTTTTTGAGCCACTATAAACCAAAAAAATAATTTTGCTGCAGGTGCCTCCCCCTAAATGCATGCGCAAGTAGAAGCCTCAGGTCACACGGGAACTTGACAGCTGTTTTTCCTGCACCAGCGGCTCGGTGCCATCTGCTCCGGGGCTTGTTGGCCCCTAAAGGGTATGTAGGGTTTGTGTTCCAAAATAAAGCAGCCTGGCAACTATTGCTACAGCTCGGCAGTCCCTCCACAGCGGCTTTGGAGCCCCAGGGGCTGGCAGAGGTTGGAAATCCTCCACTCAGAGGCAGGCTGAGGCAGGGAGCCAGTGTCTCTTACCGACATGATGCGGAGATTTGCATAGAAAACCCTCTGCGGGAGCATGACAAAGCGCCCTGAAGCTGGGATGGAGAGGACGAAGATGAACTTTGCCAGCGCAATGTGGAAGACCATGGGCAAGGTGCCCTTGTGTGAGCGGTGATGGGAGCCAGCGGTGACCTTTTTGAAAGTATCGCCAAAATCAACGCTGTCCTTTTTTAGCCTTATTAGCAGCAATGTCTTGGGACACATAATAATTACAACCTAAAATTTTAAAAAGGTTGGGGCATGCGGTCATGGGGCAGGCTACAGAAGGCATGGTATTTTCTGTATTTTTATGAGTCCCCCTCAGCTATGGCTAAGGTGGCTCGAGAAGCTCTCTGTGCCCTTGCAGGAGGCCACCCTGAGGTGAAGGCCTGTGGCACGGAGGTAGGAAGACGGGAGTCAGTGCCAAGGCAAACTGCTTACAGGTTCGAGCCCTGGCAGGGTGCGCTTGAGGGTTTGGACGTCGCACGAGGTAGAAAGCTGCCAAAGGGGCCTGGAAGCCAATGGTGCCCGCAAGGCGCCACAGTTCTGTTAAAATACCTGACGTGTTCTCTCACCGAGCTCACTGCCATCGCGGCCAACACAGGCGGCACCTCTGGCGCGTGCAGCCACCCGGCGCGGCGACGTGAGGGCATGGGGGGCCACGGAGGAGGCCGCACATGGGCTGCAGGGGACACAGAAGGCCCCGAGGGGCCGAAGGGGAGAGTAGGGGTCCGCCGGACGACACCTGGGGCTACAGGAGGAACTCCGGGACGCAGCGGGGCCCGGGGAGGGGAGGAGCGCAGGAGGGAAGGCCCCGCTGCGCCGGCCATTACCGCCCCCTTCCCCGCTGTGCGCAGGCGCAGTAGGAACGGCCCACCTCCGCGAGGGCGGTGGGCGCTGTGCGCAGGCGCGCGGGAGCCCCCTGCCGCCTCGAGAGCGGCGCGGCGCGCGCCATGGCGGGCCCCAGCCTGCGGCCGCACGTGCATTGGGCGCAGCGGCACCGCGAGCTCTACCTGCGCGTGGAGCTGAGTGACGTGCAGGTACCGGGGGGGGGGGGGGGGGGGAGCGCTCCGGCGGGGCGGGAGCGGGCGGCCCCGCCCCCCCCTGGGGGGTGACCCACGCGCGGACCGCGGCGGGCGGCTGCCCCGTGGGTGCGGGGAAGGCGCCCGCGCAGCCCCGCTCCGCGCCCGCGGGTTTGCGAGCGGGGCCGGGAGGGGCGCGGGAGGCTCAACGGCAACGGCGGGGTCTCGCACGGGGGCTTTGGGGGAGCGCCGTGCTCGCCTGGGGCCAGCGGGGCCCCGCCGTTCCCGGGTGCGCGGTGTGGGTGCGGGAGCTGCCGCTTAACGCCGCTGCTTCTCCTCCCGCAGAACCCGGACGTCGCCATCACCGACAACGTGCTGCGCTTCAAAGGTAGGGGCGCCGGCCTTCGGGGGCTCCGCGGGGCCGCCGCTGCTCCGGGGGGCTGCTCGCCCGGGTGTCCCGGGAGGAGGGACCGGGCTGCCCCCAGCCGCGGGGTGCCCCCAGCCGCGGGGTGCCCGGTCCCCGTCGCCGCCCGGGGTGCCGAGCCCTGGGTGCCGAGCCCTGGGTGCCGAGCCCTGGGTGCCGGGCACGTATGGACCCGTCGTGCCACGCACCCACCTCCAAACTGTTGTATTGCAGCGCTACTGGGGGTAGCAGGTTGTATCTTATCTAATACATCAAAAGGAAAAAACCCTCCCCGTATTTAAATACCGGTGACATTTCCCCATGTCCTTGCTATCTTGTCTCAACTGAAGCCCGGAGATAACTCGCAGCAATTTTTCCTTTCACAAAGACCTTGTTTGCAACTGTTATCAAACCTCCGCATCAGGAACTAGCGCTCGATTTGAAAGGTAAAGCAGATCTCTTCCTAAAAGATGGTTTTGTTTTCAGCCGCGGAGCTTGTGCGGGTCGGCTTCTCCGGGTGGCACCGAGGACACGCCGTAGCTGTTTTTATTTGGGTCTTCTCGTTTATTTGGTGGTTTTCTTTAAGATGCGTTGTCTCGGAAACGCTGCCTCCCTGGTGAGCCGCAGCCAGGGCCATTTGATAGGGTGTTGGTGCACGTCCTGTTCGCTTCAGGATCAGTTTACGGCGTGGAAATTAAACTCGGCACACAGGTTTTCGGAGCACTTTGGGGACAAGACCCGCATATGCGGGAAATGAGCGATGAACTGCCGTTGGGACAGGACTCCCCACGTCACGCTCCTACGGACCCACCCGCGATCAGCCTCCCTGGGTGCTCACTCATCGGTGCGGAGGCTGGATCCCCCAAAGGCAGGGCGTTTTCTGTCGGATTCGAGTTAGCCATGAGCAGCCTTTTGAGCCCCTCTTTTGAGAACCCCACGCTCTGCCTTCCGGCAGTCGAGGACCCTCTTCCAGCGCCGTGCAGAGTTGCAGCAGCTTTAGGTGCTGACTCCAGCGACTGCGCCTCTGAGCAACATTTTGGGCTGTTTGTGTCACGCTGTTATCGTGTGGTTTCCTCTTGCCTCCCAGCCAGGCAGGGGGAAGCCCTGTAAACAACTGCTGAATATTTCGACGTACAAAGCGTCCTTTGCAGGTGGGGTGCGCGGAGCTGGCTAGGACCTTCGCCCTGACTGTTAATTCTTCTCTTTTTAGCTCAGGGTCATGGTGCCAAAGGGGACAACATCTACGAATTTGAGATCGAGTTCCTAGAACCTGTTGAGCCTAAAGTAGGTATTTTTACTTTTCTAACTCTTGCAAAGAAAAAGGAATTTTTGAAAAGCTTGAAAGGAAAACGGCTGCGCGTAAAGTTCACAGTATGCCGTTTGATTTTCCTGGTGACTCTGTAACTGCTGCAGACTGAAAAACGTCTGTGGCAGTCCTCTGTCCTGGTGCTCAGCCACCATTCTGCCTTCATGCAAATCACCTCACTGGAGATAGTCCTTGCGTGGGTCAGCTGTAATAGAAACAGGGCGTTGCGTGTATCAGTTGTTAAACAGTAGTTGTAAATTATTTTTTAAGGATTTAAAGCAGCAAAATAATGGCAGAATCTGGTAACGCGTTGTCTGATGCAACCTTGACTGGAGAGCAGGGGAACGCTGTGCTGCGAAGTGTCAGCGTGATGTTTCCAGGTTTCTTTTGCAGCATGACAAAGTCATGAGAACTAGTGCTTCTGGCTTGTGCAGATTTCTTAGGTTGCCACTACAGATGCGCTGCGGCTCCTATTGCAAAATCCTTTCTTAATCACTGTTGTAGTCGGATAGGAGAGAGCTCAGCTGGAAGAGCAGCCCCTCTGTGTTACTTGCAGGTGGCTGTAAAGTCTGTCGTTGCCTCTCAAAGCTGTTAGGGGCACAGGAGAGCCCTGGGCTCTGCTCCCAGCGCAGGATTTGTGCTGCTTATTCCAGGCTGCTTGTTGGGGATAGCCACAGTCAGACTGGGAGCCGCTGTTCACCTCTGCTGCTTCAACAAGGGAGGAGACCGTTCCCTCTGTGCAACGCTGCAAGGGGCTGGAGGGTAAATTTCTAGGGTCTGGTCACCCTGAAATTCGTGTGGAACTGAATCTTTCCTGGGGAAAGGCATCTCCAGCTCTATGCTGCTGTCAGCAGGCAGGTTTCTTGTGTGGCTCCTACCAGCTATTGAGTGGCAGACAATGACCATCTCTTGGTTCCAGGATCTGGTCACCAGTTTGTCACCTGGGCTGTAAAGCAGCAGCTGCCTGGTCCACAGTGTGGGGAGGGGTGCCCACCGCGGCTCGCGCTTGTCCCCTGTGCTGGCAGGCACGGGCTGTGCTGGCAGGCAAGCCCTTGCAAGACTTCCCAAAGTCTAGTAGCTCTGAGTCACTGTGGAAGGGGCTGTGAGTCTGGAAGAGGATCGACTCCGTGAAATCTGTGTAACTAGAGGTGGTCGGGACTGGGAAGTATTGCGGTCCAGGATTTTCTCTTTTAGCTTTGATGTGCAGCGTGAGTGCCGCTTGCTCGTGCCAGGCTGGCCACCAGCGAGAGATGGAGCCTCTGACAGGCAAGGATCTGGCGTTGGTAGCTGTAAATTACAGCTACAGCCTTCAGATGTCCTAGGAGCATCCAGACAGCCGTGACAGAGCAGTGCTGCTGTAAAGTGCACAGTTAAGAGAACCGTTCATGGCTCTTCTGCATCAGTTTCAGCCGGTTTGAGAGATGGTCCCATGCAGAGCACCCTGGCGTAGGCTGGAGGTGCAGAGGGATGCGATGGTAGCGGTAAGGGTGGGCACCCACGGTGACAGTGCTGTGGGCTGTAAGGATGGAGAGGTTCTGGGCTGCCGTTCTGCAGAGTGTGGCCATGGTGGAGAGGCCTCGTGGGGTGGCAGTGACTGCACTGCCAGGTCCGTCAGCTCATCGTTGTCTCCGGTGTTCCCTAGGGCTGTTAGCTCTTCCTCTCGCTGCAGCAGATATCACATGGGGTCCCCTATTTTGGACAGGGACCTGTGGCTGATGGTAGTGTTACTTTTACCACCGCTGGAGGAAGTGGGTGGCTCACCGTACTAAATGCAGGAAGGTTTAAAGCCAAGATCATGGGTTCTGCCTAGGAAGGCTAGTGCCAGGGTCTGTGCTAGCTCCTTGTGGTGGGATGCAGTGGTGCTGTGCAGTACAGGCAGGCTTTTAAGCTGCTTGTTAAGTCCTACATCCATCACAGTTGCCATCTTCAACTGGGCTGCCCTTTGCTTCCGTGCCTTGGGTGGCAGAGAGATGCTTGTGCTGCTGCAGTCCATGTCATCCCTGCCTCCGTGATAAGGAGAGCTTGCATACCAACTCGGTCTCAGAGCTTGTTTCTTAGGACTGTTGCTGATGTATGCTCCTGTGTCTGCCCTCAGCCTGTGTGCAGGGTGACTCAAAGGCAGCTGAACATCACTGTGCAGAAAAAAGAGAGTAACTGGTGGGAGAGACTCACCAAGCAAGAGAAGCGCCCGCTCTTCCTAGCTCCTGACTTCGACCGCTGGTTAGATGAATCGGATGCTGAAATGGAACTGAAAGAGAAGGTCAGTCCTGTGGGCGCGCGTGGCTTGTGCTGCCAGCTACAAAGCAAGGGTAGCTGTTCCCCTGCGCGTGAACTTGTGTTCTTCATTTACCTGGAGTTGTCTGGCATGCTGATTGTTACTGCTATTTCACACAGACCCCATGTAGAATTGGTTCAACGGCTCCAGTTGTAAGCAGGAGTTCAGAAATAGGCACGCTATTCAGAAATAGTGCGCTAGCCCAGCACTGGCCGAAGGCTTGCGCCATGCAGCCCTGTGTCCCGATCCGTACGAAGACCGTATCAACGTGCCGTACGGAGCCCGGAGGTGCCTTGTTTGTCTGGAAACAGGGATTTCTAAGGCTTTCCTGAGCCACTGGGCTGGCCCTGACGGTGCATTCCCACCGCCGGGTAAGCTCGAGAGGCTTACCGCAGCAGGGAGGTGCGAGACCGTCTTGGGAAAAACTTGAACAGAGCACGTTTCTGCAAATCTGTTTTAACAACAAATGCTGCCCTGTTCCCCTCCACAGCCCCTGAGCTTAGCGCGGAGGAGAAAGGGCCGCTGCCATGCCAGGAGCCAGAAAGCAGTGGTGAAGGGCAGGCAGAGAGCCTGGGCTGGATGTTCTCAATTCCCTGCAGGTCACTGGTGGGTCATGAAATGTTTTAAGGCACAACTCTAAGAAACAGTAATAACTGAGAATTAACACAGAAAACAGCAGGCTTTTTCAGCAGAAGCATCTAATTTCTAGAATAAAATACATAGTGAAGGCAGGATAACTAGTTAACACCCTCTAGCTTTTACTGTACCATAATTTCTGGATGATGCATGTGCTGTTTTATGCAGGTGAAAATTTAAACCCTCTAGCAACTGGCTGCTTAGCTGAGTTTTAAACCCACTAGCTTTGCAGTAGTATAGTTAACAAATCACTTGCTAATTACAGTAACAGTCTTTAAAACCTTATCCTTCATCTTAAGGAAGAAGAAAAGATTAACAAAATGAAAATAGAATCCAGAGTCCCAAAAGACCGTAAGTAACTGTACCTTTTTCGTGTGTAAGGTGGGGTTTAGAAAGCTTCTGTCACTCTTATAAGCGAACCTCAACTCTTAGGGAGCAATTTTGACTGGCTTGGTGCATCTTGGAGGGGGATCTTTGTATTGTGAGCTTTTTAAAAATTTAACAAAAATGGACTGCAGTTTCCAAGGAATTTAAAAAATCTGACTAGCAAGAATTGAGTTCTAGCAGATGATGGTAAAAGCAGGCAGAACCCACAGTGCACACAGCAACCCTCTTATCGCAATCAATAGCTTCCCTTTTTCTTGTAAGCTTTATTCTCATAGAAAGCCTGCTTTGCAGCTGTGCTCTTTGCAGAAGTGTTGCCATTGTCCTCTGCTCACCTGATGTGTTTATTATTGATTTTTAGCTTTCAAACACCTGAAGAAGGGATACTTAATCATGTATAATCTTGTACAGTTTTTGGGATTCTCTTGGATTTTTGTGAACATGACAGTACGATTGTTCATCTTGGGAAGAGGCAAGTAATAAGCGCTATTTTATTTACATTGGGGGTTCTGTTTTGGTTTTTTAGTGTTGTTGTTAATACTTTCTAAATAGCGAAATCTAAAGAAAGGCATATTTAGGAAACAAAAGTGTAAACACATCACCAAAGCGCACAACAAAAGCCTCTCAAAAGCCACTGCAGTGTCAAGGAGAGGAAAATACTGTCTTCTTGTAAATCACAACTGCGTATTCTGATGAATGATACTTGTACTCTGCCAAGATTACTTCTAAAGAAATCAGCTGGAGGAAAATGTCTCGCTCACTGCAATGTCAGTATTTTTGAAAATGAGCCGGGCAGAATATTTTGTTTTTGAAGCAAGAACGATTCATGCTATTGAGGTACAGCGCTATCGCTTTTTTGTAAAGTAATTACTGAAATAGCTCTTGATCCTTTTGCTTATGAAAACGAGCACTTGAGCAGTGATTCTGGCCTAACTGACTTCAAAATAAGCCTTATAAAGAAGTTACATAATTATGCATAATGGTGTTTTTCCAAATACAATTAGAATCCTGTTACCAAAAGCTGTGCTGCTGTGCCAGCTTCCTGAACATGGCAATTAATTTGTTCTCTAAAACAGTTTCCTGTGTCTTACAGATTCCTTCTATGATACATTTCACACTATTGCTGACATGATGTATTTCTGTCAGACCCTGGCATTAATGGAGATCGTGAATTCACTAATAGGACTAGTCAGATCACCGCTGATACCTGCTGTACTGCAGGTAATATTTTAAGATTCTTCTCCTTGCTCTTCCCCATGTTTAAAGTAAATCTCTATTTTACGCAAGCGTTGAGACTCTCCTAAAATAAGTGAGACAACCTCACTGGCACTGGACTAGAGAATACATTATTCAAGAGGCAGGAATCCATGCTTCCCAGACTTAGCTGTGGCAGGCTGACTTCTTCCATCACCTAGGTAAGACAGTTCAGGACAGCAAAAGCAAGAAGCGACTGACGAAAAGTACATGATTTTGATTTGGTGCCAGTGCCCTTTTTATCCTGGTTGTGGTTGTTGTGCATAAAAATGAGGATAGATGATTTAAGACTAGGGCCCTTGGATTGCACCTAAATACAGAGCAGAATGCATACTCACAAGAAGCAGGTCACAGCTCAGCTGCAGAGTTAGTTATGTGCTCAGCGTATGTTTCAGGTGTGAAGAGTAGACATCCTGCGTGTTTTTGACAGCAAGGACTTGCTCTTTCTTTGAAGACCGTGACTGTTCCTTGATTTGTTTTTCTTAAACAGATATTTGGAAGAAACTTTATTTTGTTTGTTGTCCTTGGAAGCTTAGAGGAAATGCAGAGCAAGCCTGTGGTGTTCTTCATATTTTATTTCTGGAGCATCATCGAACTGTTCAGGTTTGTGGGATTTTTCCTCTAGCAGGTGTGTACAGAACAACGTGGTTGTTCCCAAGAACTCTTTAAGGAAGATTTTGATCTTTGTACCTTTTGGAAGCGTGGCTCTAGAGCATTGGGCTCGGAGGGTAAAATCTCCTTTAGACATGGACTATCACAGCCTTCCTAGGTTGCTCCACCTGCCAAAAGCTGGGACAAGGCTGGAGTCTGAAAATAATACTGCCCTGAACCCAGGGAAACCTGTTGCTTTTTTCCTTGGGGGTTCTGTTGCTTTGCATTTCTGTTGTTAAGTGAGCTGCACTATGCTCTGTTTCTCTTTCAAAAGAAGTATTTTCAAAGGTTTATTAGGCAAGCCAGGCAGTTACATTCATCCATATGGTCAGAATAATAGCATTAATTCTGTAAACTGCCAAATAAGGGTGTGTCCATCATGATCCATAGGAAAAAATTTTGAATATTCTTGTGTCATTTGGGAATTATGTTGACTATACAGCATATATTTGCAAGACTCATTCTAGTAGCGGCTTCCGTTTTAAACAGTGTCTGTTTCTTCTCACACTGAATTGGCTTTAGGTATCCATACTACATGCTTTCATGCATCGGTATTGAATGGAAACCACTAACCTGGCTCCGTTACACTACCTGGATCCCTCTCTACCCTTTAGGAGTCTTGGCAGAAGGTATGTCTGAAAAAGACATTTTAATAAACAATGAAGTCAAGGCTGGGCAAATAACTCAATTTTTGGTTTGGCTGCTGGACTAAAAAATAACATAACAAAACAACAGATAAATAAGCATTGCCTTTGAGCTGACCAAATGTAAGCGTTTTTGTCTTCCTTACTGAATCAAACATTTTTTTCAATTTGTTGTGACAAGAATTCTCCCTTTTGGACACTGGCGAGCAAAGTAAAGGCAACAAAAGGTTACCTGACAAAGTGACCAAGTGTGTGCCGCAGCCCACGCGAGCGGCACGGGACGACAACGCTCGCTTCCCTCTGCTGATCCAAAGCAGTGTATTTGCTTTTGTCTGCTAGACCTAACTTGGTCAGCCTAGCTTGCATTCACACCAGCTCCCAGATCTTGACGTTAGCTTGTAAATCATCGCACAGGACAGGCAGGGGCCGATTCTTCCTCTGAAAGCAGCGTAGCCTGTTCTGGGATAGGCACGGTGCTTGCCAGATAGGGCTCTGCTCCCCTTCTGCTTGGAGAGCGACTGCTCCGTGGAAGAAGCAGGCACCTGGTGTTCTTGCGGTAGCCCGTCTGAGCCAGGGGGGCTTTACAGGGACCTCTTCTGTCTTAGCAGGTCTGGATTATTTTTAATTTTTCTTTATTTAAGAAGTGTATTGCTGCTCAGCTTCTAGCTATAAGAAATGTGTTGTGATCATACCTGTCAGAACCTGTTTCTATGAGGCAGGAGTAGGCTTGGGCATTGCCCAACTCCAAGCACAGGGAAGACTATGCCTGTTTCATTGCTGTGGGTATTTCTGCATGGTAAATACTGCTGGCATGGGCCCCGCAGGCTACAGTTGTCTGTGAGAACAGCGTCTCACCAGGCAAGTTCACTGTGCTTAGACTTCCATAGCTGAACTGCTATACTGCCTCAGCTAGCTGCTTTCCATCATACTGCATGTTTAACAAAAGCAGCTTTAAATTTGGTATAACAAATGAGAGCTAGCAAATAAGAAGGGAATATCCCTTTGTGGTTGGACTTGATGATCTTAAAGGTATTTTCCAACCTAAACGATTCTATGATTCTATCCTGAAAAAGTTGGTGTGGGCTGGGCAATTGTGTATTTTTTTTCCTGTGTTTGATAATGATGGTGGCCTTCTGCTTTCAGCCGTCTGTATCGTTCAATCCATTCCAATCTTCAGTGAAACAGGGAAATTTAGTCTGGGATTGCCAAATCCACTGAACGTCACAATCCAGTTTTCATTTTTGCTTCAAATATACCTTATAGCCTTGTTTTTAGGTAAGATATTTAATTGTATTTCTCACTATTGAAATAAAAAGGCCAGTTTCCTCTGAATTAAGTAGATTTTTCAAAGCAAATGAAATTCCTGCATCTTGGGGATCGTGGCAACACAAAATTGCTTCAGGTTAAGCATTATCCTTGTTGCTTGTTTATGTAAAATTGTCAGAGATGGAGGGGAACACATCTGCAATTAGCACTGGTTAACCCCCCAAGGTCTCCGGTGACAAGTTAGCATCATTATCTACTGAGCGCTTGGGTTGAAAGAATAGTTTTTACCTGTATTTATAACCTCAGTATACTTAGTTTTACCTTGTACATGGTATTTGAGCTTTGGAATGATTTAATGGAAATCTAAACATAATTTCAGATTAAAGCAATGTTTATTGCATTATTAATCACTAAAGCAACATGAAATCATGTTTTTCCAGGAAACAATATAGAAGGCTCTTTTGAACAGTAGTATATTTAAAGAAGAATGGTGCTTGATACATACTTGGTATTTTTAAACATAAGTTAACTTTGTAGTATGCACACCCAGTATGTCTGGGTATCCACAACTCAGCAGAACCTAACCTAGAACTTTAAACTGAACTTTCAGTAGATTTCTCCCATTCACAGACATTGCCTAAAGAGTACTTTTAATCGCGTTTCACCCTGAAATACCTGTTTGATCCTTCCCCACCTTTGCACAGCTGGTGTTGCAACTTTTAAAAAGTGACAAACCAACCTTCTGAGCAGCCCGGTACCGAACAGCTTGCGCAGCAACTCCTCCCTCACCCAGCAAGGAAAAACTTGCGTTATCTTTCAATGCTATACACGCCCTTAAACCATCGCTTTTTTGTGTGGTGGTTGTTTGGGGGTTTTTTTGTTGTTTTTTTTTAAATTTGGTACAGCCATCTAGCATTAAAAAGATGCAACAATGTCCTACCGAAACACTTCATTCTTTTTCAGGGGTATTTGTAAACTTCCGTCATCTCTACAAGCAAAGGAAACAGCACCTCGGACCAAAGAAGAGAAAGATGAAGTAAAGGAGGACTGCAATGCTTTCTTATCTAACTTATCTCAATGACAAGATAAGCCTCTAATTCTTACGGTTTTACCCACTGTAAAGAATTTTGTAAAATTAAATGATCACGCTAGATTTCACGATTTCATAGTGAATTCAGGTAACATTCCCATATACTGTATTTTGTTCCCTTTCAATCATGTATGCATGGCATTTACCATTGAAAAGTAACTTTTGAACTTGTATCCTGTCAACTACCATATTAGAAAGAAATCCTATTATCTGCATATAATATGCTTATGAACAGTGGAGCAGCACTAAATAGAAATAGCGTTTGTCTTTTAATTGGATATTTGCTCTTTCAGTATTGCATGCAGATAGGGCTTCTGATGTCGGGATATACTATTAGCTTGGCCCATGCTGTTCCCAGGGTGCATCTTGATGGCAGGAGGAGCACGGTCTGAGACCACTGTGAACAGTGTTTGGGTGTTTATTAGTTGGGGTAAACTTGCTCAGCACATACACCCCCTTTTTCTTCTGCAGCACACTGATGCAGCAGAATTAAAACTGGAAGTAGCTAGTGTCGATTTAAATGCTACCAACTTATTCTGTTAAGGCTAAACTAGAAACAGACTAGGAGTGCTGTGTGGATCCTAGCATTCCCGTAGCAAAACATCCTTATCCAATCGTTATGCAGCTGCAAATTTGGTATATACACTTTGTTGGCTGGCCCCTAGTGGGATGGAGTAGTGGGTCAAATAAACTGTGTATTATTTTGATAGCATGTATCAAATCCCAGTAAGGGATATCCTGCAGGGTTTGAAGGGACCCTTTCCTCTATGCTTGCTTTAAACAACAGCAACAACAACAAAAAGAGAATCTCCCCCCACATTCCAGGTCATCTATTCCCACACCTGCAAGCCTTTATTTCAGTTGATTTAATTTCAACATGCCCTTCTTAACACCTCGCCTCCCACAGTTAATTCCAGATCCCTCTGGCCTCCTTAATCCAGTTTAGAAAATGTGCAAAAAGTTTGCTCTAAACCGTGCTGTGGTTATGAACAGGTTGCTTCACAATAACTGCCACTGCGCCCCGGGCAATGCAAAGCAATGCTGGCAATCCAAACAGGCACTGAAGTTGAGATTAGCTTAGTGCCATGTTACTATTTATCTTTTTCTACTGTAAAACAATATGAATCCTCCAGAAAATTATTTTCTGTAGTAAAGGTAACAAACAGCTTACTGTTTGTGATACGGACCCAGTGATTGTTACTGTAAGGAAGGGAAATAGCGTTATATGGAGATTTTAACAAAGAACTGGTACGAGCTCCATGCTGCATTTCACAAATGTGTTCTGTCAACAAGAGGAACGATGCGACTTCTCTTTAGGGATATTTGAGGCTCACACTCGAAGGAGAGTGTAGCTTACTTTACTCAGAAGAGTTGAGCATTATTTATACACAATATTTCACTATAGCACACACTGTACCTATGTTTGAAGTATGTCAAAGGATTGAATTAGCTGAGTAATGGAACAGCAAGGATCACTTTCATACTTTAATTTCTCCACTGGGCATTTAAACTTCTGTTACAAAATCCATATGTATTCATACATTGTATTTCTCAGTGAAATTGTGGTACCTAGTGCAAGTTGTCATGGATCTTACACTACTGAATTTTAGTCCTTCAGAAAGAATGTGTTTCTATTAATAAAGATTTACAACCAAATTTTGCTTTAGTTCAGTTGTTTGTTCTTTCCCTGAATGTGAGAAGTTGCGTAATTTATTATTTAACTCTTAAGATAAACAGCTGGGAACCGAGCCTTCACCAGGTCAATGTATTAGGCCACGCAGCCTAGTTGCTATGAAAATGGAACAAATCCAGCTTAAGTCTTCATGAAGAATTACTCTTTATTACTATTACACAAATAAAAAACTTGTCTCACAAGATTAAGTTACTTTCACAAGCATAAGCACTGCAATGCCAGTGATAACTCTCATTATGGCAGTACAGACTGGCTTTCACGTTGTGCATAAAATTAGTGACAACACCCTGAAATGAGCAGTGTATCTGATCTTGCACAGTCATTCTCACACATGTTTTCTGTGGATTAATCAAGTCGCTGTATAAGGTGTAGTAGCTGCCTTTTAGGATACTTTTACCAGTGAGTTTAGTTATGTAGTAACCACATTTTGGGGAGGCCAAAAGCCATGAACAGTCTGCTGCCTATGATGGCATTTTCTTTCTCTCCTCACATGTACTGAATAACTTCCACCCATCATCCAACACAGTAATCGACTTTGGGACACTTCCCACAGTATCCAGGTCTGACTAAAGCCACCACAAACTAGCTACATTTATTTAGAGAGCACTGATGCAGGTAAGGGACCCTGTTTTGATAGGAAGTTCTCCAAACAGTAATTAAACAGGCCCTAGAAAGTAAACAGGACAAGAAAATTAGAACCACTTGAGTCTTCAATCTATAGAAGTTCCCAAAATGGAGACTTCACATTCTTTCAGTGCTGCTACTGGAAAAGTCTGTCTGCAGTGGAGCAATGTTATGATCGTAGGCAGCATATTCCGATGCTCCAGTACTTGCCACTTTAAGCTGCTGAGCAGCATGTGTGAGCTGAAACGCTGCATCAGGATGAGCCGTGTCAGGAAGCAGGGTGCACTCCCGCTCCAGCATGTCTGCCACGCCTTTCAAGAGGTCCAAAAAGCCAAAGGCCAGAGCTGCCTTTCGTAAACGATTAAGTTCCTGCAAAGAAGGAAAACCTTTTTTAAAGCTACTGTAAGCCTTTACATAAAACGTGCGTTTCTGTCTTTTTTTAAAGGCAAGCTTACTCACTTAGAGGAAAATAACCTGAGTGATCAGTACAGCTGCTGGAAACTGCCCAGCTGCTCATGAGATAACAAATGCTTCAGAGCTGAAGATGATAGTGGTACAACTAAACAGCTGGTATTCCCTTGATCCCTTCCTATAAATCTCCACTCTCCCTTCTTCCCCTTTGTGCATTCAGCTATTGTACCTCCTGTTTTTGTCTGTGTCCCAGTTTGGGGTGGCCTCCAACTTAGGCTTCACTGACTGCTGCCTTTAACCACGGTGTCCAGCAAAATGTATATATATTGGTTTTTCTTCACTACAAACTGACAAGTGCTTATGTGCATTTAGGCAGGGTATTCATTCTCAAAGTCTCTGGGGGCTACAATAACAAACTGCTTCAGCACTAAGCTTACAAGGGGAACAACAATTACCTCCAGCTACAGTCTAGATTACGTATTATTATGATGTGGCAAAATGTGCCTGGAATTTTGTCTTTCTCTGCTTCAGTTGTAGAAAAAATGTAGGAGATGATGATGTTTTCAAACTCAGAATGACATCTGTGTTCCTATTCCTCTCTGATCCCTCAGTTTATTTCTGCCTGGACAAGAGCATAAAATCTGCAAAGAAGTTCACCATGGAAGTAGCAGGGATCATGAGGGGCACCTGTAAACATGACACGTCTATGCCACCCTGCCAGAGAACGTGGTGGCAGGGAAAGCAGACCCCCTTGTCTCACCGTAACTAGTCTGAAAAACAGACCCAGGATGTCTCCTTCTTTACAGAACCATGTATGTTTTTGCAGAGCCCTACAAGCCTACGCAGAACATACCACAGACACGGACAGTATGAGTTCCTCTGTCAAATGCACCATTATCACTATGGATCAAACTTGGGCCGGCCTGAAATGTTACTCACTTTATAGAAGGTTTGAGTTTTTTCAGGGAGTTTCCTTGCATTTCTCAAGATCTTCTGTACATCTGTCTGCAGGAAAGAAAAAAAAAAAATAAAAATCTTGGCAACTGCTGGGGAAGCTGCAGAAAAAATCCTCAACAATTTATTGATAAATTATCCTGACCATTGACAAGACGGCAGCTCACAAAGGCTGAAACATAACTGGTAATTATACTAAATCCAACAAACTAAGCCAGATGCTACACCGGAGACACAGCTTTCATTAAACAAGCTACACTTTCTGATTGCATTTTAACCATGATATTTTAAAGAGGCAGTGGTTATAAAAATGAAAGAAAATCAATAAAGCAATTACATTAAATGGACAAGACACACACAGACTCCACTTTGCTGGTAAGATGGCTACTGCTGATCAAAGTAAAGCATCAAGTCCAAAATCTGTATCATTACCTGGAGGCCACTTGGTTTAATCCATACGGTAACATTCTGTGCGTAACTGCGCTTGTTCTTGGGTTGCAAGGGGAAAGGGCTCTTATTGTCATCCTCTCCGTAAGGGTTTTCTTTTGCATCTGCGGGGGGGGGGGGCGGGGGGGTGGAATAAAAAGAACTTACTTAACAACTAAGACTTAGCAAGGTCATTCACACAAGGAAACACTGAATGTGTAAGAGTTATTCAAATGAGTGTGACCAGTACCTGAAATGGGCCCAAGCTGTGCCATCTTCCCTAGCCATGGAAGGGGCTCAGGACCAGGTTCAAAGAGTGACATCATGAGGTTTGATTTCTTCTTGCTATCAGCTTGTGAATAGAGCATGCCATACCACTCTGGCCTATTGAAAAGAGCAAATCCCAAAGGCTGAAAAACTTCCACCCCTCTTTGCCTAGAATTTGCCTCCTTCCCACTGTGTAGAGGCTCACTATTTGCAATTTATACAGGCAGAAATGTATCCACAACTAAAATCCACAGCTTTGCCTAGCAGTGCAGAGTTCTGTACAGAATACAGATATAAATAAGCATAATTTATAAATGATTTATAAATGAGCAAAGTAAGAGATTTTTCAGGCAAACATCCAGCTCCATACCCCAGCTGGACGACAGCCACCATGCCTTCCACTTTCAGGCTGCCATGTAATAAAACACAGAAGTTGGGGATTTTCCCAGCAATCTGATTAGCTGAATTCTCATCTTCAGTGTCATCTGTGATCCCAGGTCCAACCTCATCACCTTCTGGGGAAGAATAAAAGCAAACAAAGAGACAACATAAGAATAAATTCAAACACATTAGTTCCATTTCCATTACACCACCCTGTATTTTCTGCCATGCAAGAGTTAATCAATACTTTTGTAGAATGAACAGCTGCTAAATGAACTGTTTGGGCAAAGTAGCACTATAATGTTATATAAATATTCCACTGCATCCTACTCACAAAACAGTTATCAAAAAACTACAAATAAAACCTCAGCTTTGAAGAAACTAGAAGTGAAATGAAATGGCACCAAGAGTCTGGCAACAAACACATGTCTGCTTCTGAACCGAAAGCATCCCGAATTTAAAGTCCTCCTCTCCTATGCAATTTGTGGTCATTATGAGAAACTTACTATGTTTTAGCAGCTGGAATACAGCTGTGGTTTAACTGTTAATATCTTCTAAGGTGAAAGGCCTTGCAGAATAAGAGTATTAATACAGACATGAAAGCATATCCAGAGCTTTCATTCTTTTTTACCAAGAGAAATCTCACTTTGTCTTTGCTCCACTCCAAGGCCATGACAAAAGGAAAAGGGAAGTCCTCCTTATCACAGGCTGATGCACACAAGTAGCTGCAAGTCAGTACTATGCTTAACCATCCTCAAAGCCTACCCCAGTCATTTGTATAGATACATATATTCTTGGCCCCAAAGCGCAGCAATTAATGCTCAAGTACAACTGGGCAATCTAGTTGTGATTAAGGTCAGATTTTTCACAACAACAAATCATTCCAAGAACCAATTAGATGCAGGCATTAAATACTCATCTTGCACCACATATTTCATGGCCGATAACTATTTTTAGCTTTAAGTTTAGCATGTTCTATTAATAATGATGCTATAGGGACACTGTTCCCTCTATTAGCTTTCTAAAGAACACAGTATTCAAAAAAAGAAAGAGCTTGTGTTCAAGGTTTTAATTTTAATGTAACCACACAAATATGTCTTTATAGAGACAACTGGCATTTTGATAAAGCATAAAACCTGCGCTTCTAGTCTAAACCACCACAGACATTACAAGGGAAGCTTAAAGTAGTTTTTGCTAAAACAAAACTTGCTCACCTCTGTTAAGTGCAATGGGCAGTACCAAGTGTCTGGACAAGACAGGAGGGCTAGAAATGTCAGCTATATCTACAAAACCAACAATTTCTAGATCTGTGGGGAGACAACAGGTTTAAGTCAGATTTGGAAACAGCTGAAGTGTGTTCAGAGTCAACTTAATATTACCACTTCTTACCCCACTAAGTTTTCTGAAGCAGTGACTAGAGGTAGCACAACAGAGCCCCAACCTTGATTGGGGTGTCTAGGTGTTAATAAGATACAAACATTCATACATAATACCACGTCACTTTAAGATGAGAACGTAACTTTCATCACACACATACTGCTGTTCATGAACTGTGCTGCTAGAAAAATACAGAATTGTGCACATTGTTTTGCACACTGTACACAATCCATTGCCATTTTATGAATTCAAAAGGAGAGAAAACAAAGGACTAAACCAAATCTACTACCTTCAAACTGGCTCACAGAACCTGCAGGAATTCCCATCAACTATCTGGCAGGGTTAGCCCCAATGGGGCATGTTCCCAGGACTGGAAAGATTGAGTTGTGGTTCTCGAGTTTTATATGCCCCCTGGAAGTTTAAATGCAGCTCCATCTCATCCAGAGTTGCGGGCATTTGCTGGTAAAAGATTGAGGCAGCCATGTCCTTCATGCTCAGTCTTGCCTGATTTCCTCCCCACTTCTTGGCTGCAAGAAATGTCCTATCGGGTTCATGTCTCTCAGCCATGTGAAGGTTTTGGTGCGTGGTTTAGGACAAGCCTTTGACCAGCTCTACGCTGGCAGAGGTGTAGAGAGTACCTGCTTCGTAAACTCTTCTCTACACAAAGCATGGTGACACATGGAGTGCTCTAGCTATGGATACAGGTCCGTATGTGTATAACAACAAACACTTGGCTAAAGCCATGGAAGAATTCAGGGGCTGAGCACACCATACACTGCATTTTAATGCATGCAGAACAAAATTTCCTTCATGCCAAATTCCCATCTTTGGAATGATAGAAGGAACTCTAGGACTGAATGCAACACAAAGCCTTGCTCATCAAGACATGCTGCATGCTCTTTCTTTGCTTTTGCTATTTTGGTACAGATGCACTCATTCCTATTTAAACAGTATGCAGCTACAAATAAGAAGTGATCACACCCCAAATGAGAAATCTTTTTTCTCTTGCAGATTTTAAAAAAACCCAAATAAATCAAGGCAATCTTGGTGGCAGTAATTTATGGGTTGCAGTTCACTTCCCTGCAAAATTTTACCACTATTTTCTCCTTATTCACATGCAGGCTGTGTACATTTTGTTGATGAACACAGACAAAAAGTAAGTCTACAGGACAGATCCAGGAAATAATGAAATAGCCGGTAGAGCTAGAACCTCACAAAAAAGAAATTATCCAAAAGGACACCTGGGCACATGATCTAACGAAGTCACTCTCTTTGCACTTGCCAAATAGCACAAAGCCAGCAGGAACTCCCATCAGTTCCCTTGCAGAGTTAGCCACATTGGGGTGTCACTGAGGGTGCCAACCTTTAGCTCAGGAGCCACAGCACTCTACTGCCTGACTGGAAAAAGCAACAAAATGCATGTGGCCAAGTGCACTGCTGAGGAGCTGAGAGCAATTTTGATGCTACAGTTCAAACTTAATTCTTAAGGCAAAGCAGTGAAGTTCAGTGTATTCTCTCCAAGAAGTGTACCTAGCCATTTGCAAGCCACAGGCATGGGACATCTACAGACGTCCATGGGTCCAGTGTCCGCTAATGGGAGGGCTGAGAAAGGTTTTCTTTGCACAGTTGTTTTTAAAAATAACTTAGTATTGGTAAGAAGTGCCAGGATGACAGACAAACTATAAAGACAGAGATTTCATAAATCTCAATATTTACTTGTGCTGCCTCACCAATTCTTCTTGACTCCACTCCTAGTGGATTCCTTGAAGAAACCTCCAGAAACATGCTAGTTTGTCTCACCTGATAATACAGAGTCTTCCGATAAAGGCAATTCTGATATACAAAATGCAGCCCCTTCTTCAACACACCTCTCCTATCCTCCCTGAGGTTTATGAGGTATTCATGGAAAGCAGCCTGTGCCTGTCTTCCACAGTCCTTGCCCCTAGAAATTGGCACCCTGAGCTTTAAAAGTGCCTCTACCCTACTCCAGCCCTTTTACCAGGTACACATGGCTGAAACAGGATGACATTTTTGTCCCCTGGTGCCGCATACACCAAAAAATTACACAGTCAGCAACGGATCCTTGCAGAGAGAAAGTGGATGAAACAGTAACTATACAGGATAAGGGGTGGTAGTGAAAAGGTAGAAATCAAATGGATTTAAGTAAAAGGCAAACAAAGATTTATTACCTGTATTAATTGCTTTAGGGATGGGATCTATTTCCTCATCTATAATGAAAGGTTCTGGTCTGGGAAATACTTGCACATCAGATGTTAAGTGGCCACACTTGAGAACAGCATGGAATGGTGTATAAGCCAGGTCTATTAGCTTTCTAGAACACGATCAGTTATTATTAAGGAAAACATAATACATATCAAATGAAAATAGTTTGTCTAAAGCACACTAACTAAGCTCCCAAAACTTCTTTTTTACTACATTTAATTCAATAGTTCTAGCATTGCTAAATTACGAAACAAAGCACTATTATCACACTGACGGCAAACTAACAGTAATTCTGGAAATGAGGATCTTCTATCTGCCAGTCGTAAACAGATGCTATGGTTTGTTACAGAATAATTAAAAAAATCAGTGAAGGTCAAGACCAAAATACAGTTAACAAGATCATAAACTAGAAGAAAAAAAGGTTAATTAGAACACCCCATATCTTCAGATTTTTTGTCATATTTGTTTGGGTTTTTTACAGATGCTAACTGGAAACCTTCACAAAGGCATAATATCTACAAGTCTACTAACCCAAACATCGACTGTACATTCTTCAGGCAAAGGGGTCCATCAATGGTGAAAATTTGCCCTTCCCCATTGTTTAAATCTATGAGCCGTTCCAGGCAGTCTAAGGAATCCGTGCTTTGAAGCTGTAAAGAAATAAAGTGAAATGTTTTTGTTAAGTTTTCTTTTTGCTCTCTTTTTATTAACCAGTATGTTTTCAGAAAATATACACAACACAGCAAAAAGCATCTGATTGGATGCTCTCATGACTTTTTGTTATCTCACTCCTTTCTGAATAACCCAACATTCTTGGTCTCCTAGGAAATGTACTCCTTATGTTGCATTTATATTAGACCAGATGCAGCATTTGGCCTTGTAACAAATAATCACAGAGTATCTCGAGTTGGAAGGGACCCACAAGGATCATTGAGTCCAACGCCCAATACATTGCTTTATCGTGTTAGGTTCTGCTTTGAAAGTAGGTTCAAGCAACCAAAAATCCCAGAAGCTCTCAATCTTCCAGAGCACAGGAACGCCTTAACTAATATAACATTTTATTGGTAATGCTAAGTTTCCAGCTCCTTCAGGATAATATAATTTTTAGGAGGGAAGGCAGACATAATTATTTTTGAGTTCTTAGAGAATGTTTGTGAAAGCACCTGAACTTATCAGTAATAGAAGATTTATTTTAAACATTTTCCCAGTTATTCTGATACGTAAACAATGCTTCAATCCATCAGCCTAATCAAGAGCATCATCCTTGATAGAGACCTTGAAACCGAAATATCTATTGCATGCCTAAGTAGAAAATCCTTCTGTGATAGACAGAAGAATATAGGTGTCAAGTCAAAAGCAATGCTATTAATAAAACCTAATCTAAGGAACTTTACTCTACATAGGCTTCTTTTTAAACATTTTTATTCAACAGAACTCTAACTACTGTGAAAATCTTTAAAGCTGTTACTGAGATTTTCAAAGGTCCCTGAAGAGAAAGAGCCACCTTTCCTTCAACACTAAGGGAAGTTGGTTTGAACACTGGCTTAGAGACTTTAGGATTTTGCTCATCCACATTTCCACATAAAGGTATTGTTGTTTTAAGTGTTGAGCATCTTTGCAATAGAAATAATTTATTCAAGAATTTAATTGTAGATTAAGGAAAGACCCAAAACCCATTCAACGTAATTAATGCAGTAAAGGTAATAATATCAACAGAGAAATAAAAATTGCCTAATATTCCCCAGGGAGAAACTGACATGATTTATAAAGATTATGATAATAATGCAATAGTAATAGATAATAATAGTGCAAAAAGATACTACAGTTAAATTTCACCAAATAACTAACATTAAGCACCGGAATATCAACTAAAGTTTAAAACTAAGCACAAGAACATGGAAGTATGTTTTGTGCTGACCTGATCATTAGTACAATGTAATAAAGAAGAAGGTAGGTGTTAAAGACATCACCTCTTCGAGATTCGCCATGCACATGACATACAACTTGGATGGGAACGGGAAAGGCAGTGGAAACCGGTTGCTTTCACTCCGCTGGTTGTGTGTAGCTAGTGAGTGCCGTAGGGAGCCTCTGCCAATCCCCAAGCAGCCATCAGTGACAAGAACAACCTTGAATGAAAGAGGATAGATTAGCATTGCCAAGTAAAGACACATTTCTAACTGCAGAGGGCAACTATACACCAACACACTTCAGTAGCCTTCCTAGCAGCATGCACTTCTATACTGAAAATCCCTGCTCACACAGGGATTTCCTCCACTGAGCTGGGGAAACAACTGCGAGTAAAACTTCCAGAAACAGGTACATAAATGAGAAATTGAAGATTTAACCATTGCAATTTAAACTACGTGTATGGTAAATACACATTTTGTTTTAATTAGGCAACTGCACTAAAATTTAAATTTCATAGCCAGAAACACACCATGCTGTGCATAAACATGGCCATTTTTAAGTGTACACTAGAAGAACAGTGACTACACAGCCAAAAAAGTAGACTGCTGCTGATGGACTCAAGGACTTTGGGTTTATTTTCAGATGGAAGATAAAGGCCAACTATGACCGTTTCTTCTGCAGAACCTGGAGGGCGACCCAACTTCCACTACAAGCCACAGAAGCCATCCAAAAGGTAGTAGTAATTACCCTAACTCTTTGCAAACAAATACAGCTGCAGTATGCTCACATTTTGCAGCAGAACTATTAAAGCAAAAATACGCATTTTTCCATTCGGTTGCACGTGAAAATTCACTCCTTGTAGAAACCTGCACTAACAGGTTACACTGAATAATGGAATTATTTACACTCAGCTGAGACCCTGTCATTTCCAAAGTAGTAAAACAGCTGCTCATTCAACGCCGCACAGCAACAGCAGGCACTATTTTTGGCTGAGAGGTAAGGAAAATCAAATCCAATTGAAACTCAATGTATAGCTGCTACATCCAGATTCGTATTCTCTCTTCATCCTCAATCTCTCTCTTTTGCAGTCTTTTCAGTTACCATCTGAACTGTTGCTCACCCCTGATGTTTTTCACGATCACAAGATTCTGCACAGTATATTCCCCACTGCCTTTCATCACCCCATCACCTGAAGTTCCAGTAAAATGAGCCGCGACACAAATTGTTGAGGTCTAATCTGTTCTTGGTTTTTACATCTTTCTAGTTCTTTGCTTTGAGTGTCTGCTTTTCCGAGTGCCTTTTATCTTTGTTAGATTATGATGCACTGCCTAGACAATAAACCTCTATCTTTTTTCTCCTTAAGGAATATTGCTTGAGACATCTTCCTAGCGCACTGAGCTGCAAAGTTACTGAACTTAAATCCTAACCCAAACTGCAACAGGCTCTTAAGTGTCTCAGAAAACAGAGGGGCTAAAAGCAGACTTTGCCGTAAGATGCAGCAAATACAGAAGGCTGAGAGCTGCAAGGGCTGAATGAAGTGTGTGAGCAGATGCATGCCAAATGACTCATCAGGGAAAGAAGACAGATCAAAACACACTCAGCAGTAGTCCTATGCTGTTGCTTGAGACCTGGAACTGTTACAAGCTCTGGAAACCATCAGGTACTGGAGGAGAAAGGTTACTATTATGTGTGACTATATCCTTTCCAAACTGTGTGAGGCTCCTGGGACAGAAGATTGCATCCAGATCAAATGTCAAGCCTCCAAAACGGTACTCTTGGGCCAGATTTTATAATCCACTCCACTGCAGTAACACATTGGACAGGAAGCAGTCTAGTTTTTTGCTGCTGAATATTTTAATAAAGATCACCTTCTGTTCATATTCCAAATATATGCAAAATACTAATTCTTTGTCTTCCTGCAGCACCAGCGTGCCTGAGAGTATTTAAAGTTTCCAAATTACATTTCCATCTGCAATTTACAGGGAGTACTAAGTATACGCTAGATCCTAAGAACAGTGAAATCAGTTGTACCTGGCAAGGAATTGCTGCACCCCATTCCTGCTGGACAATATTGCAAACCCCCAGCAGCGCTGACTCTAGACAGGTTTTGTCATAATCATCCATGTTACTTAGGGCTTCCTGTAAAGACAAATGCCACTGTCAATGCTGGGTGAAATATCACTACCAGGAAACACAGAAAAGTTATTCACAGTTCTGTGGTAAGTCAGTATGTTTGCTTTGCTTTGTAACACAATGCAAAGTGCTATGTTCTTATATATGATCTGCAAAGTTAAAAAAAAAAAAAAGGAAAGAAAGATATAAGAAATAATGAACATGAGGCAACAATGAAAGTGGACTTTGAAGAAACTATAATATTATAAACACAGCTCTTTGGGAGAAAAAAAATTCTTTGCCATGTCTCAAAGAAACAGTAAAGTCAAAATCTCAAGCAATGTCTAACATGAAACATTTAGCTTAGAAAATCCTCCCAGGTGTCAGAGCAACTTTAACTTCTTAGAGATTCAGAAAGTAGGCCACAAGGAGCTTGTCTCACAAAAACTGTTTGGCCGAGAGAGTAACAGAATCCAAAACTCATATCCACATCCTGCTTCTATAACCATAAACCAGCTTTTCTCCGTAAAATGAAAACGTCACACTTAACACAGCATCGTAAGATGGGTGCTGCTGTAAAGCTAACATGCTAGAGGAGCTTGCCCTGATTCTTGGCTTTCAGAAATTCCTCAAATGAACTCTTAGGGAGGGGAAAATAAAGCAAAGAGAATGCACTGGCATTCATCTGCTAAAATGCAAACATAACAGAGAATACCTTTTAAAATCTGCGTGTCCCACAACCAACAAACCTAAAACATGGTGCCCTGTGACACTGACGCATCATTTCTTCTTGATACTGTATATGAGAACCAGATACATACGTACAATTTTTACTGGCTTCAGAGTCTTGCAGTCTTACTGCATTCATATGAAATTTCCTTCTTGGACTTTCTCCTTTCTATTTTCTCCCCACTTCCCATCACATCTGCGAGGCCTAAAATCACTTTATTCTCACTCTCGCCCTGCTTCAACTGGTACATACTCTTAAAAGCACCTTCTCTCTACCACATCGCTTGACTCAAAACCTTGCTAAATGGTCCTGTCTGCTGCATCATTTATCAAGAGCAAATCAACAACTACAGACAAAAATGTGACCATCACAGAACCAATGGCATTTTTAAGAGCTTCATCAGGCAGCCCTTTCCTCCATCCCCACTTTTAACTTAAAAAAAAACCCTCCAGAGGTCACCTGCAAAGGTACGATTTGTGAAGTAGCAAAACGTTTCCAATACATTGATTTTACCTATCCTTAAAATAAGGACAAAACACTCAATTCAAGACGTTGTGCACAAGATGATAGGAAATCACGCAATTTCACCGCAGTTTGGAAACATGCATGGGGTTTTGGTTTGGGGTTTTTTTTTAATGTAGACAGCTTATTGCTTTTCTGTTTCACGCGCCCTACCTGGAGTGTGTTGTAATCTCTTGTAAAGGGCACCATCAGCTCCCAGAGCGACGAAAACACCACCAAGGCCGTGAACTCCAGCTTGTAGTTGGTCGCCATGTGCTCAAACAGCATGGTCAGGCCGTGGACTGCCAAGTGTTTCCGCTGGTACTCCTCGGAGCCCTCCACCGACACCGGCCGTGTCATGGAGAGCGACACGTCCATCACCACCACCGTCGGCATGATGAGCTGCTCCTCTCTGCTACTGTCGCGGAGAACAGTGATCACCTGCATGGAGGGGGAAGAAAAAGGCCACACATGATCACTGAAGCCGCAGTTATGAGGCGACGCGTCTCACTCTCTCACACTGACCCCACTGTGCGGCGGGGGAAGCGACAGGTACCCTTTTGCCCCCCAAAACGTGGGATTTAGCTCAGCTTAAGTCAACAGATCTGCTCCTGAACCACACCCAGCGTATCCAACCGGCTGTACAGGCCTGCAAACGGCAAGCGCGGCCAGGGCTGCGCCTCGACAGCAGCAGCGGCACCCCGAGGGCCGCGGAGAGGCCCGGGCGCCCCAGCTGGGAGCCAGCCCTCCCTCCCAAGCCTCCCTCCTCAGCGGGGCCTGCGAGACAGTCCCCGGGGACAGCCCGGGGTGCTTCGGTGGGTGAGAAGGCAGCGAGGCGAGAGGGGGAAGGAAAACGCTGTGGCTCACCCCCACCCCGCCGTGCCGCCATGGGTCCGTCGCGGAAAGCGTCCCCCCGGAACGCCGCGGCCGAGGCGGGAAGGGGCCGGGCCGCGGCCGCCGCTCCACCCAGAGGCCTCCCCGCGGCGGGCGGCGGGAAAAGCGGTGTTCTCAGCACGGGGAGTGGCTCTGTAATACTGCGTACACTCGGGAAAGCAGTTCGGGTAGACGCCAGTATTGTGGGAAAGGACGGCCACGGTAGAACAGACAGGAGAGGAGGTTACGGGGAGGCAGCCCAGTGGGCGGTGGGCCTCGTCTCCCAGTCCTCCACCTGGGGGGGGGGGGGGTTCAACAAACTCCACGGCAAAGCTCGGGTGTACGCCTGCAAAACTGCCCGTTCAGGCAACAGTTTGCTTTAAAGCGATCAAATCCTCATTTTCCAATTCCCCTCTGACAAATCTGCTGACTGGATTTTTTATGACCGTGGAATCTGCGGCCAGGAATGTTGTCGTTTCTTCCATCGTGGAGCTGCACCGTATCAGTGCCACTCACGTGAAAGAGTTGCTGACCCCTTCCTGAGGTTGCTCTGCCAGCGAAGGGCTGGGCCCTGCAGCGTCCCTCTGCCTCCGGGGTCGTGGCGTGGGAGCTGAGGGATTTTTCCAGGAGACAGCGAGTTTTAAACCTCCCACTGGCATTGCAAAGCAGACCCGTACGGCGGCAAAGGCCAGCAGACTGCTTGTCTGGCCCGTCAGCCGTACGAGATGCCTCAAAATGAAGGTACATGCAAGTTGTCTTCTTTAAGTGACCACTGCTCCACGCAGAGGAGCGGTGACATTTACCCCCGCTGCTCTCTTCCGTAGCTGCTGTGAGAATGACACGTGTCTCACAGTTGGTGCTTTCATCTGGTAGTTTGTAATGGAGATAATCACCTGCCCTCATACTGACAAAAACATGTAGTAGCAGACAAAGATACCGCCTTCAGAGATAGACCCAAATCTATACAATACTATTTAATCTTCTTAGGGACTGCCGGTATTAAACTGGATTGGCTGTTCCTCCAGTAATATGTCCTTCACACCTGACCCTCGCTTGTATTAGAACTCCGCTAGCAGAGGCATCGTGAAAATGGGATCATTTTCATCTGCCTCTCTCTGCAACAGCATCTCCCATCTGGCTGTTAAGTATCAAAGAAGCTTCCAGCACTACACTCAACCCTTAGTACTCCTCTTCCTCTTGGACAACATCTTTGGAAGGTAAGCTGTGGAGGTTCATTTGATGCTTCAGATCTCTTATGGCTAAGACAGTCCAACCAGTGAGAAAGGAGTCGATCAGGAGTAAGACGCAATGCACTCTGGAAAAGAACTGCTAAACTTAACAGATTAGAGAACGAGGCCGATGGTCAGGTATTGTGAAAGGCTGGAGAGCTCTTACAATTGTTCCTAGCTTTGGATATGTTTCTACTTGCAAAAGTCTTTAAGCAGCTTGTTTTGGAGAGAAGTAAAAACAGTGTTTAAATACCACTGTGTGTGTATGTCTTCTGTTCTCTCTTTGTTATTCTTTTTACTCTTTTATCTTTGTTAGTGTCGTGGTTTAAACCCCAGCTGGCAACTAAGCACCACACAGCCGCTTGCTCACTCCCTCCAGGTGGGATGAAGAAAGTTAACTCTATCCCAGCCAAAACCAGCACAGTCAGGAAGGGTTATTTTCTAATAACGTGCAATTTGTTATACATATTATGCAGTTCTGCCATATGCATGTTCATGTTCTTTTTACATATGAAAAGCAAAGCTTATATCATCTATTTATCTAGGTACTCCCATGATGCTCTATTACTGTTGCCTTAGTGATCCTCCCAACTATTTAAAAGAAGATAATAATGTCTGTCTTGCAAGAAATTTAGGCTGAGTACTTCACTGAGTGTTATGCAAGAGGGTAAGTGTGTCCTAACTTGCATGAAGAGCTTATCTGGGAATGGCTTACAAAACTATGATTCACATCCAGCTCAAGCATAACGTAACGTTCCCACTCTGGGGGAAAAAAAAAAAATCCATGAAGAGCGATATTCTAAGGTAAAACACTCAACCGGTGCTGAAGGGTAAATTCTGTCCAGCCCCAAATCACTGTCTCCGTACTGTCACAGCTGCAGGCTCTGTCACTCTGGCATTTACAGTTTCTCTCCCTTTATAAATGCTGTTAAAATAATTATGCAAGATATGCTAATCACCCCCTAATAAAAGGTATGATTACAATTCTACTTTGCTGGTTCTGATTTCTATAGAAAGGCTTAAAAAGATGTAGTCATAGAAACAAACAGATATTCAGTACCCCTAGTTTTACTAGAAGCAAGTCTTCCTCCTGCTCTTCTCAAACTGAAAGAAAAAAGCTCATCATTGCTTAGTTTGTATTCTGTGGGAGTGCAAGGCTGGGGAGCCACAGAGCAGCATAGCTGGGAACTATCAAGCAGTTTTCATCCTCCTGTTGAGGTTACTTAGGTGAATAACTGGTCTGTTTGGAGGGAGGTTTTAACAGCATGATCTTGTCTTCAGAACGTCATCTTTTCTAGCAATTTAAAGTAGGTTCCTTGAGAGAAGCCATATCCTCTCCTCCTGCAGAACACTGACCCAATTGTTAGTATTACAGAATAACAACTGGACTCAAGTAAAAACACAAGCCTTAATAGCTCCTGGATATGAGCATTAGGTGGAATCAGAATTCAGCTCAGATTGGACTGTCTCGGCCAGCTCCTCTCTATATTAAGCCAAACCTGTGATTATTAATCAGCGTAGCCTCCAGTCGTAAAAAGCTCAAAAGACTGAAACCTGATCGAGAACTGACTTTACTCATTTAAGTCCATTTCTTTTTATTGAAAAATAGAAAAACACTCCCTGAGGTAATGTTACCCGCATGGTGGGAAGTTGCAGTACTTTATTTTTTACAATAGATTTTCTTTTGCAGGATTCTACACTTTATGTCCTGCAGTTTCACTCCTGATGCTTAACGTCAGCTAGAAACTCCAATGGTGGATATAAGTGCAAATTGCTGATCAAGAGAAGTCTTCAGTGGCTTCTGGACACGGCTCTGATTTTTGAACCTTTAGGAAATGCATTTACCACGGAGAAGGCGGCTACAACGGAACCGAATCTTTTTCTTGCTTGCCACAGTGTTGGTCCTCTCTCTCTATCAGCTCCAGTTCAGCCCCTCTGCCCTTCCAGCACCACGCACAGCACCCCAACCCACGGACCCTGTCAAAGTGACCTCCAGGGACCGCTCTAGCAACAAGACTGCCATAACAGGCAATGTCACAGCAGCACCCAAAATAAGGCACTGTGTATATGTGGATCCTGAGCCAACTGTGCCCATCGCTACATCACTGGATACAACACCACAGCGAGAAAATGTCAGTGAAAGCTACCCAGATGAAAAGCCACCATACGAGTCCAAAGGAGAATATCCCCAGGACCTATTCAGTGTGGAAGAACGCAGGCAAGGGTGGGTTGTACTTCACATCTTTGGCATGATGTATGTATTTGTGGCCTTGGCCATAGTGTGTGATGAGTATTTTGTCCCTGCTTTGGGAGTGATCACAGAGAAGTTGCAGATCTCTGAAGATGTGGCTGGAGCCACCTTCATGGCAGCAGGTGGATCAGCACCAGAACTCTTCACCTCCCTCATAGGTGTCTTCATCTCACACAGCAATGTGGGCATCGGTACCATTGTGGGCTCAGCAGTATTTAATATCCTCTTTGTCATTGGCACTTGTGCCCTCTTCTCAAGGGAGATACTCCACCTGACATGGTGGCCCTTATTTAGAGACATCTCATTCTACATTGTAGACTTACTGATGCTCATCCTGTTTTTCCTAGACAGTGTCATTGATTGGTGGGAAAGCCTCCTTTTACTGACTGCCTATGCCACATATGTATTCACTATGAAACAGAACGTGTACCTAGAACAATGGGTGAAGCAGGAGCTGAACAAGAAGCTAAATGCTGTGCAGGCAGCATCAGCAGAGCATATACGGAAGGTTGGTGTCCTTATTGTTCAGAGGGCAAGTTGGAAATAATTCCTTCTAGCGTAAACCACAAATTAAAACTGCATCTCCTTCACAAAGTGCATATTCAAACAAAACCTCAGAATACAGGTACTGGCCAGTAATTATGGTTATAAAATGAGGGAAATGCAATCTAGATAGTAGAGGTTCTAAGAAATTAGAGAACACCACTAAAAGGGAGTTCTACCCTTGCAATTACTAAAGATAGCAGTTGCGGTCACTTATGTACTTTCAAAGACACGCGTGGGATTTTGCTCACTAGGTTGTTGTAAAGGAATTTCAAAAAAACCACTTATGGGAACACATTGTTAGTCTGGGAACAAGATTGATTAATTCTGTGTTAAACAGAGGAAAAAAAAAACTTCTGGTAAGAGGCACTGTCCAAGCCTCTTGCAGATGAGAGATTTTGGAGGAAATTCTCTTTTGCTATTTTGAAGCTGGGTGTGTGGCTGGGACGTTGGTGATATCGCTTGTTACCCAATCTGCAGCACGGAAAGGGATCTGGCAGCCTTTAGCAACCATTGCCACCTCTACCAATCAGCATTTGGCAACCAGATCAAAATGCCCAAATCCCATTTCCATGCACTGACCACAGCTGCGTGTGCTCAGAGGCGCAATTCTGTATGCCACTTGTGCTCAGACAGGGAGGTTTGTGGCTGTAACTACACACTCCAGATTTGAGACCAGGGCCCTTTACTCACTGTCTTTTGAAGGAGGAGTTGACTGGTTACACAAAGACAGTATCTGAAGGTGTCCCCAGGGCCAATTACCCTTTCAGACTAGCAGATCTGGCCAGGACATGGTCTCCAGAACACTTGGGGCTTTGTCTTCTTGAGTGTGCCTGCCCACTTCTTCCTCCTCTGTCCCTCCCCAACTTTCCTACTGCCTCTTTTAGGAAAAATGTCTTTACTGAGAGAGTGGTGAGACACTGGAATAAACTGCCTGGGGAGGTGGTGGAGTCACCATCGCTGGAGGTGTTCAAGGAACGTGTGGATGAGGCATTGTGGGACATGGTTTAATGGGCATGGTGGGGTTTGTTGGTTGATGGTTGGACTCGATGATCTTACAGGTCTTTTCCAACCTTAGGGATTCTGTGATTCTGTGATTCTTTGTTCTCTTGACCTATGCTACTGCCAGCTGTTGAGCAGACACCACTAGATTTCAAGTTGTCCTCTGGCATTGGCATGCTTTACTAGTTACATGTGTGCCACGGGCACTCAAGTGTGCTTTGCCCCTTCTGGTCTTGGCACTCCCTTCACATAATTTAAAGAAAGAAAGGAGAAGGGGTGAGGATAATTGAAATGGTGCGGAATCAAGAAAGTGCTTTTCTTTCCTCCTCCTGGTCTGTCTTTCAGCCAGTGCTCGTGGCTGGGAGTCCTGAAAGCTCATGTGTTCTATTCCAGTGGGATACATGTGCAAGATACTGCAGCTATACACATACATCACTGTGAACATCACCAGTCATCACAAATTGAATCCCACCCTTCAGACAGAAGGAAAAAAAACCCTGCACTTTAAGTTTACAGAGAACTCTCACTAGCGTATGGTAGCATGACAGAGAGCTGCTGGACCTAACCCTTGGGAAAAATAAATTACCTATCTGGAAAGTAATGCTGATCACTGGAAAAAGATACCCCTTTGCACCTTCACTCTGCCTCTGCTGCAAAATGAGTAAGGATACAGATGTTTGGGGATGAAGTCCGGGGCTGCTTATATCTACAGGAATCAGATGGTAGAGGCCATTTGAGTCCGCCTCCAGGTACCTGCATCTTCCCTGAGGAGCTGTAGCTAGAAATCTCTTTCTCTTGGAGGCCACATGGTTTTAAGGAGAGCACATGGCTTTGGCTCTTTCAGTAGCATTCATGCATAGTCATTTGTATTAGCTGTCTCACTTTCTCACAGACAGTAGCCTGAAGAGTTGTCATTAGATCCTGAAAAAGCAGGTGAAGCGATAGTGTTCAATTGTTTTTGTTCTTGCTTGCACGCAGAAAAGCAGTGGGGCAGTTGCAGACGATGGAACAAAGAAGCCAGCAGATGGGAGGAAGCTGCAGGTAGGTCTAAGCAACTTTACAGTGGTCTGAAGTCACTGTATTTTGAATCCCTCCCCATCTCAGGTCGTGAATAAAGGTGTCAACTTCTGTGTCAAGAAACCTGGAACAAATCCTACTTTGTGCAAGGAACCAGCCATGCTTGGCACAATATCCACAGCTTACTTAAGAGGACAGCTGGCTGAGTTGTGTCCTCAAAGGAATTTTTATAAAAATTAAGAGACAGCTCAGGCTTCCCAAGTGTATTTGACTAGCAGAGTGCTATTCATTCTATGCTTTAAACAGGCATAGAGAAATTCAGAGCATGACTTTTCTTACCTGATTTCGTGGCCAGTTTTATCCCCGAGCTCCCAGAGCAGAGGCTAGTAGGGTCTGTCCTTCCCTATAGCAAACACTGAAGAGCTCATTCCTCTGCTCCTGGTTGAATTGCTGACCCTTTGTCTTCCCCGTGGCTGGCCAGCCATTGCACAGAGAGGCCTGTCTGACGTAGTGGCTGCATATGTATGGAACGTAACAGGTGTTACCTTTCTCATATGGATGCTACTTGTCCCTCTATGCACTTAACCTACCTGTACTAATTAATGTTCAGTCATTAGGACTCTGGTGTTGATTATAAGAACAGAGCACCGGAGCTTTTGAGGTTAAGTCAGGGCACCTGGCATGACTGTAGCATTACCTTGTAGCAGCTTATAAATCTAGACAGTTATTAACAAGTTTATGACTAAAAGCACTGCATGCTTTGATTATTATAATTTATAACAACATTGTGTTGATGCTGAGACCATGCGAGCCCATTGCATTTATCTAAGGACAGGTTGGCCTGCTATCTCAAGAGCGTATCTCTTGCTGTGAACAGCCATCCTGTGAACTTGAATGCAGAAGCTGTTCAAAATCCATGCTAAGGCTGCTCCTTGGGTTGGGGAGATCAGCCTCCATTTAAATGCATCCCCAGGGCAGAGGCGAACCAACAGTGGAGATGTTTTGAGGAGAAAACTGCTATTGACTGCTGCATTGTCCCTTTCCATAGCCTGCATCAGCTTTACAGCGAGGCAGCAGCTCAGCCTCCCTACACAACTCTCAAATGCGCAGCACCATCTTCCAACTCATGATCCACACCCTGGACCCCCTGGCAGAAGGTGAGTGAATGCTCCACATCTGAGGGACTTGAGTTTGCAGCCCTGAGCGCAGAGCAGTTTAATTCGGAATACAGCCTTTGTACGTTGGGGTGTTGGAGATCATCCTTGAAAGGCAGCTCTGAGTATCACAGATAATGTTGGGTGGGGGGAGCTCTGCAACGGCGGGACGTAGCCCCCCTGACTGCATGACTAGCAAGAGCAAACACATCACATTTTGACCCTGCCATATCTACTTTGCTTCTGCCAAACTGGTTGCTGCTGTGGTGGCAGCTGCTGCTTGAGGGAGGGTGAAGGCGTGTGGAGTAGCTGCTGTTGCTGGGGTCCCTGTGAGCAGTGGCAGTCACCGCAGTCCCCCATCTTCTGCTGACCCTCTGACAGCAGGAGCAGCAAACAGGAGTTACAGGCTTCCTCCGTCTCACAGCATGTCACATCTTCCTTCTGCTTCTTAGCTCAGACCTCACCCCAGCCTTGGAACAGCAGCATTCAGTACTGACTACATTTTTGAGAAAGAGCTGCTCGACCTGCCAATCAGCCTCATTTATAATGGGAAAATGAACACGGGGAGAGCTCATTACTTACACACCTCCCCAGCTGTGCACACAGCCCCTCACAAGGCATAAACCTAAAGAAGAGGAAAAAGAAGTTAAAACCCTTGAAGAATTATCATTTTCACAGAGGTTAAAATCCCAGCTGAGATCTAAAACACACAGCATCTTCCAATTATGATGGTTAAGCCAATCTGTACTTGATTTAGACCAACACCGCACAGCTCTAAAAGTCCACCTGCAACACTGCGGTATCATCACTGCCAGGTAAACTGTATCCACAGCACTTTGCAGGCAATGGGCCAATTCCCCATGGCCAAGGGCTGATCAGCTCAGGACTAAGAGACACCTTCTTTTAAGCTGCCCAGGGTGCAGAGAAGCCACATCACCAGACAGATCCAAGGTCTTTGTACACAAACTTTTAACGTGCTGCTTTGTATCGACTTTAATCCAAACACAGTGTGGAGGTTCACTTTCAAGAAATAGTGAAGCATGTTAAAAAAAGACTTTTTTTTTTTTAGATTTTTCTTTCCTAGCTCAGCACATTCCCTGCCCCTCCACTGCCCTACTTGTTCTAAAGAGATTATCTGTTGTCCATTCAAAGAGAGATTGAAGCTAAGCAGATCAACACCTCTCATGTCTATCACAAAGGTTACAAAAAGGACTCTCCAGATCAAAATCCCAGCTGCACAAACTGATTGGGGGGACAAAGGAGTCTTGATAAGGACAGCAAAACAGATAAGTGTCTGCTTTGATAGAGTTTAGTGAAGGTACCCATCATATTACTAACAGCAGCCCAACAAGAGCCAGACTCATCAGGGTTTGCTCTACTGCCCTTGCCTCCTGTCCCCCCCGAAAGGTGGTATCAACAGCACAAGAATAAACCCAAAAATTTACGAGAGGACATGCCATTGCCTCTAGCGTCAGAAAGTGCCAGACCTGAGGGACTGCTGCCCCTCAGAGATCCTCCAGCGCCTTGTCATCCTTCCTGCACCTCTAAATTTGTGCAGCATCTGCCCACCCTGGACCAGCACACGCTTCTGGGCCAGGGTGGTGTCCTCAGCCTGGTGAAACCCTGGGACCTCAGTAGAAGTTGTGGGGGCCTGAGGATGCCGACCCAGGCCAAGGAGAGTGCTCCAGTGCTGCCCCAGACGGCTCAGCCCAGAACACACTGCTGGGGGGTTTCGATGCGGTTGTAAGCCACTGGCCTTGCTGAAGAGGCTGTTGTTACCACAACTTGTGAATATTGAATAAAGGGGACTGGGGGGGCAGTTTGGATCTTCTCTGAAAGACAACTTCCCCTCTCATTTCAGCTAGGCAGAATTTGAGTTACTGTCTCAGTATGAGGCAGCCACTAGATGGGAGTGTGACCATATGTACTTAAGCAAGTCTAATATTCACAACAGGGATGATTTGAGGATGGGCTATAGTCTTTCCAAAAGGTTGTTATTTCTTAGACGCTTTGCTATGATAATACCACTGAGTTAAGGACAAAACCTCTGCCCCAGGTACATGCCTGTTCCACTCAAGACTGCTGGAACAGAGACAGCCCCATAGGAAAGATAAAGAAAGCTACTGAGATTACAACAGCACAGAACTCAAAATCAAGGAGCCAGTGTCCCAGGGGCTGTGTATCTAGTAGGAGACACTCCTTACCCTGATAAAGTCATACCTAAAGAAAAGGGAGTCTGGAGAAAAGGAATCATTTATGAATAGATTGAGAAACTGAAGTGCCTTGAGGATCTTGGCCAAAAAGATGAAGTGACTTCCCCAGGATGACTCTGAAAAAGGATTTGAACCCAAAAGGCATATCAGGACTGCAAGCTCAGCCTTTGTGTTAATAGTACTGCAGCCTTTTGGTACCCTCAGGACAGCTGCGTGCCTAGTTCCCACTGATCATCAACAAAGTCCTTCTCTTTGCAGTGTGAGCAGCGCTGTCTGCACCGGACACAGTTCTGTAATTAGGTTGCAACATAAAAAACGATCCCAAAGCAATTTATCTTTCCTCAAGGGTCCTTGTTCCTTCTTGCCAATGCCTGTAGCATCAGCACTTAGAGGCTGTGGTAAAGAACACTCCACAAAAGAAAAATGTTGACAACTATTGCTCAGCAGTTCCTAACTTAACCTACTGAAATTAGGATCTCTGTAGGGTTTCCTTCCTTATGCTGCAGCTGCATTTTGTTTGGGCAGCACAGAAGTGGTTTCAGGGCAGCAAGGGTCCAAAATGTGGAAAAACTGCCAGCACTGCCAAAACCAACTTCCAGAGGCAGAGGTCTTGGAAATAAAGCAGAAGCCTGAAATACAAACTTTGTCTCACTGTTCCTAATGCAACACCTCTTGTGTGAGACAAAATTTCTCATTTGAACAGTGGATTAAATTCAGAATGTTTATTTTTCTTCTTTGTATTAGGAAGGGATCGTTACTTAAGTCCTTTTCTCTGTCTACAGGAGACTAGGTGTTTTACTTCAGAAGTTCTAACATTTACATTGCATCCTGAATTGTATTTTTGATAGAAGCTTTTATTTTCAAAGTGCCTTTTTTTTTTTTAAATGAGGAATTTCTAGCAACTTTGGTTTTTTCCCCACTTTCTCTGAAAGTGTGTAGAAGCAGAGCATGAGATCTTTTCAGGATCTTCCAGCTAGACAAAGGGAACTGTTGGGGAATTAAAGGGAACAAGGATTTTGGAAAAACTGAGGAACCCTCTCATTTCTGAATCTCCAGTCTTACCATCAGATTATTCTTTAAATTCTCGTCGTACAGGGAAGAAGACAGAAGCCTGCTTTTACTTCTCAATGAAGAAAAAGGCTCCGGCAGCAAGGTTATCAGAGCTGTCTATCCTCAGTATGCCCCAGTTAACAAGCTAATGATTTTGGAAATTAGACCAGAATAGAGCAGCAGGCAGTGTTGCAGGCTAGACTTGAGCTAGAAGGTTGAAGGCAGCTACAGTTTCTCCTTGCTTCATTAGCGTTCAATCACTCGTTTTAAGAGAATCATGATACCAAGGGATAAAAGGAGTCATGAGATCTTTTTTTTTACTTCTACTTTTAGCCAGCAGCATCCCCAAATCCTCCAGGTTCATGCCAAATTTTAAAGAAAAAAGTCCTTCCTGCTGTTCATGTTGTAAGTTAGTCCTGTTAGATTAAATATTAGAGCCAAAGAATTAATCAAACAGAGGAGCCAAACTCAGGGTAGAAGCCCAGTTGCTACCGTAAGTCCAGCCTGGATGCTGTCAATCCATAAGACAGGAACCTTCCCGAAGAGCATCTCAGGGCCCCTGGACACAGGCATGTCCCGTGTGATGGACTTTTGGGCCAGGGGACAGAGTTACCAGCAGTGAACGCCCCAGGGACTGCAGTCCTCGCCAGGACTGAGCCCACAGGGCTGCGGAGCACGGCAGCACCCTGCCCTTGGCTGCTGAAACAGCCAGCACGCTGCCTGGCTCAGCTCATCCCCAGCACTAGCAAGGACTGAGCTGACAGATACCCTTCCTCCTCATGCTGACCTGCAGATCTGGTCAGCTTATAGCCAGCTCTTTCTCCAATCTCAGTCCATCCTGCATGAAATGTGTGTCAGAGGAATTAACACCTTTTTAAACGAGGCTGATCTCATGAGAACTGGATAGTGGCCTGCACCTAATCTGTTTATCCTGACAGAGAGATGCCCACAGGCTCTGCTCGGGTCGGCACTCACAGCTTGCTGCCTAGGTGAGGGCAGGAAGCCAGGAGCTTGAATTTATATAATCTCTTTTAGGCTGAGCCTGACCGCCCTGACCCTGCTGACAGAAGCTTTTGCAACAGCTTCTGGGAGAAGCTGAACAGAAAGATGCATTGCCCAGTGGTTAGCGGAGACGGGGAGCAAAAGGTCACTTCTTCATTGCCCTGCACTAATGGGTATGCTTGTGCTTAGCATCAGCAGAGGCGGAACGAAGCAAAGTGCTTCACATCCCCTCTAGTAGGCTTCAATGTTGACAAGGAGCATGGAAGAGAGAGGCTTTTTAGTCCCAGCCAGCCTTTCAAAGGAGAAGAGCTCATTGTTTCACCTCTGCCCAGCCATTCCGGTGTTGAGTGGAAAGCCCAGCTGGTGAAAAATGTTTGTCAGGTCCTAACAGGAATCTCACCAGAAGAGGACTCATTCCCAGAAGCCTTAATATCTGAGCCGGTCCCTGTTATTGGACATATACCAGAGTCTACTGATTTTCACGAGGTTCAGCTCAGAACGGTAGATCAGCCTGCATGGCTCAGGGCCTCAGACCTGCTATTTCTATTAACTCAGTATCATGCTGATGAATAAAGTGGCAGGGCCCTGCCCTTGAGGCAAATGACAACAGCACGTTCTGGTTGCATAGTCAACAGTACAGTAGATTAAATCAGTATGATAAAACTTTCAGAGGAAATTAATTTACAGCCCCGCACACAAGCCAAGCATAGCACGGCCAGTTCCTTGTGGCTGCTGTCCATGTGCAAACCCTGTAACCCTCAGCTTAGTCCTTGGGTAGGCAGCTCAACAGAGGATATAGATTAGAGCAAAATGAGGCTTTTCTTTGAGCCCATGACTTGTTCACTTTCAATGAGAGTAGGAGTTAAGATATTTGAGCACAACACCTAACTATCAAGACACACACACACAGTTTCACAGTCCATTGTAAAACAGTAATAAAGCAGCTCAGCTGAGCATAAGTGGCTTACAGCAGTGGAAGTCCTCGGCAGCCCCAAAAATACAGTACTGGACACTGCACTGGTGAAGATGATCTCTCGGGTAGCCTGGGCCATGTTGAAGCTGGATACCAGGAATTTAGATCAAGTTCAGCAGAGGAGACACTTGCGTATGCTTAGAGAAATCAATCATTTTCCAGATAACTGGAACGTAAAAGGTTTTTATTTTTCCTCACCATCAGTTCGCCAGGCTGCAAGCAGCAGAGTAAAGCTTCTTCGACAGCCACATGGCAGAAGGAAGGTGTAATTTTTAGCTTGCACGTAATCTAGCCTGAAAAAAAAAAAATCAGCAGTCCTTTGGGAACAAAATGATACTGCATTAAAACTCCTCCTCTGTTCTTTCTGCATTTGCTTCCTATGAAGTACAGATATCCCCTGTATTACTGAACTGGAAAGGATTTCTCTTCCCTTTAGATTCTCTTTTAAATATGAAAGTATTGGTTACACGTCAAATTGCTGGCATAATTGCCATAGTACTAAGCATTTAAATAGGACGGCTACGCTCAACTAGCAGCAGCCAAAACCTAGGGCCACAGCCAGAAAGACAACTCCCAAGTCAGTGTTGACTGCAATCCATGCAAGAGGAAAGGGGCGAGAAAGCGTGCCTGTGTTGGGGGAGGCAGGTAAAGGGGGGCTTTGCACAGCTGCTGACAAATGTATCCTTCTCATCCACAGCGAAATTTAAAGACAGGGTTGACATCCTGAGCAACATAGCCAAGGCCAAAGCAGAGATTCTCGCTGGACAAGGATCAAAACCAGAAGGTGAGCGCAAGAAGAGTCAGCGCTGTTTGCCTTGTTTTGCATTGCAATCCCTCACCTTCCCAGCACTCAGCCCCCAAGGGCTGGCAAAGAAACACTATTGTCTAACACAAATTTTCTGTTATTACTGGTCACAGATGGCTGCTATAATAATGCAGCAGAAATCAATCGATGCACGCTAACAGTGGGCAATAAAAGCCATCCCCACAGGAGTCTAGGAGTGGTTAGTGAGATAGCATCCCGACAGAAAGTGCTGCAAGGTTGTAGTGCAAATTGCCACCAGAAAGGTGGAAGAGGGGAAATCAGGCCATTACAGACAGCAGTTGGGTGCTGCTGATCTTTGGTAGACCCTGCAAGTGAGGTGTTTGTTAAAACAAAATACCTTCATTTTAGCTTGGAAATTTGGCACGTTTGCAAAAGAGCATGAAAGATTCCTCCAGAGAGAAAAGCCGCACTGACTTCGTGTCAATTCTAAGGGTCTGTGCATCCTCCCTTTCAACGGTTTTTGCTTTTTCTGTATCGCTACTGATACACAGGCATTCTGAGCCGATTCAGAGGCAGCAGCTGTGCTACAACACAGGTCTGTGCCGCCAGTGAGCCGGGAGATTTTGAAAAACGAGCAAACTTCTGTGAGGAAGGTCCCACCTCCACAAGCACCCTGCTGCAGTACAGCAGTCACCCCAGTACCTCACAACATTGGGCCTCACCTGTGTGAATGAGACCAAACTTGAGCAAAATACTGTTTAAGAAACAAGTAAATTCTTGATGCGAGTTATCAACACCACATGGACTTCACTGAACTATGAATTTTCACCCCATGACACGTTCCACAAACTTCGTTGGCGCGTAGATAGAGCTGCACACATTCCAAAAGCATTATTGCGGTGTCTCCCACTTCGGGCTGAAAGTATCGTGGGTGAATTCTCTTAAGCCCTGGTTTCAGAAATCTCAAATGGCATGCACTGAAAACATACATTTCTGAAAATCTCCCCTCTAGACTTGCTCCCTAGTGCAGTGGTGAGGCACTGTACTGGATCAGCTTACCTAGGTCAGGCTAAGATACCCTGTAATACCCCATCCTGGTACAATTCATGGGATAACACGATCCTAATGATGCAACAGGCTTGACTATATGGAGGGGATCCCTTAACCTAAATTGCAGCAGTCTGAACAGGGCCCTTGCTGTGACCGAGCAGAGAGCCGGGCACTCCCTCTCATCTCTGCTCTGTCACCCGTATTTCTACACTATTCTGCACAGAGTTTTCTGTGTTCCTCTTGGCTACGCAGGTTAACACAGGACCAGCACAGAGGACACTGCAGTTATTTCCTTGTATGTGTCAGCACTTTTCTATTTGCATTTGAATACCTACCAAATGATTAAGGATTAAAGTCTGGCAGCACATAACAGTCATTTCTCAGAAGCCTTGAAGAATATCAGTTCCCCGGAGAATGCCACGCTCTACTAGAAAAAAGGGGAAGCAAAAGCTTTACATCTTTTCTGGCTTTTAAGGATGGCTTTAATAAGATCTTCAGAATCCAGAATGAAACCAAGAAACACTCATCAGTTGTAGGTCAGATAATTAGTATTTCCCTATTGGTATGCATGTGCCTTTTAAGACAGTTTCAGACAGAAGGTCATAGGAGCACCACGGTATCATTCTATGCCAGGTGGGCCTGATTCTGCCTAGCTTTTACTAATCACAATCCACAGAAAACAGAGGGGACAAACAGAAAACCTAAGCAATCAGACTGGGTTTAACATGAAACGCCACACATTTTTGTAGGAAGCTCAAACCTCCCTGCTGATCAAGGGGAAGGCGACCACCTGACGCTAAGATGACTGAAACCAGTATTCCTTCTTATCACTTTTAGCAGAAGAGGAAAAGAAGGCACCAAGCACCGTTCAGGTAACTCCTGCCAGCGATTCTGAACCCAGCAAAGACAAACAGAAGGCAGACGCACCACAAGATAGACAGGTATTTAAATAAGCATCATAGGCAATAAGCACTCAGTCCAGACCGAACTTCACACATACTTTCCTCCTTCTCTCTCTAGAGCTTTTGGGACAGGAACCAACCCATTTCCTGTAACTGGCAACTATAAATAGGCTGTGTGTGTAGTGGTGAGATATATTAAGGTGTCGGCTGAAATATTTCAGGTTACAAACACGAATCAGGTCCAAAATATGACACCAACTGATATTGTACAGCATTTTCTCCTCAAATGACTCTTCTGAGGTCAGAGGGCTACTCTAACATAAGGGAAGATATGAGTATCCGTCTGTCCTGCGTTCATCAGTACATGATTCTGTTTTGTTTCCCTAATCCTTCCTTTCAGTTGGTGTGATGTGGCTGTTCTAATGAGGAAAGGTTTTCAAGGACAGACAGTGAATGTTTCATTTGTGTCAAAACCCTGTCAAAAAGTTGGGCTTAGTTAACTGAGACAAATTACTTTACGTAATACACAGGCGCTAAGACAGGGTACGCCTGGATTTTGTCCCACGATACCTAGACACCGGCTGTGGCTGCCCTCAGCCACATTACAAATGTGACCTCTGCCAAGGCAAGGCCCTTGTGAATAAATGCTGTGCAGCTCCTTGTTAGTGTGAAATGATACTGGCTTTTTTCTTTTTTCTGATCTACAGCCCTCTTCAGAGAGCGATACCTCAGAAGACAGCAGCTCTGAGAGTGAGGAAGACAGTGATGATGACAGCACAGATGATGATGATGAAAACGATGAGCCATTATCCCTTGAATGGCCAGAAACTAGGAAAAAACAAGCAATTTACCTTTTCCTCTTTCCCATCGTCTTCCCTCTCTGGAGCACTATGCCTGACGTTAGAAACCCAGTAAGAATCTATTGTCCTTCTGCTACTGGATTCATTAACTGAACTATAGATTTCCTCTCAGCAAGAGTCCCCAGTTCTATTTTTCCATATCTAGAGTCTTTGCATACTTGAAGCGCTGTTAACGCTGCAGGGAGTGGGACAGGAGCCCCAGATGCAGCATAGCATAGTTCCAAGGCTTAATTTAATAAACCACAGAAGACTAGCAACTACTGGTCATCTAATCAAGCTGACAAAACCCAAATACAATTAGAAAGACCAGGGTCCATACTAAAGCAACTGATTGCAGCGAAGTGTTTCAGGGGAATAATTTCCATTGGGGATTGTTAGCTTTCCTGAAGCTTCTTGATGTTTTTCTTTTCACACTTAACAGGACTCCAAAAAATTCTTTGTCATCACATTTTTTGGATCCATCATCTGGATTGCTGTGTTCTCTTACCTCATGGTGTGGTGGGCTCATCAGGTGAGGGGGTTATTTTCTCTGTGCAAACACGAGCATTTCAGAACAGGAAGATGGGGAGAGAGGGAGCAGTGTCACTGCGGCATTTTATCTGATGAATTACAGCTGCAGTCATCCATCAAAACAGTAGAAACTTTGTTTTGTTAGAACCCAAAAGGGAATTTTCAATTTCATTCTTTTCGATTTGACAAAGAGTCCTTCTTTTTCAAGAGCTTCCAAGGGAATTTGTGCATCAGTGAAAGGAAAAGTGCCATCAAGATTTATCTTAATACTGCCTTTTCATTGATGAATGCTCCTGTGCAGAACGTAATTATCCCTTACCTAATTAAAATTCTAGGAAAATACAGGTTCTGATTCTGGAAGCTGCTAAATGATCTCAATTCCCATTGCCTTAATGTTCACCTGGTATTCTGGGAAATAGTACTTCACATCTTGTAGAATCAGACCCACAATTTGTATTTAGTGATATATTGCACACTCACAGTATAGATGATCAAGCCATAAATCCAAAGACTGTCATTTCCCACAGCGCTCGGATCATACATAGCTGACGTTGGAGAGGTGGAAGACATCCAGGAGAGGTGAACTTGGGACAGAAGAGTTGCGCTGTAACTGACTTGACCTTGCATAGTCTTGGCAACACTGTGCTCAGATGCCCTACACTATAAAGCAAATCTGAGATCAACATACACTATGAAATTCAACTTTTTATCCTACAAAGCAGAAAAAAATGCTACCACATTTAAGGGGATTAAAATATTTTAACTCAAATATGTAATGAAACCTAAAAGACTGCACAGAGCAATTAAATTCCATGTTCCAAAACTAACAGCCCTACCCTAACAGACTTTCTTTGTGTTTGTTAGGTTGGCGAAACAATTGGGATATCAGAGGAAATTATGGGGTTAACCATACTGGCAGCAGGAACATCAATCCCTGACCTTATCACCAGTGTCATTGTTGCACGGAAAGGCTTGGGTGACATGGCTGTCTCCAGTTCCGTAGGCAGCAATATCTTTGATATCACTGTTGGGTGAGTATCAGTTCAATACTAAAAGATGCATTTCTTCTGAAATACAAAGCAAGCTGGTTTTATTCCGAACAGGGTCTTACTTAACTGTATTTTAGCTGTAATTAAATGAAGGGCAGCTGGGCAACCAGTTGCCTTTTTTAAAAACCTGACCCACTCGGAAAGACAGATTTTTGTAACTTAGTGCAGCAGAGCGAACATTAAGTTGCCTATTTCAAGTCATTGTTCTGCAGCTTAAAATAATGGTAGGTAGCTGAAAACAGAAGCACCACCATCTTCACCTAATTCTGAACCAATAGAAAATTACCGATTTTCCAAGACAAAAATGCAACAAATCTTTGGCTAACATCAAAGATTTACAGACAGGATACTGATCGAGTCACTCAGACGTTCAGATCCTACATGATCAACGCTCAGTATCTATGCCTGTATCTCTCATCAATAGATGCATCAATCTCATCAATAAAGCATAAGGACTTACCTCTTTATGGCAGCATGCTGAGACACGTAATTCATCAGTATTATTTTAAAAGCCCTTTTAGATTCTTGGATTGCATGATGATAGTGCAAGTATTACCCAAATGCCATTTTGGACACGAACAACATCAGTTTTAGATTTATGCTGAGTTATACTGAATGCAATCATGCATCTTTTTTCTGTAACAGTTTGGGAAAATTGCTTAGTTATGATGCAGAAAATGAACTGCCTTAAAACATTTATTGCAACTACTTCTCCTTTACTTGCAGTTTGCCGGTTCCTTGGTTCCTTTATTCCGTCTTCAATGGGCTCAGTCCAGTTGCAGTCAGTAGCAACGGTTTGTTTTGTGCAATTGTTCTCCTTTTTCTCATGCTCCTATTTGTGATTATCTCAATCGCTGCATGTAAATGGAAAATGAACAAACTACTGGGGCTCACTATGTTTGCTCTTTACTTTGTGTTTCTGATCATCAGCGTGATGTTAGAAGACAAGATAATATCCTGCCCAGTATCTGTATGACATTTGGACACTTCAAGATGTACGTCAGCATACACCAAAATCAAAAGGGGTTTAAGGTAGCAATTGTTCTACTGAAAAAAGCAACCAGAATTATAACAAACTTACTGAGAATAAAATATCTTTAATGTACTAAAAAAATAAAAATAAATATAAAATGGTATGTCAGCCTCTACTGTTTTTCTTTAGGATCAGAAAAGATCAGATAATGAAGTGACCAATATCAAATAACATACACATTTAGGCATTCATGGAAAGGCTGATAAGATATAGAAGCATGAAGTTTTCAGTACGGCCGATCCCCTCAAGTTATTCTGTGCTGAAAATCAGCTCCATTATTTACTCATTATAGAAATATTTTCAGGAACACACTCTGAATTACATAGTAAACTGCTCAAACTCACTGAAATCAATGAACTTTACTTCAGTGGGAACAGAACCAGACATATACAGCTTGCCCTTACAGAACTACTCTGCTTAAAATTGTTGGGAGGACACACATTCTACATCTCAGCAGTGAACTCCCTCACATAGCGTACACGCAATGAACACAGCGGTTCCCGAGGTTTGTGCTGCAGCTAGTTTGCCATGACTTCCCCTAGGGCAGAGGTAGTTTTCATCCTTGCAGTGAACGTCACTATAAAGCATCTACAACTGGTACTCCAACACATAGCTCCAAGAAAGAGTACAGGGAACACGCAATGCACTTCAGAGGGAATGCTTTTTGCTGGCCCTCTTAAGACTGTGGGAAATTGTAATACTAAGGTTTTCAAGGGAAAAGCAAAGCAGTAGAGTTATTTCTGCATGCAGAAGAACACAGGATTTGAGAGTTACACAGCAATCCTGAAAGCTGTCCACATGGCTCCTTTTAAATCTGTATCTGATCTTGCGATTCAGTCCCTAAAACTTACAGTAAGTGCCACCAATACAAGCGTGATGTCGTATGGATTTACATCTTACTGTAACAATACTAAACAGATCTGGGGTTAGACTACCACATTACCACTAACAAAAACTAAAACCAGGAATCAGAAATACTACAACAAGAAGTTGAACTGCTTGAGTTTTGTTTTCATCCTGACACTAATCTCTGAGATTTACAATTATTGTATCCAGCACTAATTCTTGTTGTTAGAACTGCCTTCTACATAACCACTACAAAAAAAAATGCCACTGACATCAACTATCAACAAACCTGAAAGGTTTATTGTTAACAATGCCTCATGTGAGCAAACAACGTAGTTAAGAGTTGCAGACATTTCTGTCATTCTAATCCATCTAATAAAATGTTAATGAAAAAACAGAAAGATTTTAAGCTTTTTATTGACTCACTGTAAAACTTTTTTCGGATGAGACAGAAAAAAACCTTAACATTGTGAACACTGACTTGCATATTTTAAAGGAACTACAAACAAAAGCAAACATCCAACATACTGTTTTTTGGTAAATAAAATTTAAACATTACATATTTACAAATCTACAACCATTCATTTAAAAAGTGCTGCTTGCAGACTAACAAAGTACCATTTTTAAATCCCAGTCAGATAACATCCAGAAATACCCCTCTCTATTATTACTATTTGCATCTCCCATTTGTTATACAAAGATTTTACAAGCAGGAATTTTCTTTCTTGGGGTATAAAATCATTTAATTCGCCAGTGGAAGTCTAATTCATCAGGCTGTAACTGTACCAACAGCAAAGCTTTTCAAAAGGGGAAACAGTTAGTAGTGTCAGAGAAACAGCACAATTTCTATTCACATTTCAGCATTTCATCTCCAATAATTATTCCAGTGGAACCATAAGTAAAGCAAAATATATATTGCACTGCAAATGTAAAACCTTTGTTTAAGGTTCTTGACATAAGCATTATTTAGTACACAAAAGGAGAAAATTCAGTTCATACAAAATTTTAAATTGAAAATATGTCTCAAATATTTTATTTATCCATCTTTGCGGTATTGGAAAATATACTCAAATTGCTTTTCTAATAAAGGACAGTGAGATTTGAAAACTGTTTCAACATTGAATTGTACGATGCTTAAAAATTATCCACCTCAGGACCTACATTTTGAACATTATGACTTGAAGGAGGAGAATTTCCCACTTAAAGCATATCACTATTCCAACTATATTTTATTATAGTATTTCTACAGTGGACTGACTTGTAACAGACTTTATAAAACAATTCATTACGTATAATGATTTCACTTGATGAACTACTACATGATACAGTAATTTAAAAGCACACCCAAATAAAAATCAGCAATGCTTCAGGAGTGCCACTCTGAGGATGCAAGACGACAGTAAGATTGTTTGTCTCAAGGATGCATATACGATCCTTTTCATGGTACAGTATATACTCTTCTGATAATACTGGCAGGGCTGTTGATATTTGAATGAAGTGGCAAACTTGCTGGCTTTGTAAGTCTGAAGACAGTTGGAAGTACTTACAACTAAGCTGCGACTAGAACAGAGAAAGTGGGCCAGGTATTACAAGTGTTGCACCTATTCCTCTGCTAGCACACACAGTCTGCAGTGTTATGTCCTAGTGAGAGAGAGGTGGTCAGAGACAAGGCTCAGTCGCTTCTGTCAGACTAAAATAAGAAGTGTGAAGCTTGCTTCATAGCTCAGTACCTCTAACACACCATGGCAGCTCTGGAAAAAGCACTTGCCCTCCTTCATGGCTTGAAGGTCCTATAATACAATGGCTGCCCCAAGCATGAATGACAGGGGAAACAGAACTGCAGAGAGCTAGGAACACTACCTTACACACAGCACAAACACGTATGAGTTTATATACACAGCAGCTGCTGTATGCAATGTTTACTTGGTAAATACAGTGTATTTACTGTACAGAGCTGAGCATACATGCACACTAATAGGTACTTACAATGAATGTTAAAAATAACCTGCTGCTTTTCACAATAGTTCAGAAGAATGAAGAGGGTATGTACCCACCCTACACTGATATGCTGTTTACCATTTACCTAGGTGAAAAAAGTAGCTATATTTCATGCATGAGGAATACTTTACAGGTGTGGCAGTACAAAAGAGACCATCACAAATTGTTAAAATAAATTAAATGTGAAAAATGTTGGTAAGTGTAGCATTGCTAGCTCCACCTCAGGGTGGGGTGATGCTTTCAAAAAGGTCAGCTACATAATTAGCAGCAAATTAGAGAAGAGGTATTAACCCAATGAAAGCTGTATCCAACAAGACTGCATCTGGCAATTATCATCAGCATATACCTGCAGCTCTACAAATTTTAAATCCTTTCTCCTTAGGGCAGCATCTTACTACTTTACATAGGTCTGGGAGGAGGTTACAGAGAGCTTCATAGCAGCATTACTTCTCATTTAAGCCTCTAAGAGGCTCACTATTTCATTTAATAAAGTGAATGTGAGCTTTAAAGTTTATCTCCTTTCTGCCTAACTAAGTATTGCTCTACTATTACACTTGCAAACTAAAAAGATTTTTAAAAACGCCTGCTGGTTGGCAGACCAAAATACAAAATCTAATGTAACAGCTGAATATTTAGAAGTGTAACAACAGCAACAACTAAGAGAAATTAGAATTGGAAAACCATTAAGAATTCTTAAAATAAAGCTGTTAAAGCATGGTTTAATTTGTTTACGGTGTTTTATACAATTCAATGTCTATTCTCCCACCTCCATACAAGACTTCTGATACTTTCCCTGTAGCCTACCTTCTAGTGAGGAGTTGCTATGTGACTGAGAGCACAGAACGTTTTAAATTTCTGGAACAAGAAAACATGAGTCAAAAGCCATGACTCCACCTCAAGGACTAACATAGCATTTTTCTTCACAGAAAAATAAAAAAGTTGTTTTGCCTGTGAAATAGAGACCAAACATTCCAAGTACATTTAACTACGCACAATATGCTCTAAGAAGTTACATTCCCTATATATTCCCTGTAGCAAGTTTGCTGCATCTACTTTAGTTAAAAGCTTTGGATTAGCATTATGTACGTGCCGTATTTAGTGTGTTTCAAACACATCCACCAAGACTCTGAACACTGCATGTTTATGAAGGACTTCTTGCAGGCTGTTATTTGCTTTGTATTACATCTGTAATGAGGTCACATTAACAAATGCCAACAGCTGAGATGGACTGATTCCATCACGTAATCTGTAGGACTCTTCAATACGGTTTCTCTTTACTAGGGAGTGGGGAGTGAAGGGAACAGGAGAGGAAGAGGAGGTTTCTACAGAAGTGTTTTACAGAGACATCAGTGTGTACACTAGTAGAGTTTTACAGAATTTTACCATACCTTCCTTCTGATTGCTGTGGTAACACGTTTTCCACATGTGCGTGAGAGAAATCCTGTATCTAGAGTACTGTCTAGGTGAAGGTTAACGTTTTATACTCTGCTTTAAAAACAAACCACTCTTCAAAAAGTAACTAGACAAGTTACTATAAATAGCAGTGTACTGCAAAAAAAATAAGCACTGTATTGCTTATGCAGCAAGTCCATTTAAAATTCACTCCAGTAATTTAAAAAAATTAAAAAAATATCAACTTACTATAAACAATTTAAAATATGTATAATACAACTTTGTATGCTCTTCATAACATCATGAATATTCTATGTAAACAATAGATTTTGAAGAATTCACTTCGCTCACATTAGTTTCAGTGCATTGTTTCTGTCCACCTGTTACTTAATTTTTTTTAAGAAGGGAACTGTAATATGTTGTCCCAAGTTAAAGAACTGATTTTGTTTAGAATCTTCCTTTCTACATACTGATGTGCAGAAAGGACAAGGGACAGGGAAATAATATTCGGCCCATTTTTCACTCTGTCCATTTCCACAACTGTAGATAGGCCTCATTTTTCCAAGGCCTTCTGCCACAGTACATTCGTACATACGTTTCTTGAACACTGAAGACTGAGATGTTCCTTGTAACTGAAGTGGTTATTTTACACAGGTATACATCACAGATATCACCCCTTTATCTAGGAATATTTAAAGATATGGTTCTCCAAAAATCTTTCTGCATTCCATCACTCCAGTACTTGGTGGTCTATCACAATTATGAGTATTCTTCACTTGACTGGCTGTGAGACGATCATAGGCCATTTTGTACTCTCTGTCAAAAGCATCTGCAGAAATAGAAAGGTAACTTCTACGTACCATGTTCAAAAACACAACCCAAATACAATGACAGCTAGTACGCCTATCAGCAGAAAATAACCATAAAGTCCTTTTTATTCAGCACTTACCATTGAATGGCACGCATCTAATCTACAGATTTTTTGGTTTTTTGAAACTGAAAAACTAGTTTGCATACATTAATCATCAATGCTTATTTGAATAATTTATAAAACTTACCTATATCAATGTTATCTCTTCCTAGGGCAACAAGTGAAAGAAATAGTATTTCTCTGTAAAGGCTCCTGAAATTGTAAAAACAAATGTCAATTTATATACAGTAATAATATACCACAAGACAATCTATATTAAAAGTAGGTTGAAGCATTTAAAGATAACTTGTTTTTAAGAAGTGGCATTTTGAGCATAATTCCTGACTGCCACCTCCAAAATGTTGCCATTTCTGACTCTGGTGAATGCCCTGGACTGCCCACATACAGACATCACTTATGGCAGGTCCTCACGGTGTCCACTGATGTGCTGGAAGTTGCGCCAAGTGCATGCAGAGTGAAGCATGCACTTAAGGCACTCAACCAAATTCCACGAAATTTGACAAACAGGTAAGGAGCTTGCTTTTCTGCATTTCTACATTATCTTGAAAAAGTAGGCAGACAAACACCTTGTCAATACTCCAGCTGTTGAAAAGACTGCTATATATTCTATTATAATTAGAAAATCTGTAAATCCAGGCAAGAAATATAAATTCCTAGGAAATAATTTTCACTAACTAGACTGCTAATGGAAAAAAACTTCGTAACTTTGAGACTTAACCTCTCTTCTTAGCTCCTCTTCTGTTGTCTACTGGAAACTTAAAAACAAACAAAAATCCACCCATGCACCTTAGGAACAAGTGTAGGTTTTTTATTTAAAAAAACAACTAATATATAAATACCATTTAGTAACAGAATATACACACATATACACACTCCCTACTTGTTTTCCCATCAGTCAGAGATAAGAAGAAAAAGAAGTGGCTGTAAAGGGGAGAGGAAAAAGTGAAAAATAGTTTCTCCAATTTTTTTCCAAAGTAAGTTTGTGAAAATTATCACAAAAAAGAATAATATTTACCAGACTGAGCGATAAATTTGAGAACACTGCAGAAAAACAGCTCTTTAAAAAACACACTATGAAAATATAATTCATATTACAATAGCCTTATTGCTGTCCAACTTCGCTCTAGTTAGGCATGTTCGTATTCTTACCGCTGCCTTTTAATATGTGGCCATTTATTCAATCTCTCCAATATTTGACTCATTGGTCCGTACACATCATTCATCTTAATGCTTTTCACCATACTTCTCAAGAGCTCCTGGTTAAAAGAGTCGTCATCTTTTTGCAATAAATGGACCATTGGGTACTTCTGGGCTGAAAAACATTAGAAATGCTGTCAGAATAAATATATTCTTTGCATAGAAATTTGTTTAAAAAAGGTGGGAGGCTACACAAACTGTGAAAACATTGACATATATGTAGCAAACAAAGAACAATAAACATCAAGTCAAAATAATATCAACATAAAACAAAAAGCACATAGGAGAAAACTCAACAGCTGTAATGGGTCATGAGCTATTTTCAGGCATATGATCCAACACCGGCAACAAAATTCTTAGTAAGCAAATTCTAAAAATAAGAAAACAAGCTAAGTGGATGAACTGTCAATATAAGTTCAGTGTATCACTGAAACATATTCCCTCTTATTCCTCCCTTCCCAATGAAGAAAAAGCCACTGGAGATACTGGTCAATGATTTGAAACAGATACGCTGGAAAACTAAACTTGTTCAGGCAGTTTAACGCTAAACATACAACCCACCCTCCCTCCCAAAACAAGTCACACAAACTTAGAATAGCAACACCAAACTTAACACTCACTCTCAAACAAAAGAGTGCGATTTTGACCTGCAAGACAAAAAGTAGTATGATCAAAAATCAGCTATGTATCTTGCGTGAACTATCCACAAATACATCTTTTTTCAAAACACATTCTTCAGTTGCTCAAAATGAAGTTCTTTAAGAAAAACATCGAAAAACACAAGGAACAAAGCTTACTCTGAGCATTCCACAAAATATACAGAGGCTGCCTTGGATCCTGATGCAATTTCATATTGTCCCATAGCATCTGAATAAGAACATATTTACTGTCCTCTGACATACAGTTTCGCGGAATCTGAACAGGAGAATGCATACATAAAGATATTTTATTACAAAGTTATGACAGAGGACTTCTGTATTTAAAATATACCTTCACATCTATGGGCCTCGTGGTAAAAAGCTTTAATATTAAAACTGCTGTAAAACCAGAGAAAGCTAAATCTGAGCAGAATGTCAGTGACAAAGCAAATGAGTATTTTGTGTATCTTCCTACAGTCCTAAAATCATAAATTCCTCCTCCTTCTACTACTTAACTAGTCATCAAACTGCGATAAAACCAACTAGAATCTTATCTTCTTTGTAACTGAGGATTGAAAATTACAGTGTGACTAATAAAAGCTAAAACACTTACCCCACACAAGTACTGCTGAGCCCAAATTCCGGAGTTACGCACATTTTCCTGCAGTTGCCACATTCTTTACCAATTCAGGACTGGGCCCAGCATATTGTACGACACGTTTCTAAGGGTTATCTAATCATCTAGTGACTTCCTATATGGGAAAACAAGCATTCCTCATATGTCAATATTTCCTATCTGATTCCATACCTTGGAGTTTTTATTACAGTGCTCAGAAGAAAGTATTAATCCTGGTAAGTTGCTGGGCAAGTCCAAGCGTCTGAAATACCACACCAAATTCCAGAACACAATAGGATGATGATCTACAAAGTCCGCCACTGTTATTGCATGATCCCCTTCATTTTCAAGTAAGCTCTCAAGCTCTTTCCATACCACTAGAGGACTGAGATAGGGAACCGTTATAGGATCAGGACTAGGTAAGCGCCATTCTAGGCCTAAGGAATCCTACGGTAAAAAAGAAAAAATGTTATTAGTTGGAATGCAACTATCTTTACAAAGTCTTATAAACGCTTTTGTTCCCTATGAGAAACACCAACGTCTAAAAGCTACAACTAATATTAGTTTAAATAATAAAACCTAGTATTTATCATAATTTGGGACGATTAATCCTGTTCTCCTAATTAATGCTGTGTCACATTTCTCTAACCAGTCACACACTTAAAATGACATTTAAGGTAGAAAAACTACACACTGTTGGTCCTTGCAAAGTAGCAGGCAGGCTACCAGTAGGAATGATATGGCTGATCTTCTGGTTTTCCTTCTCATCTTCTTCCAATGGACCAAAAGTACTGATACTCCTTGCTACAGGGTGACTTGTACATTCTGACCCAGAGGTATTTTTTCTTCCTGAGGGGATCTGGATGCTTCTGGCACAAATGTTGTCATGCTGCTTAGATTTGCTAGGGGGTGGGGGGAAAAAAAAAACGGTTAAGAATCTCAGCTTTTCATTTTACTCTGAGTGCTCAAACATGTACACAAACAGACAGAAATAAACTGGAAATAATCGACCCAACACCTCAAATTCTACCTCGTCAGCCATCACATTCATTCATGTTACAGTGCAAGTTTTATTCCCCCTTGCACTGATAATGAACACAAACATCCTAAAAAGAGTTCATAAAATTTGGAGAAATACAGATGCCTACATGAAATTTTATTAGGGATTAAATGGTAAACACCACACTGAAAAAGCATGATGTGGCCAACTCAGATAAGGGAGAGGCAGTGAGGAGATCCTCTCTCAAATCAATTTCTTCTCTTCAGAGAGTATCTTCTTAAATTTATTTCTGTTGATAAGGAATACATGCATATCCCCAGAGAACCTGAGTAATTTCTATGCAGAAAATGCAAGTTTACCTGTTTGAATTTATATCCTCTTGAACAGACATTAGAGATGTAGCAAGGCCAACAGTAGCTGCAGTGTTACAGGGCTTCCCGCTCTGATTTGAAAAAAGTGATGGGAACTGCATGTTTTCTGTAGAAGGGCTGGCCTTCAGAAAATAACTGCAGGGAAAGCAAAAGGTTAATATTATCCAAAAAACCCAAACATAAACCACTTCACAATTATGAGCAATGAAATTGAGAAAAACTCAAATGAAGTTATTACCGTCCAGGTCGCCGAAGGTCTCTGATTTCTATGCTTAAAAAAGGCAGAAATAAATTGCCACAGAATGGACACGTGGTATTGAGATTTGAATCATCTGCTGTCCAACCTGCCATGATTTCTTCATCATGAACCAAACAGTCACAAGTTCGACATCGTGAACAGCTGGAGATGAGGACCTGCATACAGCAGATAACAGAACTCCACTATAACACATTCTCAAAACTGCTCTTCTTTTACAAAGCAGTTAAAACTATAGCCAAAATCTTTGCCACGCATCTGTTCCCAGGCTTTAGGTTGGAACATTTGGGTTTAAACTTATGGATTTCAGAACAGCTATTAAATTTTAAATCCAAACTGCATTAGCAGACACCTGATATGGTAAATGACTGGAATGAGCATTGTCTGAAAAATTTATTCAATGCAGGTCTTTGCTACAATAGAACAACTAGACTGGGATCTGGAATTACGCTCATGAAATGAATATACTTTAGCTAAGTGGGTTAGGTGATCCTTTTATGGCTTCCTGGAGTAAAACCAGTCAGTTTATGAATAATATTTTTATTAAAAATAACATGTAATTTGTAATCTGTTTGCAAACATAATAGTACAGGAAAATTTATGCAGCTACATAAATTATTCTTAGAATTTAAACACTCTTCTGTAGTGACTGCCAGTATAATAGAAACAGAAGAGAAAAAAGATGAAAATGACCAGTCATTAATCCAAATCCATTGAAACAAAAAAAAAGAGCCACCCAAAACCAGTGTAATAGTGAAAAGCAAAATGATCTTACTAGAAGCTACAACAAGAAATAGCCAGTTATCTATCCTATATTTTCAAACGTATAGTGCTACTTAAGACTTGGTATTTTCACTTTAAACAAGTTTAGCTGCGCAAGGGATTTAGATGCCTGAATTCAATGGCATCCAATTCTCAAACTCTTGAGAACTGCAGCTTTAAGGACCAAAGGATGTGACTGCAATAAAGACATTTCTAGAGCAGGATTTGAAATGAAACTTACTCTGTCACAGAAATATTTGTCTATCTTTCAGTGGATTAGTTTTAAGCTTTGAACTTTAACAGAGATTCAGATAGCATTTATATTTAAAGACATATGCTTTTAGCATCTCAGTTAAAATCAATAAATCATCCTGTACCTCCATAGCGTAGTTCTGAAACACACTGGTACTACTTGTACTGCACGAAGATATCAACTCTGATTTGTCAGGTAAAGGGAACTTGGAAAGAGAACCTATTAACAGAAGAAACTCAAAGTATTAGTTATATTCTGAATATATATTTTTAGTAAACTGTTTTTCTGGTCAAACGATACTGCGGTTATAAAATGTGTGAAGGAAGATGCAACAAATCAGATATACTCAGACAAGAAAGAAACGTGAAGCTGGAGTGCAAGGCTGCCATCTGCCCAGCACCAACAACGGCAAAAATAAAAAAATCTACCAACATAGAATTTCCATATGTTCAGTTTTCTTCTTTTACAACAGTTGGTAGCTTGGAAACAAATTTTACAGATTAAGTAATTCATATCCATGCTTTCTCTCTGGACAAAAACTAGGAAGGGTAAGAGATACTGCTTGTGACTGCAGATATCCCTGACCCTTCTCTTCGCCACACTAAGCAAGCCAGGCTCCCCTCAGCCTCAGGATGCCCCAATCCCCTGGCCACGATGGCAGCCTCCACTGCCCCTCTCCAGTTCCTCTACATTCCACAAACTGGGGAGCCAAACCTGGGCATGCTCTTCTGCGTGCTAAGTGGAAGGATCTAAGTAGACAGATCTTCCTTTCATCCTGATTCTGCTCAACACACTGTACTCTACAGTGACAGTAGTACTGAAATTGATACAACAGTCACTACCAGTTATCCCAGTAGTACTGAAATTGTTACAGTCACTACCAGTTATCCAGCGCAGATCAGGAAAAAAAAAAACAAAGTCTGTCTGATAATCAGCTTCAACAGTGGCTTATAGAAAATAATAGCAATTTTCCAAAAAGGATTTTTACTACTTTTATAAAACAAAATCAGACTAATAAGTTACCATTTAGATGGTAACCATAAGATGATTACATGAATACTGAAGGACCTAAAGGGTCTCTTATTTGCATAGCTGTAGCATCCAGAAACTTACTCAGGGACAGGATGTTACTGTGCAAATTATTCCAGAAGAAAGAACAGCCAAATCAAAGTTCTACAATAAAAATATCCATAGGTATGGACATATCTGTATGAGTAATAGTTTGTAGGAAGGAAGAGAAAAATTTACTACTTCCACAAAAAGGACTAACGGGTAGGATGATCCCAAACTGAGAATTACGGAAGAACAACTTCTAAAACGGGAACATTTTTGTTCAGATTGATGAATGCAATGCAAAAAGCTATCTCCTACCACACTGGTCAAATTGTTTTGATGAGCCATCATGGGAAGCTGAGCTTTCTAGGCTTGTCCTGCTGAGGCCAATTCCCTTAATTTCTGATGTGGTATTCTCCTGAGGAGAAGCACTTTCAAAATCATTGCAGACATCTTCATCAGTTAGGGAAGTAGATTCTGAGTCCAGAGCTCCAAGAGATGAAACACTTGCTCGGTCTGAATTTTGATCCTGAGAGAAGAAAATGAATTCCACTGAGAAAAGGAAAGGAAAAATATTTCTCAAAGTAAGAGGCAGCCTTCTTCGTCTCAGTAAATTTAAGGCATGAACTTCCCTCCTTGGAAAATCATTCAGCTCAGATCTGTATTCAGAACTGATGTGAAACAAGGCAAGTTTCACTTAAGGTTAAATAGCTACATGAGGATTCTTTAAAAAAGATTCTTCTAATAAAAATATCAAATGAAAACAAACATTTTAATCCCATAACTTTTTCTCACCATTGCTACAAAAGTTGTCAGCAGCCATAGGAATACATTAGGATAGGCAAGGCACCATTAACACTTCAGTTAATTAGTCTCAGATTGGTTTTAAGCACATTAGGACAATACACCAACAGCAAACTACATCTATTTTCACTCCCAAGGACTGGGAACAAAATGAGTTTTGGTTTGAGTTAGTAGCAGCAAAGAACATTCCAACCAAATGATCTCAGTTCAAAGTTAGCCTTAAATCACTTTGGTAATCAATACAAGCAGATTTCCTTTTTTCATAAAAGCAGTAAAGACTTAAAAACATTATTGTTTATTTAAGTATTTTTTCCTGAAGGTAAATAAGGTAGGGCAGAGCAGTCTTCTCTGCCCTGTCAACACACTACGCTATACTTATGTTTTCCCATTAAATATACTCTGAACCCATGCCAAAACAAAATTGTTTGATTCGGGACAATAAAATGAGGGTCCTGGCAATTCAAACATGATTAAAACAACTTAATGCACATAATCTACCATGATGCATGTCGTTCAAATGGGGGATTCATCACAGAGGAGTCAGTGATTAAACCTTTACAAAGCTTTTTCCTTTATTTATAGGAACCTAGGTTTTGTGGGGGGAAAAAAAAGAAATTACAAAAATTTACCTTTGAGGATGCAGCATACATTGCAAATTTTGAGTACCATTTGCTAGCTTTCTCTGCAACCCCTTTTCCAGCAGAAAACATGCTGCTTTTTAGAACATCAAACTTGGGTGTTAACAGCGTATCCAAGTTGAATGACGGTGAAGACACAAGTGTTAATGCACTGGTTGCATCCTGTGGCTGTTCCTTTGCTGGACTGTTTGGGGAATAAGCTGGGGATGACCAAAGCCTGTCTCTTGGCCTTTCTTCATTTTTTGCGTGGTAACTCTTGGATTTGGTAAGACTGGCTGGCCTTGGGGAGTTCGGGGGAAGGCTGGACCTCCTACAGGGTTGGATTACTGTTGGGCTCTTTTTATTAGCATTTCTGTCATCATAGGGTTTTTGCAACTCAATGCTTGGTGCACGGCTTGACAAAGGGCTGCTCATATTGTTCATGTACATGACTATTTCTTCAGCTAAATCTCGTCTTGCAGATGGAGTAGAAACACTTCTGTCATCATCATCCTCCTCATCCTCTTTCTGCTGTTCTGTCTCTGCAACCAGCAGAGACAGTGGATCAAATCCAGTTTCAACATCTGTCTTTTCAACTGGCTTTACTGGAAAGGTGCTCTTTCTTTGCAGCCTTCTAGATTTTTCACTGGAGGGTTTCACTGCTGTAGATGTTTCAGGTTCTGCATCCAAGTCTTCCAGATCAAAGATAACAGGAGACTCTGTTTTATCTGTAAAACTGCAATCAAAAGCTACATCTTCATCACTAGATTCTTTCTCCAGGCTTTCTCTCTTAGATCCTAAAGAGGAAGTTCTGATATTAAGAGTTTTTGGCCTTATGCTCTTCTGTAATGCACTAGATAGGATTTTGGCATCAGCTCCTAGTTTTTCAACTATTTCTCCCGGGTTTGCTTCCTGATTTATTCTATTTATCATGAGCTCCACTAAGCCATCTCCACTCAGGTTACGGTTCCTGCTTTCCCATGGTATCTCCCTTAAGTCAGGTTCTACTGCGCTTTTATGTCTCTTTCTTAAGGATTTACTTTTTATAACTTCTGCTTCACTGGCATCCTCAAAAGATGATGTAAACAGCAATCCTACAGAACTTTCTGAAAAACAAATGAAACAAGGTGCTTTATTTCTTGCTATGCAAGAAAACTAAACAAAATTACAAAAGAATGCAAATTTGTCTCAGCTATCAAACAGTTTACAACACAGAGATGGAAATCACTATGTATTGTGCTAGTGGTTGAAAAGCTGAGTTGACCATGTTCATAACTTTTAGGAATGGTCAGATGATAAAACATTTAAAAGCGTGTCAAATCATACAATTCAAGAGTACTTTGAGAGACACCATCAAGAAAAGTCTCAGATGTGTTTAGCTTCCTCTTCTGGAGACATACTCCATTATTAAGAGGTTTGAAAGCTAGGGACAGCAAAGGTATCTAGGAAATGGGAAAAAAGCACAACACTTTCTAACCTGATGAGTTAGAAATAGAGACAACAAAAGGAGTTACTGTCAGAGAAATCTCCATTGTTTTGCCAGAGCATAAAGATGCAGACTTCAAAGTATGATATTACAGTATTTCAAGCACAGCTGATAGTATTATAATAACCAGATTTGACATTAGTAGGACTTGTGAAAATGCCTGCAAGTTTCTTTTAATTGTACTGCATAGAAACCTCTTGTGCATTCTGAAGGAATTTATTAGTTGCTGGAGGTTGTAAGAAAAAAAACAAGACCTGGGATTTTGTAAGCAGATGTTAACTATAGCAAACAAAAAGCAAACAAGAAAAAGATCTGGAAATGCAGAATAGTCAGATGCATCTTCCTGACACAGCATATGCAGACTCTAACCTAAACTCAGTCCCACAAACTTGCTCCCGCAAACTTCATCAGCCACTGCCATTACACCAATAAAATACTGTAAGTTTTGTGGACAACAGAACTCAGGCACATTACTTAAAGCTCTTGTTAGAAATGGAATACATATAAACAAAACTGCACAAGAATCAAAACCTATTTTCTCTTCCACTCACCCGTGCTAGCTTCTGCTACAGTATTGTCAACTGTACCGTTGAGCCGCACTATGCTAGAAGCGGCTTTGGCATTACTTGAGTTCTGATAATTTAGTTTAGGTAGGCAGTCACCACTCCCTTTTGCGCTCTCCACTTCAGACACTGGATGTAGAAAAGGACAGACAGTTCTTTAGAATCAAAGCAACTTATTTTAAATCTCAAGTTTCCATTACCTATTAGATGCTTTATGCAGGATTAAGTAACAGCATGTTGTACATATCCCATGATGCATAGGCTGATATCTACTTGGGCAGAGGTTTTCAAGCTGGAACAACTGAACTATGGATATTTAATTCCTGGCATTACTTTTGCAACTGGAAGTTCCACAAGCTTCTGTACACAGAGTCCAAGTAACCAGTACTTGCATACCAAAATTTGCGGTGGTTGTGGAGACTAAAACCACCCTTGTTCACTTGCAAAGGATAGGTGTAAGAGTATTTTCTCCTGCCTTTGCAAGAGCTCAGGGCCAACGAGCCTATCTACATACAGATCTCATTACCCCCATGACCATGACTACACAAGAGAAATGAAGCAAACGTTGCAGTATTTATATTCACATCTTGGATATGAAAGACAAATTCTGTTGTCAGTAGAGAATTACTTCTTTAAAGGAATTCAAGCAACTTAATACTCTCAAGTTGTATTCAAAAAGTGCGAAACATTTTCAGCACATAATATTACTACAGAGAGCCACAAACTTGTCTTAATTATGGATAAAAATAATACAAGCTTTCAGCAGAATTCACATTTTCTGTGTCCTCAAAAGTTTCATTAAACCTAAATAACCTGCCTGCCTTCTTACACGGTTCTTATGACTGTGGGTAACACTTACACGAATCTTCAAACAAACTGAAGAAAAAAATACTAATGCTAGAAGGAAGACTGTGGTGAAAACACACTGAAGTAACTTTTCTGGTTTCGTATTTTCTCATACTTTTATACCACTTCCACTTGACAAGGGGATAGTGAATTCAAATAGTAGAGGAAAGCACAATGAAAAATTTAAATAATCAGATTATTAGGAGAACATTTATTATAAAGTGTATTTTCAATGAATGTATATGGGAATCTATAGTACTTACACATTTTTACTACACAATCTGATCTGCTATATGCTTGCATAAAGTCTATGCTGCTCAGCTGCAGTTAAGGGAATCACGAGCAGCAGAGGTAAAACTTGAAGAAAAAGAAAAAAAAGGTCCACAGCAAATCCAAAGCCCTTCTCATTTCTGATGCATCTCCTAAATTTTGATAATTCCAGGGAGCTGAGTAATTTAGACCTCTCTCACAGACCTGCAAAAATTCAGCTGTTCTCCTCTCATGAGATTTATAAAGAAAACACACTGGTAGAAAAGGCTTTCCTGTAGATTATGCCTATAAAGCAATTTAATTTTTTTAAAAGACAAAAACATTAAGCTGTAATTATCATTAAGCCTTTATATTACCATTATCACTTATTTGAAACAGAGGAGGGAAAAAAGAACTGTAATTCTAAAAGTTAAACCATTAGACACCCAGAAAATTAAATTTAGAGAAAAGAACTTAAGGCATGAGCATAAACTGGCATTATCACATACACTCACTACAAAGAAAAAAATCAGCTGCCCCACTTAGCTTTTGCTGAAATCCCTATTCACCCACAGTGAACTAGATATCTGTATTCACAAGATACATACGAGAACTGGAGTCACTCTCTCCCTTGTCCTCTTTTTGTTCTTGTATATCTTGAAGAGAAGTTTTCCCTTGCCTGGCTTCTTCTTTGAATGATGTGTTATTGCCAAAGTCTGAAAGTCCCCCTATCATAACAGGGCAATGACAGAATAAGGACGATTATGGTATTTAATAGCGTGACAATGTTAAACAGAATAATTTGAATATCCACAGTAATTCAAAGGCCTCTTATCAAGTACATCCCAATTAACAGTGAACATTTTACCACAAAAAAGTGAGAAAAATTATTGGCTTACTTTTACAGTATAAACATTGAAGCGATGCTCTACAGGATGAAATTAAAGGGGTAATTTGCAACATTTCTTTTTAAATATTGTACTAAAGCACTGCTTGTCTTTGATTCTGTTGCCTGGTTTATTTGATCAAAATGTCACACCTTTTCAAGAACTTTAAGAGTCATCTAAACATGGTTTCATTTTAGCCTAGTAAGTTTCTCAGAGTTAATGCATGTAATTCTCATGGTTTTACTCTAGAAAGTAAAAACATTGAAACAATGCAGCAGCAACTATGAGTCTGCAAAATAAGATTAAAATAAAAATAGCAAACACCACTCAAAAAAGCCCCTGCAAACATTCGAGCCACTATCTGGTCATTCTTAAGACAAAACACTGTCCCAAATGTAACTCAGTCTGACTGATTGATTTCAAGAACCAGATTTACTTAACACTAACATGGCTGTTCCTCTTCCAGGTTGTTGTAACACATTAACACCAAAATAAAGCAAATTAACAAAGCAGGTAAGAAAGTTTCTGTTCACTATAAATACTAAGCAAGCACTTCAATTCACATGCATTACATGTCCTTTGTCCAGGTCAACCCGAAGGCTCCAGCAGTCCCACAGCATCTTTAGGGGTTTACTCTCATGCAGTTTAGGAGATAACAGTAAGCACCTGTCCAGGATCAAGAGGGTACAACATGGCTGAAAGTCAGCTTCTTTCCCTCTATTCCTTAAAGATGCTGCACTGACTCTCTATAGAGAGGGTAAAAACCTTTTTGCTATTGTAAACATAACAAAATATTCTGGAATTTATGGAAGTTTTTGGGATTGTCCGAAAAGTCAGCATGTATTCTAGCTATGTGCCTTCATGCAAAGAAATATAAAAAAAAAATATCAGACGATGTCAAAAGCAAATACCATTAATTATATAAATGCCAGTTATTTAGTAAAGGACTAATTACACTTCCTTAGTTTACATGGTCCGAGTTGCGACCAACTTCGTTAAGCTCTTATACAGTGCTTTGCAAAGATGGGTTTCAAAAACGTGGTTTATCAGGAAGGTCAGCTTCATGAAGTACAGGCAGAAATAAAGCAAATTTGTTCAAGGTCATCCAGAAGGCTACTGACAAAGCCAGAAGGCTACTGACAAAGCCAGAAGTAGGACTGTAGTTTCCAGAGTCTAGGAGAAATACTTTAGCCATAAGGCCATCATATCTATCCTGTTTGTCAGGACAAATTTATTTGTACATATTTACAATCATAGAATAGCCCTGGTTGGAAAGGACCTTGAAAGATGATTCAGATGATCTTCATACATTTATACACGTATATTATAAAGGTCTTCCAAGGTCAACTAAACAACTATATTGCTGGTACTTTAAAATGTACTATCTTGCTTTACTAGGAGTAAGTTACAAATACTGAGAAAAGTAGTACCTACAAAAAAAATACAAACTACAGTTATCACCAGCATGGTAATATAGCCATTTGAACATCACATAAATCTTTACTGGAAAGAAAACCAAAATTTACAGCCTCAAATATTGCACTTATATTCTAGATAAAAAATGGATATGATCATTTCAGTTGGTATGCAGAACCTGCAAACAGTCCTACAAACTCAAGGACTAGTTCTAGTTGCCTCTTAACTAACATCACAAAGGGGAAAAACAAAAAAGGCAAGGCTGGACAGAAGCTTCTGCCAGTTAGGAAACTGTCTATTGTATGAACCAGGAGAATTATCACATTGATTTCAGGTTCATATTTTGTCTCCATGAAGAGCTGATAAAATAAAGAGCAGACTATTTTGGATTCAAACGACAAAAAGAAAAGCTGTTTTTTAAAAATTATGCAAGAACTTTATCTTTTTCTTTTTCTCTAAAATAGTTTTATTATCAAATTCACAACAGAAAGCTTTTTGAAATAATTTTCTTATCAGCATGAAAATAGAAAAGAAAGGGATGTGAATACTCTACCAGGAATGGCCGTATGTGAGGTGCTTGCTGGTAGCTTTTTCAATGCTTTTTTAAACTGTGCTATTCCCAAAACAACGTTTCTTATTTTCATCCATAGGAAATAGCCACCTCGATTGCTTGAAGGCCACGTACTTTCCAAAACGGCCTATTTTGGAAATATCAAAGTCAAATAAAGTCATCTTAAGGAACAGTCAGGTGTGAAATCATTAACTTAAATTTCAAATTGGGTTACATTGGCAGTTATAAAGTAGAATTCTAAACCTACTAAGACAACACAAGTATTCTGTATTGTATTTCTTCCAGTTACTAGAAATGACAGAATTAAATCTGAACTGCTCCCTTATTTGCTTGCTTCTATTTGCATGGATAAAAATGCATTATTTTTTTTTTCCCCCTCCTCTTTCAAAAGTACTTACCTTATTGTAGTACCCATAAGTAATGGCATTAGGGTCAACACCAGCTTTCTGCATTTCAAAAAGCACTCTCACTGCTAGCACAGGCTGACCATATTGTCCACACAGCTGCATGAGTACTCGGTAGCATACCTGAAAATACACACTAGTTAGTACTGTGCTTCTACAGTCAAACACGTACTCCATTCAATAAAACCCCTGGGTTATTTCTGGAATTCTGGGGTTGACTTATTTTACCTCATCAGGTGGATCTATTTTTTTGGTATGCATTTTTTGTAGCACATCATATGCAGTTCTCAGAGCCCTGACTTTTGAATGGCACACTTTCACATACGCAGGAAGGCAGATAAACCAAAGACCGTAGCAGTGACGTAACAAACACCTGGACCACATCTGTGGTATGGATGAGTACTTCTTAGCAATTTTATGTGCAGATTTAATTTCCTGTAAAGAATCAAAGATTATTTGCGTATATTTACATACACATTACACAAACCTACATGTTAAAAACTGAGTATGTATCATTATACCTACAGAAACTGCAACAGTAATATGAACAACATAATAAATTGGGAAAGAAAATTAAAGCAGAGTGAGTGATACAAAAAACAGCTTCTGTGCAATACTGCCCTCCTAAAAACTTGCATTTCCTTAAATTTATGTCTATTACTTTTGGTCTGAATTTTTTGTAAGAAACATTTAAAAGTTACAGCCCCTCTTAAAGCCCTGGATAGTCAAAAGCAATCAAAAAGTGGATGTGGAAGCCCAACAGGTTATGCTTATGGAAAACAGCATTAAGAACGTGGAAGGTATGGGGACAGCACAGCAAATGACAATCTGTGTACAGGAGCCTTGTACAATACGGTGTAGGCAGGAAGCACAGGTAAACATCCTAAGAACAATTAGCATGGCTACCTTACAGGCACTGTATCAGTGAAGAACCATTAGTTAGGCTGCAGCCACTGCCAGTTATCTTTATAGCCAAACTCAAGATGAAGGCAGCAAGCTGTCACTTTCTAAAGTGCCTCACGCTACAAGAATATCTGCAAGTACCTGTTTAGTTCTCCTGAACATTGGCGATGGGCTGTTGGGACTACTGGCTTTTGAGGACAGTTTGTTATTTGGTGCTGTGAGAAATCCTTCAGGCCGCTCAAACAAATCTAGTTTTAATACTGGAAATCCATTATAGCTGTAAAAGAAATGCATCGCTTTACTTTGTAACTGCCTTACAGGAGTTAACATGTCACATTATAGCAAATGAAATCAATTACACAGTTGCACTAGAAGCTATGCAGGAAATACAAAACACAAAAGTAAACCTTTAAAGACACCATTGACAAAGTGGTTTACTAATCCATCTGCATGATTTCATAAGCCTGCACAGTCTCTTAACCTGTTATTTCAGTGTAAGCAACTTAAATTGATAAATACATTTGCTTTCATAGCATTTTCCTTAATTAACGTGTCAAATGCATTAGTATTGATTTTAGTTAATAAAAAAAAGTGTGGCTTAGTCCCTAGTGAGCATCACATGACAGAGGTTTATAAAAATCAATATGAACAATATCAAACTATCTAAAAGTTTAAAGTAGATTTAAAAATGTTTCTCAGAATTAATGAAGAAACCAATAGACAAACTCATCTGACATAATTACTAAATTAGTAACACCAGTTTTCAGTGATTCTTTGAAGTGTACTCTGTTTCCAAAACACATCTGCAGCTTGTATCGTTATCCATAGTAGCAGCAGGCCAACAGACTGGGTCCATTAACTTCAATTTTAACCTTAAAGTGTCAACAGCTAGCACAGTGTAATGTGAACACACAGCCAGCTTTATTAAGTATTATTTCTTCTGTGTGTACACACACACACAAAAAATCATTAAAACTTCAAAAGAGCTGGCACGCTAGGCATTTTACCTACACATTTTTACTTGAGCAACATGAAGGGACAGGAAAGATCTGTACTTCATGGCTATCACTAGAACCTAGAAACTAAACTCTACAAGGGCAGTTGTTAGGATTTTGGCTAGCATCCTACCGTGTCCCTAGGTTACCTGTATTGTAGAGGATGCTCTTCACCATTTGGCAGATGAGGGATCTCAGGTGGTGTTATGAAAACTGTATGCTCACTCTTGTATGACTCATCCAGCTCTATAAGTCGTGTTTCCCCAGTTTTGTCCATATCTACCTGGAGAAGTTATGTTAAAAGAAAAAGTAGCTACTAGTGTTACTGTATTTTCTGCCATTAAAGCTACATGGTCAAGCAGGGCAAAGTCTATACCAGTGTCAAAGGATTGCATCTTAAAAGTAAGGATGCCTTGCAAAGTTATAATGAGAATAGTAAGTGTTGCATCGTTTTTGTAAACTTTACCCCAACATAATAATCAACGTTTAACAATATGCTCGGAATTGTCTGTTTTCAGTTAAATATTATAAATAGTTGTACAAAGAGATTAATCTTTCTGAATACAACCATTTCTAGAACTATGTTTCCAATTGCAGCAGTAACTTGAAATCTATTTTTAAACAGGAACATAAGAGATATTTTCTTCCCTCTATTTTAGCCACTGAAAACAATAACCACCTTTATCCAACTGCCTCATGTATACAGAATCTACAAACAACACTATCTAGCAATTTCTGTCACTTACATAGTCATTAAGGTCATGCTAGTTTGCAGAGATTGCAGAAATACACATGCATCCAAAGAGATAATGGAATAAAAATGTGTGACCTTACTAAAATTAAAGGGGGACAAAAGTAACTTTGTTTTTCTAAAAAAACAGTAATCTGAAAGGTGAAGGGTAGCTTCATGATTTTTTTTTCTCTTTCAGATAACTCAACAGTTGTATGTGTGACAATACAGCACATATTGGGTGGTCCTGTCCTCTCATAGCTAGGACAGAAATTCCGTTCATGAATAACAAAGGCACCTTGTAATAATACTATAATTAAGCATAAATTAGAGCTGCACCTGTTTTGTTTTGGTTTCAGCTTTGTAACTGGCAATTTGACCATAAATCTTTGCTTTCCTAGCCTGGCTGTTGCAGAGAGGAGGAGGAGAAATTTGCACTTCCCAAATGAATTCCCCCGCTTTAAAGACAGCAGCAGAAACATACTCCAAGGCTCAAAGCAAATTTCAAAGCATCAAACTGCAGGATCAAGTGGGAGAAAACTGTCCAACAATTTTACTGAAAGAATTTCATTCCACTGCTTGAGACAAAAATAAAGAACCAAAGCAAAACTCGGCCACCCCAAACAAGATTTTGGGAAACTATGAACTGTTTTTTCTTTGAGAAAAAGAACAGACAAGCCTTTAACAATACCACAAGCTTCCTACTCCTACTGTTGGTATTACAGAAACCACTAGGAACAGAGCAAATATAACAAGTATTACATTCCACCTGAGAGCCTTTACTTGATATTTGTACTGGTATTTGTATTGCTTTGTCTCTGATCTTCTGTCACCAACTGTGTCTCCTTCAATACCTCATAAATGCTGCTTCTGCTTGCGGGATGAGACGCATCTCCATCTCAAAAGAGTTGGCACTATCAAAAACTCTTTACTTTGTAGCACGCAGAAGATGCTTTTTATTCATGTATTGATAGCCCCAGTGTGCAGCCCAAATACTGCGACAGTTTACATTTATAGCCATTATTTAAATGGTTTAAATGGCAACCAAATTACAGCCAAAAGGTACGTTATTTCAAGGAAATGAATAAGCAACCTGTGGAATCCAAGTATGCAAGTTCTTCACACCTTAAGAGAATTAATGTACAAAAAGAAGCATATTCCACAGTTCTCTCCCTCCAGTGAGGTGGAAATATATAAAGTAGTTTCAGTAGAATTCTTGAATACTTAAAATTTGATAAACATACAAAGAGGTGTTCTTAATTACACATTTTACTACATGAGACAGATGGAAAGTATTAGCAAATTGAACCAGCCAAGTAGCAAGAACATATGGCTCTTGAAAAGTAGAAATAAACAAAACCTTAGGTGGCGATTTAAATACTTCTAAGGATGTAAAAACCCCACAGTTACAAATTTCACCAGTGAAATACAGTAAAGCCAGTAGCTTAAATATGTAGTGAATTGAGATAATTTTTGAATCCCTGGAAAAATGAAAACTTGTGAGACAATTATGACATATCTTTCAGTAGACAAAAAGGATAATCAATCATAATCTCTGCTGCTGCTGTCTAGGACAAAATAACGTGTAGAAGAGATTACTCTTCAGCTTAAACTATTCTTATAAATTATTTGAGGCAAGGCTTAGATTATATTTTATAGATAACTAATTTCACAGTACATAAAATTTGTCTCAACCCTGGGGCTTATAACTACCCATAGAAAGTGTTGTATCATCTTTCAACCCATGACATCACTCTTTCATGCACACCCTTTCAGGTACTGGTTCACCTAGTGAAAAATGTTAATATTAACTTTACTGGAATCATTCAAATTTGATATCTGGTCAAAGTAGAGCATCTTGGCTAAAACTCTAGTTTGTATAGCAGTCCTTGGTATACTTCAATATTTTGACTTTGTATGTTACTGTGTAAGCATAGTATCAGAAATAAGAGAAATCAAGAAAGAGAGGCAGGAAAGAGAAGATGAGGCAAATATATCATTGTTCAAAGAAATCCTACATGGGAACACACTCCCTCATGTCAATGAAAACCTAGTTTCACAACCAATTCTAAAGCCATGGCAAATCTTAAATGCATAGTAATTCCAGTGCCTAAGTTTCCCCACTGGCATAGAAATAGTTGTCCCATTAATAAAACTGAATGAAATCCTCCCCGACAGAAATACAAGTGGGAGAAGTACAAGTGTTTTTTGTAAATTTATTCTCATGGCACTGTCATGAGCATTTTTTTATAGTGGGAAGAAGCTGCCCATGGCATCAACTAGCAAAATAACTGGCATTAAAACAGATGAGTCTCTGCTCCAGCTGTACGACTGGCTACTTAACCTTTTAGAAAAGGTGAAAGCTCCAACAGCCCCACAGATTACATGCAGTCTCACAGTGGCATCACCAACCTAAGTATTACTTTTCCAGAAGAACTATTCAAATTCCCAGGCAAGATAACTTTAGCTAGGGCATCAACTTCAGTGCCCTCATAAACCATTCTATGAAATGATATAACAACAGACACCTTCACAGTCATCGCGTTATGACTAAAAATCCTATTTAACATTAGTCAGAGAACTAACCTGCAACACAATGGAAACTAAACATTGCTCAATAGAATTTAGTCACTAGGGTATGCATATTCCTGTCTATGAAACCTCTCATTTTTAAACACTAACTGGCATACAGCAAAGCAAGTGCTATGTGTTGAAGGCTTTAGCTGAACTATAGGATAATTGAGCGAACATTACAGAAATGTTTGTAATTAAAATCAATTTACAACCCACAAACACCTGCAAGTCATGCTGTAGAACTGTGAAGCACACTTTTGAGAACTACTACTACTAAAATATTGAGACTAGCAAAAGCTATGAAGAGCATTAAATACTATTAGACCATGCTTTCATATTTCTCTCAAAATTAAAACTTAACTGCTTTCAGATTTGTTTTCAAAACAACCCCTTTTAGCTCTTCGGCACTTTCGTAGCACAAATAGCCATAAATAGAAACTGTAAATAGCAGTTTTCATAGTCTTCAGTATTAATTCCTGTGGAACAAACAGCAGGTGACCTACTTTACAGGAAATCCTAGACAACTGTGCATTACTTAAACATCAGTGTCCTAGAATACAGTTACAGGTAGCCAGTTAGATGACAAGGTGTGGAATTTCATATAATATTCATAAAAATTTCTTTAATGTTACAATAGAAGCAAACAGGGATATAAGATTGTGGGTTTCAGTTCAGCTCTTCTGAAAACAAAAACTAATGCGAACACATTGTTTAAAAAAAAAAGGTCAAGGAACCTTCTATTTATGAAGATTAAAAAATAGTGAGACCGCCTTATATCTTTGAGTGTGCTGCTCATCAACCCCATTCCTAAATGGCTGCATGAAATATTAAAAAAATCTATAAAAATGCTTGTAGTTTTATCTAAGGAGTATAGCTCTCTGACAAAGAAGCTCAAAGTTGCTACTTTACAGTCAGAATATTACACTTCTTACTATGGGCCAGTATTTCAGAAGCTCACATACATGTGAAAATTAGCACTGCTAATTAGATCTCATGATATTATATTTACACTTTCAAGAATCTGAAGCAGAAAATGAAACAAAGCCCAACAAAAAAGGAAAATGGAAGGCTCCAGTGACTAGAAAAAAGGAAGTAAAAGAGAAAATAGAAAAAACTTGCACTTAAAATATATTCTGCTTGTACTGTATCAAATAATGCAAGCAACAGCAGAAGTTAAAAAACCATATGCCTATGAAGACATGCTTACTTTATCTACGCAGTCATCAAAAAATGCAAGGCTTGCGTCCTTATCACTGACAAAAGAACACTCTTCAATGAAGCGAATAAACATTTGAGTTTTGGTCATCAGCGTGTAGAACTTCTGATGTGAACGATCTCGACTTTTGAGGAAACCTATAAAGTGAAATTAGAAGCACGTAAGAATGCCTGAAACAAAAAAGCCCTCACCAAAAGTCAGCATACATTCTACTAACAAGCAATAACTTTTCTGTAATCTTTGCCACTACTACGCAATTTTTTCTGCACTTTCATTTCTACCATCATTCACAACACTAGCACTGCAAATGTTTTTATTCTTTAAACAAGAGAGAATATAGAATAATAAATTAATACACATAAAACAAGTATATGACTCTTCACCTTGTAGTTCAAAGAGAGAACTTGCATCTGTGGCTGTTTCAGAAGGTGCCTCTGTTATTGGCCTGAGATAAGACCTGTAACCTTTTAGTATTGAGGCCATGAAACACAGGAATGCTTCCTGGATCTCCAAATCTAACAGATGCAATTTCTTCCCAGAATTAAAATCGTAGTCATTCATCGCTAATTCCATTAATGCATCTTCTCTTGGTCTCTGTTGCACTGTGAACAAAAACAACTTTATAACATTTCACATCTTTTTTTCCAATATTGGTAAAAAAAATACCTCTTTATTCTACTGGATTCACTGATTACAGAGCTCCATTAAGTGTGGAACAGATTAAAATATATGCGATTAAATTCAGTCATGACATGCAACAATGGATTCAGCTTGACCTTATACAACTCATGTATCTCTGGATAATACCAAAAGCAGGATACATTTACCTTTTCAGCACGTTAGTTACTACAGCAGAGAGAACCAGTATGGACAGAGCTTAAAACCCCCCCAAAAGAAAGCTGATTATAAAAACATGTGAAAATTTATGTAAGAGCTGATTAAAGAAGCATATTTTAGGGACAAATGCATAGATAGGATGTGTGTATTACTTTTTTTTTTTACAGTGCCTTTCATTTCAAAGTGTTCCCAAAAAGCGGACTATACTTATTAAGTACCTATATACACAGAAAAACACCACTCAGATGCAAAGTGGAGCCATCAAAACACAACGCAATACAAAACACTGACACAGAGAGAAAGCATTTTTTTTAAAAGATTAGTAAAATTCCTATTCTTACAGTAGATACTTGCATCAACACTTTAAAGCCATCAGAACTCTAGCTAAGATTTCACTGCTATACACAAAAAGTATGGTAACATTCTAATAGTGTCTCAAAAAAGTGAAAGGATGGTTTCACTACTGTCTTTCCACATGATATAATTATAGCCAATCTTAGATTGATACCATGCTAAATTCTTATTACAGAGTAAATTGCTTAAAGATCAATACCACTCTATTTTTATAGAGAACAAAAGGTTTAAATTTTTCTAAAGAAATCCTCACAGTGAAATATATCAAAATTTTGAAGCCACAGACAATTTTAATCACCTATGAGCTATACACTTTTTTTGTGCAGCACACACCAATAAACTTCTGTTTCTGTACATTCTAATTGGGACATGATTAAATTCTAGTGACCTCAATAGCCAAGAAGGTGTAAACAGCCTTTAAAAAGTGCCCTAAATCCAGGTGACAATTACAAAGATGTCACACAATATGCTTTCCAGATATGTACTTCTCAAACATGCAGTGTTGATCAACCTCATCCTTCTCACACTCTGATTTAAGTCTTAACCACTTGCTGTCTCTGCCACAGCAGCTTGACTTTACAATTGCATTATTGCTCCTTAAGGCTCCCTCCAACATCTGTGGAAATCATCTTCTAAGCAGACAGGTAATGTCAGAGTGCTGATGGACTTCCTTCCCACTTCACAAAGCCTATTAGCTATGATGCCCAAGCACATCAGCTGGCCTTGACTACATTTATATTTTCAAATATTTTTTTTAAAGAATTTCACTAACACCATCCCTATCCATTTTCCTTTCTCACATCAAGGTTCAATATACCTTGCTCTGCAATATTTGAGGATTCTATCAACAACCAATTTTTTCTTAGTAATGTCCAGTAATTGTGCTGTACATTTAAAAACCCAATGTTTATAAAACATTTGTTATTTCCATCTTTTTAGGTAAAGTACTATCAGCTTAAATGTGAAAGTTATCTCAGTTGTCAAGACATCAGCAGACTTGAGCCAGCTTTGAAGACAAAACAAAGGTCTTTATTAGGTCCTGGCCTACTCTTTGATTTACTATTCCCTTCTCATAAAAGCTCTGCTTTTTTTTTTGGTATGAGGATAACATCAATACAAAGGGATATCTATTGAGCACCGCCTTATATATATATGGAAGTCTCCTCCACCCCAAAAGTCCCTATATGGGTTCTAATCTCTGGACCTGAAGCACAGATTTTCTTGTTCTGTATGAAAACATTATGTTTAGTGTAACAGGTGACTTAAGAACATATTTAATCAGCTATATTTATCTGTTAGCATGGCATACTATATCCAGCGTAAATCTGACTATGTACTTTCCCACTCACGTTCTGCCAGTTGCTGATATAAATTACTTAAAGTGTTCATCAGATTTTTACAAGGTTTCTTTGGTAAGATCTTCCATGCAATAGCTTTCTTATCTCCAGTTCTGGAAAGAAAAAAAAGAAGTATGAGTGTACGCTGGAATATATGTGTATATAGGACAGTATTCAGAGGATTTTTCTATCCTACCAGAGAAATGGGAGAACATATACAATTTGCTCAATTAGAACAGGACTGAGAAGGATTGAAAACCGAACAACAAAGTCAAACTTGTTTTACTATATGGAGATTTGATCACAGCCATCCAACCAATGCCCCATATTTCAGGATGATGATTATGCACCCACACTTTCGAGCACTGAAATCAATCCACTTAGAACTCATGAAAATTAAGCAACTACCATTGCACAAGCAACCACCACACATACTATGCTCTGAGCTGTAATAACTTAAACTAGGATGGATATAATGACTAGAATGCTCATAGTAACCTGAAACCAATTTGGTATGATAACTGCTTTGTGTTTAGTGTATATAGATTTGGACTTAACTATATCATTATCAAGATGAACAAAATTTACAACGTTCTTTGCCAAGAGAAAGCACCAGCAAGCCTCAAGACCCTACGGGTCACAAAGCTGCAAAACTTGTAAGCATTTTTTGGACACTTTTCATCGTATGGAAAAACGGAATTAATCTAAGAAAATGCATAGAAAATCAGTTAAAAGTAAAATGAGAACAGAAATAACTGGAAATAAATTATTTTCCATTAATGAATATGTAGCTGAGTAGACAAATACCAGAAGAAATGCACAAATGTGTTTCTCTTAACCAAAAAGTAACAAAACCAAACCTGAAGTTATCACAGCCTAGTTTGACCTAGTTCCTAAAAACTTCAGAGCAGAACTGCTATACAAACTTAGTATCAGCATAAAATCCTCAACAGAAGTTTCCTTTTACAAATACTTAATATATGCAACCTTCTCTAAATCCACACATAACTACTGAAGCAAAAATAAACATGCAAATATGAAAATTTAGGAAGAAAAAAGTTTGGTTAGACACAGTAATGCTGAAAGACCGCTACCAAGAGGAGGATGATACAAAAGAACACTGACCAAAGACTTCGAGAAGTTACACTAAGTATATACTGAGTATATTAAACATTATACTGAAATAAAAGTTTAATTCTGAAACACAAGTTTAATTAATTTTGTATGTTTTAGAATCTTGAATTAGAAGCCTTACCCTCTTCTGTCTATTTTTGTATCACATCATCACAAGGAAATAAATAATACTTTGGTTTGAATATCATAACAATATGGACTGTTTCCGGATGGTTTTAACAGTGCACTGCTGTCCCTTACTAGTCTTTTAGATACTAGATAATCACTATTTAGATAATTAGTATTACAGAAAAACATAATACTCTACACAGTTCTGAAGGAGAAATATTATAATACTGTTCAGTTTGTTAATGATGGCATGATTTTAAGTCTTAATTAAGACTCTCTCACCCATGAAAATTCACATCTCTAATTCTCAACATGAAGTTCCTATACTTCATATTGATATGGAGTATGATTTAATTGCTATAATTTTCAAGCAGATACCCATATGAAGATACTAGAATTTCTTCAACACTAAGACAGCCGATCATGAAAACGGAAAATGACTATTCTCCTCCAGGGACTATGAAGTGACACACAATATGGTTAATCCAGGAAATGTGCCAATGTGTGCAATAAGATTTTAATGTAATAGAGTAAAAGGCAATAATGCTTCATGAGGATTGTACCTCCACTCTGCCATGTTGAACAGGAGATATCATTTCTAGCATGCTCATTTCAAGACGGATGATATATTAGAAAGTTCAGAGGTTTAAAACAAGCAAAACCAGAGTTTTGCTAAAAAGCTAGTTTTTGCCTTTGAAAACAAGAAGCAAAAATAATTAACACAGAAAAAATTGTTAATAAATACTTACTGAGAAATTGTATTGGTATCTAGGTCAACACAGCTAACATCTGGTGGAGGGTCATAGAGGTCAAAGTATCTTGAATCAATTCCCACTATGAAAGGGCATGGTGCACTTAACACATCTGCCAGTGCCAAGGGACAGAGAGGAATATATGGGCAAGGCCAGTGGAAGGGAAATATCATCTTTGAAAATACGCAGAGACAAAAAACATAGGTTAAACATATATAATAATATAGTCTATGCAAGTATAAACCACACTTACACTAACTGCCACCTCAAAATTATTTAGCATGGCAGATAATTACTACTGAAAATCCAGATGCAGATTATTAAATAAAAAACGCACTCATTTCTCTAAAATTCAATTTGTTTAATTTGTAGGAAAAGCTTTTCAGCGTAATAGACTGTATATAGCAGAGGCAGCAAAACAATGCTTAGTGAAGACAGGCAGGAAAATAAAATGCATTTAAGATTCTGCAAGAGGGAACACAGTGCTATTTGGGAAAAATCAGGAACTCCTATTTAGTGCATTGCGATGACCAAACAACATGCTTATTTACAATATTTACACCCAAAGAACCAACAACAGTTACTCTTTCTCTTCTGCCTTTGTGGGATATCATTAGAAACATGAATTTTTCTCTCTAATGATCTTTATTGTTATTTGTAAGTAACCTTTAAGCCTGACAGCACCACTAATTTTAGATTTTATCTAAAAACATTGTTTTTTCCACTTACAGGTGTATGATTAAAAAAAAATGTTACTTACAGAGACTAATGCCTCTGTCACACTTGTAAGTACAGAAGGCCGCAATGAATGGATGAGAATTTTATGTTCCGTCACAGCAAATACAAGTAGCGTTACTGCATTTTCAGGTCCTAAATTCTGAAGTAGTGTAGAAAACTTGCCCCCACTGTTACAGAATATAAACACACTGGTGAGTTACAAGGGACCATAAAAAAAGAAATAACAAAATAGAAAACAAGGCATTAGAGTAGGATTTTATAAACATAAATTTGCAAATCTTTCTTTTGAAGATGACTGCGAGGTAGACTGCTTGGTACACTTCACTGTTTGTGAAGAATGGTTACTTCCCAATAGTAACCATGACTCCTTGAGAGGCTTCAATCAGTCTAGACTATTTTCAGGACACGTGCATGACAATTTTTCTCTTTGAGAAACAATTCACAGGGAGACACCATGTGTTTCTTTAATCATTCTTCTGCACTGAAACATGAAAAGTCAAGACAGTCAGCAGAACTCCTTCAATTACCTTGCGATACAAAAGCTGCACTAGCTTGGGAGCCCAGGTACAACCAAAGGATCAGGCCCAGCCAGCATGGGTTCATGAAAGGCAGGTCCTGCTTGACCAACCTGATCTCCTTCTCTGACCAGGTGACCCGCCTAGTGGATGAGGGAAAAGCTGTCAGTATTGTCTACCTGGACTTCAGTAAAGCCTTTGACACTGTCTCCCACAGTACTCTCCTGGAGAAGCTGACGACTCGTGGCTTAGACAGCTGCACTCTTCGCTGGGTGAAAAACTGGCTGGACAGCTGAGCCCAGAGAGTTGTGGTGAACGGAGTCAAATCCAGTTGGTGGCCAGTCACAAGTGGAGTCCCCCAGGGCTCAGTTTTGGGGATGGTCTTGTTTAAAATATTTATCAATGATCTCGATGAGGGGATCGAGTGCTCCCTCAGTAAGTTTGCAGATGACACCAAGTTGGGTGGGTGTGTTGATCTGCTTGAGGGTAGGAAGGCTCTGCAGAGGGATCTGGACAGGCTGTATCGATGGGCCCAGGCCAATTGTATGAGGTTCAACAAGGCCAAGTGCCAAGTCCTACACTTCAGTCACAACAACCGCATGCAATGCTACAGGCTTGGGGACGAGTGGCTGGAAAGCTGCCCAGCAGAAAAGGACCTGGGGGTGTTGGTCGACAGCCGGCTGGATATGAGCCAGCAGTGTGCTCAGGTGGCCAAGAAGGCCAACGGCATCCTGGCCTCTGTCAGAAACAGTGTGGCCAGCGGGAGTAGGGAGGGGATCGTGCCCCTGTACTCAGTGCTGGTGAGGCCACACCTTGAATGCTGTGTTCAGTTTTGGGCCCCTCACTACAAGAAGGACATTGAGGTGCTGGAGCGTGTCCAGAGAAGGGCGGAGCTGGTGAGGGGTCTGGAACACAAGTCTGATGAGGAGCGGCTGAGGGAGCTGGGGGTGTTCAGTCTGGAGAAGAGGAGGCTGAGGGGAGACCTTATCGCTCTCTACAACTGCCTGAAAGAGGGTTGTGGTGAGGTGGGTGCTGGTGTCTTCTCCCCAGTGACAAGTGACAGGACAAGAAGAAATGGCCTCAAGTTGCACCAGGGGAGGTTCAGGCTGGATATTAGGAACAATGTCTTTACTGAGAGAGTGGCGATACACTGGAAGAGGCTGCCCAGGGAGGTGGTGGAGTCACCATCGCTGGAGGTGTTCAAGGAACGTGTGGACGTGACATTGAGGGACACGGTTTAGTGGTCATGGTGGGGTTGGGGCGATGGTTGGACTCGATCTTACAGGTCTTTTCCAACCTTAATGATTCTGTACCAACTCCTAGAAAAGGGATCTAACAATCTATATTCTGCCTCAAGAACCTTTAAAATTATTTGAAAAAACACAGATACTGTTCATTAAATATGTATCCTTGCCAGGGCACAGGTCTAATCACATAAATAAACTTCAGATACACCAGCTACAAAAGGCACCAGACAAGTTAAGTCAATTTGCACAATTACAACTTCAGCACCAAACCTTTTCTGCAATGTAAATCAGAATACATTTCACAATTACACAGAAGATACTGCTACTTGCCTCAGTGGAAGGGGTGATGACACAGGTTGGCTGAGAATCAGGTTATCATGTGGAGATAGCTAGAAAAAGATTTTAATACATTCTTTTTAATCTGAACTTTGGAAATCTTTATTAGAATTTACAAAATTATAACAAAGAACACCTGAAAATAAAATTTAAACTAAGCTGAACCTTACATATCCCAGTTGTATAGCACTATAAGGAGTGGTGTGCAACACTATGCATCAGTGTCTTTTAGTAAAAACCAGGCAAAGCATGATCTTCCTTTCCTGGTCAGAATTGAATAACATTGCATATTCATAAAGAGGAATTTAAACTAGCTAATACTGCAAAAAATTGAATATATTAACTGCTGAAAAATGAAGCCGCCTGTATTTTAAGTGAAGTGAGGACCAATAGTTCATACACAGCTTTCAGGGGCCAGGAGGGATTCTTTTTGGATTTAGGGGGAAAGAGATGGATAAAATGCATGAAGGGGTGAGATGGCAGATTGTAATGTAAACTAATATTTTCTTCGGAAGATATAAGAATTAGGCTCTTGGCTGGTAGAAACGGCTCAGCTCAGCTTTGATAGAATCTTTACAATTTGCATTAGTTGAAGATCCAGGACAAAGATCTTATATCACTGTAAGAAAGAAATGTGAATTGACATCAAGAGAAATCATTCATATATTCAGCATGAATAGGAGGATTGAAATGAGTACAAGAATACAGATACACAATCAATTTATCAATGCTCAACTGATGCTCAGCCATAGTAAATCCAAGGTAGCAAGATACCAGGTTAGCTTAATCCTCCCTGCTAAGTGGTCAGGCATTTTCTATCTATTGTACAAAAGCACACATACAAGTAGCAGTAGTAATTCAGTCAGCCACAGTAACTTGTACACCTAAGCTGCAAGTTCAGACAACTTCTAGTAATATTTCATTTCTGAGTATGTTTCACCTTAGACCCCACTGCAAATGACCAGACTACAGAAGTCAGAAGATGAAATGAATTAGTAATACAAATGCTGAAGCACTAAGTCACCTAACACTGTGCCTGCAGAGACACACAAAAAAAATGACACTAACAAGAGTCTATGTAATACTGCTTCCTTACATATTTCACATAACAGAGCTTTTGAAGACTGATGCTACATTTAGCTTCAATGACAAATGAGGATGGCCACACCACTCTACATGCTAGATTTGTCTTCAAGTCACCTTGTGATAACCACCACCATTAGCTTGTTCAGCAAAAGAATTCAGAGACCTGATTTTTTCAGCCTGAGGTAACCTTCATAAACTACCATCAGCCTAATGTGCTTTTGTTTCAGCAAAAGCATGTAAGCACAATCAAGCATCTACTCAAAGAGCATGTCTCCCTTAGGCAGAAGGGGCACTTACTGCCCCCATTCTCCAGGGGGAGAAACATATTACTCCATGTGCTCTTCAAGTTTGCAGGTTGTGAACACTTCATTACAGCAGGAACATCTGTGTAATAAGGGGATGTGGGAAATGGGGAATGGAGTCTAGCAGATTTAAGATCAGAAACAACCTATCAACAATGGCAGCTGGAAGCTGGCAATTGGGAACATTCCTGAATGTTTTACTAATGGCTATAATTTCTTTGAAACTTAAGTTAGACACATGCCATGTTATGTCTCACTTGTAACAGATGCCAAGATGGATCTAAGAATGGGTTACGCATCCAGACTGGCATACATGTAGTTACTAAAATATATCAGGTCTCATTTACAGATAGCATTAGGCACTTGTGAGACATTCTACAGCAACACATTCAGAAGGATTTGCTATACTAAGTATTTAGCAAAAGACTACCATGTTTTAAATTAACAAGCTTCAGAGAGAAATTACTATTTCTTCAATGAAATGGAATCCTATAAGCTTGTCAATTTCAGGAATAGGGGCATTTCCCCACACTATTTTTGAGAAAACATCTTAGATACTGTCACCTGTGATTTTATTCAGTGCAGTATCAAACACAACTCAAAAGACCCTGAAAGCAGCTTGAAGGAAGTACTTATTCATAGACCTCAACTACCGCTGTCTACTTCAAAAGCGGTGTGTTCTCCATCTGTACGATCAGCTACTAAAGTTGTACTAACTTGACACATATAGCATTTTGAAAATAAGGTGTAACAGACATAATTTCACATCACTTACATCTAGGTCCTCAGACTTTGTTCTGGGATATACACCCATGTATACTTTGACAGAGTTCCCTAACAATTCAGACTGAAAAAATTAAATGTTTTTCTCTAAATTCACTTATAGTTCTCTGTAAATGTGCATTTAGTGTTCCCTAGCACAAACATTTCATTGAATGTGAACACAAAAAAACCCCAAGATGTAAAAATACTGGGTTTTGAATTGACCTTTAAAATCATAATAACAAGTGACGGAAGTGTCATATACAGTTTCAGTATAACTGTTCTCCAACCTCTTTTCAGTAACAGTAATAAATGTCACTTCTTTAGAATACCCAATTACACTAAGGAGGATCTTTAATATTCAATACATTCTATAAAGACATAACCCAAGATTGTATTTACTCTGAAAGACTTCACTAGCATATGGGCTACTACTATAACCCTGAAAACTGCACAGGGCTCACCGTATTTTATTTCATACAAGCAGTAGTAGCACAGTAACACCATTTTGTAACAACTTGTTCAAAACCACAGGATTGGTAGAATAACTACAACTGGAATAGAGATGTCGTTTCTCAGCAATAAAATTTTAACATGTCTCTACCCCTTTTGCCTCTTAGGAGGAAAAAAAAAGTTGAATAACACTTCACTTACGAAGTCTTTGAGATAGGAATTTCCTCTCTCCTACCAACAGTGACATGGGTGAAATTTCAAATAACAGGTAAACTAATCCTAGCAAATATACCATTTCACTCACACACAGAAGAATATGCTAAGTTTTGCAGGTAGGACAGAATAAGGGTCATATTTGACATGTCCATGGCTCTTGCAGTTTTCAGTAAGAGCTATCCATTACGTAGAGAACAGCATGAAGCCCTTTGGGAAATGGGTAATCATGAATATACTCTTCACATTTGGTTTTAATTTTATTTATTTTACACTCAGCCTTCATACAGTAGCAAGAAGACAGTTCAAAAGCTATTAAAAAAAATCAAACCAGATGCCGACTTTGAGTAGTTCTTCATTAATTTCCATATACTCTGAAAAAAAAATTAAGTTCTAAGCTCACTAAACAGTATCTTGTAATATCTCATTAAAGCCCTTAACTGGAAACAACAGTGAGAAATCTGTAAAAGTTAAGTGTATGAATTTAGGGAAGAAATCCTGAACAAAAAATTTGAACATAAAAATTACATTTTCCATTTACTAACCTGTTCAACAGCTGTTTTGTCTTCACTTAAGACATAGCTATTAAGAAGAAATTTACACTTACCTGAACTAGAATTCTTGGCCTCTGAGGGGATGGAAAAGGAACTTTATGCATGAAATGGGAAATGTGTCTAGAAGAAAAGAAAAATACTGATTTAGTAGAAATTATAAGCTTAAACTGCTTCACCTCAAGACAAAATTATTGCCAGTAAGAGAAATTTTATATAAAAATGGCACATATTTATTCAGAAGACAGAGAGCAAAAAAACCAGCTCCCACATCCGACAGGGATATTCTGAAACTTGAAAACCTATTTTTCTACTAATGACAACCAAAACGGCAGGCCAGATTATCTTTCAGACCACAAGTTGGTTTGTGAGACTGAAAAATTACAAGGAGCTATTTTTTTTAAAGAAATAATTTGTAAAGTAGAAATATTGATGTTTGAGTATCACAATACCATTTTACTACCCTGCTTCTGAGACTGGCTTGAAATAGCACTATATCTCAGACTAGCACTCGTTATTTGCAAAAAAAATTATTCACAGCTGAGTATCAAGTAGAGTCATTAAGTTCATCCATTCTCTTCACATCCATTTTCTTCACTTTCAAATACAAAATGTTATGTAAGATTTCTGATGAAAAAAGTGTTAAAGTTTTTCCATATAGTACAAATACAGAAAAGTGTTTTTAAAATTTTAGTAAGTTCTCAGTTTTATAAATTACTTACAAAAGTTCTAAAAGTCTAGGAGTACTATGTAATGCACACTTTCACATTAAAAGAAACTACATGTAATCAGTAGAAGCTCAGGAAGAAACAGGTAATCCATCATAAACTGCATGCTATGGCACATACTTTACTGTGATTTCTGCAACTTTTACCATTGTTATGACACAGACAACCCAATTTTGAAGAAATTCAGAGAAACCCACAAATAAGCACTGATTTATACAGAAGACTCCTTTTACATGTTTCTGATTCAAAACTATGTATTTCATACATATATTTCCATGTAGCTGTATATTACGCCATTAGACATATGCAAAACTCCCATTTTTACTGTGGTTTTAATTTTGTGTACTTGTGCTAGGCTTAACTTTTTGTTGCAGTTCTATAATCACACAACTGGCATTAACCAGAAGCAGTCTTGTGCCTCCTCTTCTCCACTCCTCAACTGACCTCCCTTGTGTCAGCATCAATGTCTGTGCAGCCACGTGGCAATGAGAACAGGAAAGGAAGCAGGCTGACAACAGATTCAGGGTTTTGTCTTTACTACCAGTGGATGGTGGCAGAAATATGGAACATACAGCAAACTTCAAGGGAAAGGCCTGCTGCTTGCAGAAGCAGGGCTGACTGAAAGTGTTCAAATACATACGTATGGCACAGACAACCTTCATCATTAAAATAGCCAAAGAAACTAGGCTAGATATTATGTTAACTTCATGCAACACAGTGTAGCTATATTTAAATTATCCACAGTAAATTGACCAGTCAGTTTACAAATCAGAATAAGCAAATAAATCTGTAAAATCAAAATAAATACATTTTATTAATTTCCAAAACTCAAAAGCCAAAAATAGTTCTCAACTTAAAAAAAAATAATCTTTTCATTATTGGAAGTTTACACTATCAGAATTTTAAAACTAGTAGATACAAAGCGGAATAATGAAGTGGAGAAACAATCACAAAAAATGCTTAATGCACTAAGTCAAAGTCTCATAAAACTTAATATTGAAGTTTAATCAGAAAAAACCCGATGTGTAATACAATAGAAAAGCAAATACTGCATTTGAAGTCTGACATATTAAAAAGTTACGTTAGCCTAGAAATGTTAAATGGTATTACATACCAATAAGATATATCAACTACTTCTTGGATGTAAATATTTCCTCTGCATTTTAAAATGTGAAATCCTCTATTTAAGAAGGAAATTAAGTTTAATTATCACAAACAGAGGAGGATTACTAGTGCAAAAAATCCAATCTGCTTTATTATCTCTCATTACACAACAAATGTTTCACTACATGTTTCATTCTAACTTAACATATGTAATATTAAGAAAGGATTTATAATCTTGCTCATCCTAATAACTATGCTTAAGGGTGCAAAGCTAATTAAAAAAGGCTTTCAGAGATACCTTTGCAGGCACTTAAATCACAAATAAAAATCTAGGCTTTTTCAGGAAGTAGGTAAAGATACATTACTCAATGGAGAAAAGTGCTTAATTTAGCGTAACCATTGTATTTAATGTTTGATGACTGAAGTCAAAAGGATATAACAGGAAACTTAGAAGTAAAAAAAGAGCTCTCACCATGTATTTTTGAAATTATTATTTTTGAAATTACTTACTTCTCAATGGGTAGGACATGTGGACCAGAGATGGAGTAACGATACAGAAAGGTAAGAAACTTCTTGAAAGCATCAAAGAAAGGCCAGTGAGAAAGCAGACAGATGCATTTATTTGTTTGAACTGTTCTGCATGTGTCTGACTTTCCCTCAACAGCAGCTGCTAATCCCAGTTGAGATTTTTGTTTCTCTGTGAGATTCTCTTCAGGATACAGTTCATAAAACTGAATAGCAGCACCATATACCTGCAAACACCACAGTTGATTTGAAGTCAATAAATCTGCCTCAATCTTCAAAGCAATCTAACAAACCCCAAACATGCAAGGAAAATCAAGTCTATGTTACTGTTTGAAAAGTTACATTAATGCACCATCTTTTGAAGCAATCTATTCACGAATATTCTTACGGCTGTGAAAATCCAGACTGCCTATTATTTATTTAAAACACTTAATGTCGTATGAGAAAGAGTAATTTATGAAACTATTTAAGTGAGAGAAAAATAATGATTATACAGAGTACAACTACAGTCAACTGCTCCTACAATTGCCTTTAAAGCTATTTTAGGAATCCTTTATAAGCAACTCAAAGCAGTATTCCTCTGACATCCAATTTACTTTTTGGAACAAGTATATACATGCAAAGTTGTTTCCATGCTTGCAATAAAAATAGTATACTTGCATGTATATGCAGTCAGAATTTTTATAGCTCTGTAGTTTCAAAGGCTAACATGACTGGAAAGCAAAGGAGTACAGGTTTATATGACAGACAGTCCAGCAGTGAAATAAATGCAAGTCACTCTTTAAAGTAGTCTTTGAATTAAGCCCAAATTAATAGATTCAAGTTTGTCTATGAAAATATGCATTATCATCATCCTGAACAGAGAAACAACCAAATTTAACTTAAATTAAATTATTATAACTTTAATTATTTTTTTAAGCTTTCAAAATACCTTTTCTGCAGAAGCTCCAGTTAGTACAAATGTAGAAAAAACTGGGAGAGGGTATTTACTGTTAGATGGCCAACATTCAATTGTTGCACCCATAGGTAGGCAAAAAAGAGGCACAGATTCTGGTAATGGGAATGATTCATAATCTTCCTCGGGATATCTGCATATTAAACCTAGAAAGGCAATTTGTACAGAGACAGTTATGTAAGGAATAGCAGAAACATATTTGTAATAGCTCATTCCATAAAAAAATGCCCAGAAAAATGGTATATGAGCATACATTAACTTAAGAAGATCAGTAAAGAAAAGTTGTAAATAATCAAGCATTGCAAATAGCTGGAAAGGGGCAGCATGCTTCCAAGGCCTAAGGAGAAATCACCTGACTAAAACATTGGACTGAAGTCTTACTATTCTAGGAACTATTCATAATTAATTTATCTTTTTCTGTTTGCAGGTTGTGTACATCTCAGCTATTGTTATAATAGTTCACATTTATCACTAGTGTGACTAAAGATTTAAAATTTAGATTAAAAAATGGTACCCCGAATAACTGAGAAATAAGACTGATGTTTTCAATTATGAAAGCAATTAATTCTTGCCAACAAAAATTTCCTGAAAAATCTGATACTATGTTAAGATATTAGATAAATTATTTTTAATATCAATAGAATCAAACCAATTAAGTATGCTGATCCACCTCAGCTGAGGATTCAGCTGATGTGCTATCGGATTAATGTGTTTAGACTTAATTTTAAGCATAGCTGTAAACCATGAAGTTATGAAGCAGAGGCTCTTAACATACAGGTCTTCAATTACATCGTAACAGCTGTTATCCTTTCTTATTGGAGACTCCAACCTGAGAATGAATATCGCGTGAAGCGATTTAGGATTTCTCTGCATTAGAGAACACAATCACTACACATTTTTTTCTAATATACAATGAAATATTAATAAGCAATAAAACCTGGTAATCAAGAAGGGCAGTGTTCCGTGCCTCCCCCCAAAGCGAAATTTTGTGCAAGCTACTACCAGATGTGGGGCCTTTTAAAATTTTTATTTATTTACAAATTTATTGTCCACCTTTTTTGTTAGTTCTGAACTACTGTTGTTTACAGAGAGCAGCATCTCAAAGGGATATAAGTGAATTAAAGCTTAAGTCTGAATCATGCTCATGACTTGCACTCAAGCAAAATCAGGGTTAAAAAACCCAACACATTTCAGAGCCATAGCAAATCTAATTCTGTCTTATAAATAAAACAATAAAATAAAGATGACACACAATCCAAAATTACTTAAACAGCTCAATGCCACTAATATTCAGGGCAGCGTGGAAGTCTGCAGTATTCTTCAAAACATGTCGTAAAGAAAGTGATCATGAAAATGCATCAAATAATTTTTGCAGTATCTTCTTTGCATATATATACACACACAAAAATCCTTAAAAGACAGTTATCAGCAACAAAAACCAGCAGTGGGAGACACAGGGATGTAGAAACCTATCAAAACACAACTGAGCTTCCAATTAAAAGCAAATTTTAAAACAAAATGGTCATGATACATAATTCTAAGGCTTATTTTAGGACATTATTTTAAAAGAATTCTTCAGGGAAACATTCCTTTTTGGATAATGCCAAGACAATGTCTTTGTCAAATAATTATTCGATAAAAAAATTTATTACATTACAAATAAGCCTATACATCCTGAATTGAAGATAAAAAAGCTAAATAGTAGTTACATACCAGCTTTGTATGATATGGTGTTGGTTTTTGCCACAGACTTTTTGTAACATAAATATACTGCTGAGCCCCACTGTAAAACAAAAGACATTATTGGATTATGTGATGAAGTATAACAAAAAGACGTAACAGAAAAGAGCAGAGGAAAACCTCCTCCTCCTTGTTTACAAAGAACCGTATCTACACACAAAAACATAGAGTATTAGACATAGGAATTTTGGGCCTGCTACACTATCCTTTCTGACAACAGCCACAACATACAGCTGAAAAGAAAAGTTATAGCTCTTGGTTAGTTATAGCCATTGGTTAGCTCTGAGCTAACCAATCCATGGCAGGCATCAGCCTGACCTCTAAAAGAGAACTGGTTTATAGACTGAAGCATGACATGTATAAATTCTTCTCCAAAACATTTATTAACACAACTACAGAATTTTAAGTACAATTGTCATCCATATAAATATTTAAACCTTTCTCCCATTTTGTTAGACTTCTGTCTTAAATGTTTATATAAAACAGATATATACACACATGCACACATTTATATATACACACAGAGTGCAATGTTTCTGTTTTGAACTACATTTGTGTATTACTTTAAGTTAATACTAAACAATTTTCTTTTGTGCCCACATTTTTATTTAAATCACGCTATTCTTTAAGCCCGATCCCTTATTCCATCTGTGATTTCATAGTCTGTGAAACATTGCAGCATAATGACATAGTTTTTGCAGCTTCTAAACAACAATTTCCTTTCTGGCATTGTTAATGTTTTTAAATATTTTTGAAGTTCTCCATTTCTGGACAAGGGAGTAAAGAACATAGAAAGCCACAGAATGGAAAAGAATGGCACCTTTTAAGGGCACACAAAGATTTTAGGGATGGGAGAAAGATACAGCAATTTCCTTAAGAGCACTCCCATAACCCAGTCAATACAGGGACTGGTACAACTGAAAAATTCATTTGTTAATGTCTACCGCATTTATTTAAAAACAAGTACAGATCAATTTCCATGATCATTTTTGCATGATACTACTCACATACACGGTCAGCATCCTCATCAGCATGCTGACTTTTGAGGACCCTACGAAAGCCAGCATATAGGGCTGCAGATTCAACCAGGAAACACCTAAATATTAAGTTCTGCAAAATAAAGTGCTGTGGTGCCTGTGTATTTTAGCAGGTCTAGCGTTGGAACCATATTAAGCATTTAAACAAGCTTACAGTCAACAGCATCCAACATCCCTCACGTGCGGCTTTCTTCAGAGAAAAAGTCTGTGAAACTACTGAGGAGAACGACACTAATAAAATAGTGTTGTAAGTAACAGGAGAGTTTAAAAACAAAACAGAAGGTGGTTGTTAGATACAGAATTCCCATCACAACAGTAAAATCAGTGTCAGAACTACCTCACCTGTACAACCTCCAGGTATACACATGGTGACACAAGAGGTTCTTGGACTAATCCAAAGCTGCTGAAGTCAGCATTTCTAAGTCAGCACTAAAAGGACTATTTGCTCCAAGGTTTCCAAAAAGACTTTGTTACAGGCAGAAACAAAGAAATGTAATCCTCCAATTCTTCCAAGATTTGATTTATCTTTGGGGAGTGCTTATCAAAATTTTTCATCAGGTACTCTTGAGAACTGTCACAAATACTCCACAAACATTACATCATTGAATATGAAGTGTTCAAAACCCAGATTTTGGATCTTACCATGCTATTATTAAGACTCTTGTCAACCTTGCAGAATGTATGTGGAGGGGTTTCTCCTTTACTTGGTATGATTATACATATATCCGTCACAGCCAACGTGTTTTGTGTCATGTTTTCGGATGCTCTTCGGTAAGTGATGTACACTCTTTGTGATGAGGCACTGCCACTAATATTAGCAGGCCGACCATATGGAGTAGTTTGAATTATTTCACAGCCTTGCTTTACTCTTTCTTTCCCATCATATAAAACCCTAGTTAAAATGGGATAAACAAAAGTGAGAAGGCACATAATTTTTTTTAACACTTTGAATACTAATACTATACTAAGAATTATAACTCAACAGTACTAGTTTAACAGCAGCTCTTGTCTCATCTCTGATCAAAACATGTTTACTGACAAGTTCAGGTCACATTATATCAAACTGCATTCTAACATAAAAACTTTGTGATTAAACTATACTAGTTTTCCTCACGTGTAATTGCTTTTAAGTGTTTTGTTTACTGCAAAATAGTGTTATTTTCAATTCTATTAAAGAGTCATTGCGTGAGCCTAAGAACATCATACAATTCACCTCTTGTCAATCTGTATTAAATAGGTTAAGCATCTTATCTCAACCAACATATATACATTGAAAATTATAAATGGCTTGAAAACTCCAAAATGCACTTGTCACTAAAATTCACTCAGCATGCATTTTTCCTACTGGGTTACTGTATGCGCAAGTCAAGAAATATCTTCCTGTTTAGAGTTTTACCTTATATTAAAAAAGTATGGTATTTCAATAAACCCCATCAGTCACATGAAACTGCCAAAATCACTTACTGGAACAGAAAACCCACTTACCCCAAATCAGTAAGTGGGGGCTTATCCCTTCCCCGGCGATAACAAAGGTATATTTGTGGTCCTACAAGACTGCCATTATTAAGATCTGCAGACAGTCCTGAGGGAGTAACATCTATGCATTTATATCCCTGAGGAACTTCCTCCCCCAGAGATTTATTAATTACTGTTACATCTGTAATAGGTTCTTTTGGTTTAGCAATTTTATGGCAAGCATCGTTGAAGTGGATTTCTTCCTCTAGTGGTTTTGAAGTATCTGTTAATCCTGCGACAACAAAGTAGTCAGCAACACGAGCCCCTTTGTCTTCCATCTTCCATTACAAGACGTTATAACTGGTAAGAAAGAAATATATATCAGTATTTTAAAAGGAAATTATAAGAGATCAGAAATGTTTAAATTATGTTCATGTTTAAAAACAGAAAATTTGCAGTAACATAAATGAAAACACAATAGAAGAATACAAAAGAAATAGAGAGATCCATCATCTGATCATGTAACATTTTTCAATTGCAATCACGATCTTTCCAATTTGGAATTCTGAGCCACGATCATGAGAGTTAATTGTTAAATCTTGGAATGGAAAACCCAAGTGATCTCTTTTTGTAATCTTACACTCTACAGTAGCTGAACCAAGAGGAACAGTAACAGCAAAACACTGGGCAAAGTTTTGCAAATAGTTCACTACTTAAAGTTCACGGTTGAGCCAAAAAGCAGTTCTCATGTATTTTGCATATAGTCTACTACTGCACTCTATTCACCATGACGATGGATCTTTTAAGGCGCAATCTGCAATTAATTTGCTTCCTGAATATTAAACATACATGCAAAGGATGTCTTGATTATTCTAAAGATACAACTGTAATAAATGCAGCCATCTCACCCTATGGGAATTTTACATCAGATACCAAGGCCAGATCTTCTTGGAGTATTTTTGCAGGCTAAAAGTTGGTACCATTTTATTTTATAGTGTTTTGGGGCTCAGATCCTTGATATGCAACTCATCCACAGACAGCAATATACCAGCTTTTACACAAGATATTTAAACCAAGTCAACTTCAATGGACTACAGACCACTGTGAAACAAAAACATTCAAGACCACATGAAGTTTTTCATAATGAATAGTCTTGGTATTCAAGCCAAATTGTGTTGGGAAATTACATTCTTTCTTCCTCGAACATATTGATTAAGAAATTCTTTACATATGAATTCTTTCTGTATAGCATTTTTTTGCAGTGTTTGCTACCAATGTTGTAAATTAACTTCAGCACAGGACAATAATATCTGTAGGATGAAATGATGGCCTTGCATACAACACAGTGCACTACATTCAGGAGATTCAGTTTCCTCTTTGTCAGAGACTCTTGAATACGTTTGCAAGTCACTTAAACCCCATGTCTTATTCAATAGCTTGATTTTGCAAATAAAGAAAATACTTTCCACTCTTTCATGGAACATTGAGAAATGGGCTAAAAAATGTTTGTCTAAGTCACCCATATGTGCTGGAACCTCGCTAAAGTAGCTTCAGGAAGTTTACTGTCATCAAGTTCTAGACTTTTTAAACCAGACAAGCTATTTAAGACTCCCTTTTGTTGATTTAATTTTGGTCAGGTGTAAAATTTTATTGCAAGAGAAACCATTACCACACAGGAGTTTCAGGCGCTTGCTGACACTCAGAAACCCAACAAACAGAATTTAAAACAGTTTGAATGGTTGGTACACGACCCCCGTTTTCATGCCACCTTTATTCTGGTTGCTTTATCTCCCTTCGTTTTTTGCTCTAGGTAGCAAGTATTAAGCCTTATCAAACTTCATACCATCATGATTCTTGGATTTTACCAACAAATCTTCGTTAAAACAAGCAAAAAAAATTTGGACATCTCTCACTGGTAATTAGGAAAATTATGTCCTAAGTTGATACCGTGCATTTAATGAAATTGTTCCAAGCTGACCTCAGATTTCCAGCACCAGTCCCTGCTCAAGAGGGAAGAACGTCAGCCTGTGCCTGTTCACCACTATGAACCACATCCACCGGTGCAAGAAAGGTAATAAGAGCAGGAAGATGGAATTATATATTTTGCTGGAGTAACTGACTTGACTAGCTTCTAAAGTCACAAGGAAATGAATAACAGTTTTTAATTTAAGGTTATTTATATTATTCAAGAAAACACCAAGAAAAGCCCTCAAACTATCCAACCTTTCTTTCTTTCTATATGGTTAATAAGCAATATGGGACACTTTAGAACACATGATTACTGGGAAGCAATCATCAATACATAGCAGCGTAACAGATTGTAAATAACTGTTCAGCTTGTTTTCTGAGATAAGAGAGAATGCAGTTACAAAACTAAGCTTAATTCAACCTAAATTGAGTTATTTCAAAAACACCTGGAATATGTTACTCAATTAGCAGTAAATGAGAGTAATAACCACAAACTCAAACTTCTCCTTGAGTGATATATCCAAAGACACACGAATTCAACCACTGCATATGCTGCCTGTTATTTCACTGTACATCTGGCTTCAGCAAATCCAAAACAGGCTAGCAACAAACACATGGAGAAATAAACAAGTTTCATAAAACATCTTTAAACTCTAACATAAGACCAAACACTAACATCTTTTAGCTAACACGACTGAAGTTCAAAATATTTTGTAACATTAACAATTCTCTGTAAAACTTAACTATGGTATACTACATTTAACTATCATGAAAAATTTCTATCAACCAGCATTCACTTTAAACCAATGTATAAGCTGTAACAGTTTTTTTTAAAGCTACAATACACCAGGCAAGCATTTGCTCTTAGTTTAAAAAAAAAATATATATACACACATCAGAGCATAAGCAGTTGCTTTTAAAAAGTATCACTTGAAAATGCATCAAGAAATGTAGAAAGAAAAAAATTAATACTTCATAACATAGATCAGAAAAGAGCTATGGTCAAAGACTGCTCAGAAGATAGAGGGGGTTACATATATAAAAAAAAAAAATGTATAAATCTAAACCCCAAAACATTCCTCAAGAACTGCTGAGGAAGAAATGGCAGGCTAAGTAAATGCTACCAACCCAGCAATTTAAACTCAACGCTTACCTCATCATGAGCTCTGGTGAAAAAGTTTTCCATTAAAAGACTTGAGAAGAGAGAGGTAGACTGACAGCTGGCTAAGTCTTGCGCTGATGTGTATGAAAAATGCCCCGTAACCACAGGCTCAGGACAACGCAGCAGAAACACTACAAAACTGAACTTTGCCTTAAAGATTGAGTTAGAAAAATACTAAGTTTTGTTTTATTCCTTTTCTCATTAGCATTTTTTCACAAAACTACACCAGTTTCTGGAGTGCTTCAGAATGCCTTTTAAGTTCAAAAGAAAACAATATTTTAGTAATCAAAAATTGTACAAACTATGACTGTTAAAGTTGCAGTAAGCCTTATAATTTCGGTGTATTAGCAGCACACTATTCCAGTTTAATAGCCAAGACAGCATTACAAATAAAGATATATATACACATTATACTGAAGAATCATACCTATCTCACAATTTAAGCGTTGCTATTAATTATTTCATATTAGGTTTAAGCAAAAGTCTTAAATTCAAACATTCATTTATTCCCAAAAGCACTTTCAAGAAAAACTGGGACAAGCACTCCTCATTTAGAGCCAGTTAAAATTAGAATCCCCTATATAGAAACACCTGCTATCACACAAATTTGCTTCCTAAGGTTATAGCAAGTAATACACAAGTCAGCAAGACTTTCATCATTTAATGCAGCTTTTACAGAAAGGAGAAAAAAGGCCTAGCTGATGACGCATCGTCCCTTCAGATCTTTGCTTTCTGATACAAAGGCTTGCAGATAAAAATGGGATAAAATGCAGAAGATATCAAACCAATTCAGTGGTATTTTATTCAAGACAAATTAGACTTTACTAGCGCTACTGTGATACTCAAATTTTCAACATCTGTTTACTGTGAGAGCAGATTTATGCAAACTTTATGTTAACAGACCCCAGAAAGAAGGTATATAATGTGAGCTCATTCAGTGACAAATAATCATTCTGTGAAAAGCAATTTCACATGAACTGATGAATCTGAACAATTTCTGTAGAAACTCTTACCACGAAGGTATTCCAAAGCATGTTGTAATTATACACATCACACAGTACTGCAAGTCAACATCCAGGAAAAAACCACAACACCAAAAAAAAAAAAAAAAAAAATCACACTGCACAAGAATGTTGCTTGAAGCAGCAGGTCCCAGGTGAAACTTAACATTAACAGTGCCACACTGAGAAACAGCTACTATCGATTCTCTACACTTCAGTCACCTGGCCGTGAAAGGCTGCACTTTGAAGACAACACCATGGGATCACAAACATAACCTCTTACAAAATCCCTGGAAACAAGTGCAATATATGGTCTTTGAGCTATCTCATGACAATAATTTTTAATGGACTGCATATAATTAATACCACTATAAATTAAACACCATAAACATCAGTAAGAAACAAAATATCCTTGCAAATAGCAAACTGACTTGTAAGAACATATTAAAAACACACACAGACTTTGCAGATCATGACTATATCCATGTGGGAGAAGAGGGCTTTTTGCCATTTCTAAAAAAAGAGGAAAGGGGGAAAAAAAAAATCAGATAAACCTGCCACAGGTCAAACTATTAGCTTCATTACTTTGCTGAAAGACAAAGGGTAAACTCAGTTTCATTGTTTATTCAATTTTCTAATGTTATCGTATTTCTTCAAAAACATTTAGGAAATACTAACTAATAAATTTCACTGTCTGTCACTACTGTTGTAATTCATAAGTGCTGGCATTTTAGCAACTGTGCAAAAGAGATTAATCCGAAAAATTAGCTATGTGATCTAACACTGTAGATCTATTGCTAGTGTTAAAAGAGAACCAGTCTGCTGCAAAATGCAAAACAATCTGCTATTACAAGAAAGTTGGTCAAGAGGTTTACAGGAGTTCCATGTGGCTGACCCTTTTGTGATAAATAAAATACCGGTGGGACTTTGATCTCACCACTGAATTCAGAAAGAGCAGCACATACACTAACTTATTTTGTTTCCAGCAAAGTTTTTTCTATTTGCTATAAGTTATCTGCAACTCTCATATTAGAAAGCAAACAAAAATTGAAAGGCATGTTTTTATACCAACTCACATATTTTCAGATAAAACAACTCAATCTGTGTCCAAACTTTTTGAACAGATCACATTTTTCATTCAAATTCTATAAGAGGGAAGTACACATCAACTTTTTCCTCACCACGTGATGAGAACTAATGTGGATGTGCCATATATTCCATCCGTGCAGCAGCAACAGGCATGATGCTTCATGAAGTACAGAGTTTACTATAGATGCACTACACTATTTCCAAGGAAAAAAATACTGATATAATTCATACAACCTGCTCCTACCCATAGAATTTTGTAGAGGTATCTTGGGCTGCCAACCAGAAGAACTGCTCTAGCAATGCCAGCTTCCTTCCAGAAGCCAGCTTTTCCGGATAGCGAAAAGAGTTTACTTGTGTGGTTTTTGCACATGCAGGAGATGCATGACCTGTGAAAGACAGCAGCAAGGACCCATCCAACTCCATTAGAGCAGTTTCACCAGCCCACCTCGGGGCAGAGTACACAAATACAACTGCCTTGTAATCTTTTACTCTTCCTTGTCTTCATTCCCATTCTTTCCTGCATTTTCCTTTGAGAATATTAAATCACTTATTAATTTGAGTTCCTTATTAGGTCCATTAGCTGTCTAAAGCAGGTAACATTTTACTTTGTTAGCCTGACTCCAAAGAGATGTTCTGTTTGTAAACACGGAACAAATGTCTCCTAGCATAGGCTGGAAATCAGTGCAGGGCTCTACAACACACTTTTTTTAAAAGGGTTCAAAGCTTTATTAAAAATAGTGATTTTCTTTTTTTAAAGCATTCATCATATAATCATATTCCAAGAACTTCCTTCCTTTGAAGGCACATGAAGAGTACAAGAATAGACAGACAAATCAGTGACCAATTTTTAAAAATTGCCAGTAAAGTTCTAACAGCCCCTAGCATTTGTCTTGTACGTGTACTGCTGCATTATCCTGTTGAAGTATGCTGCCAACACACAGAAATGTGGCAGCTATTCACGCAAGAGCAAAGTGAAGTTAACTGGATCAGTCAGTCCTCCTATGGCTGCTCAGAACCATTTCTCAGCCATGACACTGCACAAATCACATGAGAGCTCAACAGTCTAGAGAACATGTGAGTAACTGCAGTTACGCAGGGAAAAGCCTTCACCCCATCCCTGTACTTCCAAAGTTGCCTGGCAAAAGTGACAGACAAGCCTTTTTCCCCCCAGTATTTTTTTCATAGCAAGCAAACAATCCCAGGAACAAAGAAGAAGCACCTCAAACATCGCAGGCATTCTCTCAAGTCAGAACGCAAGCCTTTTGAAAACTCTACAGTGTGTTCCCTACCTTTTCATCAGGGCATTGCTTTTACACTTTGCCTCTCTTGCTGTCAGCCCGGCTTTAACATAGACTTCTTGTTAAAGTTTCATTCCCTATAGAAACAGTAAAAACAAAAATTAAACAATATACACATTTGTTGAAACACTTACTGCACGCTCCACTGCGCCAGTCACATTAAATGAACATTGTGAATTGTTGTAGGACTTGCTTGCTAAGACAAGGTTACATGTCACAACTGTTAAAAAAGTATATGAAACCAGATTTTAAACTTAAGAAACAAAATATCAAGTTTTATGCTGCATTGATATTTTAAGAATGTAAATATTTAACACTTTAAAAAACCAAAATAAATCAAAGAATGGTTGAGCCAGCCACTTCAAGTTATTTCAACTCTTCCACTATTTTCTGATAATAAATACCTTCCATGTCTATTCATAGGTGTTGGCCAACTATCAAACCACTGTTTTAGCTCAATAACCTTTCAAAGTCTACTTCAAAACACTGCTCTTCTTTGCAAGACTGATATTTAAGCAGATCCTTCTTACTCCACAATCAGCAATACACATGTACTCTTCCATCTAGCCACCTTATTCCAATTCCCTGTTCTTGCAGCTAGTGTTACAGTCTTCTTGCCATTCACTGTCACACATAATTCACTGGTTTTCTTCAGATACAGTAAACACTAGTATGACCACTTTTAAACATTGGTATGACCACAGACAGCTTGAGCTTGTGTTTTACACTGAGGCATGTGCAAGCCACGCAGCCTGTGCTACATTTAAGCATTTTGAAGCAACAGCTTTCCATCACAGGACTGAGGAGAATATGTCACTGGAGACACTCTCAGACTTCAATCTCCCAGAACGACTCATTAGCATCAGCAAGGCTGTAGTCAAAAATAAACTTTGTCTCAACAAGACTCCTATTTGCCAAGACTTGGAGAACAGTCTTAGAAGATTACCGTGAGAAGACGTCAGAAAATAAAATGTAACATAAGCAAGGCTGGGAAGAAACACATCTCAGGAGGGTTTACACAAACCATGGAAGATTTGCTTTCATTCCTGAAGGGGAAAATTGGTGGAAAAAACCCTACACTAGATTATCAGAACTATATTTTTGGAAGCACAAAGTTCAAGGTTCTGCTCATGACCCCAAAGTACAAGACAACTTATTTCAGATCACGCAGAAGCAATCAGCACTGTTAGCTCATTACTCCTACAGCACGGAGCGGGGAGATGACAACCTAGAGAGCAAACCCAGCCCCTGGTGCAAGTCTTTCCAATCCCTACAGCACTGTAGACTAGCACCAGTTAAAGTCAGTTACTCTCCATTAACTGACTTTAAACATTTTTACACCAGACTACAAAGTAAGAGCACATGCAGCAGTAGCACTACACATTTTTATCTAATGACCTGATCTGTAATGTAAAGTGTCAGAAACTATAATTTTAGGGTTCACTTGCAGACCTCAAGCACAGCTGCAAAAAGTCTAAGAAATAAGCAGCATTAGCACATGAATAATTTCCCCATGGACACTTGAAAAAACATCCTTACTAGTCAACTATCTGGAAAGACAATGAGGAGAGTTAAAGGAAAGACAAAGAAAAATGTACTTTTAAGCATCACAAGGAACACAGTGAGAACTGTTGCCAGTGTACTGCAGCTCTATTTCGTAGTACTTGCAGCTTGTAGAATGTATTTACAACTAGTTTGTTGTTCTCCATCTATCAAGTAAAAGATCTATTTGTTCAGGAAACAAGGTGCAAAGGACCTACATTATTACCCCAATACAACTGGGACTTCTCACAGCGTTTTTATCTTTCAGTAGGACATGGCCTATACTTTCTTTTCTTCACACTTCCTACTACTACAGTTAAACAGATGTCAGCAACAGAGAAAGTTACTAACAAATAGGGTTAAAGTGATCAACTGCATTACTTTTAAGACCCTATTACATACATCTGCACTCAATAATGTTGGACAGCACAGTAATTAACAAGAAGCCACTAGCCTCCACTAAGCTCCCTTTGGTGCTCCATCAATAGCAGTACTAGTGCTAAGAAACATATTGGCATAGAGAAAAACAAAACAAGAAAAACCCCAGCATTGTTCTGCCCCTACATCCCTGGACTGGAATTGCTATCAAGCATTTTGCAGGCCCATTCACAATCATCTGTACCAACTCATGGTTAACATACCCAGATCCAAACAGCTGAGGAGATAATCAAGAGAGCTCAGAAAACTTGGCAACAAAGGATCTCTAAGAGGTGCCCAGGAAACAGAAAAGTGCTGGATAAGAGCGCAGGGACAGAACACAAGACCATGAGTCTGGGAGCAGAAAATAGGAATGCAGGCCAAGAACTGAGGGACAAGCAGATTTGTTCAGCAATGCCTAGGAAGAAAGAAAAGTTAGGCTTTAATTCAGAGGCTAATCTAGATTCAGTGGGATCGCTGCAGTCAGTGAGCAAGAACTAGCCATCTAGAGTATCAAAGCTTAGAGGAGGAAGCAGAACAACTGGCAGAGAGAAGGCAGGAGGAACAGACTTCACCCTGAGGGAGAGATCAGGCATTTTCTGCATCTTCTGTACTTTCCATCATCACTCACCAAGTCTTCCACTTGTTCGTTCTTCATTGTTTTTAGTCTCAATAAAATCAAAGCATTTACTAAGAGGCTCTAACAAGACACAGGCTGCTTAGATGTTCATTACAGTTGTGAAACAGCAAAATCCCCTGATATTCAACCCTGACTACAAAAATTCAAGAAAGTGATGTTCAAGTATCCCATGAGATTCATGACAGAGACAAATCTTAACAAGGCCAGTTTTAAAACTTCCACTTCTCTTTCTAGATTACAGTATTTATGTCCAGAAAGCACAACCAAAGAATGGAAACAATTTCTGAAGTACAACTGTGTTTGTAGGGAGGGATGCAGAAAACAATTTATAGCAAATGAGGGGGAGGGAAGCCAAGGTAAGCACTACAAAATGTAAATATTACTTCATCCAAAACAGTTCAGGAGGGCAGCTAGTCCATGTTTTTTGTACAACTACTTATTATACAACAACTTTTTAAAAGAGAAGTCCCTCAAACAGAATGTTCTGTTTTCCTTGGCACAGTACATAAAGGCAAATGAAAGCAGCAAATCTTCCAATATTGAGATTCAAAACCAAGATCTGTCACTGAAAATGTCAAAGTGCATCAAGCAAGATTGACAGAAGTGGCCTGCTTTCACCCAGCCATGTTTGGACACACATGCCAACCTCAGTTTGGTTTTGAAGCCATTCTCTACTCAAATTAAAATTTTGAATTCATGCTGTGTTGGAGGGAAAGACAGGTGGGAATTGTTTCTAACATTTTTTGCTACTTTTAAAATAACACACTTTAATTGTGACTTAGAACATCTGACATTCTTTTTTTCTCTGCCCAGCAAAAATGTCCTGTAAGGTAAGAAAACTGGACCCAGCCATGCTGCAAATTATAGACACTGAGTGGATGACATGCATAGACTGCAATTGCAGGGCTGTAACTGCTGTTTGCAGATGATCTGCACCACACTGGAAAGGTTTAATGGTGAGATAACACTCACTAATACCTCCATCATCTAACAAATCTCTACATCCAGTTAGCAAAATGTTCATCATCTACTCCACAGTAAAGTAAGTGTGAATGTACCACTACTGGTCCAGTTACAAATATATCTATCAACTAACAGGTATTGCTGTGACAGTTTCCTAGCTAGGTTAGCTAGCAAAGCAGTATAAAGCAACATTTGGGTATCTCCCCGATGATCACAGTATATTAGCTGCAGTGCAATGATATGTTAAGGTAACTACTGCTTCAGGATCCCAACACTAGCTCAAAATATCTCTTTGTAACATAGAACAATCAGATCTTAAAACCCCTTCCCCATCTTTCAGCCAAAATTATTAAATAACCACACCCTTAAAAGAAAGGCTGGAGCATGCTGAGTCAGGGAGAGTCACCTCATGTGCTAAATATTATGAGAAAAGTACTTACAGAAAGGTTTGCCCCGTGTTCTACATGATGAATTCTTCACTGTCCTGGAGTTCAGCATACAAGGTAACTATGAAGTTGCACAATTTGTTAGAAAACTGCCCCTCTACTGGTATTTAACTGACAGCACTGTGCTGGGCCCGATTGCTTTTGCACTTGCAGGATCTGGATAGCATTGCCCCTTCCACTGTAATTTTATAGTCAAAATATCATGCAGACAAACTTGCTGACATACGGAAGCTACCGGAGCTGGACCAGATCCTGATCTCAGTGGTACAACTGAGAATAATTCCTTAAGCCCACAAGTTTCTTCTGAAGCTCAATACAAAACCAAAACTCAAGAGTCCAGCCCACAATCCCCTTCTCTTTGTTTGCATAACGCCTGCACACAAGAAAAGTGGGGGTTTCCTCTTGGGACTTTTTCATTTGCATATATGTACATACAACATATACAACATGCCTAATGCTTGTCCATTTTTATTTCATATCACTAAATTAAAATTTGATTAATTAGTATTAATGATTTTTTCCTGACCCAAATTTAAAAAAGTCAAATTTTACAGTAAAAATTAGTGAGGCTATAATTGGCTAACTTCTAACACTCCTCCTTACTCTTTGCATCCTATTTTATGCCGTAGTTCCTCCTTCTTTCACCCCCCCGCCCCTTATTGCTTACTTCAATTTCACTCTATTTCAGCCTCTACAGTAACCCTGTATCTGATATGTAATAGTGCACTAGAAAAGTTAAAAATATGCCATTTAAAAGAGCAGGGCCAACACTTTCTGAAGTCTTTTGTTTCCGCTTCTCCTCCACAATTTCCTCTGGTACTGTTTCTGAGCTTTTTAGGGAACTACCGATAACTACTTCTGCATCATAGACTGCTACTAAAATGACTGCTATAGATGGAACCTCTCAGCATCACTGCCTTACATAGCCTTCACTATGCATTTTAATTTTGACTGTACAGTCTGTGGTGACACTTTATAACCATGCATGCATCAGCAGAGTATTTCCAGATCAGTCATAGACCAAGCTTTCAGACGAGGCATCGACTAAGCCTGAACTGAAGGATAGCAGAAAATATCCAAGGCTTATTATGCAATATAGCAAAGAACCTCGTTCACTTGAAGTAATTATTTGGTCAGTAACACTGTCAGAAATAGCTGGTTTTAAATAGTTGAACAGTGGCAATGCATTCACTGTTTATACATATTCATCTCCTACCTATTAGCTATCCTCAATTAAAGCAAGACATAAATGGCTTTAGCTTGCAGAGGATTTGCAAGGATTTGCTGCTTTTAGTATGGCATAAAATTTCTATCATGATTTGGGCTCACAGCAATAAATATTATTTATATATACAATTGATATATAAGGGAATAAATGCAGGGCCTTTTCTGTGCTCTTGCCTAAGACCACCCAGTGAGGCCACAGCAGAAGGATGAGGGACAAGTACAACTCAGCCCTCTAAACCACACCTCTACCTTTACTTTTTGTGCAATCTCAACCTAAACTTTCTTCAAAGGTGCTAAATCTTTACAGGGTTTAGTTTTGGGGAGGGGGATTGTGAAGAGGGGGGCAACTGGGGTTTGGGGTTGGTTTTTTTTTTTTTGAGAGTCAGCATAAAAAATTTTGAAATTTCATAACATTACAGAGAAGCCTGATTTAAATACTTTCTCTGCAACAAACAAGACAATCGTACTGGAAATACACCAATTCACACAAATTGCATCATGTATTGTTAAGGTGCTTAAATGGAAATTATTTTGGTGTCTTTTTTTGGTCCTTTCCCTCTCCTTGTAATACAAGAAGTATTGCAGTTCTTTCCATGAAATTTCAGAACAACTAACCTTAAATTCACAGCTACAGATGTATCAAAACCTAAGCTACTGGAACCCTCTGTCAGACAGCAAGATACTTGGAAATCACCAGTACCTCAAACATTATGTTTGAACAAGGTTACATTGACTTTTTTTATCCAATATAAATTGTGCAACATTTTAGCCTCCAACTTATTGGTCATGCCACAAAACATTTAAAAACTAAGGTCAAAGTTGAGTAAAGGACAATGAATGGAAAGAAGACTTCCTACAAGTCTTCATTGCAGGAGATATTTAAGACTGAGAAAGGTTTTGACTAAGTAGGTATTGTACTATTCCCTTTCCACAGCCTGCTGGTGTTTGACCATGAGTGCAACTGTTTCTACAGCCACTGTTATAAAAAGCATTTCAACCTACTATGACTTGCAAAACTAACTCCAATTCAGTTGCTAGGAAGTATGATGGAAATCAAAAAGGGATGTTGAATATTGAAGTGACACTGCAAATTTCTTTCCAGTTTTAGAACATCAACATTAATAAATCCCATTATCATCATTCAGTTTGGTCTTGATACTGTCTTCCTCTATTGAAGAGTCACAAGACAGTTTTCTCTAGCTATCACACACTATAGCAGGAATTTACCTAGAAATTAGTAAACCCTTCAATGCAAAATCCTGTAGATTAAAAGTTACCAGAACAGCGGTGCCCACAATTCCTTTGTAAGAGTGACAGAAAACAGTTGTATTAGTTACACACCTTCCTGAGACAACCTCATTCTCTTTAGAGCACCAGCTGGGCTCTACTCTCTGCCTTGATACCTTCCCTTTCAAGCAGGTATCTTAAATAGAACCAGGTTATTTACATTGTTCCTAATGCTTGACCTGAATCAGCTACGCTCACCTGAGTCCTATAGTATGTACCAGGCTATGTCAACATTTATGCTTTTACTAGCTAATAATTAACTCTGGCTATGTAACTACAAAATTGTTAATTTTGCCATTAACACATATAGAAATCCCATTAAGCGCCATACCAGTGTTATATTCAAGTAAAGCATATAGAACAAGCTCTTCACCAGAAACGTGGACCTGCAACCACACTGCTACAAAAAGTATGAAAACTCACATGTATGAATGTCCTTAGTACTGGAAAAACATTTCTAAGTAAGCCTGTATTTTAAAAATGCTCCTAGTGCTTTCTGGCTTACTGCTTGCAGAAACAGATCTTATCTTTTGTGCTACTTTCTAGCAAATTCACTGTTTAGAAGAGGCCACTGGGTAAAGCCTGTTCCAAAGGAGCAGAAGCTGCTCATAAACTTGAGAAGAGTACCTCATACAGCTGGACCCTAATGTTTCTAGAATAAGTAAAACATGTACATCACACAAGTTCTTAAGGCTGTAGAGAAGCTTAATCTTTTCTTGTTCTGTCTTTAAGGCTCCATGCAATCCTCCCCTTCCCCAAAAGCTAACCACAAAAACTCTAGTGCTCTATTTTTGATAATTAAACAATTTCAATGCCAAGTCACGATTACCCCTAGAAAACTTAGCTTCGTTTACCAGAGACGCAGTTCCACTTTAATGTTTGCTTTAAATGAGCTTACAGACGACTCCTCAATACTCTAAAAGCAAGACAGAGTTTCACCAATACTTTAAATATATATAGATGTTTTAAAAATATGAGAGAAACGGGAGACTCTTACAAAGTAAGACTTCTACGCTAGACACACAAACCAGAAATAATCCTTTTACTCCCCCTCGACCTTCCTTGGCCAGACTAACTCAATTAGTTTTCCTAAACCACCACAGATACTTGCCAAGATTAAATATTTGTGTTTAATCATTCAGAAAGTGAAAGATTATGTACTGTAATGTAACACTCTTTACGGAAACCTCTAGTTGAGCAACAGTTCCAAAAAAAATTGTGAAATGAAGTAACAAGCTGTCCAGAAGACCACGCTTCTACTCAGTTAATTCAAAAAAATTAAACTTCAGAACTAAGTGCCAAGTCAAGACCTCATTTTTAGCAAATCAACATTCTCAGAGGCGGCACACTTTTAAATGCAGCTCGTTTTCAATTACTCCAGAATAACAACCATCGCTAGGAAGTTATTAAATATTATCATCTCCTGGCCAGCGACTTGTGCTACACGCAGACATCATGACAGAACAAAGATAAAAACGTCAGGGCTAATTTTTACCACCGTGTCCCCCGTGTTGCATTACTCCAAGTATACAGCAACCCAGGCTGTGGGAGCCAAAGGGAAAGTCGCAAGAAAAATACGCACGCAGAAGGCTGAGCACTACCTGTGCAATTCCAGCCGACGCAGCATGGAAAAACTGCAGACTGACTTGGGCCGGTTCCTCCCCGAGCAGCTCTCCAAGCCCGCCAGCACGCTCCTGCCCTGCCTTTGTAACATGGCAGGTCAGCGGGGAGAGCTCGGGCGAGCCGCAGGCAGCCCTCCGCCCTGAGGAGCGCCTGCCTCCGCGGCCCCGCCAGCCGGGCCGGCTGGACGCTCCTCCGGCCCGGCCATCGCCGCGGCGGGGGGCTGGCGGGAAGCGTCAGGCAGACGGGGAAAAGGAGAAAGTTTTCCCCCTCCCACCGTGGCCCAGCGGAAAGTTACCGCCGCCCCCGCGCTCCCCTCAGCCCCCGGCCCGGCCTCCCGCCGGGCCCCCTCGCCCGGGACTGACAGCCCAGCGCGCCGCCGGCCCCGCCGCGGGCCAGGGGAGCCGCGGGCAGGCGGACGCCCCTTCCCCGCCGGCCCAGGCTGGCGATAGCGCCCGCCCCGCGATACCTCCTCGGAGAAACCCACACCCCCCCCCGGCGCCCCACCGCGGTGACAGCCCGGCGCGCTCCCTCCCCGCCCGGCAGCCCTCACCTCAGGCGGGGGCCGCGCTCCCCGCGGCAGGGGGAACGGCCGCCGGCGCCGAGGAGCGGGAGGGTGAAGGGGGGTGGGGGGGGAAGCACGCTCGGTCCCCGCGCCCTTATCTCATTCTAGCGGAGCCCGACTCGCCTTCGCCGCCTCCCCGCCGTGTGGGCGTCTCAGGCGGGATCCCCCCTCCCCTCCGCGCCGCCTCCTCGCGCCGCCATCTTGGCTGTCACGGGGTGGGGGGGAGGCGGGCGCCGACTCGTGATCGCGGCGGGGAGGGCGCCCGCCGGGTCCTGCTGCTCCGCGGCTGCAGGCGGCGGTGCCCCGCCGCGCCTGAGGCGGGCCTGCCGCCACCGCGCTGCCTAACGGCCGTGTGCGGCCGCCCCGGCGCGCAGCTCGCCTCCGAGGACTCCCCCCGACAGCGCGGGCCCGTCGGCGAGGGGCCTCGGTGCGGCGGCCCCCGCCTCCCTCCTTCCCCCCTCAGGGAGCGGCGAGGCGCCGGCGGCTCTGAACCCTGAGGCGGGAGCGGGACGCCCTCAGTGAAACCCCTTCAGCAGAGGCGAAAATACGACGCGGGGACCATGGGCTGGACTCTGCCGCCCCCTCCTCCGCCCTGCAGCGTCTCCCGCCCGCCGGCAGCACCTTTAATTTAAACAGAAATGAATCTCCGGCCCAAATATGCCGGTCTTTCCTCACCTGTGGCGCCCGCCGCCAGGACCCGGAGGAGGTGCCGGCTGTCTGGAAAACAAGGGAAGAGAAAGCGGGGGATTTTCTGCAGGCTTGATGTAACCCGCACCAGGTTGTTGCATCAAAGACTAGAAAAGAACCCGAGACAAAAATAATCTTTTAAGAGCGTGCGGCTGAGATTAGTGCGGCGTGTCAAGATGTTGCTGAGCACAACAAAATGAGTCCTCCCGCTTGTACCGGCAGACAGAAGTCCTGCTTCTCTGGCACCTTGTGTGCTGCAACCCTGGGCTTCAAAATTTTATACCCATGTGCTATTTTTGAAGTGATGTTTAGGGATAGGCTCCAACCATACAATTTTGGCTTTGAATTCAAGCTTCCCTCAGTTCTGGACGTTTGGCTCGAGGGTTTAGATGTGGCTCATTACAAAGACAGAAAATTCATATGAAGTTTGGAATTTGGACTGAATGCTTATGTACGTTCAAACCTACTGTATTGGTTTACCTCATCCCTCTGAAAAAGCTGACTGAATATAAAAGCAAAAAGTACAAAATAAGACTTTTTTTTCCTCACATGCTTTCATTAATAGGACTGTTTATAGCAGAAATGCTGCTCCTCCTACCCCCCATGTAGGAAACAGAGTGACTGACACAAGCCAGTCTCTACCCAGGGAGAAGCACCCATCTGCAAGCCTGCACATGCAGACACAGCTTTGCACTGCCAGGTTTGATATTTGTAAGCTGAGTCTGTCTCTTTTTTTTTTTTTTCTTCAACAGACAGCATACTGGCTAAGGAATGTGTCAAACCCCTATCCCAGGCAGGGACTACAAAAACAACATTGTCCATTCCTTGTATTTCTACATAAAATGCAATTCTAGCCACACCCATAAAGGCATTTTTTCTCTCAATGATATACAGTGAAGTAAGTGAGAGATCAAGAACCCAGAACCTCAGTATTTTTTGCAGCAAGCTGGTCTGCGTTCTGTAGTGAGTCCTTAAATTATTTGGTGTGGTGGCAGAAATTTTTCTAAATCCTTTGACAGCTTCTGGTATATTTATTCCTGGAAATGTTTTTCAAATAAATAGCAATAATGAAGTCCATCTTCTGGCTTGTGTTAGTAATTTTGATGTGCAAACTATTTTGTGCTCTCTGCCCTTGCTCATTTTTCATGTAGGCATAATTTTTAGGCTTCAGCATTAACATCCAAGATTAATGGGTCTGTTCCTACTTCTAAGAGTATTGTTTCAGCTGCCTGTAAACTGAGGCAAAATCACTGCACTGACGTATGAATAGTTCACCTCCCAGAGTTTAGGTTCATAACCATTAAAATATTCTTGACTATTTCTAATGGAAACTTAAATTTCACAGAAACGTAATTCTTAAACATTCTGTGGCAGTTTTCATACTTTTCAGCTCATGTCATAGGTAGAACTTTGCGTAGATGTCTTTGATTTGCTGTTAATTTATAGCCTGACCTGCTTATTTCCCTCCACCATTTCTGTCCTTCTAGGACTTACCTGCATTTAATTACATATTGTGTCAATATCAACAAATCGCAGTCAGGGACGTGGATCTCACCCTGCAAGGCCTGATACAAACACCAAACAAAATAGTTTCTGCCCAGTCCTACCATCGCAGCTAACACGGTGCTTATCTACGTCCTGTCTTTCTTGTTCTTACATCTCCCCCTCCTTCCCACCCTATTCCATCAAGCCTCTTCCGCTCTCTCTCCGTGACCTACCTGCTGCTCGCTCTCTCTCCCGGCTGTGGCACACTTTCTTCCCCACCAGCACATTTAATTGCAATGTTCCATTTCATTATTAGCATGTCACCACCTTTATCAAGTCACCTTTTCTAACTTCTATCTAGCCGCAAAGCTTTCCTGCATAGCTTGTCATCAATTTTCCACATTAAGGCTTGTCTAAAGCCACGTGCGAAAGGGTCTATGAAAAATAATGACTACAGTGCTGTATTTATTTCTGAATAAAGAGCAGCACCAGTGAATAGTGTCACTGTAGAGGCAGAGACAGATTTACTGCGTGCCCAGTTCCTGCAGGCTCATTGCACAGAAATGTGTCTATGTGTCAAACAAAGCCTTTCCCTTCGTGGGGACTTAAGGGATGGATCTCTAGGCAGTGGTCTCTGCATGCATATGGAGACTGACCCCAAGACAATGCTTCCTATTAATTCCAGTTGGTGTTGGATCTGATTCTTGTTGCGTATAGTAAGTTAACAACTGCAGGTGGGCAGGCATCATGTGTGCTTAATGTGGTATTCTGAGTGCAGGGTGGAGCACCATCAAGCCAGATTTAGCCTCCCCAGGAGTGCAGCCAGGGAGACGCGCAGCATTTCTATGGACTGGCAACCACAGAACCATTTTTTTTCCATGTTGCAACCCCAAATTTCTAGCCTGTGGCACTAATGTAATTTTCAAACTATGGTTTAGCTTATTTTAAGTGCATTTTACACATGGGTTAACTCAAGCCAGGCAAAGGACAAGTGGCAGATGGTCAGTAACAGAGCCAGGAATGGAATGAAGAACTTCCCTGTCCGAGGACATGGTTTTAACAGACTTTGTCCCAGGATTGTGAGATTTGACTACTTATAATTCCTGAGGCTTCAGCAGTACTCAAAAAAAAAAAAAAAAAAAAAAGGGAAAAAAGAGAAGCTATTACTGTTCACAGTATTTTCTGGCAGAGACTGGCTTCCATGGGTAAAACTATTTCAGTTTCTTAAGTATGCCATTTGGGGCTTAATCTGTTCACTTTCTTACCAATATTTTATTCCTTTTGAACTCTCTTGGCTGTGCTATGTGCACTGCTCATGTATGTCTACAGGAGGGAAGAATGAGGCTCCAAAAGGACCCAACAGAACATCTTTCAAAGGGACACGACGTTATCTGTAGCCTTGGCAAAAATGACTATAAAGATAGGGATAATTATAAGGATAATTATAAACCATGTAACTGGCAAAACAACACTCTGCATTTCAGAGGATGAATTGCCTTACCCTGTCCGGTAACCGACTTTATGGTGCAGTAATGGATCTACATCCGGAAGGTAATGCAATGAAATGGAGCCCTTGGCAAGCTGGAATCACACTGGAAACGAAGCAACATCTTTGTGGGTTTTTTTATATATGCGTATTCAAAAATCTGGAACTTACCCCTTTTGACATAAAGAGACCGTCCCTGCTTGGAACAATTAAATTCTAGGACAGATTATGAAATAATAAAGTATTTGAATATTATGATGCAGCAGCACAACAGTGCTGTTACCCTTCCTTTTACTGCTTCAAGCATAGTATTTCTGAAAAGCTTCTGCACTCCAGGGAAACTACATAAATTATGAAAGAGGCAATAGAATATCATACATGTATGCCAAAAAAAAGGATGTTTCAGACCCTTCTTTAGATAAAGAACTTACTGAAGCAGCTAAAAATATGGGGAAACGAAGCGAACAGAGGGCCTGATCCAAAGGCTACTGAACTCAGCAGAAGCACTGCAGGGGGGTTCATTAGGCGTCAGAGTCAAGAGTTACAATTCACAAAGTGCAAATAAAGAATTTTATTGTATATGAGTAAGGATAAAGTCTAATTGCAGTGTCTAGGCGTCCCCCTTGGATAAAATGAGCAGATTTTTCTCCAGCAGGTAGACTTTCTCAGCAAGGATTTAATGCGAATATTTATGTGAGAGTTTGTAGTCCCAAAAGCACAGAAATGCTGGGAAACAAAAAGGAAAGAAAATGCATCCAAAGAGGAGATCCAAATGTCTCCAAGTCATTTCACTAAATAAAAATCTGATGCAAACTCATTATTATTTCACTTTTCAGTGCTGATTTGCTTCCTCAGAATTTCAGAGCGTGCATCTGAGAATTTAGACTGCGCATCATAAGTTTCCCCCAGCAAATGCTAAAACTATTCACAAGGCATTGCAGCATTGCAGCAACTATCAAAAATCAAATGAAAGAGACCCGCTGGATGGCCATTGGTATTAATCAGTGAGAAAACAGTTAACATTGTGCTTTGCTGTGTTGCTGCGGGTAGTGGTATCAAGCAAGTGATGCCATACCTCTCCTCCTGTTGTTAGTAGGCAAATAAGTACGTACAGCTGGAGCATATTTCTGGAATGGCTCTTCCCATAGACACTGGAAGCTTTGAAACAAATACTTGCAGCAGATTTTTGAGAACAGGACAGCAGAATGGTTGCTTGAGGATGGTCCAAGTCCTAATGCATGTACCAAAACCAACCTGTTGTCTGCTCCAGCACCAACCCGTATTAAGTATTGCACTCATCAGTAAAGCAAGATAACAAAAGCTTCTCTTTGTGGAGTAATATCAGGAAGGAAATTATGCATGCAGATTCGCCAGCAAAAATAACAGTCTTGGGCTGTAAGTGTACACACTGATCCTGCTGTTTTGTTGCTATTTTCAGCAGCCCCCGTACCCTCAGGGGTGAGAGTAAAGACTTAACTGCTATCACTGCTGTTCATGCATCGGCCTTAAAGGTTCAATTTGGACTCACGCTCTTTGGCCCATCTGGAGGTGATTTCTGCAAATAGCAGTCTTTTCTCTGAATCAGTCCAATTCACAGTCCAGAGTCACACCACGTGATACTGTGGTGCTGTGGGTGTCTTCTCTCACATCAGATATAAACCCACTTTCCTTCACTAGAGATCTCGGTTCCTTATTATTTGCACTTTTATTTATTTTCAAATCATGCCTAGGCCAAGTAGTTGCATTCCACATATCTAAACGTTCCCTACGGTTTTGTCTGGCTAAGATACTTACTTCAGGCTCTAAAATCTTGTGTAGTCCTGCTGTTTAAAGTTTTGTATTTTGTTCTAGAGATCACTTATATCATGATGGGTTGAGTGAAGTATATCTATCAGTTAACCACTTCTCAGGAGTACTATTAGGCTTAATTAATGTTTGTGGAACACTACTGAGATTCTCAAGAGAAGCAGCTATAGAAGTGCAAAGGATTATAATTAATTTAAAACTATCTCATTTTTGAGTAAATGGCTAACAACACTTAAGCTGAGATTTTCCAAGTAAAACTAATTTTTTTGATTCTCAGACAAAAACATTCTGAAATCTGGGTTTCCATTTACTGCTATGATGCTATTTACTGTATGATGCATTTTGATTTTTATTGCCCTTCGATATCCTTTGATATATCCAGGTACATAACATAGCTTGCTTTAGTTCAGGAAACACTGTCCAACATATGTAAGTCAGATTAAAATAGAACAAACCATCAAAATAACTAAATTAATAAGCTCAGAGACAATCCACATCACCGTTTGCCTTTAATGTATTAAGTATTTGAACCATAAAGCCTGTAATTAATATTATGGAATAATTTCCATATTTATTTATGAGGCATCTCATTTACATAAATAGTCATTATCTGGTAATAAAAGCAGATCATTAAAATTCAGAAAATTGCCAAGCCAGATTGAGATCAGTCAAGATGTACTGAAGAGATTTGCTAGGCTCCCTGTTTGAAACTGTTCTGAGAGAAAAATCTCTGCTCCTGAACAAGCTTAAACAGGACACCACTTTGGAAATACAAGCAGTGCTTCATCCACATGACATCACCCAACAGAACAGTTATTTTGTACGGTGAGAAAACATTGGGTCACTCTTCTCACTAACTGTCATGGAGGGTTTCCAAGAAAACGCATCTGACACATCTGCACTGAAAATCTGACCCAGATTATTGCTGATGTTTTCGTAACACAGCTTTACTGCTGTTCTGAAACTCTACAGCATTTCAAAATACTTTTCAAAATACTTCTTTCTTTCAAAATACTTTCAATACTTACAGTACTTTCAATACTTTCAAAATTTTGCACCTAGTCAGAAAACACAATATGCAGAAAAGAAAAAGAAGAAAAAAAATGGCACTTCCATGTTTCTATTTGCAAGGTAGAGTCATCACTCCTCAGCTATTAGCTAGAGAGTCACAGGTATTTAAAAATATGTCCTGGTTGACTAAAAGAATGCATCTCAGGCCCTGCTGTCAGTGCTTTTGTCACTCAAGGTCCAGAGTGTTCATTATTAGAACTTTTTCTAGGTAGAAACAAACCCAGTGATTTTTGAAAAGCTACAGCTACAGAACATACTCAAAAAAATACCGCAACTACCCTCTTAAGTCAGACCTGTGTCTGTCCTTTTTCAGCGTAAGACACTTCTTTGAAGTGGAAGTGTAAGCCCACCAGAGTAAGGCAACACACCAGAATCTGCCCTGTTTGAATGATTTTCTTACTAATTCCTAGAGAATGGAGGCTGGCTTAAGTACTGAGTGATGAGGATTTCATCTCAATACAGAAATTTTTAGTACCTGTTATTTTATCTTGAGTACTTTTAAAATCTGTATCACTGCCCAACTCCTCTCCTAATAATCTGAAATTCTTCTGTAACTGCTTTGGAATGTTCCCTTATGTTATTACCAAAATTGGCCTTATTATATTGGGTCCTAATTATACTCATCTATCGATTCGGTTAGGTAAGAGTGTACTTCTTTAAAACGTGAGCCACTGCTGAGGAACAAAACAAAGTAACAACATTAAATCTCACTGGTGAGTCACCATGAATATAGGTCAGAGCAAGCTTCTGCCCTTTTCTGAGCTCTCTGAGGATTTGGTCCAGCTTACCCGAAGGAGCCCCTAACCTCAACACACCCCTCGTGCAGTCAGAACTCCCTTCAGTCTTTATGTTTGTATTTCTTTGCCATAACAGCACTGCCAACTTCAACATGAACGTTTAGAGGAGAGGAACACTTTCTTAGCAACTGGTCCACAACCTGGAACTGACAAAGGACATGAGAGTGAACACAAACCAAAGCACCTTGAGAATAAAATACAAAACCTGTTTGTTTAACCCAAGCTGTCCCAAATCATACTGTGGATCCGCTCCTTCTCATCTGCTTAAGTCTCAAAATCAGTGTACTAACAGCAGAAGCGGGAGAGTGACATACCTGATCTGGTTCATGCCTGGGGTAGGCCCTCTGCTGCAACAGTAAGGAACTCTATATAACGAGGTAGGCAGAGAGAACTGTGGATTAATTAAACTGCTTGATCACTTGCTTGAAAAAGTATGACCAAATGTCGATGTAATGGAAGTCATTCACTTAAGCAAGTTTGAATTTGACTCATAATGACAGTAGAAAATGATCTTAATATATGACAGACTTTTAAAATCACAGTCTGACTCGTAATACAAAAAAGAATGCTTCCAGTATAAATAATGAAATTGGAGTAAATGTCCTTGGCAAGTCAATTTGTTCCATGCTGCTGATGGTTCCTGTTAGTGACAAGGATTTTTTTTCAAGAAGGAAACAATGGAAAACAGATGCAAAAGCATTTACCAGAAGGCCAGAGAATGGCAGCTTTTCCAAAATGTCAAGTGTGCAGAGTAGAGTCAATTTAAAAGAGAAATATTATTTAAACTGATTTGACTACAGCGAAGCCCTGTTAAGCCATCTCATCCATCCTCCTTCCTACTGTGCTACCCCTTACAGTCTAAGTCTAAATACTGACCTCTATTTTCAGGTACTTCAACTGAAAAATCCTTTACCCAGTCATAATACCAATATGTTGCTTTTTTAATATATTTACTGCATCCCTTACAGGAACACACCCAAAGAATCGTGCTCACCTCCTTCACATTCCCAACCTCAGCCCTCAACTCATACAAGTTTAATCCCTGGGTCCCCTTTTTTCCCCTTTTCCTCTTTCAGCTTCATACTTCTTGTGGTATTTTCCCAGAAGCTTCGGGCAATTTCCATCACTACATTCATCAAATCCATCTTTTGCCTGCAAATCTGTCCTTTGCATAAAGCTCCTCATATCTTCATCTTCAACAACTTCTCTCTTCTGCTTCCTACGTTGCCTTGTCGTTGCTTGCTATTGGGGAGAGGAAGGTGACTGAATTTTAGGTCTACAGCTTTCATATGGAAGCTCATTTCCTCAAAAGAATATCCATACCTACTTCCCCTGGAACCAATTGTCCCAAAGTGCTTAATTTCCTTCAAGGACGTGGGCCTCAATGTTGCAATACAACAGGTTATCACCTGTAGAAGGACTACTCATAGTGCCCACTATTTGCATTTTTCAGGTCAACACAGATTTGCACAGTGCTATCAACATTTTAGAAGTGGCAGTAATGGTTACCTAGTGCTCTTTTCCCTTGATGGCGTTACATGAAACGTGGTAAACACCAGCAGAACCGCTGTTGCTCGGAAACCTTTTGTTTTCCATGGGAATATCTATAACCATGTCTACCAGTGATAGGCGAAAGCTGTCACTTTTGGTTTCCAGTATCAACATGGGCAGAAGAACCATTCCAAAACCATGCTTTTCTATTAGTGTTAAAAACTTAAAGCAAAACCATCTGTGCTCAGATTTACGTAAAGTAAATTTCTTTATTTCTTCTATTTTGTGGAGGAAAAAGAACTCCTGTCTATTAAGCAATAAACTAAATTGCCCTGGGTCTTGCCTGTACTGGGAATGCATATCAGTTTAAATGCATCAGTGTAAAGATCAGTCTCATTAAACTAGCTCAAAGCCCTAAAATAGATTGAATACTGTTCTAACACTTGCATATAGTCATTCATATTAAAGTTACAATTTACAGGAGCTCATAATGAATATAAGCAGGAATTAAAACAGCCGAGATGCAACAAAAAATGTTTAGTGTAACTGATTTTTAAATTGACAGTTAAGAACTCCCTTCTGTAGCATATTCAAGGCCTCAGAGGAATACAGTTGGTGGGGATATACCACTCCTTATTTCATGATGTACTAGAAACAACGTACAAAATGTGAACACACCAAGGCCAAACGAACATCTTCCCTCTGCCCACTTTACAAAGGGATACAAACTAAAATCAGTGAAGAATTTCACCATAGAAATGTAACCCAGCAAATGCTAATTCACTTTTTTTTTTTTTTAACCTAAAGCCTGCAACGAACATCAAGCACGGCGTGTAACTGTTGTTCAGTTCCTGTAACATAAACGCGTTGCATGGAGTCCTCTCTGATAACAGTCCCAATTGAAAGGGCAGGTCAAACTGGAAAGGATCCTATGGAAGGCCCAATGATCAACAATTCATTAATTATATTCAAATTAATCTTTATAGAGCTGCAGTAATGTAGTATTTCTTAAATTATTTTGTACACTGTCATTTTCTTGTCGTGCGAGGGGAATGACTAACGTACATATGGAAAAATTTGAGGGAGTTCTTAGAAACCATAATATTTTGCTTGATCATTCATAGCCAAATGCGTAAAGAACTATCCACCGTATCGCTATTGCGCAGCTTGTATTAGATCTCCATAGTTACACTTGGCATAACACGTACAAAACCGAAGTGTCTTTGCAGGGCTGATAAGCAGACAGGAAGCAAGCAAACATCTGCTACAGCTTTAGATGGTTTTGCCTTCAGCGACTGCTGAAAAACTTCAGGCTCTGCATTCCACGTACTGCTTGCCCTTTGACACTAGCAGCTGTTGAACAGGAGATGTAAAACGTTATACCTACAGAAAAGGAGGTGCATTACTTTCTAAAGGAGTGTTGGGAAATTTAATGGGATTTTTTTCTTTCCATTTTCTGATCACTAGAAAGGCTGGATAGCAGGCACTGCAGATGGAGTTATCTCCTGAAGGTCAACCACTTCCTATTTTACAATCATTTTTTTCTAATGTTGTTTTCTAATGTTTTCCTTTCCAAAACTGCTTTGTTTTGTTTTGTTTTGTTTTGTTCTGTTTTAAACACCAAAAACAATTGCCCCATACACTGAATACTAATTATAATCATCATAATCATTGTAAGGAAACCATGTGCTTCCCTGAATCAGGGCTGGAGCTTCCAGTCCAGGCAATCTGTCTTCTTGTAGCACAACAGCATTTCTATAGCACGGACAGCCAAGGAACAGAGTTATACAAAATAAATATCAAACAATTCATAGCAAACTATTTCTTTGTTTAAAGAAAGACCTGTTGAACATGATGTTTTAAAAATGAGCTCAGCCATACAATGCAGATCTGCTTGTGTATGTGGAGAAAACCTCTGCTCGAGATAGTTCAGCAGTTCTCCACCTACATAGTATTTTTATTTGCATGGAAAACTACTAACAGAGAATAACTGACAGCAGCATATTTCTTAGAGTATTGAGGCCCATGTACTGTAAATGCATCTTTATGTACTTCCTCTGAGATTGTAAGTTTGCCTAGGAAATTACAACAGTTGTGATGAAATCGGATTTAGCCGTATATGGCAGATCCTTTGGGTCTGACACAATGAAATGAAAATGAGTTTCAGGGTAGCAACAAGAAAGATGAAGATACTACTCCAGAGTTATGTAAGTGTAACTGAGAAGAGAATTTTGCCCAGAAATTCTGTGGTCTGTGCTTTGGAGTCGTATACAGTTTTTTATGTGTTCTATTCTTAAACTGCAGATGGATGCTGTTTTGCCAAAATATAAATGAAATACAAAGATGACTTCAAACATTTGCAGGAGCCATGCTGACACTCAAAGTAAAGAAACATGAAGTAATTTTCCTAGTGAGATCATAAAAGCAGAGACATGGTGATCAAAGCAAGAAAATACAAGACTCTTACTCCATCCCTAATACAAGATGCTTTCTCTATCTAGGACCAGGAGCTTACCTGGCACAGAGATGTTCCAATAGTCTACAAGTACGGTACATGAGGTGGATACTTGGCAGTATTTAGTTAGTTAAATATGGGACTATCCACAAAGACAGTCGATTTTAACCCTTGAGACTGGCAAATGACTGACTCAGGTTATTATTGTATTATTATAATAATAATAATAATAATAGTAGTAGTGGTGGTGGTGGTGGTGGTGGTGGTGGTGGTGGTGATGGCAGTAACATATTCATTTTGGTAGAGCCCTACCATAATCCTGAATACTCTCCACAAACACAGAACAGCAGACTGCATTTGCTCTGAAGAGTGTAGTCTCAAACAGGTAAGAGAAAACAAGATGAAAAATACTGAATGAATTTGTACCAGTGGCAAATATCTTAATAAGTCTGTGATTTTGGAGGGGCTTGGTTGTATTAAGCCAAAAGGAGTAGCTGGGCATGAAAACAGGCTATATAAAGCAGGAATGGCTGCCTTATTTGCATGATCATATTGCTATTATCTTCTGGATTTCACAGGGAACTGAATTTTTTAAACTGCATTTATATTAGAATAATTAAATATCTGTCTTGAACTGTGTGCACATTGCATCTAACCAGCTTGGAAATAGGCCAAAGCTTGAAGCAATCTTTAGGAGAACTGCAGAATCGATACATCAATTCCCATTAATTCAGTGTCCGAGGAAACAAATGTGTACCTGTCTGAAGCGTGTGTGCTCCCTGCAGAGACATAGTAAAATAGGCATCTTCTGTCTGCCTTCCTTCCCCGTGCCCTCCAAGGTCATCAGAAACCAGGGTCAGAATGGGGGAAACCTGGTCTGGCTCCAAAATCTAATTAAGCCAGGTTTAGTAACCCAGTATCCTGGGCAAGTTATACACAAATTCTTGGCAAAATCCAAGCCATCCCAAACTCTACCCCACCCACTGCACCGAGTTCCTTGTTGCTCCCTTGGTGCTCCAGTCCCTCCAAAGTACATCTCTGCTCCAGGGCTGAGAACATCTAGGCAAGCTGAGATGGACGTCCTGTCAGTCTATCAAAGCCATAAGCTGTAATTCTGCACAGTGGTGAGACAATATTCGTGACTAATCATAATTGAGAGGGCATATTAAACCAGCCAGAGTCCTTGATCAATCCAAACTCCATAAAATGTGCTGTGCTCCGAACATCTTGCACATCTTGCTCACCGCACAGCTGGCTACTGAGAAAAATCTTGTCCCAGAAGGTTTGCTCAAGCACACGAAATGCATTTTTAGCATCCCAAAGGTGTGCGTACTCACAGAGCCGAGAGTGCAACCTGTCTGACAGCAGCTTTCCAGAGAAAGGAGCAGGAAAGAGGTAATGGGGGATGAGATTAGCCCCCATGGAAGGAGACTCCTGCTTGGAATATCAACATATCTTTTCAGTCTCTCTCATTGTGACTGTTTGTGCTTTTATCAAATTTTCAGTTTGCTTCTTAAGCTACGGGACCAGATGGCTCCCATGCATAATGCACTGAATCATGGCAAGGCTTGAGGTATTTATGTATAACAGCAAACACATGCGCTGGACCAGGTTAAACTCTTTCACAGTTAGCATATGGTGCATACTGCATATGGATGGTACTACAGCAGGTATCTATATATACAGTCGGAAGATCGGAGTATCTTTTCTTCTTGCAGGTTGTCAGGAAAATGACTGTCATACCTTCAACACAAATAGCAAGAAATAGAGGCAGTGCGGTAACACATGGCACGGGACAGATGCTAGGCACTTCCCGTGATGCGCAATGCCTGATGGCAAGGAATCCTGATGGGCCAAGGACAGGAGGCTCTTGTTCCCCCTCTGATTTCCCCTTGCAGCTTGTGATTAAGCTGGTGCTGACACTTTACCTGGTGCCTATTTGCACAGCCAATAGCCGTGGGCAGTACTTCTGGCCATGAAACACCTAGGAAAAGGAGATAACCTCATTGTTTGAGAGCATCTTTGCCTCCAGCATTTTTTGAATGGAAAACAGACCTGATTTTCTCCTCACTTGCTTCACATAGATCTGGGGTAAATTCAAGACATGGCACCCCTGTGAAACTAGAGTGAATGAGAGGGGAGTTTGCAAATGCAACAATCACTGCTTGGCAGAGGGTAAGACTATCGGGTTTATAGAGAATGTGATTTGTGCTTCAGTGACAAGACCATAAAAATCACCCTGTAGTTGTCCCTCACTGATACATTGCAAATACTCATTTCTGAGCACTGAAAGACGTTGGAATAATGAAAGATATTTTTTAGATACCTAGGAGACGGCTGGTTCAGAGAAGTCTAGATTGCCATGCTGAGACTTAGTGCAAGTAACAGATCCCAAGGCGGATGAAGGATGTGCCAAATAGCACGACTTGATACGGTGTGTGTGCTCTGGGTCGTGCCGCGAAGAAGCAGCCAAGCAGCTGGCCACTCTCCGATGACCGTGCTGCACCCCAAGTATTTTCTGGGATAAGAAAATTATCCTTTGGCTATTTTGCATGCTGCTTTTCTTGGTATGCATTTGACATGCCCTCTGTGTTTGGAGTGACAGGATACCTTACGTGCGGGTGCCGTGCTGGCCTTTGCAGACAGGCGTGAGCGCTGGCAAGCAGCGGGACACCCGTCAGGGACTGGAACAATGACCAGGAATGTCAAAATTGCAGCCTGCGGCTCTGATGAAGGTTAACACGTGTTGCCACCACCTTTGAGGTCAGCAATGGGCTCACTTTAGCAGTCCTATAAATAGATGCCCAAGGTTGACTGAGAAGAGGATTTGGCTCTGATGGATCTTAATTAGCATTCCCAAGAGAGGAAGGCAGTTTCGTTTCCTTTTTCTCTTCCTGCCTCTAACCTTGAGTCGGTCTCTGTGGGAAACATTAGCGGCATTTGCCAAAAGAGCTGCCACTGTGAGCTAGATGTCCTGCTGTGTCGCGCAAACCATACGTACATCTTTCTTCAACCTGCAAACCCAGACCTAATTCTACTAAAGACTAATTCCTCACTGGCAAAACTAGGGGAAAAACCCAAACAAACCTTGAGTCTAATTGCTTGAAAACAGTAGGACACCTAGTGGATTTATAGGGAATATCTTTGGGATTATGAGCAACATTTTGTCATTTTCTTGGCAAAACCAACTATGAACGTATTTATAGAGGAATCATTGAAATATCAGGGTTTCTAGTTAATAAATTAATCTTGTTATAGCTGTAACAACCTCCAGTTTGCCTGAAGAAGTTATTGCACCCTATAAAAAACCAATGAGTATTGTTTGAATGACTTGGGAAAAAAAAATAATTATGGGGAACTGGATGGTTCCCAAGGTCTGGGAAGAGGAGGAAGGGTATTCTGCCAGATCAAAGCCATCCCAGTTGTTCCATCTGACAGCTCTCTAATGATCTTAATGAGCGAAGTTTTATAGTCGCAGCCTGGATCCCCGGATAATTGTACAGCTTCACAACAAGCATTGCCATGCTGAGCGCAGCCAGCCAGCTCCGTTGGTTGTTTCAGCAGTGAATGAATTGGCCACAGAAATCAAACTGCCTTCTTCATTCCCCAGGGCTGATCTTTTGAATCCAAATTAGAAGATGATGGGACGTGTGATAATGCTTGCACTGCTGTCGTTGACATTGTATTTGTCTGGTAGCGACACCAACATCAAGCAGATTTTGACCCTAGATAGGAAATAAAACCCTGTGGCAGGGTGTAGGAAGAGGAAGAAGGTTTTGAGCCATGTCTCAGAAATTATATCTTGGCCAGCAATTATCCTGGAGCTGCCAGTATTCTCTTGCTATTACGTCTCTGGAGGCAGCAGACACAGACAAGGAGATGTGTGTTGAGTCCAAAATGGATGCAGGAAACTGATGACTTCATTTTGACAGTCATCACAAGAAACATCAAGTCATCGAGCCTGTTGCCTTTGATTCCTGTTCCCAAAGCATACTGAAAACTTTCCTTCCTTGCTGCTTACCATTAATATTGTCCCAGCAAAAAAATGTCCCCAGAAGATGGTTAATTTTTCTAGAGATGCTCCCTTCCCATGCTTTCTTGAGTGCTGCAGAGATCCCTAGAGAACAGCAAAACCAGGATGAGGTTTGATCTTGGAGAGGTCCCTGTTCAGATCCAGGTCCTTTTTTATTCCAACTCCAGGGTTAGGAAGGAAAAGGCTAATTTATAGAAAATAATTTTGATTGGGTCCATTTCTTCTTATATATTCTTTTCTTCTTAGAGCTGTAGAACTAGAAAAAGAATATAGCGGATGCTGGAATTCAAGTGAGTAATCAACAGAAAAATTCCTATCAACTCCATGCGTTTTCATTACTCCTACCTCTGGCATGGAATTACCTGAAAACTAGAACTCCTTGTACATCGTATACTCTTTAATTTGGTCCAGGGCTTTAAAAAGAGAGGGGTTTTTTTAATTTCAGTGGATGGATTTTATACTTGAAGGGTGGTTCTTTTTTCTGACTGACATGTCAAACTGGGGATAGTGAGTGCTAAGAGTATGCTTTTCTCTAATTTAGCAGCTGGATTGGAAAGCTTGAATTATCTCTGCATAATTGCAATGATTCATGGATTGTTAGAAAATTGCAAAGTATTGATTGGATTCCCCCCTTAGGAAATATTTCTCCTCTGATAAAACAGAGTAGGTTCTGGGGCTTCACTTTTGTCCTTCCTGCCTTCTGCCCCGGGGAAGCCAGTGGCTCCTTTCATCTGGGAAACGGGAATTTGGGTCAACAGCCATTCAAGGACAGTTTTGAATTATTGTGATTTCCAATTCCAGATCTTTCCCTGAGCTTTGCAAAGTGATGGGCTTTGCAAAGTATGAACAGGGATTTCAGAGCCAGAAAAGCTGGGACCAGCAGCAAATCCTGGCCATCCCTGTTTCACATTCTTCTATTTCCATGTCAGATACCAATGGTATATTCTGCAAAGAGACCTTGACCTTGTGGGAACGCTACAACCGTTACAGATGGTGGCAAATTTTCCTCTTTATTAGGCCAGGATTTCTCTCAGGGTCTCAGGAGTCAGTGGCAAGAGGGAAGTGGGAGAATGAAGTGAGAATCGGGCGCGGGGAGAGCCTGATGCACAGTGCCTGGGGCTGAGCAGCTCAGAGATGATAGCTGTGACACACATCTGCACGTTAATGGCGCTGCCGAGGCAAAAGCTGGGGCCTTTTTGGCAGCTGCTGTATGAATTTCCAGAACAGAACCATAAATACGCAGTTATGAGTCTGACCTCTGCTTCTTTTCTCCGCTAAATTGAACATCCAATGGCCAGCTGAGTATCATTCCTTGTCTCTGCTCCAGTTGCTTGAAACGTGCTGCCTCTGCAAATGGTTGTGTCTAAGTACAAACTGAAGAATTACGGGAGAGCGCTAATTCAAGGCTTGCAATGAATTTAGCGTTCCTGCAAGGATGACACTAATGGCAATTAATGCAGCAGAAATGCCGGTGCTGAATGACTGTTCTCACATTAAACGCTGTCAGTCGAAGAGCACACAGTCCTCTATTATTTCAGGCCTGACCTCTGCTTTTTGGTCATGTTTCATACGCACGGGAGGTATCCCAGGCCACCCCGTAACTACAGCAGCATGCTCCAGGAGGGGACACAAAGAAAAAGCAGAACAGCCAAAACGCGACTGCGCTGACAGCGACATTTCCTGAGGGTTTGTATATTCTCATCTGGGGCTTGCCTGAACAGGAACAAAATTAACCCAGGACTGAACAGAATATAAGACTTTAATTTCTGGAGCTCCGTGCTAGTCCAGTGCTATCCTTACGCCCTGCTGTCAGCTGACTCCTGTTTAGATGCAAAGTTCTTTCTGCTGTTTCAGTTTTGCCTCTCTACACCATGAAGAACCCGATTATAAACGACCAAATGCATTTAAATAGGCTTGGCTAGAAATAACCCCTTCTGCTGCTCATATACCTGGCAAGCTGCAGAAATTTTCATGTTACAATGCATCATTGGTAAAAATGCCTCTGCTTCGTAATGTCCAAAGTTCAACAAGAGCTAGCAGAACAGCGGTGTAGGGACCGTGATTTTTAGCTCAGCCAGAAGAGGCATCATCCTCACTTTGCGCCCTAAAGTCTTGCGTAGGACGAGCCATTTCCACATGAGGAACATCTGCAGTTTGGTGCAAGAGGAAGTCACGCTTACGCATATGTAAAATGTAAATAAAGGGTGTTTCCAGGCTCACAAACAAAATCCAAAACACAAAAAGGAGAACAGCTCTTACAGGAGGATAACTAAAAATACTTCATCTGTGTTATTTTTATTTTTTTAGAACTAATAGCATTTCTGGAGGACGAAACCAGGCCTGAGAAACGTCAAGTGAAAATTAATAGCTTTTTAACAACAAAGCTCAACGGAGAGTTGCAAATAGGATGCGAGATGGAAACCTTAACGAAAGAGTTATAAATACACCCCAGCCTCTATACATCCAAGTATCCATTATCAATTTCAATGCACTACTCAATGCAGTAGCATTGAGAAGGGCGGCAGGAGCAAGACGAGCATTTTCAGTCTCAAGATTTAGGGTGTTCTGGGTTCATCTGGAGATAAAAAGGATGAATCCAAAGCCAACGCAGACTCCTACAGACCTCACTGCTACACTAACCAGAGTGCTTTCTGCTCCTGCGAGGTCTGGCCTCACACTGCCCTTAGGGAACTGGCGCATGCAATTATTCCCATGGGACACGTGGAACGGGGTCCTGGGGATGCGACACCCCAAATGCTTGGGGGGTTTTGTGCACCTGAGAGAAGCTGGAGGTGCACGATCTGCCAGGGCTCGCCGGAGGCTGGCAGCAGGGTGTGGGGTGAGCCCAGACCCCAATGCTCCGACCTCACCCATGTGTTCCCAGAGAGCCTTCGCCGGCAGCGCCGTGCTCCTGTGGCGTGACACATCGTGCTCACTTGTCACGCATCTTTGTTATTAGCGCTTCATTTTCTCCACTCAGAAGCTCTGGGGAGCGTGAACTACTTATTTTTAAACACAGAGGATCACATTATGGTTTGTTATTGTTCCAGCAGACAGTAACTGATGCACAGCGTTGCCGCCGATGCCTGGGGGTTACTTTCCATGCACAGAAATGATAACACAGCCGCTGATTGCAGAGATGGTGAACTTACTGCTGCTGCTGACGGCGAGCTGGTGGAAAAAGAGCAGTTTTAAGGACTTTGGTTTAATCATTTGGACACAAGCGCTATTTTTATCCTCATCCATTTAGGTCTCAAGCCTGTGCCAAGGGAAGCCGATGACAAAGCTGGTGTCTCCCATGGCGCAGGGGCAGATGAGGGGGACCGGCTTTTGGGAAGGGGGAAGCGGGGTGGGCAGCGGCGCGGTGGCAGGGAAGGGGCCCGCGCTCGCGGCCTCTTTGTGCCTCCTGAGCTGGAAGAGCGTGTTGAATCTCCGACGCCTCCACCACGAGCTCCAGCGGCTTCGCATGCCGCTCTTGGCCCGGTTCATAGGACGGAACTGTGAGACCTGGGGGGTCTTCCCACCAACACGCCCCAAACTCCACCGTGGTGTGGGCCGCTCGGGGTGGAAGCCATCGCCTGCCCATGTAGGCTGGAGGAGGGCACCCACACGGTGGCTGAGGATAGGGCTGGTGGGCGCCAGCCAAGCGAGGAGGTGCGGTGTGGCTGGTACACCTCTGTGTGTGGAGGAGCCCGGGGGAAGAGCACGTCTGGTCATAATTTGGACGGAAGAGGTCAAAAAAAAAAACGAGGGGAGGAGGGAGAAAAAGCAGTAGGTTCCACCGAGATTTGAACTCGGATCGCTGGATTCAGAGTCCAGAGTGCTAACCATTACACCATGGAACCGCTCTGCCAGCATGCCCTCCCGGCCGGCACTACTCCCTTCCCCGCCGCCCCCCGCGCTCTCGCCGCAGCCCGTCCCCGCGGCGGTGACCACCGGGTGGGCGACGATGGGGGGTGTCCGTGCGGCCCCGGCCGGGCCGGGATGGACCATCCGCCCCACCCTGCCGCCGGCACCGTCCCTTTAAGGCCGGGGTAGGCGGGGGGAGCGGCTCTACCCCGGAAGCAGTTTCCTCTACCGCGGCGCTGCCCCGGAAGCACCTGTCCGTGGGCGGGCAGAGCGCGGAGGGCGGAAGCGCTGCGGCGGCTGCAGGGAGGGGTCCGGCTCCTGCTCCCGCTCCCGGTCCTCGGCCTCCGCCGCGCCTCGGCGCACCCCACCATGGGCACCCGCGACGACGAGTACGACTATCTCTTCAAAGGTAACGGCAGCGCCGCCTCGTCCCCATGGCAACCGGAGGGGTCACCTTCCTGAGGGGGGCCCGGCCTTGGCGGGGGGTGGGGGGCGGCCTCCTCACGGCGCGACCCTCCGGCGCGGGGGCCGCTCTCAGCCGGCCCCCGCCCCGCCGCCGCTTCCCTGGCAGGCCGGGGGAAGGGGCCCGGTGGGTGGGGAGAGGTGCCCGGGCCCCCAGGCGGGTCCCGGTTGCCGCTCCCCTATCGCGGCCGCCCGAGCAGGCCGCCTCGGAGAGCCGCGGGGAGGGACTCCGGGCAGCCCCGCGTCGGCCTTGCCAGTGCGAGGCGGGGGCTGCGCTTCCGCGGGCATCACCAAGCCCTGCTCGGGCGTTTCTGGACTTTGATCGCCGAGGGTGTGGTGGGCGTCGCTGCCTGTCCCGGAGCGCGGCGGGCGCTGGTCGCGCTCTCACCCCAAAATGTCAGGTTGGGGCTGGTTTCCGTAGCGGCGATTTGGCGTGTCAGCGTCTTGTTCAAGGCTTCTGCTCCGTGAACCGCCTGAGGCGACTGCCAGTCTGCTGGGATGGCGAGCAAAGATCGTTAGTGAGGATGCCCCGGGTTGATAAGGGCTACTTCCTTTTCCAGCTATTAAATAGGCCTATAAAGTAAATGAGTTATATGCTCAGCGCTGGGAGATGATGCAGCTAATTTAATAAAGTAGTTTTATTTGCTGCCTTTTGTATTCTGAGCTTTTCGTGAGGGGTGAACGTAACTGCTGTTTCACACCCCGTGGTCTCTCATCTTGTCCTGGCACCTCATGTTGCACCCAGCAGAGAAGGGCAGGAATACCTTATTTTCCAGGACCGATGGCCCTCTAGTGAGCCACGCTGCAGCAAGTTGGGTTAAAATGTTGCAGGTTGTGGTTAGATACTCAGTTTTCATTCCCTTCAAAGTAAAATACCAGCCTGCTGTAAAGGTTCCTAAAGCATGCTGTGAAACATGACAGAAATGCTGACGTTTTGAAGTTGTCTATCCAATTTTTTTAATCCTACTGCACAAGCAAGCAAAGTATTGTAAAAAATAGTTGTTTATTGGGATATGGTATTGTAAATTTGAATTTAGGATTTAGAGTATTGCTTGTAACGTTGTGATGGTGAGAGACCCAGTGCTTGTCATCGTGAAACTTGGAAAAGATCAGTGTTTTTCTCCTGTACCCTTAAGCTCCTGTAATAACTTTGAGGAATTACATTTTTGTTGCCTGTTTTCTCTAATTGCCATGTGGAAAGTGGCGTTATTTCTAACTATAAATCAGTCATCTATACTGCTATTAAAATCAAATCGGGAAGTACCAGGAAGGGCCTCTTTTCTCAGCTTGCAGCATTGGCAAGGGCCTTGCTGGCCACTAGCTTAATTGCATCAAGCGGTCTTGTTGTAGGTACTTATGTGCACAAGTTATCAAAACTACTGCATTACTTTTACTTGTTCATACAATTCTATCAGTATGCTTGTAACGAATGTTTTAGCTGTGAAGGCCTGGGAATATCAGTGACGCAGAGTTTGTTGGGAGAGGTCCTATCTTTTATTAGACCTGCTTCCTTATATAATTGGGAAATAATAAAGTTGGGATCCAGTTATATAGAAAAGTTCAAAGCTAGTTCAGTTGATTGCCCCTCCTAAAGCTTTTTCTGTTTAGATTAGTTTATAGAAGCTGTTGGGAGTGCAGGGAATGCTATGAAAATGGTGTTGTGAAGATGAGCGATTCAGGTTTTGCAAAGCTGAAGTAGGCTGCAGGAAGTTGATGCAATGTCCCATAACTGGGATTAATGTGGCAGCTGAAATAACAAATGCAGAGTAATAAAAATGTGGAAACTTTTGTACCTTCGGAAAGGTGTTGGTAGTTGTAAACAAGCTGTCACCGCTCTGGAATGGTCTTGAAATTATTGAAGGTAGGTCTCTGAAATGAATTTCTCGTAACCAGGCACTGGTCAAAAAGGCGAGAGGTAGGTAAAAACTCTTGGAAAAGGAAATGAGAACTCAGCGGGAACATTAAGCCGATGTTTGAATCTGAGACGTGAGCATCTTGGGGATTGAGGGGAAATGTAGGCAGGACGGGCATACCCGTTTTGAAAGGGATATTGTAGAATTAAAAAGATGGAGAAGGGCATCAAAATAATCAGAAGAGAGACCTAATGGATTCATATCCCTTGTACCGAAGTGATGTACAACTTTATGAAAATTAAAACAGTGAGTGAGTGATATGGGCAAATAGGGAAAGCATCTACTGTTTGTCATAATTTCTCTGGATTTCTGTAATGCTTCTTTTATTGAGCAGCTGGCAAAAACAAAAGGACATGAAGTCTCACAGAATGTGTATGCAAATTGTGGAGTGGCGCATTGCCGTAAATACTATAAATGGTTTTGAAAGACTGCACAGATTTATAGGGCAAGAAGAATGTCTGTTGGGGCTTTTCAGTGTGATGATTACAATGGCAAGTCTGAAGGTATTGCTTGTTTGAAGATGCAAGGGCTTGCTAGGACAAAGATTAGCCTGTTTGGTCTGTTATGCAGAATGCTTCTCAGACATCAGTTCTTGACAGTCAGACTGGGTGTTGGTCTATAAGGACACTTAATCCAGTAGGATAGTTCTTCTGGGTTTATGAACTTGAAGGGACATGGCAGGTTGGTGGGACTGAGTTCAGAGTTTGACTTGGTTTAAAGTAATTGGGTGATACTCTCTAGTCTAGCTATCTTTTACGACTCTTGAGTTAAACTGCCACGCGTCTGTTTATGTGAGACCTCTGGTTTTGTCCTGTCAGCCACGGACAGCAGCTGTGTGTCACAATCTAGCTGACTCTGCTGGTGGGTGTAAGCTGAGCCCACCTATGCTGCTGTACAATTAAATCACAGTACCTGTTACAAAATACCCCTCTCCCCACTCTGTTGCAACACTTCAGAATGTACTAAACCCTAAGCCTAGCTTGTAAAAAGACAATTTCTGATAAATTCTTCTTGTCCAGCTACACATGTCTTTGTATTCTTCCGTACTTCTGGGGTTTAGTTGAGAGTAGTGCCTACTGTTCCCAGCACCACACTTGAGGAGATGCAAGACCTATGAAGTCCAGTTTGTAGAAATCTTGCTCTAATTTTAATGGGAGGAAAATATAATGGTGCTATAAGGATATTACTTTATTATTTAATAAATTAAGCCTGGCTTACATGAAGGAACTTTTTATTCTTTTTGATTAAAGTAATGTACTTGCAGTAGATGAGTAGTTATCAAAAGTAATGCTTGTTTGTAGAAGATGTCTTCCATGTTTTCTATGGACAAAGCTTGAGAGGATTATGTCTGCACCTTGACTATCTGGAAGTCTGGATTTGGGGTCAGACTTCTCATTTCTGAACATGTTCAGCTTATCTTTAGAAAATTGCCAGTTTCAGCTGTCTGCTTCCTACTTTGCATCATGTTCATTTCTCCAACCTTTCCCTTTGATACTGAGAAAATGCTATGAAACTGAACAGACTTGTTGGTTTGGGTTTTAGAAAACATTGGCATTGTGGGATGTAGCTTGATGGACATGGTACTGTGTGGTGTTGGGTGGGTTGGTTTTTGGTGTGTTGTGGCTTGTTGTTGTTGTGTGGTGGTTGGTGGTTATTTTTTTTTTTTTTTTTTCCAGGTTGGACTTGATGATCTTACAGGTCTTTTCCAACCGTAGTGATTCTGTGATTTTTTTGTGTGTTTTGTTTAGAGAAATTTGTGGGGAAAAGTGGTTGCATGACACCTATTGATTTCTACAATGGTAGCGAGCCCCGTGCCTCCACTGCGTTGGATGTGGAGGCACTGTTGTGCGGTAATAAACCTGCCAGCTTAGCCATTCTCCTACAGAGGCATTTGCAGGCCCAGCTCTGCGTTGTGTATGGTTTGTATAGGTAATGAATGACCCCTACCCCAAAGTGCCTTTGAGATGCCAGTTCTCTTCGTGACAGGAAATGGGTGAATAAAACAGGGGGGCACTGGTGAGGAGTAAAAGACATGATGGTGTTAGGTTTATCACCTCCTACCTACAAGGTGTAGAATCTGGTCATTTTATTCACGTTTCCTTTAAACTCCAACTGAAGTGGGCAGGAAGAGATGTTCATCAGCAGGTTCTTGTGGAGGTCATGAAGATGTGTCCAGGCTCTTTATTGATATAACTCTTAATAGCAGAGCTCAGTGCAGAGATGAGTGTTTTCAGACATTGTGATCTCTTAGTGCTGGTGTCCTTGTTTTAAATTGTGGAATATGCAACTTGTGTAATAACTTTTAGCATAGGCAATACAAGATAGTGGTGCTGGACTTTCTATTTACAACCTGATTAGGTTGTCCATAACATATTTCATGAGATAAAGTATTTTCTGAAAATTTCAACTAAGAGGTTTAACAGAAATAAAAATTGGGTGAGTGAGCTGGAATGTTGGTGAAAAATTAATGATCCTTTCTTGATGTAGTTCTCTAAATTGCTTTTCATGCAACTTAGGAAATGGAATTCTTATTTTGGTCTTCTACAGAAATAAAACTGAAATTACAGAATGAAATCTATACAGTAGCGTGGACTTCATACTCTTTATTTTTTTCTTTTCTTTTTTTTTTTTGGCCTTCCTCCCCTTTCCACCAAATGCTTGTTTTAAACCTTTTGCGTGATTAATGCTGTAGATAGTCAAATGCATTGATTTAAAGCATGTGGTTGCAAGTATTGAGTAAGAATGACCTGCCTAGTAGTAGTCACCTGGGGCAGGGAGATCACTTTCATGACTTTCAGGATGTGCCAATACAAATCTCCCCTGACTGTGAAGCTTTCTAAGGTGCTGCTCCTGTAAGGGAAGTGCTGGTCCAAACAAGGTTATTGATGGAGGTTTTCAAGAATAGGTCTTGTGGCTGAACTTGCTTAAATGCTTCCTCTAGACATTCCTCCTTCCAGTGCTGATGTAGTAAAGGAATTTGCTGATGGCGCCAAGTTGGGTGGTACAGGAGAAAGTCGGAACACAGCACTGTAAGTGCCGCGTGCTGATGAGGACTGCAGTCCTCCAAATGGAGTGGGATTCCAAATGTAAGGTTTTATGCCTGGGGACTCATAGGAATTTGGTAAAGTAAAAGCTTGCCAACTAATAGCTAGAACAATTAGGTTTGATCACAGGCAGACTGAGCCATCAAGGTGATATGGTCAGGAAAAGGTAATTCCAGGTATGCCTACTAGAGATGGAAATATTAAAATCCCTGTATACATCACATTCTCGCTTAGAATTATGTGTGCAATTCTCCTTACTGTGTGGAAGAGACATTGAAAAACTTGTAGGGAAGATGTTTGGGGAAATGGACAGTCTGTTTATAAGGAAGCATTTGAGAGGTTGGCTTATTTATCTAGTAGAACAAAGCCCAGAGAAGATGCTTTCTGTAAACACCCCAGCGTAAACACCACTGGGAGAAGAAACTAATAAGCTAATGGACAGTGCTGGCACATGAACACCACCATCAGCTGACCGCTAATTTCTTCTGAAAATTAGAAGGCAATTTCTAACCATTAGGAGTGAGTTTCTGGAAGAAAAGCCCAATGGAAGGGTGTGTGGAGGAACAATTAGCTTTAACATGGAACTAGATAACGTCATTTCCCTCCCAGAAAGTGTTTGCCTGGGATAGTTAGAATGGGACTCAGCCATCCAGGGTCATTCCTATTGTATTTCTATGCTAAGAATATAATAGATGGAAACACTGAGTAGTATAAAATATCAAAATGAGGTAGTTTGATAAGGAAAGCAAAATTAAAATGAACAATACAGTCTGAGTGGCTGTTAAAGCTGTTTCAGTTCATAATTGAATTCAAAGAGTGATACTTGCTCAGACTGGCAGAAATGCAGAAAGTGTGAGGAGTCTTAGGTGCCTGCTGACATTGCAAGCTGTTCTTGTGTCCATGTTCAAGAGGAGCTGCAGTGGCCCAGTTAAGTAGAGGAAATAGCTGACTTCAAGGAGGAAAGTCTAATATTTCCCCCTTTTAATTGGGACATATTAATGTGGTGCTAGAAACCATTCCGAACACAAGCAGCATGGGATTCAAACAAGGTAAGGAAAAAAACCTGGCAGAGGAATTAAAATGATCTGTCTATTGTTAAATGACTTAAAGCTGTGCTTTGAAATATGCACTGAACAACAAAAATATGTTTGAGGGGAATACTTAACAGGTATATGATGCAACCTGTTAGGAAAAGGAAATTATGTGTGTAGATTGCTTTCCTTGTTTAGAGAAGTTTTGGGCCGCTGCCAAAGCTAATGCTGGGTGATAGCAGGACTGAGGTGTGCGGAGGGAGTTGTCAACTTTTGCCTCCTAGGAACTTGTTGTTTGTAACATGTCCCAGTGAATACAAATATGAGGTCATGGAAAAACTGTGGCCTAAACCTGCTAAAAGAGTATTGAAGAGCTTGTTTGCCAATGAAAGAGGAAAGCTATGGCAGTTTGCCAGGTGATGATGATGCAATTTGGTGCCCTGTCCCCTGCACTGAGTTTATTATGGTTTAGCATCTTCGGTGCCAGCAGAGCTGTTGAGCTGTGTCAGGGCAGCTGACACTGAACAGTGCTGACCCGTCACGTAGGAAAGCAGAATCCTATTTGCATTCAGCATACGTGCTTGCCACCTACCTGCGCTTGTGATCTTCATAAACAGAAGTGCTTAACAGAGCCACTCTGTGCTTTACGCAACCTCTGTATCTTGGCTGGCTGTGTGCTGAGTCAGCTGGCAGAGGAAGCTGGGAAGATGTTTATTTTGATGAAGTATTCTACACAAGGCCATGTTTGAAGCTAGCATTTGCTGCAATTTTCATTTTATGGAGGGTGTTTGAAAGGTGCTGCTCTGCCCTTACAGTCAGAGAAAATCCCATTTGTCAGAATTGGTTTGCATTATTTAAATAGAAGATGGTGTTCAGAGGGCTGCTGTGTGGTGCAGCAGCAGATGGGAGTATTTACGCTGCTAGACGAAGACTGGGGGGGGGTTTCTCATGTGATTGAAATGTGTTTGGTGGACTCATTCCTCTGTTGTACCACACAGAATCTTTAACACTGTGTTACAGTGTTTTAACTGTTAAATGACATATGTTACTGAGCAAGTATTTCTGTTTTTTTCAAAACAAGCATAGTCACAATATTTTTTTGTTACCTGAGCATGCACTCTTTTGCTTGGACTGGCCTTGATTCACTGCTGAACTTTAAAGTTATCAGCCTTTCTTCTCAAGGATCTTACTTGTCCTCTTTTTCTTTATTTCCTTCTGTTACTGGTTCAGTACCTTATCTTTGTTAAGGGCATAAGATCATCCCGAGAGGCTCCTGTTGGTGTGACTCAGGGTTGTGAATGTGTTTCATCCAGTGGCCTGCATCTTGGTAGTGAGTTTTAAGTTACACTTAAACTTGCACCTTTCAACTCGGCATTGCAGGATATTGCAGTGAAGCCTCGTGACGCTTCTCTTCCTGTAGGAACTGGACTTCAAACCTTCTGTCAATCTCTTGTCAAGCATAGCTGAATCCTTGCCATTAGTTTGCTTGGCACTGGTGCTGTGATGAGTCAAGCTGAGCTGGGGAAGGGGGAGTGGATGGTGGTTCTAGAGCAGTTTCAGGCTCTGGCCTGAAGTGGCAAGGAGTCACAGCAGCAGTGAGGGACTGCAGAAGGGCAGAGTGCTGTGGCTCAGATAACATTTTAAACTGTCCATCAGGGTGATGGTGGTCTTGTGGTTTTTGGGGTTTGGTTCTTTTTTTCCATTCACAAATTTTTCTGCCCCAGTGAGGAACCTCTTTTCTGCAAAGGTATGGAGAGTGTAAAATGAAGGCAGAGTCTGCTGCTTGCCCTGCGTGCTGGACTTCTTCAGCAAAACAGATTTCAGTTGCGTGGTGTGGGTTTTTTGTTTTGTTTCTTTTAGTTCTAGTGTTACAAGGATGTGAAATCCAAACAGTCCCCGACTTTTGCAGTGACAGCCATGTATATTCTTCCTGGAGGAGGAATGTTCTTCCCTGTTGGACAAAGGAGACTGAAGTGTAACAAGTAAAAGTTGAGTCTAACATCTGTTCAAAATGCTGGTGAACATGGCAGCTCTGGTTCTCTCAAAATATCAAGACTTGGACAGTAGACCCATGACAAGGGTGGTGGTTTTGCCATTCTTTTCCTTCATACTTCATTCTGGAAAATAAATGTTTATTGTAGGTGATTGTCAGTGTATTATCTACATATGGAATCTGATTCTCATGTCATTTTTGTCTTGTAGTTGTACTTATTGGAGACTCTGGAGTAGGCAAGAGTAACCTTCTGTCTCGATTCACTCGCAATGAGTTTAACTTGGAAAGCAAAAGCACCATTGGAGTAGAGTTTGCAACAAGAAGCATTCAAGTTGATGGGAAGACAATAAAGGCTCAGATATGGGACACAGCAGGGCAGGAGCGATACCGAGCTATAACATCAGCGTAAGTGATAGCTTGTATGGCTGAAGAGAAGTGTTTGCTGAGGAAGGTAATTCTGGGCCCTTCTGATTTCTCAGAAACTACGAACAGGGGGTGTTTGTATTTTATTGTGTAATACCCACAACCTATGGCGGATGGAAGCTTAAATATTATTCAGCCCAGAAACTTGATATAGTCTGTCCCTGCACAAACTGATTTACTTCTTGGTGCTCTCATGATATGTAACTGGAGGCATTTCAAGCCTAGAATGCAAGAGCTTTGAGAGAGTCATTTCAGTGTAAGCAATTGGTAAAGGAATATCAGTGTTCATGGAGGTTTTATCAGTGGTAACTTAAGACCAGAAGCCCTCCTGTAGCAGCAAGGAAAGACTGCTCGCTTTGCGTGCTTATTTAATTGGAAAAAAAGCATAGCAAAAGCGGTATTTAAATAAAGCTGGAGGTAATTGTGGGGTGGGAAAACACAGCCTGTTTCTTTTTGAGTGCATGACTGTGCCCCTCTCTGGTCTGAAAGGGGACCAGCTGTGGCCTTTTGTGAAGGGAATAGATCAGGTTGACATTTTTATGATCCAGTGAGTCATTCTAAAGTCTCTCTATCACTGTGGGCTGTGCCCGTACTGCACCCACAGTGATGGGTGGGGGAGATTTTTCAGGAGTGGATCAGAGGTTGGAGGTGACAGTAGCTCCTGGCAGATTCCAGAGCTTCGTTTTTGGGATGCAGGGTTCTCCCCACAAGCATGGGGTTTGGCTTACCCCTAGACTCTGAGCTGTCTGGCTGCTCTGGTGATCCTGTGGCGTAACCCTAGTCTGGGTGCTCTGCTTCACTGCTTCAAGTCCCACGTAGCCTGCTTCTGGATATTTTTTTGTATCGCTGTCTTAGTAATAGCTATTTCCCATTATTGCACAGTAACTTGTCACTTTTAATTGTGATGTTTCTTGCTGATTCTCTAACACGTCTCTTCACCCACAGGTACTATCGCGGAGCTGTAGGGGCTTTATTGGTGTATGACATTGCTAAGCACCTTACTTACGAGAATGTAGAGCGATGGTTGAAAGAGCTGAGAGACCATGCTGACAGCAATATTGTAATCATGCTTGTGGGAAACAAGAGTGACTTGCGCCACCTGAGAGCAGTCCCTACAGATGAGGCCAGAGCTTTTGCAGGTTGGTGAACTCAAAATAATTTCCTAATGCTAACTGTCTGGGGATCTGCCTACCTGGTCTTAGATATGCGAGTGTGCTGGTAGGAGGCCAAAGAGTGCTGCTGGTGATGTTCCTCAGTGTCGCATACTGGTGTTTGTCTCTTTTTAATTTGGTCAAAAAGGAAGCCTCGTAGAACATGCATGCTGATGTGGTTTCAAGAATCAGCCAGAGGCACTTGAAGATTTTAAACCAGATTTATTCTCTTGCCTATGCATTGCTTTTCTCGCAGAAACTGCACCTATGGCTTTAGGTTTGAGTTTCTTGTATGGTGGTAGCTTTGCACCTGTATATTATCTCCTTTGTACCAACTGATCTGGAGCCCTATGCAGATGCCAGTGGCTGAACAGACTTTCATTAAAGCAGCTTTCTGACTCTTGTTACGTGATTAAATTCTTACTTTCAGTGATGCAGGAATATGGGCCTCAAAGTAGCACAGCACTGGACTGATCCCTGTGCTTGAGGATGAGTGTAAATTCTGATGTTGGTGTTGGGTGGTGTTGCTTTCAGATCACATAAGGGGGAAAACCCCACAGCTTTTAATGCTTTTTCTTGATACCCGTGCGTCTCATTAGGAACACCACAAATATCATCTGGTTTCCAGACAGGAAACAGATACGTGATGTACCCCTCTAATTACAGTATTTCTGTCCACACAGAGAAGAATGGTTTGTCATTTATCGAGACGTCTGCTTTAGACTCTACAAATGTGGAAGCAGCTTTCCAGACTATTCTGACAGGTGAGTCATCCAGTGCTTTGTGTTTTGAGGGGGAAGGGCAGAAGACTGCTCTGATATGATGCAAATAGGCATTTCTGTGCCTATAAAGTGTTTAAAATTTTGCTATTTAATCATTCTTCACAGCTGTAAGATTTGGAATCCAGTTTCATGTTGCACAGTTGAAAGGCCAGCCTTGGACTCGGGAATGAATCCTTGTTCACTTTGATCTGCCCCAGGTTTCTAGTCAGCCTAGTTTGTATTTCAGTTTCCCATTTGTGTATGATATAGGGAGTGCCCACAGGAGAGAATTGTCTCATGCAAGCATCAAGTTAAAGCAGCCATTGTTTATCAGAAGAGAAGTCAATCTAGTTTGTTTTCATCTCTAATGGTGACCATAGCACTTGCCAAGGCAAAAGGGGATGAAAGAGTAGAGATCCTTCCTTTGAACAATACCGGTAGTCTGAGACGTAGTGACTCCTGAGCTGCAGGGTAGTCACTGTCATTGCATTTAATACTTCTGGCTGGACTTTTGGCTCTGTAACATGTTATGGCAGTGACTGCTGCATTTTTTATGCTCTGTGGATAAGGTACTTCCTTTTTGCTTAAACTCTTTTTTAGATAGGCAAAACTTGTTGAATGTCTCAGACTCTTAACTACAAACTACATGGGGGACCTTAATTTAACCATGGCTTATAAAGGATAGGGTAGGAATTCGCAAATTGCTGTGGAAATCACTAGCTGTCATGGGACTTTTGTATTGCTGTGTAACCTGTCAGCTGTAGCCAGGGCATAGAGGGACAACAGTGGTGTGCGTGGTTTTTGAGTTTTCGAGATTCCCAGCTTTGGCAAATGCCTCTCCAAATCTTTAGTCTGGGTCTTCAAAACATCTGAGGGGACTCCTCTGTTTTGGTATATCTCTGTTCTAGGTGCACCAGGGAGTGTCTGTTTTCTCCAAGTGCCTTCAACATGTTTCCCAGCTGCAAATTTAAACTCCCTCCTTCCCAATGTAATGTGTGCCAGGCTACATGATCTGCTTGGTATGAGCAGCGGCCCCACTTCTAAACTATGTGTCTCTATTAATCAGATCTCGTTGCTGTGACATTGGCACCTAGTTAGTTTTGATTTTTTTTTTCTCTTTGCCAGCTGATTTAGACATTCTTTTAAAAACACACCTAAAAGGACTTGTTAGCTGTACTGGAACATGCAGGTGAGGAGGCAGCTACTGTAATAAAAGTATAAATTTTGTAGCATTTTCTTGAGTTGTTTGAAATGCTTTATGAACACCCTAGCAGTGGAGAGAGTGAGTTTTTAGGCTGCTGGAGTATTATCTGCCTGTGTCCATCTGTTTCTTGTCTTATCCTTAGTTGTAAGAGGCTTCTGATAGGTTCTGGTTCTGTTGTGCTTTTTACAGTGGGCTCCTAACCAGTAGTGCTCCTGTCCATATACTAGCAAAAAAGTAAGTGTGTCCGCGTTAGATGAATCAACAGTGCGGAGGGATGCTTGCCATCTCGCTGCTTCCTGCAGTGCTGGGACTAGAACTTGAGTTTGTTTCCTCTTCAGCTGAACCACATGATTCCCTTTTAACTTCAGCGTCGTCATTTGGTTGTAATTCAACCTTGCACAAATTAAAAAAAAAAAAAAAAAAAGAGCAGAGAAGTTGTGTTAGCTTATACATTTACTCCCTACATGACTAACTACTAATGCCATCCAGAGGGTGGATGGCTAAGGAGTGCCTGAATGCGATGGTATCTGGGATGCGTGCTGGATTTCCTGTTTTCTTCACCTACCTAAAGGCAGCCCTGTCAAAAATGCTTGTGAGTTTGGGCACGGATTTTTCAGAAGAAAGACATTTTTATTGTTTACTTGTAACTGCTAAAACCTGAAACTTCTTCCTTTATGCATGTGTCCTTGGCAGCCTCTCTCCTCTCAGGAGCACCTAGACTGAGCTTTGAGGTCAGATTCTGGCCAAATGTGCTGTGTGTAATGTAGAATAAACAGCCTTGCTGCTTGCTTTCAGTTTTCAGGGCAGATCAGGGCCCTCAGATGAAGGTTAGTTAAATAACTTTCATACTTGTTCAGCACCAGCACTAATAAGAGAACTGGAAATGTATTAGGCATTGTTTATCCCCTACCAAGGTGGCTGTCAGGCTGACATAGGTGACCAGTTTATATTGGCTAATTGCCCCCATCTCCTGTTGGACTGTTCTGTTCTCTAACAGTGATGGCTGAAGAGGTGGAAAGTTTCCTGTGTGCCCTGGCTGCTGCCGTACCCCCACAGAGCTGTGTGATGCTCAGGTGATACACTGCCGCCGTTGCCATGGGGAAGCAGTTCACCTCTTGGGCGCAGGCTAGGCTGTTTCTTGATCTCCTCACATGCTCCCAACAGTACCTTTTTTTCCAGAAGTTATTTTGGATTTTGGTTTGTTTTTTTTTTTTTCCTAGTTTAATTTTTCTGTAAGGGAGCGCAGTCTGTCATGGGAGAACAAGTGACTGTTGAGGCTGGTGCTTTTCCACAAACGTCAGTGTTCCCTGCATGTTGTTGTGACAGTGTTTTGGGTAAAGAGCTCTTGGGTATGCAGACAGGATCCTTGTTCAGGAGGGACTGGTTCAACCGTGCTGGAAGAAACACTTCTGCTGATTAGTGGGCATGTGGCTCACTCCAGACAGGAGCTCCTGTTTCAGGGAGATAAAGATGAAGTAAATAATGCATTAGCAGCAGGTTGGCTCCATCTCGACTGTGACTGGCGTGCTAAGGACGAATGTTCTGCCAATAAACTTCTCGATAACACTTCACAGCTGTTTTTTTCTGTTAATGATTTGCTTTGAAGGAAAGAGGGGAGCAGTCATCTGAGGAATGTGGTTTGCAGAATGACCCTGCAGAATCATGGATAGTCTGCCTCCAAGCATAGTGCCTGTGGGTGGAATGCTCGCTGTCCTTTGAAGAAGGAAGTTGGTAAAGCCAAGAGTCTTTGCCTCAGGCTGCGAGCGGAGGTGGCTGACAGAAGAAGGGGCAGGGCATGCTGCTGCACCACCGCTGCTAGTATTTGCAGTGCTGGGAACTGCACTGCAGAGACACCCCAGGCTGCTCCTGATACTTCTCACACAGCTGCTTAGATCTCTCCTGCACAGGGTGTTGTGACTAAGGTAGCAAAACTCCTTTCTTCTCCAGCACTACTGAAGCTGGTCTGGTTGGGACAGTGTTGGGAACTTGTAATAGTACCTCCCTTGGAAGTGTAGCAGGGTCTGTGTTAAGCTTCTCCACACCTAGATTCTCAGATTAAGCCACTTTGAATAGATGGCTTTAGGCATGGGAAATATGAATCCATTATAGTTAGCACAGCCTAAGTGAGTATGTGATCTGCTGCTGTTACAGGTGAAAGAGGGGGGAGAAAGCTTTTCTTTCCTCTCCCTGTACTATAGAGGACTTTTAGAGGGGGGTATATCTTACATCTAGTGGGCTTCCTGTCCTGCTGTGGATACCAGATGAGGTTTTGGGGACCTTTTCCTTCTGTGGCTTAGAGTAATGGTCCCTATCCAAATTCTTCTGTTGCACGATGTCTAGACTTCAAGGGCTGATTGTTATGCACACAAAGCTGCTTTGTACCATCTGGTAAATAGGAGAGACTGGTATTATAATCCTAGCCACTCTGAGCATTCACAGCAGGATAAAGCATCCTTAAAGTAAACTGGAGTCTGCCTCCATTCCCTGCCCGTCTCTGTGCCGTCTCTGTTCCCGTACCGCATTCTGCTGCGGCTCCATCTCTAAGGAATCCCATCTCCAAGGAAACATCATCACAGAACATTAACATCAAAAAATCTAGGGATTTCCTCTTTTGTTAGCTCTGTACACCTGAAAATGAATGAAACACTAGTGCAGGCTGAGCAGACAAGGACTGGACAAGCTCCTCCTAGGCAGCAGTGTCGCTTTTTCCCGGCCCTCTTATGGTACAAGCCCTGTCTCACGCAGTTACCAATTATGCAGTGATGCATTCTGCTGAATGTGCTCTTAATAAGGTCTCATTCAGTTGCTGAGCAGAGCATAAAGTGTAGTGTCTTCATTAAAAAGCGCATGTCTTCATTAGCCTGGCATTCCTTTGTGCAGAGCAGTTTCAGTGTAGGCTTTACCGCTGGGCGTTTTGTCCCAGTGAGAGCAGGTTTAAGCTGTTCCCACCTCCCCTTTCACACCAGCACGGCGGTGTGTGGTGAAAGAGCTTGCAGCTGATCCAGGGAAAGGCAGGTTTTAGCCATGTAGGCTTTCATCTAGGGCAGTAAGTACACTGTGGCTGCACAGAGGTTTGCACTGCAGGGAAGGGAGAAGCGGCAGTGAGCAACAAACTTGGGGCTGCTGCAAGCTGATTCAAGCAGCACAGCTGCTAAATGTCCTTGCAGGATTGCCAGGGAGGCCATGGAAGCGGGGATCGTGGAAATATGTTCCCAGAGTCAGAAGGGTTAGACCCTTTATCAGCAGAGAAATCAATGCTGTAAAGATTGTTTTTAAGGCTTCAGGGCTGTTTGCTGAAGATCTTTGCTGTAAGATGAGGGTGTTAAACAGAGGGCACCCTGCTGCGAGTCCTTGCTTACAGGGGTGTGCGACAGCTCGTGTTAGAGACTAGTGTGAACTTGTTCAGGAAGTTCACTGGGAAACTGAGAATTGCTGCTGCTGAAGGGGTTACTAGAGAGTTTCCAGTAATGAAGGTGGCAAGAGCTTCTCCTGTTGAATAGGAATAGGCAGCATTCTGCACTTGGAGGTAAACTGGCTGTCTACCCGAAGCTGTGGTAGTGTAGTGGAGCAGAAAACTTGCCCTGAAGAATGCAGAGCAGATCTCTTCCAGCTGTGCTCCTCCCACCTCCACACATGGCACTCTGCTGAACATTTGAGTGGCCTGCCACAGGGCGAAGGCGATCTTTATCTGTAAATTCCCACATGGGGTTGCAGGTGGCTTTAAAGATCTGATTTCATGGGATTCACTTAACTTGTGAGCTTGTTTATGTGTAAGACTGCTGGAATGAAGAGTGAACTCGAGAAAGGGTGAAATCGGAAAATCCTTTTACGTGTGCAGCTCTTGTTTGGTTGCCTCAGTGACTTCATCTGTAACTGAATGCATATGTAAAACCCATTTTTCTGAACAATTTGTCCCTATCTGAGTCTGAGCTGTCAGTTTGGAGGCCCAACAGTCAGATTCTTTCAGAGTGCCACTTGCAAAGGTTAATGTTACTTGTACAAGCCATAGATACAGCAGAGTACCTATGTGAGACATTTTGATTTTGCCGGCAGTCCCACGGATGAGTGCAGCCCTGCTCCTACTTGTCCTGGGGAACACTCTGCCTCTGTTTTCGTTGGCAGCTTAAATCAGTGCAGGCTTGTTGCTTCAAGGGCAAGGTTTTCAAGCCTTGTTTGTCAGGGACCCTTTTTAGCTCCTCAATGCCATCTCTTCCCATTGTGGTAAAAGCAGGCGCTTAGCTGTGTGATCAGCCCTCGGCAGCAGAGTTCTCAGCACAAGGTTGCTCAATTTCCAGTACTGAAATGATGTCAGGATGTGCACTAAGCAGAAGCTTATTAAATTCTGAACAAAGGCTACTCGCTAATGACAAATTTCTGTTGGAAAAGATGTGTCTTGGTTTGGGGTCAGGCGAGGTGTGTGTTTGGACAGTCATTATCCAGCTGATAAGAGACTTCAGACCTCCAAAAGAACTCGGACCTTTGCTTTCTTTCGCCAGAATTGTTTGCGAGCTGTGCTCTTCCTTGCTTTGCTCCGCAGGAAGAGCGAAGTGCAGACACCTTTGTCTTCTGCAGCCTGGGCTTATCTGAAACTTTACGGCAGGGCAGTGAGCTGGAGCATGCAAATTGGGTGTGGGCATCAGCTCCCTTCTCTCAGGGGCTCTGCTGCTTGGCAGTGCTGGTGTATTTGTTGCCTGCACGCTTTTCTGTTGTGCAAAGTACATGTGATGTTGTCATTTCAGGGTCGGCTTTTTGCTGAATCTGAAACACTTTCAAACTTTCGTTAAACTGAGGGTTAGCAAGCTTTTTTTTTTAAATGTTAATGGTTTAAAACTTGAATTTGCAAGTGAGTTCCCCATGTTCTATTTTTGGTATCCTTTATTTCCTTTCTGGGGGTGGAGTGCTACACATGCCGTACTCTTTCTTCTGTGCAGCTGAAGTAAGCGCTCTTGTAGCTACTCTGAGTTTATGTACCGCACGCGCCCTGGGCCACCAGCAAATCCCAGGAAACTGGGTAAGGCTCTCAGGGCAGGTGTGCAGCGTTCCCTACGTGGCAGCGTGCTGGGAAAGGCACAGGAGTTTAACCCGTGCTCTCCAGTTTGTGCTGGAATGTCTTTGTCTGGAGCCAGTATTTCTCCTCTGTAGTTTTGAAGTTCAGCTGCACTAACACAGTGACTTTTGTAAAGGGCTTGTGTTCTGCTGAAGGGGCCAGGTCTCCTCTTTTGGGCCGCAGTCAACCTTTTCTGAAGATTTAAAACCGCTTGGATGATAGACAAGCTATTGTACGTGATAGGCATACTGAGAGAGAAGAAATTGCCCTTGCAGTCCTATCAGATAGAAATTTTGAGTGGTTCTTTTTAATCCTGCTGTTGTCTGTGGGTACGTCAGCAAACATGCGACCACTGTCCTCAGAGCCTTAGCAATCATCAGAAGGAACTGATGGGGTACATAGTTTCTGATTCCTAGCAAAAAAAAAAAGGTGCATTCTGTCCATTTACTAACTCTTATCTCAAGGGGAGTAAACCAGTTGTTCAAAAATTAGTTTCTTTTGCAAAAATCTAAATATTTTCTGAATATAGAAAGCATCATAGTTGAACTTCTTGTGAACGCTTCTGCCCATTAACTATATATTTCCAAAGCCATGGGAAATCTTTATATATTTTATGCCTGTTTTCCCCCAGGCTTAACTTTCTAATGGTGTATTGCTGGTGTACGCGTAATGACTAGCTCTTTCTCATCTTCCAGAGATCTATCGTATTGTTTCCCAGAAGCAAATGTCCGACAGACGTGAAAACGATATGTCTCCAAGCAACAACGTGGTTCCCATTCACGTCCCTCCAACCACTGAAAACAAACCAAAGATGCAGTGCTGTCAGAATATATAGAATTGTTCATTCTTTCCTAAAAGGCTGTGTATATTCCCCAGGTCCAAGATTTAAATATATTTGTAATTCTCGTGGTTACTTTCTTGTGTTTAGTTACTGCTTATTCTTTCTGAATTTCTCCATGTCTTAAACACTTTGATTTCAGTGTTTATAACTCTATTGCTTCTGTGTGGCTGCAGTATTTTCCCAACACCGACTTGTCGGTTTTGGTTCAGTAAATTGTTTGGAACTGATCTGATCTCTTTCCAACACGATGCCTGCTAGTCAGAGCACAGACACCTTTAATGAGCACTTAATAAGACGTTATCCTGCTCTTCGCAAAACAATTACTGTCAGGTTAACTAGGAAAATATCTCTGGGCAGGATAGTCTTTCCTTGTCTTAAGGTAGACTGCATCTAAAGCTTGATGAAATGCCCATTGCTCTGAAGTGCAATTTTAATGTAAGTTAAATGTTTTTGGCTACATCTTCAGATTGTCGAGTTAAGGATTTTTTTATAGAATATTATGGGGGAGAAAAGAGAATTTCTTGCGAACCAGCAGCAGGGTTCTTGCTACCTGTGAATGAGCTTTTGTGGCTTGGCACCTGCTGCAGAGGAGGTTGTGATGTGAGGCAGAGCTGCTGGGAGGCCGGCCAGGGAGACGCTGGTGGGACTCCGTCGGAGGTGCCTCTTGTGAAGAAAGCAAAACCGCGAGCTGCCTAACTGATGAAGGGTCGCTGGAACGCTGGAACCTGCAGCGTGTTTTTGTGCTGCCCAAGACTTGGCCTCCACAGTGCTGGTGGTGTCAGGATTTGAGGATGCCTTTTTTTCTTCCATGGCACACAGACTTGAAGGGTGTTGTCACATATTACATATCATGTTTATTGATACATGCCACATATATTAATACATTCAGATGCTTGAGTTGATGAATCAGTAACTTCCACAACCTGGTCTTAGTTTTCAGTTCTGTTTCATCTGGTATTTTTAAATTATTCCAGTGGTTTGGTATATGTTCTTTAACAAAAACATCTGGAGTAGTTTTCTTGCTGGATGCCTTCCTTCTGTGGCCTGTCGCTCGGTACAAATCATCTGTTCGATTAGCTTGTTCAGGGATACATGAACTGTGCCTTCTGTCGCTGCACTCTGAAACCACTGCATGTCACTCGGTATGCGCTATTCCCAAACACGTCATTAATACTGAGATTTGGGGGCTGTAGGCACTGGATTTCTACAGTATTTAAAAGAACTGTTTGTTGTATAAATGCTTGCAGTTATTAATACAATTACAGGGAAGTAATTGATTGTAGGGGATGTTTCTCAAACTCTGATATGACCCACTTGGAACAGCCAAATCTGGGTAGGCACTACCAGCTGCGTTTCGTACCCAACCTTTCTGTCTTGCGGTGCTCATGATGTGTAAGGCACACGGAAGGCATTGCTGTAGTCGGTCACTTGGTTTTTTTAAATCCATTTCTCCTCCTAGTATTAGTTCTGAAGATGCTGTTTTGATCTGTTTGTAAATTACTTTGTATTTTATGCATGTACTGTACCTTGATTCATTATTTTTTTAGATTGATTTAAAATATATTCATCCATGATTCTAATAAAGAATTACAGGGGACGACTCAGTATGATGTTGGGTGCGCTTTTTGGGAGAACTGGGATTTGACCTGAAGGTTTTTACTTACTGGAAGGTGGTAAGCTGCTTGGAAGAGGCTGTGAGAAGATGCTGAAGTGGAAGTACCCCCAGAAAAGGAACTGAAAGGGTCGTGTAACACAGTTGCTGCCTTCACTCAAAGCAGGCCTGCAGGTTTTTTGGGGCTGTAGCAGTTCATAGCCATGGCAGTTTGGCAGCTTCAGGAAGCTTTTATGCTCTGAAAAGTCTGTGGGTTCACTCTAGTCAAACCCCTGAACCTGTTTGTTTTTTTAGCATGTTGCCACCAGTAAGAAAAGCTTTTGGGACAGCAAACTATTGCCTTCGATAGCAAACTATTGCCTTCGACACCAAATTATTTAAGCTTTTTGGATCGGACTTTGTCCTGCTGAAGAAGTGGGATCACGGGAGAGCCAGACTGCGGGTGAGCGTTGTGCGTGGTGTCCCTGGCAGCTGCCTGCTGCAGGCAGCACTCCCCGCAGAGCGCCTGGGGCGGCACTGCTGGCTCTGGGGACAAAGGCGATTTAGGGCCTTCTAGCATTGTGTGAGGGTGAGGTGTGAGGCTGGGCCCTTGCTTACTGTGGGAGCTGTTCCCGCAGCGCTTTCTCTGGCCAGGCTGGAGCATATTTTGGAATTAACTAAATTACCGGGGCAGCCAAGTTCTAAATTTGTCAACTGGAAATGCAGGATGAGCTTCGCTTCACTTCGCTTTTCTGAGCAGGCAGCTTGACTCAGCTGTCACGTCAGGTTGGGATTTCGCATGGTTTGATGCCAGACGCTTCCTTCTGCAGCAAATGCAACTGCAGCAAAGCCCATGGGAGCACAAATCGCTGTCAGAGGCCGAGGCCACCCCTGCCCCATGCAGAGTTTGCATGTGTGTACGTGCTGGTTCCTTCCCCTCGCAACAAACAGTGCTGTGTTTAAGTCCTGGGCGGCTGTGAAATGGCTGCATGTGCTGTTAGACAAAGTATGAATGCTGATTTTTTTTTTTTCCCTACCAGAATTTTAGAAAATTTATAAAACAGGCCTTAGAAATGCTGTGCAAGAACTGATTTTGTACTTATGAACTGCTGCAACATGGAACATACAATTTTTGTGCAATAGTCTCTAAAGCCTTCATAAGCTATCAACTTCTAAAGCAAAATCAAATGGTGTACGTACGGAGATGTAACTTCTTACCCATTACAGCCTTTGTCTCGCGTTCTGTGGTTTTGTGCTGTGTTTTCCTGAGCAAGCACCGCGGTGCTGTGGCAGAGGATCCCGGCCGGCCCCGGGCTGGGTGACACTCCAGGGACGAGAAGGTACTTCACGAAGTGCTTTGGAAGAGACAATGCAAGACATTATTCCATCTGAACACTGACCCAGTGGGGTATTGTTCCCCTTCAGCTGCTGATTAATCATTCTTTTCTGTAGTTGGCATTACTTCTGGACTGAAGTGTCTTCTTTGCTAATAGGAGACGACTGATCATAACAGATAGTGCTTCTGGGCCCTGAAATGAGCTTTCCGAGTTTCTGGGAACTCTATATAACGCTGCAAAATCAGCTTTACTTGCCAAAAGCTTTTGCTATCATTTACATATTTGAAAGTCCCAACCTTAGCAATTATGAAGCGTTCAGCGAGCATCAGTGGTTCTTGTGTTTGCTGGGAGCTGAGGTTCTGACTCTTAAGCAGAAAGGACATGGAATTGTTCTGATTTAAAGACATTTTTATTAAGCTAGAATTACTTATTCTATCTGTTCAAACCTGATGAATTTCCAGACTTAAATAGCTTATTGAGTGTGGCTTGTCAAATAAGAAGATTACATGCTGGGCTTTAGTTAACAAGATTTTTAGAAATATGAAGCACAAATATTGAAAAAGCTTCAACACGTAGCAGTCCACTGTAGCGCCTGGGAGTCATTAATTCTGAAGGTGTTTCTGTTGCAAATCCGCGCTCGTGATTTATTGATTAGGCTCCCTGGAAGCGCCATCAAACCTGCTGAGATGGCTGCCGTGTGCCCGGTCTCATTGCTGCTGGCTGCAGTAGGGTAACGGCGCTGGCCCGTATCCTCCAGTGCCCACCTGAAGGCACAACAACCCACTGGTGCCACCGAGCGCTCTCATGACATGCCCTGAAATGCACCGCGCAAAAATCGGAGAGAGAGCTGGTGCGGGCACTCACCCCAGATGGCTCTTTGTAGGTGCGCGGGAGCGTGTCCGGCTGGGTTTGTGCCTCACCGGGGTCTCTCGCTCAGACCGCTAAGGTTAAAACTGCCGGGGAACAAGAGCTACCGGGGGAGTTGTAAGACAGGTACAGAGCCAGTGCCGTTTTGTTTTAAAGCTGGGCCTTACTTTAAATTAACTCCAAATTACAGTCTGAATTACAGCATTGTGTTTTCTGAGAAATCCTGCAACTTCGGGCTTGTGAGCCTGACGCCTGTTGAGCGGGACAGCCCCTTGGCGACCAGCCCCGTCCCCTGGAGAACTCGGACTGAACACGGGCTGGAAGTTTTCATCTGCAAATGAGTACGTTTGAGAAATACACACTGAGAGAAATTCAGTTTATTTTGTACAAGGTAGAATACCTTTGCACAGTGAACAAATATATTACAAATCTGTCTTGCCTTAAAAAAGTATTGCCATTTTGGTGCCTGTTTCCTAAGCGAATGCGAATATACGAGAAGGTATATTTTTTTTGTTGGTTTTGTTTGTTTGTTTGTTTCCTGTTAAGCTCTACGCACATCATTGCATTTGGTTTGAAAATCCAGCTTTGAAAAAAAAAACCCCAAACCTGAGCACATCTCTGCTCTCTGGAGTCTCGTCGCAAACTTTACAGCAACACACACACAAACATCGGTCAGGCCGGCAGCTGAGACTGCTTGTGCTAGGTGTCAAGGTAGGTCTCTAACAAGAGTATTCCTTATCGAACTGCCTTTCTCTTGATATTTTTGAGGTAAGTCTTTCTATTCATGTACATAAAATATATTCCTACTGGCCCTACAAAATAATTGTTTACTTACATCTCAAATAAGGCTTTCCTGGAAAATAAAGTTGCTATTGCTGATCAGTCATTGCCCCCATGCACACATGCAGCATTCGTGTAACTACTTATGCATTATCCTGCAACATGAAAATCTGCTGCTCTGGAAGCCTGGGGGATCTCTGGGCTCAGCTCGGCTGTCTCGCGGCAAGACTCTGGGTTTGCAAGAGGGGATCAGAGCCAACCCGACCACCCTGATGCGAGCGTGTTGTGGCAGCGAGCCCAGGGGTGCCGCGCAGGCTGCCAGCGGCTGGGTACCACCGTGCCAGGGGCTTCGATCCCCGAGGCGAGGGCTGAGCCCGTCTGCGGGGACGCGGGCTGGGCCCCACCGGGGTGTTCCGAGTGATCCGATGCCTGGTCTGACTCGGAGCCAGGACCAAGCCGCTCAAGACTCGTCTTAGCAGTCCCCTAGACCAGCAGGTTACGCGAGTGATCATGCTTTGAGCAAACTGATGGGTGCTGGTTTCGTTCTCTTCTACTTCCATCAGACTGGCGAATGTGCAACAGAATATTTTTTTATATATTTAAGAGGCAATCAACTTGCTACTTCCACGTTTGCCTAATAAAATTACATACTTAGAATCAATACTACTTCATGCTCAAAATCTACAAGGAACTGCTTAACAGCAAGTATTCTACTTTCTAGGTCAATAAAGATTACAAAAAAAAATAATCGTGGTGGCTCAGTCCAAAACTTTACCATGGGCCAACCCCTTGATAATTACTTCACAAACAGCTGCTGAAAAAGAAAACCCAGTTTCAGCTCAATTTAATGACATTTCAGGTAGAATCATCAACGGATAAAGTTGCACTACACGGTAATGCACATCAAATGAGAGGGTGTTGTGAATGGCATGCTGTTAGGTGAATCACGGTGAGATGGTTTGTAAAGATCGTCTAGAGAAGCCGACGTGTGTGAGCTTCAGGAAAGGAAACCAAACCAGGGTTAATCTGTGCAAACCTGCAGCATCCCGGGGCGGTAAATGAAGGTGCATCAGTTTACACAGCCTGACAAATCTGGTGGATTTATCTAACAAAATAGAAGCTGTATAAGGAAAATTAAAGCCTATCTGTGCCAATCAAAGTACTTTGTAGCTTGTTAAAAGCAGGGTAAGCTGGGTGTGAGGCTCATTGTTGAAACTCAAGTCATTAGCAAAGATCAGTGGACATTTGCCAAGATGTCAGATTTTAAAAACTGCACAGAATGTGTCTGTGTTAAATACCCTGGTACTGAATAGAAGTGGAACATCTCAGTGCTAATTACCAAGCATGGTCTGCACAGGTTGCACATGGTGATGGCAGTAAATGAGGTTTCCAGACAGTGAAATGACAAGTTTCCCTGCTTTTGTTCAGAAAAATGTCCATTTCCATGACAAAGATGTGAAATATATTCCAGCGTATTCCTAGTCACCTTGTTCCTAACAGTAAAAGGTTTCTTGATGCAGTTGGTAGAAATGTACATCTATGAGTCCTTCTACTTAGCATGTGTTTGTGTTTTATTTTACAGCAAAGCCAGGGTTAGAATACACGCCATGGAGAGTTTTTGCCTGGAGCACGTAAACACCTTCCTGGGGTGACGTACTCCAGTCACATGTGGAGGAAGTTCTCCTTAGTTCCCGTTACCCATATAAAAATGTCTTTATAAATAACGTCATGCAGCAGCAGTTGGCCCAAGCTGATGTTGTGTTACGTTAGGTCCTTGTGCAAGACAGTCTGAAGTCCCGTCAGCATCCTGCAGCGCAGAAAAGGATTGTCTTCTCTTTTGCTTCCTCAGAGTTTGTGTTTGCAGCACAGTGCACCAGTGAAGTTCATCCCTTTACGACTGCTTGTCCCAAGATGGCCCGTGCGTCGGGGTGTGCCGTACGGGGAGGAGGTCGTAGTGACTAGGAATGTGACTGTTCCTAGGCAGGTCGTATGGATTTTGGAGGTAACTGGCACTCCGACCACGGGCGTCTTGGACCACGCTGACAGTGGGCTCTGGGGAAGCAAGGAAAACTGGGTTCAGGTAACTAGCAGTGCTCCCAAAATTAGTTATGCTACTCGTATTTTGTCACAAGCACAGAACATCAGCTTCCCAAACCATCTCTTCCCCTCGCAGCTTTACTGGCAGCGCATGGGGCAGTGCATGGGGCAGACCAGGGAGAAAAACACCAAACAGATCCAAGGGCAGGTAGTTCCCAAAGCCCTGCAGATAATGACTTCAAAAGACCAACACTTCCGCGCTTTCAAAATCTTGCAGCTGGACTTTGCAGCAGTTTAGAACATGAGCATAAAGCGGGAACTGCAGCCCTCCGCCGCCGGGGCTGGAGGAGCAATTCGGTGCTGTCCCACGCTCACATCCGCCACCGCGGCACGGGCCCCCGCCCGGGACTTAGCTCCCCAAATCAATACGCTAATGCACAGGCCTTCTCCTCCCCGCCAGCGCCTCCCTGCACTGTGCCAAGTCCGTGCTACTTGTGTCGGGAAAGAAGGAAACCACCAGCATCTACAATAAAAACGCCAACTGTTGGAATAGACCTTGTGCCGCCCGCTCCGCTTACCAACTTCGTAGATGTTTTTATTGGCTGTCGATGAAGTTGGCATTTCTGAATACGGGGACTCCCTGTGACCAGGCGATTTCATTTCCACGTAGCTGCTCTCGGAGTGTTTGCATGTTAAAATGGGGGGGTCTTTAATGGTGGCGTATGGGTTTTCACTGCTGTTCAGAGAACAAGTGCTGGAGCTGCACACAGATTCTTTCATATAATCTGCAAAACAAGAGCGGAGTGGGGGTGTTAGAGCTGTTAGCTTGCTTAGGCTAATTACAACTGACCCTCTGCAGGAAGGGTGGGGGGGACAGGGGGGCAGGGGGTAAGGAAGATCCTTGAAGCATCCAGCACACACACCCAACGCTTGTGCTCTGGGTGTGTCCAGACCATTGCATCCACAACTCACTAGCAGGAAAGAAATAAACCCCTGCTCGATACCGAAGGTTTTCCTGTAAAAGGTTCTGGTTGTCATTTACTGCAATATTTAATTTGAGGTGGCAATCCTTTCCCTCCCTCCCCCTAATTCCTAAGGAGCTACATTTTCATCCCGCTCCGCTTGCCCGCAGACCCATGCACGCGGCCGTGGCGAGTTGGTTCTGCAAGCAGGACCTTCTGCTGGTACTTGGCCTGCTGGGCCAGCTACAGGGTTAGCGTCCCGGGGGCTCTGGTCAACATCAAATGCCGTACGTTTGAATGTAAAACATTTCCAGCAGGCGTAGAACTGCATCAGGGCAGCGTATGCGCGTATGTCCCCTGAGAGCTCCGGTTTCTGGGGCTATCCAGCACCGGGAGAAACCAACTGCTCCGTATTCCCTCTGCCATTAAGACCGGGAGGAGGCTGCTCCTGCTAGTGGGGAGCGCTTGGGTTTCTGCAGGGGGGGACAAGCCTCCATCTGAGCCTCGCTTTTGCTTTGCTTTTTTTTTTTTTCCCCAGCGCTGTAGACATCTACTGCTCCTCTCCCCTAGGCTGGAGAAAACAGGAGATGGTGAGGGAGGAGGCGCTACATGGGGAGAACAAGGTTGGCGTGAGAGTTGTAACCACCGGTCTCCCCCGTCGGTGACCCTGGCTGGGGTACGCCAGCCTGCTGCAAGGTACAGTGCCAGTCTTGCTTTAAAAGTAAAATAAAAAAAATAATAGAGAATAAATAAGTCTTAACATTGACATTCAAGAACGTGCCATTGCTGCTGTGTGCATCCTGCTGGGCAGTGCCATTAATTTAGAATTAGAGCGATGCAATGAAAGATGAGGCATTTTCTTGTGCTGGGTTACAGTACAAAGGCAGATCCTGGTATATATGAAATACTCCCGGTGAAATAGCGGGACTTGCAAAATAGCTGCAATCCCAGCTGCCCCCGCTATCTAGTATGGGAGACAAAAAGAGAAATTCAGGTTAAGAAATAGACAGACAACAAGATATCGCTTCTCCTTTACAAACCTCGTCTCTGTGCCTATCCGCCCCGTCCTGCTAACTCCCTTGTCAGGTCTGCTTCACTCTGTGGTGCAATGCTCCCTCCATCAGCTCTGGGGTTGTGTCTGTGTGTCTGCCTGTGTCTGTGTGTCTGCCTGTGTCTGTGTGTCCGTCAGCCCCCAGGCCTGGTGCCCTTCGGCTTGGCTCAGCTGGGAGATAGCACCGAGCAGGCGTCCGGAACAAGGTGTCGGGTCGTGCCCTGCGGCCTGCAGCAAGCGATTGCATTGCTGTGCTCCAATTTCAGTGATAGGAGCAAATCTCGAGAGTCCTCAGCTCTCAGGGTTGGTGAAACCAGCTTGGTAGGAAGCTCCGCTGCAAAGCAAACCAGCTGGACCGTGCTGGGACCAGCAGGGACGTGGGGGCTGGCAGAGGCCCTGACACCAGTGCAGTTTATTTAGTAATAAAATTAAGAAACTCCTCGTTTGACCAGCCTGGGTGAGATCAACAATGCCTTTGCTTCGAAGTGAAACGCATCTGTTTTGGTACATCACAGGAGATAGGAACCAAAGCAACACACATATTCCCTGGCTGCTGGCAGCAGGGTTTGGCCCTCCAGCTTTCCCAACCCCGTCCCGGTAGAGGCAAGTCAGTGAAAAGTTGTTCTGTCCCATCCTTCTAATGAGCGATGGAGCAACCCTGCAAGACCAAAGGCTTTTGTACGTGAGTGAGCTCAGCGTTACTAGCTTTTGGGATATGTATGACTTAAATTAAGGTGCCACGCAGTCTAGGATCCGTTAGTGTTTAAAGGTGAGGAGGCAATAGACAAAGACTAACAAATCCTGTAGTAAAATGAAAATCTTTAGGCTAAAAATACTTGTGCTATATGGACTGGGCCCCATTCTTCAGTCGCTGGGAAGAGTGCGCATGGGTGAGCTGTCTCATGTGGGCAAGGAGCTGAAAGCTGCCGGCGGTGCCTGTGCCAGCACCAGGGCAGGAGCACTCACTGCTTCAGCGACACGGCCCCGACGAGGGACAGGGACTCAGCCCTGAGGCTTTTCTTTCATTCTTAGCCAAAGAAAGGCTCAGCTCTACCTCCCACCAGCTTCTGGTGGCTGCTACAAGGACGTAGTGCTCGTTAGGAGAGCCTGGGCAGCTTTTAATAAGCCAGCTCTAAATTTTGGGGCGAGAGGACAGGAAGACCGTTGCAAACTTGCTTCTTTGCCTGGAGCCATGCTGCTGAACAGATGCTCACGGGGGTGAGAAGCAGGAGCTCACCAAAGCGGGCGGCGTGATTAGGTGCATGCGGCTTTTGGACCCTGCGAGGACGAGAGGGCAAAGCCAGAGCTGCACGTGCGAGCAGGAGGCTGCCGGTGCCCCCAGAGTCCGCTGCATAGCATTCCCTGTCGGCACCATGGCTGGGAGGGAACAAATCAAAATAGAGCTGGTTTAGATTCATAAAATGTAGATTATAAAAGACTGCTGGCTACTACAGGGAAAAAGGGGGAAGAGTGAGAAGTCCTGCTCCTGTGGTGCTGTAGCACGCAGGTAAATAGCTGCATGGGTCAGTGCTGCTTTGTTTATGGAAGTAGGCACATCAGAGCTGGCACAGGCAAAAACCCCAGTACATCATATATGTTATTAAGTCCAGCTCAGCTACTTTTATCTTCCTAAGCCAAAATTCACCCGTACTGCTGCTAGCGCTGACACTACCCCCCAGGCAGGTGTCCCTCGGGCTGCAGCCGCAGCACCAGCCCTTCCCTTCCCAGGGAAGACCAGCTAAGTGCCCCTTGGGCTGCCCAAATTCATTTGGCCTCTCCCAGGAGTTGCTGTTTCCCAGAAGATATCGAGAAACAGCACACCCAAGAGCTGATTCCCGCTGACGTTAAATGGGAACTCTGTGTCTAGCTAGGGATTAGACCCTTCGCTCCGGATACAATATAATTTATGGAGCACCAGCGTGTGTTTGGTAACGTGCTATGCACCAGGGAGCCATTAGCTTGCAAGACACATTATGCGCAAGATCGCAGAGAATTTAACTCTAAAGGATGTGGAAGCATCTGAGTTACTTTGTTATTAAGGTAATTTGGGGAGAATTAAAAAGTCTGGCATCAATTGTCAAATTTCCTTTCATGAATTAATTTAACCCAGAACAAATGTATTTGGAAATTCTCAGCCCGTTCACCCTGCAGGCCATGTGTGAGCTCCGGCGATGCCGCCTCGGCACCCTCCCCTGTACCCCCGGGGTCGGCTCTCGTGGAGGTGCAAAGCTCAGCCCGACCCGTGGCACTGCCACCAGCGGCGCTGGTACTCGCTGTAAGCACTTGATCAGCTGGACACGCTAGAGGAATACGGGGAATATGCTCTAATTTTGAAGTCCCTGCCTTCTGTGTTGCCTGGATACCAATCACCAGGCCTTTGAAGGAGGTTTTATTCTTGTTACGCGGGACTGGAAAAGTACTTGTCCCTCCCACAGACCAGGTTCCTCTCTTTTGCCCTGAATATCCTCTGGCATACTAATGACAAGCCTCGGTACTTACTGCCGCGTTTGAAGTGCTAAGGAAATACGATGTACACAAGTAAAACACACTCTCCTACTATTTAATCACATTTCTGGATGACGTTCAGTGTAGCGTGCCTTTCTGGCTGCTTTCATTAACCTGGCTAACCTTCGCTGCTGCTAGGACAGTGACATAGCGAGAGCTTATTGCTGCTTTTCAGAGTGTGCCACAGTTGTGGGGACACGTTCCTGTACAGCAAACAAATGGACCACGCTGAACCAAGCCCCAAGTCCCTGAGGTAAGTGCATTAGTGTTTCTAACTGCTGGGAATTTGCTGGCTATCGTGCAAAGCGTAGCCTTTTTTTCCTTAAAGTGTTAGTGCCTGAGGTCACATTATTCCCCCAGTGCATCAGCATTCATTTAAAAAAAATTAAACCCTAAAAAAAAAATAGAAAAGGGCTCAGCTGCAAGGAAAAGCTTGGAAATGGTATTGCTGAACACCACGCACAGGAAAGAAACGGCTCTGAAAACCTTGTGACTGTTCAACCACTGTCACCACGTGCCATAGGACTGGCACCGTGGCATCCAGCCCCTCGCTGCCCCAAAGGGTTCCTGCTGCTTCGCTGGCGCGAGGAGCTGTCAGACACTGCGGTGTGAGCTGGCCTCGTCTGTGGGTGAGCCTGGCAAACAGAAACTGGTCATGCCTAACCCCTGGGCCTCCACTGGCAGCACAGCCACTGCATGTCTAGTGGCAGGTTGCAAAAGGGACATCCCTCTCCTGGCTGCCCGGCTCCGGGGACAGCCTCCAGCCAGGCCAGCGCAGAGCAGAGGCTGCGAACTGGGGCCTCCGGTCTCCTCCGAGCAGAACTGGGGGAAGTGGGTGGCAGACCAGGACCACCACAGCCTCAAGGAATGGGACCCCCACGTCCCTTCCCGGCAGTGCACCCCATGCAACGCCCTGGGTTGGGGTCAGGAGCACCAAACACGATTTTCAACTGCGGGGCAGGCTTTCTCCAGTTACACCTAAGAGATATTGATGGGAAAAGACATCATCTTTAAAGTGTACAAACACAAAGCACCCGCCTGCCAAGTCTTTTTGCTGACATAATCCAATTGTTTGGGACTGGGAGTTTCTTTTATCTGAATGACCCAGCTTAGCAGATGCTTTCTCTCCATCTTTCAGATGAATGTGACTTGTCAGGGCCAACGCAAGATGCGGCAGGGCGAGGAGGGCTGCACACTGAGCATCGGGCACGTCACCCAGCTCCTTCTGCGGGGGGCTCATCTGGACTGAGAGCGCCCGTGCTGCCGCCAGAGCTGCCTGAACCCAGAAACTGACCCTCAGATGGGACTGTTAGAAACCTGTAGCCACCCAAAGGCAGATGCTTCTGAGAAATCTCAGCTGCTAACTACCTGCAGGTTAGCCACCAAAACTCCCTGGGAAGTCAGGTGTGTTCCTGTGTCCCCGGCACCTTGCCCTCGCCAGCGCCAGCCGTGCCTGTCCGCAGCAGCTGAGCAGCCACGGAGAACACATGAACTCTCCTGACCTGGCTTCTAGGCCTGATTTTTCAATTTATAAGGAGGTAAACGTGTAAAGAAAATGGCTCAGATCCTAAATAATAAACAAAATATGTAGCAGCAGAAAATACATTTCACAGTTCACTGTTACTGTAATTCTTTTTCTCTCATTCACGCTGGTACCCCACTCTCTGTGTGACTGCGTCTATGGATGGGAATTCCTACTGCGTGTGTTCAAAGCAGCTTTTTAACTTCGTAAACACAGTAATTTAGTTTAATCTTGAAATTACTAGTTCTGAGTAAAACGAACAGCTAACTATACTATAGTAAGATTTTTTTTTCTGAAAAAGGGAATCATTGAAGTAGATAAAACCAGTGGATTAAGTCAAATATACATACATAACCCTTTTAATACTTTACATTTATCTTTATCAAGCAAGACTTGGTCATGGATTATTGGTTTCCTTCAGTGATTCTGTGTGGTAAGGTGATGTTTTAGCAAATCTTATAGCACTTTATTTTGTAAACAGCAGCTACGAAGTGATTAGTGTTCTCTAGGCCTGGCTATAAACTCATCACTGTTTTTCATGTGGATTCGCCTTCAGTATTCCATGTTAGCTGAGATAAAGGTCTTGCTCTCTAACACCTGTGCCGTAGCAGACCAGAGGGTGTCTTGCAACCAGCTCTCTGTGAAGGTACCATCTTCCCCATCACTCAGCCGATACCAGCTCAAGGACGTTACGGAAAGAGGCTGTGCAGTATTTACCTCCTCGGCTGATGGAGGGACGTTCCCAACTGGTGTGTACAGACACAACAGCCTTGAACTCCGATCAAGGACCTCAGCCCGAAACCTGCCTATTCCGAATGAGACAGACTCCTTGTTCCATCTTCAACACAAGCTCAGCGTGCCAAACCCCAGCCCAGTCAGTCAGGAGCTTGTGGGGACCACTGTGCCAAGTGGGCTTGTAGTCCGTACATAACCGGAGTATTTTCAGTGTAAACCTGGTGGCAACTGCAATGTAAAATCATTGGGCCTTGTGCTCGTGACTCGTCTATGATCCCTTTTTAGAACTGCCCTAGAGTCAATGCCCATTAACGGCTTCGTGCCAGCGTGACTGGTTAATGTACTGAGCGAGGTCTTTTCTCAAGCTCTGCTATAAATCTCTTTCAGTGGCGGCCACATAGCAGGGTCAGCTTGTTTTCTAGTGGCTTTGTTTAAGCTCAGGATAGCTAAAAGCCTTACAGAGCTGTGACTTAGCAGGCAAATGCACCAGTCTATCATCAGCAACTGCCACCAGAAAGCCCTTGTAGGATGGCTGGTAGGTCCTAAAAGAGCTTCCCCCGGCCAGACAGCTCCACCTGCACCTCCTGTCCCTGCAGCAAAGCCCTCCCTTTTTGTCTTACGCTGCGTCACCGAGGCAGGAGCCTACGGCCTTGTACAGACTTGCATCCATATTTCATGGGCCCCAGACATCTGGCTAGGAGTGGCGAGTGCTGCCAGCTGAGCCACGCGGGCGTATTTTGTAGGTAATTGCTCTGCCCCTTTCTGTTTCTGCATGGCCACTCTCCCGGGTGCTCAGGTCTCCTATCTCACCTCTTCTACGACACCCTCCTCAAACTCTTTGCCAGGGTGACTGCGGGCACTGGATACCATACCTTTGAAGCTTTTTTCCATTATGTATGTGTTCTGACGTCTATCCATCCCACAAGCACCTGCATAAAAATGATATATAATGGAAAACAAATAAATATTTATGTAAATTGGATTGCTTTGACTACTGAGCAGCACATATTCTTTCCCCTAAATTGTACATCAAAGCCCTCATTTAGGGAGGCTCTTAAGCACATCCTCAGCTGTAAGCATGCACTCAGCTTCAGTGGGGATTCTGTGCACACCTGAAATTAGGGATATGCTTAAGAGCTTCCCTGGAAGGGAGGGCTTTCCCGAAGTAGGGTACTGCTCATTACCAAGAACAGCTATCCATCAGGAGAACAGAAAAAAAAAAAAGATCATCTGCCAATATGTTCATTACTCAAACACTAGGTTGGATTAGTAAAAGAAGCCTAAAACATATCCTTTCAAATCTGAGTCCACAGGTTACGTTACATTACTCTGTGACTAATTTTAGGCTTTGTTTCATTTGTGGCTAGTATGTACTTTAATTCACAGTCTCACATTCTAAGGTGTGTACAATCTTTCTAAATTACATTATATGACTTTGCTTATAAATTTGCACAGTTCAATAACTGGTGTGACAATAGTCCCTAAGTGGCTACAGCACTCTGAAAATGCAGCCACTGAGAGCAGAGAGCTGATAGCGAAGACTTCTGCCTTGTGCAACTCCGTAAGGACTTGCTGCTCCTTACCGAGGCAGAGACAGAAGGTGATAGGAACCTTTTCCATTTTCACTACTGCAAATTATCCTAGATATCAATCAAAAGGAAAATCTAATGTAAACCTTTAAATCTTTTTAACTATAGAGTCTGATATTTCTTATTGACTAGCAAAATCAACACAAATTTCGTTACTAAGATAGAAATGTCTTTGTGGCTTATGGGATTCCCAATCAAGTAACTAAGTTATGCTGGTAAAAGAGCCCTGCAAACAGCGTGTCCCAGAGGTCTCCCAGCTATTTGTCCTTGCACGTCCTCCGGTCTCTACAGAAAAAGCTGTCACCACCACTAGCAGTGCCGTACCAGTCCCTCCTTCACAACAGCCTTGCTTTTTTGCTAAATAAGGAAAATCACTAAATTAGACAATAAATGTGTTATTGGCACATCCAAGACAAACCCCTTTACTTGGATTCTCGGCCCGTCCATCCCTGAGCACAGGAAAAGGGCTGGCGGTACACAACGAGCTCTCTGTGATGGGGCTCTCTCCCTTCCGGCCAAGGGTGACCCCCCCAAACCATTTGGGAACATTCTGCATTGTTTCCCACCACTTGTCCTGAGCCACTTCCCAGACTCACCCCCTGAAAGAAGATGCAGAGGAGGAGGCTGACAGGGCGGTTTGGGCATAGTGGGGAAGCTCTTTCACCTAATGGTATTAGCTGTGTGCTTTTTTTCTCTCCTGTATTCTGCTAGGGCAGAGTCCTGAGTGAAGAGGATGGAGCTGATTCATCCCTTGGCTCACATCCGCAGGGCTGGTGCTCCGCTTCCCAGCTCCGGTGCTCCCGAAGGTCATCCCTGCCATCACACATCTTCCTCCAGCGGCAGGAAAGCCCAAGCAGTGTTTGGGCCGGGGTGCCTCCCTGGTGCCTCCCCAATACGCAGGGTGCCTCCGGCAAGAAGCAGCTCCCACCGCACAGAGCAAGGCTGGGGTATAAGAAGCTGGTGAGCACACAGCTGGGGTTACAGGGTGAAGGGAGCTGTACCCACACAGAGAGCAGCGACAGGGAAGAAAAGGAGACCCGGGCTGACCCATGGGGAGTGCACTGGACACAGTGTTGCTCAACAGCAACACTGGAAGAGCTTCTGGCTCCAGAAGACAGGGGTAAATAACTTTGCTCAGGACCATGATCTAGTCCTCCCCAGTAATTTTAAAATATTGACCAGCCATGTCAGAGTTAGAGCCAAAGCAAGCAGCAAAAAACCCAGGAGTGATCCTGTAGGACAGATCCTGCTGGGGATTAATGAGATGGTTAGAATAAGGACCATGAAGAATGAGTGACCTATCGAACAAGAGGTTACCCTGGGAATGGTTAGCTGTGCTCACTGCACGGTCCATCTTGTACAAGAATGTTGCATCTGTTCTGAGCATCCTCATCAGATCTGTGAAGACCTGAACGAAGGCTGGAGCCTTGGGGCTGCTGCGAGGGTGCAGCAATATCAACCGCCACTTTTGGTGGCTCGCAGGGGAAGGACTCCACCTTCTGAGCATATTTCGTTAGCTCAGCTCCATGTGAGCTCCTGCCAGTCCTATTGGAAATGTCAGGCACGTCTGGAAGGGCTTCTGCAGCAGAGAGATCACTGTGCCTGCTCTGAGTAAGCCCAAACTTGCTGTGAGACTCTCCAGGAGGGCGGCTGCTGTGTTAATACAGGGTTTGTCTGAGTGAACCTGACATCTCGTTCTGAGTCGGGTAACAGGCAGTCCTTGCCCACACTGAGCTGCAAAATAGCACATTGCCACGCTTGAGCTCAAGTCTCACTCCTGCGCAGCTGTAGAAAACTGAGAATCCTTCTTATGGGAGGATGGCTAAGAAAAGGTGGGATACACCTGCTAGGAAAGGTACCGGTAGGGTTGGTGCTGCCTTGGGAGGGCTACACGACCCCTCAAAGCCCTTCCCAACCTATTCCCTGTAATTCTGCCTTTACTCTTCTTTTACATCTGTTACAATTCTCTGGGGTTTATGACCCATTTTTGTGTATTCATTGCATTCCGCAGGAGGTGAAATGAATGATGGATGCATCATTTTTTAAACTGCAGAAGTAGTTAATGTGGAAGAGCCCTAAAGAGGCCAGGAATGTGGCACTTCAGGAAAGTCTAGTTTTCAGTTTGAAACTAAATTGTCTGCTGGGGTGAAATCAGAGTCTCGGCTGGAAATATTTTTCCATGACTCTTGGCTTTGAGAAAAATGCAGTCAGCTCTGAATCAAACTTTGTGGCTTTGGTCCTCCGGAAGAAATGCAGCTTTGAGTCATTCAAGATGTGCTGCAAATCACACTTTAGTCTCTGCATTGAGGACTGCTGTTAAAAAAGCATTACAGATATAAACCATTTTTGCTTGCAGCCCGCTGTGCCCAGCACTTAACAACCTTTTCTGAACTCAGTAGGTGGTTTAGGACTTTTGACTTGCTTGGAATAGGAGCTGGAAGCTGGACTCTGCAATTGCTTAATGCAGACTGGACTAGAGCAAGAGAGATAAGTCACAGGGCAAACAATTCCGGTTCTGCAAGAAGAGACGGAGAATAGAAAATGCAAAGACAAGCCATTCCTTGAAACTAGTAGGACTAGGCTGCATTGAACAGGGAGCGACACACAGCGAAGGTGACAAAGCCGCCTCTTCTTGGCACCACAGAGTCCCCAAACTCTGATCTCAAGCACACATCTGTGAGAATTACTTGTGCAAATGTGCTCATCACTAGGCTCCAGCTCCATGTAACAGATATGGTCATCTCTCTGACCAAGCCTGATATTTGAAGCTCACAAGCAAATGTGCCAGCAGTAAAAACACAGGCTTTGTTCTGCTCCTTGCATTGCCCAGTTGGGAAGAATACAAACCTGTCAACCGAAGTCCTACAAAACTGAGGCAAAATTCCGGCTGTCTGATAAGATCCGCTGCATATCTAAGTACAGTGGATATACATATGTATTCTTATATATATATAGTATATATGCATAGACATACATACATAAGATTTGTGTTTTTCTACACAATTTCTTCCTGTTAGGCTCAAAGAGAGCCCCACTGATATCAGAGGGAACATACACATTGATGTCGATAGGAGTTACGTTGGGCCCTCAATTAAGACTAAATAGTTTTTCTTAGCCTCATGTGTAGCAGACAGCCTCTGGCCACCTGCCCCGCGCTCTTCCCTGGAAGCTGGTGCTGGGTCAGCGGATTCGCCCTCCCGCTTCCTTGCCACGTTTGCTCGCGCTCTTGATCTGTGCTGCTGTGGCAGTGGGTAGGACATGCATCTGAAATAAGGACCGTGGTGGACTTTGAAATGGGCTGTTCCTTTGGCCCTGAGTTCCCTTAGTATGAAGAGCCCTTCCTATGCTCCCTCAGTGAACATCTTTCTTCTTTCCCTTTCCACGTAAAATGGCTGAGGAATGACTCCTGGCTCAGCCAAGGCCAATGATCAAACTGTGAGCAATCACAAGGTGTTTTCCTTGCAGCCTGCAAGAGTGAGGAGAGCAAAGAGGGGTTAATTAAAGCACTCGTGTGCCCTTTACCTGTGTGATCACCTTTATAAGCTATGCAAGCAAATGGAAATTCCATGGCATTTCCAGAAAGCATTCTGTTGAGCCTCACAGATATCGAGATACATTGCTTGGAAGCGAGGAGCTGTGGTGCCAAGCACACAGAAAAGGGCATGATACCACCAACCGGCTGAGCAGTAGTGCTCTGCTTCTGCTCAAAACAGTCTCCTGGCTTCTCCTGAGCTGTCAGCCGCTGTTCCCGAGTAAGGCAGCACCTTCTCCATGGGAGCAGCTGCTTCTCCTGCTCTCCCTGAGCTGTGAGATCAAAGGGGAGTCTGAGGAGTCTAAGCCTGAGTCTCGTATGGTATCGAGAAGCAAGGGTTTCCCCATCAGAAGGGTCCCTGAATCCTTACATCCAGGCTGAGCACAGCCATGACCCTGAAAAGTGATGGTATGCTGCAGTTCAAAATACAAAAGGTGTCAGCCTGGGACAGGTCTGGACAGCATCCAACTTTGAGCACAGTATTTGGTCAGAAATGCATTTCATAGGTAAAAAAAAAAAAAAAAAAAAAGACTTAAGGAAACTCCTTATGATTGCAGGTTTTAGAAGATGAGTGTCCAAGTTAATTTTCACATGGATATTCTTACGCTTTCCTTTCCCCCAGCTATAATTCATATTTATGACACTCGCAATTTCTAACAAGCCTACAGATGTTTTTTGTGAGCCTTATGCTCTTTCTCATCTGGTTGGTCCAAAGAGTCTGTCCTTTGGGACCACTGCCTCAGTCGGAGGAGTTGCTGGCTGAAGAACCAGGGAGGTGACCAGAAGAGTTGAGGGTTTTCCATCCATTCCGAATAGCTCCTCAGTTTCCTTTAAGTGCTCTTCCCTGCCTCTAGCTCACTTACACATCTGCTCTCTATAATATTTCACGGCGTCACAACAGAGGAGTTGCCCACTGCTATTTTAACTATTTTTAACTGAATCCAGCCATGCACAAGGCTTGACTGCGACTCCAACACCGGAGCTGGAGCATCTGTGTCATAAAAACTAAGGCTAAGAGTGGGATGAGGAGGTGGTACCTCTCTTTAACTCTTCGGTGCTTCCACGCATGACGCAAAGGTCAAGATCCCCTAAGTGACCTTATTAGGCTTCACTTAGAGTTTATGTTTACAATTCAGAATTGACATTTTTAGCTTTCTTCTGAGATTTGCACATGTAAGTGGAATCTGCAGCTTTTATTGCACCAAAGTAAGACCATGAAATGACAATTTTTTACAGTTTCATGTAAAAATGGCCTTGATCTGAGCAAGAATTCAACATTATGAAAGTTAGCATAAGCAAGCATTAATTTTGGTACCAAAAGGGAAGGAAAAAAAATCTCATTTTTATCAATTAGTGTGAAAACGACATTTTGAAAGAAACAAAGGAAAAAAAAAGGAAAAAAGTATCTGGGATGCAAAAAGCCATGGAAAAAGTTGTGGCTGTTTTGCTGGAGACCACTTAGCTGAAGTATTTATCACTTCTACATCATTCTTACTGCAAAGGCATTTAGCATCACTTCTGCTAGTAAAATAAAATGCATGAATGCGGGACAAATGTGGCACGCAGGGAGTTCAGGACACCGCAAGATAAAAACAAATGAAGCTAGTGAGCAAAACAGTAAAATGGTCAAAGGAAAATTAACTTGATTTGAGGAGCACTTGGAAATCCTCACCACCCCCAACTCTCCATGTTCCATACAGATAAGCACAGCAGTGGTTCTGCAGCTTATTATACAGAAGAAAACGTTAATGGTTGATAATGATGGAAAAGGTTTTGCATTGAAGCTCGACAGTTTTGTGATTTTCCTGATGCGGGGAAGACTTGATCTTTGGAGCAAGGCATGGTGTGTGACCAAAAGAGCAGTGACAAGATGTGATGCCTGGTGGTCCCTCCTGTTAATTCCTTTGCCATGTGAGCTGTGAGATAGTTGACCTTAAAAATCCTACAATACCACTTAATACTGCACTTTCCCTCATACCGCATATTTTCAGTAAGATATTGGTAAACCCAGTAAAGGAAAGGGCAAATGCTTTCTGCCACTGACAAGCTAAACTCCAAGTGCTCAGATAGGAAAACAAATAGCATCCAAAGCACTAAATCTGGATAGGTTTTGAGATAAGAGCTGCTGAAAGCCCTGTTAAAACTGAAGCCAGGGAGAATAAACTCAGCTAGCGCAATTAAACGTCACTCTTGGCTTGTTTGCACTGGCTGGCAGCTCAAAATTGCCTGAAAAATGGCCACTGTATGATTAACTGGGAGATAACAGGGTGTATCGCACGCTCCAGCTCCCGCCGGAGGCTCCACAGTTTTATCAAGATGCCAGTATTTAGCGCTAAACTTTATTAAGCATGAAAGAAAAAAATAAATAAATATCCAAAGTTTGAATTTTTAGTGTTCTAAGTTAGTCCCTAAAAAACATTTCTAGAGTAGGTGATAGAGATTCAACCGAGCAACCTAGGAAGGGAGACTAGAATGAATATTGACTCTGCTTTCCCAGTCTGTTGCTTGTGGTAAAGGAAACAGTTTTCAATTCTCCATCTTTCACTACTGGCAATTCTGATTGTGAAATAAAGACAACACCGATATTCTTCACTATTGTTAATGCCTTTATGAAAGGCTGATTTGGATTTGGAATTGCTCTGAAGTCTACTACAGTGATTAAATTGTTTAAAAATTACTGACCTAGTTCATTCAGATAGCTGTAGGGTCTCCAGTCTGCAGTGTCTCTGTCAAGGATTTTGTTACTGAGCTGTTCAAAAAGTATGATAATGGGTTAATGCTGAAATAAACAGACAGTTCCCACCCAAGACTTCAGCCCAATGATGTCACGAATAAAAATGGGAGATGACGATTACCTTGGCCTCGCCATTTCAGTTCTTTATCTGTATGAATTTGACACTTGTTCACTAGCATTAGGGAAAATCACAAAGGAAAGTCACTTCACCAAGCAATGAACGCAAGCATGCTGGAAAATGCGGGATTTCCTTTGGTAACCAGTAATGACGACTCGAATGCCTGTGTGCATGGAGTGACATGCCGGCAGTTTCAAAATAACTAATGGAGATGGATGGATCAAAACCACCTACATAAGCATGCAGATAGGAGCTGTTTGGAACAAAGGGGCTTTGCTAATACATCTGTGTATTTAGTTAAAAGAGAGGTAATGGCTACAAGATTTCTCTCAATTCAAGGAAAATAACATTGGCAATAAGGAAGCATGAAGGCCCGTGCGGATCTGCCAGCAAAAGCGGAAAGGAGTCCAGGGCTGCCGTCCAGATGCTACTGTTGGAAAAACATCTCTTGCAGCGCGGCAGCTGGGACCCTCCGTGCGCCCGGGGCGCAGCCGGCTCCCGCGACAGCGCGGCTGGAGAGGGCCGGCCCGGCACAGCCTGCGCCGCCGGGGTGGTACCATCTGGAAGAGGCTGCTATTGTCTTAAGCACATGTGTCAATATGCTCTTGATTTGTCTGCCGTTTGTAGAAGCCTCACTTGAGCTCGGTAATGCCTAAGGACAACACCAAGAGGCAAGCAGAGCGTCTGCCTGAGGGATGGGGATTTTGGGGACCTGGAGTGAGCTCGCTGGAGCGTCTCTTATGGCAGTCAGCGAAAGAAGAGGGGCGGCCGTTTTGGGGGTGCACAGCTCCACTAGACTGGAGCACCAGAGCAGAAGTGGCTCTACAAAGCATATGGTGATCAGGTGAGTCCCAGCAAGGAGGGTCTGTGAATCACAGTACTTGCTAAAGCTGCTGACTTTTCCACCTCGACATTTTTCCCTTGAAAGCCACACCTGCTGAAAGTACAGCTGGTCCTGAGGAAGCATCAGTTCAAGAGCAAATCCCAACCCTGTTTCTGAAAAATTAAAGTTATGAAGCCATCGTTGCTGGCCCCACTGATGTGTTGAAGTCTATTGGGATATAAAATCCCAGCTGAGTCTGCTTCAAGGAGCACGCCACGACCTGCAAGGAATAACCATGGCGTGGGAGGTGGGGAAACACAGCAGGAAGGAGAAAGGCTGGACCAAGGAAGGGGAGGAGATGGGGCTGGAATGCCATTGCAGCTCCTCTGCCCCTTGGTTTGGGTAGTGACCACACTGGGGAGGGCTTAGGGTCAGGACATCTCCTCCAGCGAATGTTGCTCTATAAATAGGGCAACGGGGGCCAGCAGGATCCTCCCAGCCAGCCGTTCTGTGAGCTCCCCCAAAGCTGGGTCACTGAGGATAAAGCTGCAGAGCTCTGCAGCCTCTCCCTTATCTCTAGGGAAAGCACCTGCAAATACTGCTTTCTACCAGGAGCACCACATGTAGGACAACTACACTATATATTACAAACTGCACATTGACATTTAGAAGGTTTTATCTGATCGCAGAAACTGGGTTTCATTTGGGTGAAGATTTGTAACAACCAGAGGCAAAGCTTTGCCCTCATTGACTGAATTCTGCTGATTGAATTCCATTGATTCAGGATGCAGAAAGTGGTCTGACGTGGTTTTACACCAAATGTGATCTGCCCTGGCTTAAACAGACACAGGAGAAACCATGGTGTGAGCACCGCACAGAGACACAGGAGACACCACGGATAGAAAAGGCTGAGCACGCACACGCATGTCAGCGCGCACACACACGCACACAGAAAATGTTGGGTCTTTCTACAAGCAACTACACAGTATTTTTAGAGTTATTCAGCTGAAGATTTTATGCAACTAGGTTTCAGCATTTGCAAAGCATGTAATTGTGCTCCAAATGGGCTGACCTCCAGCCTGGAAGGAAGATTCAGGTGTGTGTGTATATATATATATAAATATATATATATGCATGTAAGTATACACACACGCACGCAGGCACGCACACAAAGATAGATTAATGCCAGCACACTGGCTTTGAAAGGAGCCCATTTCAAATCCATCTGAAAGCCAGGCTCTGGTTGAAAGAGCTCCTGCTGCTGAGCCACCAGCACTGACCTTGAAAGAGGCATTAATTCAGGGCGGTTCTGTGCCCTGCGCTGTGCGGGAAGTGGAGCCAGATGATCACAACGGTCCCTTGTGGCCCCACAGTCCATGAATCTCACATCAGACAGCACCAGCAGTGCAGTGATAGCTGTATCTAATGCCTTGTCCTGTTCCTTCTCATTTTCTGTCTCTATATATTCCCGCTAAGGTACCATGTGTCATCAGCTCATTAGGCACCTTTGCACCAGCCACTCTCCTCAAGGACATGCCCAGAGCAGAGAGAAAGTTGATAAAGCCGGTTGCCTGCAATATTTCTAGAGCAATCATTGCCCGAGAGCAGCGGCTGTGACTGCACATTCTTGCTTCTGGCACGGGCTGTGCATCTGGCATCTCCCAGTTGACAACGCCGGAGTCATTTCTTTATCATTCAGCAGCTCCTTGTACTCCCCCAAAACTGGGAACATAAACACTGAGAGCAGATACATGGTATGGACGGATGGGGCAGTCAGAGCAAATAAGCAACGGTAAGGTGATGAAAAGCAGATTGGTTTGTAATGTGGTCACAGAGGAAGGAAGGTGACATTCCTGGCCCTATGCTCGGCCCGTGTAAATCAGCGCAGCCCCACTAACGGCACTGTCAGCTTTCATCAGCGGAGCCCACGGCTTTTTTCTTCGTTTCAAAACTTGCAGCTATAACACGAATGCTGATTTTCAATCCAGCTGCACCACTTAGATCACATTTATTAAAGTCTTTGAGTTTCTATTAAAAGCTGCATTTTTGCAGGATTTATAAATCAGCTCACAAACCTAAAATTTGGCATGAAGAGCTATGGGCTAGAATTGATTTTTTTTTAATGAAATGATTTGGGGACATTTCTAAGTTTTTCAGAATGCAGTAATTATGAAGAAATGTGATTATAGCTGTCTCTTTGTGCTACTATCATTTCTTAACATGCTATAATTTGTTAACTTTTTTTTTTTAAAAGATAGACGATACTTCAATTTTCAGTGTGAAGCAAAATTGCTTTTCTGGAGGAAAAAATATTTCATAGTAAATTTATCCACTAAAAATCCTAGCTTGTAATTTTAGCAATTTGGTTAAAACTACCTCATAACTGGCAACTTTTCCTTTAAGATCAATGAGCTACTAGCATGAGTAAAGCAAAGTCATTGTCTGCCCATCTGAAATAGCTGGATAGATCATAGTGGCAAGTTGATCACCAACATGCCATTTGTCAATGCTCAGGTTTTCTAAGAAGTCCGTGGTGATTAGGCAAATAAGCGCTGGCAGGAACTCCATCATACCTTTATCCTCCAAGATAGCAATTGGTAAGAGTTTTGCCATTAACTTCCCTGACTATTGACTTCAGGTTTCCATGGTCCAAGCCTGTGTTTCTCAGTTTCAGATGGCCATCCTGAACACTCTGCAGCGATTCTGTGTTTGCAGCCTTCCTTTTTCTTGGGCAAGTTTTAGTCAAAGATACTTTAATGATGCTTTCTGTACTTGAATGACTTTTTATTAGCTGGGTGGCATCCAGTCAGACAGTTTCCAGTGACCTCTGTTTTGTAGTTTCTAATTTTATGTGAAGCCTTTGGTAGAATTTAGAACTTCCTTTAATAGATGTGAATCTGCTGGCTTTAAAAATTCAGGACATCTAATAGCAATTGATTTTTACGGTGTCTGTAGAAACCAGCAACACCTGGGCTCTAGCTGGGATGCTGTTCTCCTTTGGTAAGGAGTGAGGGTGGAATTAAGAACTCTGCAAAAGTGCAAGGTGAGAATCCATTTGCTCGTGACATACCACTGTGGCAGCCTCATGCTTTACACAGGGTATTTTTCACACACTTTTGCAGCCTTTTGTAAAAGGGAGATATATTCCTACATTCCTGCACAATTCAAAGACTCAAATATACAGCTGGCATTGAAGCACTGAGAGTGCTGCTGTGAATGGTCCCACCAAATGTCCTCTGAGCAAAATAGGTCTTCAGTGTTTGAAATCTCGTCTCTAACTCAAGCAATAAGGGCCCTGATGTGAAGACACAGGTATGGAGGTAAGTGTGTATCTATCTCTATTTATCTGCTTCGGAAAATTTTGGTGCAGTAATTCTGTGGCACAATTTCACTTGAGTTCATGTACGGTACTCCTTGGTAACTTGCAGCATCGTTATTATTTGCTGCTGCACATGTCATAAGAACAAAGGCCATACCTACTTGTAGGAGCTAATAGGCAAAGGTCAAATTTCAGCTTTGCTTAAGCTAATAGTAAAATATCTATTGACTTCAGCGGGGTCAGCATTTCAGCCGAGCTGACTTTGCAAGTTCACTCACATGGGAAGAGCATTCACTTGTAGCAAGGTGCTGGTAGTTAAGAACTTGCGCTGAGATGCAGGAGCCTCTGCCTCCTCCTTAACCCCAGCGATGCAGAGCCATTCTCCTGGCCCTTGCTCAGAGACACAGCTCAGCCCTACCAAGTCCTGCTGGCAGCCGGAGCAGGCTTTAGGGACACAGGACTGGAAGGGCTTCGATCACTGAGTCCCTGAGTCCAGCCACCTTTTACTGCAAACACCCAGGCACATAATCACTTAGATAGCTGATCAAGCTCCATTTTAACAGTAATCAGATTTCTTTGTCCCATTAGTCTCACTGGGAACCTATTCCAAAATCTCACTGATCTGATGTTGGAAATCTAATTTCCAGCTTCGATGCATTCATGGCCAGTTCATCCTCATTTGTTCTTGTGCCAGCTCTGTCATCTAACTTAAATAGCTCTTCTCCCTCCTAGTGTTTACCTCGTTGTATTTATAGATGGCAATCATACTCCCTCTCAGCATTCATTTTGCTAGATAAAAGAAGCCAAGGCTTTTTTTAGTCTCTTCTCGTATGCTCCCCCTTATCCTCCCACTTGCTTTTGCCTGCACGTGTTCCAGTCCGAGCGCTCCACTAGCACAACTAACCAGTCCTGTATACACCAGGAGGATTTTAATGCCTCCACTCGGACTTGTCTCTCAGCAACTTCAAAGTTTTTTTCCTTTGGGACATGCGTGGGGTCCTAAGCAGTGGCCAAATGTCACAGAATCACTATGGTTGGAAAAGACCTGTAAGACCATCACGTCCAACCACCACCCCAACCCCCCCATGCCCACTAAACCATGTCCCGCAGTGCCACGGCCACACGTTCCTTGAACCCCTCCAGGGATGGTGACTCCACCACCTCCCTGGGCAGCCTCTGCCAGTGCTTCACCGCTCTCTTGGTAAAGACATTTTTCCTAATATCCAGCCTGAACCTCCCCTGGTGCAACTTGAGGCCATTCCCTCTTGTCCTGTCACTTGTCACTTGGGAGAAGAGACCAACACCCACCTCCCCACAACCCCCTTTCAGGCAGTTGTAGAGAGCGATGAGGTCTCCTCTGACCCTCCTCTTCTCCAGACTGAACACCCCCAGCTCCCTCAGCCGCTCCTCATCAGACTTGTGCTCCAGACCCCTCACCAGCTCCGTCGCCCTTCTCTGGACACGCTCCAGCACCTCAATGTCCTTCTTGTAGTGAGGGGCCCAAACCTGAACACAGCATTCGAGGTGCGGCCTCACCAGCGCTGAGTACAGGGGCACGATCCCCTCCCTGCTCCCGCTGCCCACACCATTTCTGATACAGGCCAGGATGCCGTTGGCCTTCTTGGCCACCTGGGCACACTGCTGGCTCATATCCAGCCGCTGTTGACCAACACCCCCAGGTCCTTTTCTGCCAGGCAGAGGGGAAATGAGGAGGTGAGATACCTTCCCCCGGTCCTAGAAGTGATGCGGGAAGACTTGGCACCGATCCCTTCCTGGGAAGACAGACTTGTCTCATAAACCGCGGTCCTCAGTGCGGTGCTGGACTGTTTAGCTTCTGCTATCAACCATCCCCACGTACCTCGCTTGCCTAGTGAAATACCCACCGTGTGCGCTGATAACAGCAGCAGGGTCAGCAAACGCAGCCAACAGCGCAGGACAGCCGTGCTCGGTGCCCTGCAGCCAGGCTGACCCTTGCTGAGCCGGCACAGGGCTGGGAGAGGAAAGCAGAGACAGCAGGAAGGAAAATAGAAAGAATACATGTATGGCTGGGTGAGAAAAGGGAATAGGAAAACGGATATGGGAGGAAACAGGAAAGATAATAGAATGGAGAGAACACCAAGGGAATAGGAGAGAAAAGGCAAAATAAGACACAGAGAGAGAGAAGAGGACAAGCACACGAGAGAGAAAGCCTTCTCAAACTGGAGCAGGGCTGCATCTCCCCGTTGCCCTGTCTTTGTACCTTTGCCCAAGCTGCCGCTCTGAAAGAAGGGATAGAGGAATGGCTCCAGTCCATCGCCTCAAGGCATGATCTCCTCTGAGCACAGGATAATACATCCAGGGCTCTGGCTCAGCAGTTCAGAGATTCCTCTGCCATTTTTTTTTTTTTCCATTTTGCATCTGCGCCGGTACCTTTGTGACCCCAGCTGGCACTATAAAGAAATGAATCCTCCAAGTACAACTTGTGCACATTTCCCTGCAGAAAGTGGGAATGGCACCAGACAAACTGATTTGGAAATGAAACTCGTTAAGGCAGCCATTAGGGGCTTTATATGCTCTTTTGTCTTACTTGGCTGGAGAACCGCTTAGAAGCAGTGTATTTTTGGCCATCCTCAGCTATTCAGTACCGCAAAGCATTCTCATGAATAAGTAAGATGGTGGGAGATCTAAAGGAAATATCAGGCCATATATTTTGATAAATGCCCTGAAAATACCTGTTCCATTGTTTTTTCTTTCTGGAATATCAGGACAACCTGCTGACCGACTACTGATAGCCGGTACTACAGCAAGGCAAACAGCTTCCAGGCTAGTCCAAATCCATCACTTGGTTTTTAAATGGTTTTGGCAGCTTAATGTTTGAAGTAGCTCTGTGACAAGATGGCACTGCAGGCTGGGAAATCAAGATAGGTGCTTGCTTTGACCTTTTCTGGATTCATTTAAATTACTGCAATAGGATTAGTGGTCCAGACCCACACTCATCCTAAATTTGACATTATGAGCGTTTGCAATTTCAATTTGGGGAGCAAAAATGCATGATGCAAGGGGACCATCTACATCGGAAAACATATTTACACATCTGTCTAAACTTTTCTCTGAGAAATCTCTGGAGCCAGCCTTTTTATTACATTTTAATGAGATTTTCTTTTAATAACCAAGAAATGACTTACAGGAGCATATGTAGAAATATTTTTGCATACCCTGTCTCATAGAATAGTGTCAGTTTTGCATTAATCTTGTTCTCGTGGCTTTCTAGTTGGCAGAGCTACATTTGGATTAAGGTGACACAGCCTGCAAGTACCACCATTTTTAAAGCTGACAGCCCTGATGAAATCAATTGCATTTCCTTTTTCCTCTGCTCCCTACCCTTTGCCCTGCCTTGACTTATGAAGGCTCTAGAGGAAGAGCTGTCTTACCATTTACCATATCTAAATGTATTGCTAAAGTGGTGAATTGAGTAATGGTGTAGTCCGTGAATGGTCCTAGGGAATCAACAGCGACAGGTGATAAGTAAGGTACTCCAGGATGTTCGAGCAGTACAGTCGGAATAGCTCTGCTGGAGAGCCCTAAGCAACAGCAGAGCTCTCAGAGTGCCCCTGGACGAGAACTGTGCTCAGAAGCACCCTAGATACCTTCTTGCATCTATCCGCTTGTCTGTGTCAGCAGGAAATTTGTGTGTCTACTGATCTGGGAAACAATGATATAGCCAAGTTAGATTATTGACTTAATGCTTCATTGATTTACTTTTGTTATATTAATGGAAAATGACAATTATCCAGTTATTTATCTTTTCTGAGAAGCGAACATACCTTATAGTTGCTTAGACACCAAGCCTTGTTGACCCAGACAGGCATGTGCTGAAACTCCAGTTACCATACACAGAGATGAAGATACGCACAGGGGCGGGCAGACCCTTTTGTGTCTGTTAGAGCTACGGTGTCAGGAGCTGCTACACTGGATTTTTAAATAATGCTGGCAGACAACAGGATCCAACAGGCATTGCTTTGGTTGATTTCCTTGAACTGATAAGAACATCGCTACAGTGGGGTGGGATAATATCTACCTTACTGGAGCTGTTTCCATCCAGATTACTGGTAAAGAAGCGTGAAGTCACACCACATGAGAGAGTGTGGTAGCTTGGATTGGAAAAACAATGTACACTGCCGCTACCTTGAGATATATCTGGGAAGAAAACAAGTCATCACAAAATACTTTGGAAGCCATAACGATTCTTAAGAAACTGAAAACATGCTAGAGATGATCCAGATTAGAAAACTTTGTTAACCGTGTGTTACAAAACATCTGCAGATGCAATCTATCCTGCATTATCATGGTGCGAAGCTCTTGACTATTAGCATTAAATATAATATAAAAAAGCAAAATATTTAATTAATACAGTGTTATCTTTTTGAAGATCTTAAAAAAGCAATTCCTGACAGTCCAGCTGCTTTGCAGGTGAGGGAAGAAATGCAAAACTCGGGAAACGCATGGTCTGCGACACAGTTTCTTCCTTAGTTTAAACACATGGAAGAGCTACTGATGAGAATAACCCTTGTTGTTATGAAACAATTAATTAAAACTTTTTGGTTACAAAAAAGGCAGTTAGTGTTAGAAATCAAGGTGCTATAACCATACCAAGGAGTCCAAAACATTTTACATAGCTTTTTGTGCAAAGGCTTAGGAAAAAAAGAAAGCTGCAGCACTGAAAGGCAAACTTGGGCAGTTACATTGTTATGCTTAGAGACATTTTATCTATTTCCTCACTTTAACTTAGGAACATGTTTACCAAACAAAATAATTTACCAAGAAAGGCATCATATTTATACTGGCAGTTCTAATGAAAACATCAATCCCAGTCCGATTCCAGCTTAATAACAAATTGGTAAATATTTCAAAGTACCATCAGAAGAAAGGATGAAAAATTTAAACTGAAACAGCAACATTTAAACAGCCAAGCCCTGTAAGATGTAAATGAATGGGTTTTAATAAACCATGGGCTTAAACTGTAGGCAGAAAGGTCAGTTATAGGAAACACCTTCACATGGGAAGGGTAATGAAGTGCTGGGGTGGCTGCTTGTCCCCGTCACCGGAGACCTTTAACGAAGGTTGGCAGCAGATGGGTGAGGAAGGGCATGGACCTGGCTGGCACTGGCTGCCGGAGGGGGTACCCAGTCACCATCAGCTGCCTCTCCTTGCCCTCTGCGTCTGCATTCCTGGGAACATGCACTTTGCTTTGCTGACATCTTGTGGAGATCTAGATTTAGCTTAATTTACTGCAAAATATCCTGTTTCAAATAAATGGGTTTATCTGCAGGGCGTCTGTTACATAAGCGCTGTGGCACGCAGCTGAGAGAGGAAACTGCACACGCACATGCATATCTGACCGAGCGTTTATTTTCTGCTGAAACACGCACAGCAGTTTTTGAGGTCAGCTCTATTTTGTAGCAAGTGCAGAGCTTTTTAGTTCTAGCTATTTTGCTAACAAAGTATCTCAGATCAGGATGTGATTCCAGGACTGAAGTCGTTGTATTTAACTTCTTCCAGCTAGCCACTGCCCAGCCCCGCAGCCAGGCTGCCGGGACTTTGCCATCTCCCCTAACTATAACTCTGTGATATTTGCGATAGAATTAATGAGAAACAGATACCTCTGGAGGTCTGCAAATGAGAACTGGGGCTGGAACCCAAAGACAGCGATCAGTGTATGCCCATCACAAACACAGCTGCTCACATACAGCCTTGAAGCTGCTCACTAGGGGAGCAGAGCCCATCCGTCCACCCACCCTTCTCACAACCTGCAGTCCCAGTTAAATATAGCCACTTGAATCCATGTCCTTCTGCTTTGTAGGTGAGTGTTGATGGCTGAGTCACACCAGCTCTCAGCTCTGCCTTTCGCCTTCCCTTATCTGTCGTGCCCTTGCTCAGCTGTGGGCGAGAAGGACCAGCTCAAAGAAGAGGCACAGTCCACTGCCTTTGCTGCGAGATAAGAGGGCACATACCGACGGTTACTGTGAGCCAGCTGACACATTACAAGTTCACACCCAGCTTATCTGGCCGTAGCTTGTTTCGTGCACTTGAAATGAGCCGAAGGAAAAGTCTACCAGACTGCCCTACTGCTTAGCACAGTGCTGAATTAATGAATCTGAGCTCGCACAAAAGTCTGCATCACCAAAAATCTTTTCTTCCTTCATTGCATGCAGCAGCATATACTCAGAATTACTCCTTCCACACAGTTCCATTTGATCGATACTTAAGTACCCACCCAGGCTGATTTACCTTGATAGCACAGTCCATTTTCTACACATTTATTCATGAAGCTCTTATAACTGCTGGCTGGAAATACATCAAATTCAAATCTAATGCTATCCCAGTTAAAAAAAATCAACACAACCCACAAAAACCCCTCTCTTCCCAAAGATGAGAATTTTATTCTGCTCTGAAGAGTAGATTAGTAGATAAAGACTTAAATGCCTAAAAGAAAGGGAATGATTTAAATTAAAACAAAACAAAAAAACCCCAAAGGTTATGTTAATGTAAACATGGGGAGATGAGTCCTGTGAAGGGATCCGTGATGGCTGGGTCCTGCCGTGAGCCCCTCAAGCCTAAGGCTGTGCTCCAGTGGAAGACCCGTGAGGTCTGGATGAAGGCCAGAACGCTCTGTCACTTGAAAGACTGAGCTGCTGCTCCGAGCCAGGGCTGTGAGGTGACACAAAGAGCACCGGTCCCCATCCTGCAGCGGCAGCAGGACAGTGTAGCGTGGAAACGGGGCACGAGGCCAGCCATGAAAAAAGGGACTAAGGAAGCACTCTGCAGTAAATACAAACCCAGATATCTCAAGCTACAAAATGGAAGTGTTTTCTTCTTCTTTTTGTGTGGATCTTCTCCGCCCATACAGAGTGTCAGTGGGGTGGATGAAAACTCCAAGCAGGAGGGTTCACTCTGCCACCTCCTACTACACATCATCTGCAGATCATTTCTGTAAATGTCTTATCTGGGCTGCAGGATCCATGATGCTCTATTTGTACCGAGCTGTGCTTAGGTTTTGGCTCTCAGCATAGGATTCACTCATACCAGAAAGTTTGTTAAGACCTTAATAAGACCTCAAGCATCACTTCAACCCATAACCAAGTCTTTGTGAAAGTCCTGAAAAGAAATCTCTGCTGCTCTCCAGCACTACCGCATAGTTTTCCCTTCTGTCTCCATCTCCTTGCATTAAACAACCTGCACTTTAAAATCCTTTGTTGGATGCAATGTATCATTCTCATGCTGGGGAGCACCATTTTGATTTCAGGCTTATTTGGGAAAGTCTTGTGGTTAAGCTCTCCCAGCATGGGTGGTTTTCTTTCCCACTGGCTGCTGGGCAGAGTGTGTGTTTTGCTGCCACATCCTTCATCCACAAATGCAAAGGAGCCTAAGGGCTGCCCAGGGGGTTCCCCTTCCTTATAATCTTTCTCACACATAAGCACGGATTATCAGCATCAGAAGAGCTGAAAACATAAAGACTAAAAACATCCTCCAGAAATAATTAATGTGCTGGAAGAAATGACTGCCTCCAGGAGCTAGGGATCTGCATATGTGTCTCTATTCAGAAACACCACCACCACTACCCTAACAAGAGTAAACAAGCAAAATAACAACAGTGGTGATTCAGGTTAGCCATAATTTACGACCCCTGTAGGGCTGGATACTGCAGTCATTGTTCAGGCGGACTTCCTGCTGAAGTCCATGGGTTTATGTGGGATTATATTAATTGCACAAGTACATCTGCATAGTATTCTGCCCTTAATCCACATACAAAACTCCAGGTGAAGGTTGAGATCCCTGTTACCTAGATCTGTTACATAGAACCTACTATGTAATACTGCTACTGTCCTTCAGCGTCCTCTGCAACGCACAAATGCACACCCTGCCATCCAGCCATGCTATGAGTCTCTATTTCTTATCTGCCATCTTGTCTCAGTATCCATCTCCCCATTTTCTGCTGGGGAAGAAGCACGTCAGCACCTTTTGCTGTCTTTCTGCTCCATGGAAGTGAAAGGCTGAGAACAGCATTGGTAAGGCCAAAGCTGGGAAGGTTACTGAGGGGCGGAAAGTTTCAGTAGGAGAATGTACTGGAGGACAGTCAGCATTTGGCAGGGAGCTTTCAGAAGCCCTTGTCTAGAATTTGTAAGTGCCCTTCTAAAACAAAGACCAAAACTTGAAAAAATGCTGATACCTGCGGACAATTTGAGATGAAGAACCTGAGACAATAATGAGATGAAGATGGAGCGCTGTGATTTCTAGCTTCTTAGTCTTCCTCTGCAAGCTCAGCTAGCAGAGTTTTTCAAGGGGGAGGCAGGAAGAAAACTGTTCTTGTGTTCCTCAGAAAGAGATGGCTGACCCCACCCAGCTGCAGCTTCCTGAGCGATAAAATTTATTTCTACAAGGACTGCACAAAGAAAGAAAGAATAAAGAAAAGGCTCAGTCTCTGCATCCCCATCACTGACTGAGACGGACTGCACAAAGAAAGAAAGAATAAAGAAAAGGCCCAGTCTCTGCATCCCCATCACTGACTGAGATGAACAGGAAGGAAACATTATCCAGTTTCTTTCTAGAGAAGCCCATCCAAGCCCACTGACTTGGTGCTGTTCGGGAGTGCAAGGACATGGTACTTCAGGTTTTTTACAAACTGAGCTGACACAGCGCAGCAATGCCACGAGGGCAAAAATTAAATTCACTGTCATTGACAAGGACCAGAAGGTTCAATGCAGCTGAAGGATGTGATCCCTCAGATATTTATGATGTACTCAGGAATTCAGCCGTCCTCCAAATATTTTTTTTCCTCAAGTACTTCAGGATCATGTGACATCAGGAGCTCTGGGATAGGTGGCTGCACCTGAAAGGGAAGTGAAGAGCATTGTATAGGGAGGTGCAATGCCCACAGAGACATAACCTGCAAGGACAGTCCTGGGCTACCAATGTCTTCAAACGCAATGGCATTCTGTCCGCGGCTGAGGAGGAAAGTCATCTGCCTGTGTTAACTTCAACGGATGAGAGTGTCCTTTCTCAGCATTAGCCCTTTTTCGAACTTCTTGCAGAGTGTCAGACTGGGATGCCAGTGGGTTGACTGGGAAGTCTCCATTCATGGTAAAATATGGAGAAAAAACAACCGAGGGATTTTTGTTCCCTTGTCTGAAAGAAGAAGCTCAATTGCTCCAGTCAGGAACTCCCAACCTCAGCAATATTCCTCTCATTATTTTGAAATTTCTCAGTTGTGCCTCTTAAGCATGCTGGGTTACACATACATTAACAAGAAAAGCACATAAATAAATGAGGTATAGCAGGCTTTGTAAATAAATGGATAAAGTGCCAATATGAAAGAAACAGATCGCTGAAAAGTTCAGAACATTTTTCCATGCCAGCGGCTGTGATCTGCTCTCTCAGAACTGGGAGCCTCACTGCTGCTGAGATGTGCGACAGTTGTCTTTTGTGTGTTCATGGTCTGGCTCTTCAGATGATGTTGAAAAGACAAACTTCAGGCCAAACTGTGCTGGCAACTAGCCAAGGATCGGATGAGCCCTCTCTGGCAACATTTTCATAAATTTCTTACCCAAATGGGCAGCTTAAGCAAGGGCCTGCAAAGCTAGACTTCAAAAATGAGGCAATGGGAGGAGGCCCAAGGCTGATTTTTTTCCCCATCTTGCAGCTATCAGAAGAAGGAATGCTCTAGGATAGGCCTGAATGGTCTAAATATGAGTTTAGGCAATGGTGTTCAGCAGACAGCCCCTGATGTGTGATATGCCATTGCAGGAAACTCTGATATGAGGAGCACTGCATTGCGTGATACGAGGGCTGAAGGCATGGTGCCGTGTCAGAAGCTCCTTGATAAAGTCCCAGCTGTAGCCAGGCAGTAACATCGCTGGCTCGGTGGGAGAGGCTCCTTCCAGGTGCATCCTGGGCAGGGAAGTCCAGAACGAAGCTTCCAGCCATGCCACCCCAAGACAGCACAGACGCCAAGTCGGAGCCAGCAACAAGTGGCTGGGCCTCGTGCGTCTAGACTAGAAAGCAGAAAGAAAAAGGCAATGCAGGACAGGGAAAGCAGAGCTGCTAGGCCAACCTCTGCCTGTTTCAGGAGCTTGTGTTTACTTGGACTTACAGTTTCAGCCATTTAAAAGGAGGTGAAGAAGCGAAGTGCAGTCAGAGGGCAGCAAACCCCAAGGAGATCCCCACTAGAGACATGTCCTGTCTGGCATCCTATCTGATATTGGCCACAGAGGAATGAAGAAGAACGACAGCATTAGAAAGGAGATCACATCCTCCAAAGTTTAGCCAATCTGTCAAGAAAAGCTGTCCTCCATAGCAGTAGCAGAAGATAGAAGCAAGAAATGTGATGTCAGTTTGATCTTAAAGAGCCTTCCTCTTCCTCTCTCCTGCTTTCATCAGCTCCTGTGAAGAAAATTCACACCAGCTGTCTAGACGACGGGGATTGGTCTGCGCACAGAAGAAAGTGACAACGAAAAGGACGCCTCAAATCACGAACTGCAACGTAGTCAAAAATAAAACCTTATGATTGACCCAGTCAATCCCATTCCTCAAGCACAAAAAGTCTTCTTCGGAAGGCTTCACAAAGGGAAAACTTCTCTGCACTGCAATAGGAATGCAGCCTATTTAAAGAAACGGAGTTGATGTATTCCATGCAGCATATTTTTTGCCTAGGTATATCCTGTATCGTGTTAAGTAAACTTTCATATACAAAGCAGCTTAAATCAGTTTTATTTGCTTTCCTGTCCCTGTTAAGTGTTAAAAGATCATGGTATTCAGGGGAAGAACAGAAGTGTCATTATTTTTGAGGCTCAATAACGCATGTTAAACATCACAGAAGCTTATATTTCCCCAACATACAGGAATACGAGTCTCTATTTGATTAACATAAAAAGACCCTTACCAGAAAGTGAGTAATCTGTATTAGTCATCCTCATGGCTGGAGTATAAGATACACTTGGCATGTCATGGCCCTTCTCCTTCTGTTTCCGTCGATACCACACAAAGAGTGCCAGCAAGACCATAATAATTAGAAGGAGAATAATAATTCCAATGATTGCTCCCACTGAGTGCCTCTCTGATCCAAGAGCAGGGCTAATTTTAGTATAGGGGTTTAATTCTTCCATCATAAGAGCGGCTGTTAAAAGTAATTCATAACACACTGTAAATTGAATTGTGCATTTCATTTTTGAAATACTGGTTTTTTAAAGCAAGTACATCATTGGAGGGGGAGAGAGAGTGAAAGAGAGAGAGAGATGTTTTACAGGTAGAATTTCACTGTACCTTGATCACATCGGATTCCTTTGAAGCCTGGACTGCAGTAGCAAGTACCTGTGACATGGTCACATGTAGCATTATTCATGCATTCGCAGAGTTGTTTGCAACCATAACCAAATGTTCCTGGTGAGCACTCTGGGAAGTCAAAGAAAAAAGATTGGAACGAATTCTACTTTTTTTGGGAATGGATGAAACGCTTGCCATGGAAAATTCAGAAGAGTCTCTCTGGCTTCAGTGTCTCTGGGATAATGCCCTAGATTATTATTATTGTTCTAAAGCAGGAGATAAATATATTTCACGTACAATTTGGAGTATTACTTATTAAGCTGTATCTTCCTGGAAAAGTCATACAAGACTTCACAAGGATGAAACCAATCATACGTACAGAGACTTTAAAAGGCTTGGTACATATTATAAGTATACAGAATTTAACAGGGCATGAGCTCAGAAGCTGTAGACAACATCTTGAAAGAGCACGGCATTCTCCGCCAGCTCTGCATATTTTTTTTCATGGGGGTAGCTGCAAAGAAAAGTTTTAATGCACCTTTACATGAACACAATAGACTTTTACCAAACAAATCCCACATGCTTTCATACTTAACCCTACTAGTGCTAGAAGATGAATATAACATTGTAGGTGGAATTACAGAATTGAGTATCTGAATGGTTTGATTTCCTCTGCTTCTGTATTAGGATTCCTAATATAGAAGGAATTTCTGTCCTGTCTTTGTATTTCTATCAAAGACAAAATGATTGAATGTCCAGCTGAGAAATTTATTCATACAATTACCATGATGGGCTATTACAATAAAGCTGTAGGCAGCTTACGATACTTCTTGAGGCACTATTCAATAATAAATTGAAAGAAACAACTTCTGTCACATCCTACTTATTTCTATGGAGAAGACGCATTATTGAATGCATGCACACTTGCTATGATTCTTTAGAATATATATTGTTTGTTTTAAGATGTGACTTCTTGTGTGTCACTGCAAATGTTTTGCATGGCATGACGATAGCTTCCCAATGCCAGTCTCTAAGTAACTTCTAGTAGCCAAAATTTAGTATTAAGTAATGAACAGTAGCCAGTATCTGTATAACGATTGGCAGGGCGTATTAAAGTTGTATCTATCTCTGCAGGTCCCCAAAGAAGGAAAAATAAAGTTATTACAATTAATGCTCATTCTGATATTAACCTATAGACTACTTAAAATGAATAAGGCCTATGTTTTTGGACTGCACCACAGAAACGGTATCTGCATTCAGGCATTTCATCTGCAATGCGGTGTGACTGCCCATTCAGCAGAATTTTGGGAAGGAAGGAGTCTTAATGAAGAGATATTTTTAGATTAAATAGTAGAAAAACAAATAAACAAATACAGCATCATTTGGATAGAAAAGAAAGCCTCAGGCTTTGTACGGAAGTCAAATTATAAATGTAGCTTCTTGTATAAAATCTGCAGTTCTACTGTGGAACTTTTCAGTTTCCTGTTTTATTTATGGTTGCAGTTAAGGGTGTACACAAATTCACAGTAAGTTGGCCACTTACAGAGTTACAGTGGTACCATATGTAATGCCCACACGAGCATGCAAATTGGGTCCTGAGATACATGCTTTGCTGAATGCAAGTACGTGCAAAAAAGATAAGATGTTCATGAATTTAGTTATATGTACAAATACTTTCATAAAGATCCATGTAGTAAGCTACAGTTAAGAAGCTTTCACTTGCCAATCTAGCAGGAATGTTATTGTATTACCTTACTGCCAGAAAAAGGAACGAAACCTTGTGGAATTAATGCCTTGGTAAGGTGACACAGATTTCACCCTGCATTTAGAATCCAAGTAAGTGTGTGAGAATTTTATTTTGATTTACTATACTGGAGAAACAAGTAATTATTCAACTAGAGCACATACAGTTTCCACTACCCTAATTCTTTGTTCTTAAAAGAAGCCATTTGGCACGGCGTGCTAAATATGCCAGCAAGACATTGACAACAATTACAGTAAGATATGCCAGTACCCTTGCAAGGTAATTGAAGTTCATTGTTAAACACTTGCTCACTACTCAAGTTAAACACTGATCCTTCCAAAAATGGCCAGCAACTTTTTTTTCCTTGATCTTTTTTCATTTTAAAGATCAATCTTTATTTGGTCCGCATCTATAGCACAACTTATGCAAGAAAGCCCCAATACTCCTTGGAAGGCAGAGAGCTGAAAGGGCTTCTTTCTTTGAACCCTTCTGTCTTCCTTCGTGCCTAGGAAACCTGGTGCTGCTGCTCTCAACAACGTTAGCAAGGCATGGTGCAGCTTGTGTTTTTCCATTAATTAGGTACAAGTTGTTCGGGAAGGCTACATCCAGTCAGCACTGAGTGCAGGGACTTGCTTTTATCTCACCTAACTTTAGGCTGGGAATGGAAAGAGCTAATTTCCAGAGGATTCACTATATTTCTTTATGCTCAAACAGACTGTCCAGCTTTCCAGAGATGCCTTCTTCTCCCTATGGATTGTATAAGGTGCCTGGGGTTACTGCCTTGCTGACATCAACACCTCATTTAAGAGCCTATTTCTGCAAAGAATTCTGAAATACACTCCCCGCCCCCGGAGAAACAGAAAAATGAAGTCATGTTACTACTTACTTTGCTCACATTGTTTGCCTGTAAATCCAGTCCTGCACGTGCACTGGCCGGTGATGTGGTCACAGTCCGCGCCGTTCTGACACTGACAAACATTGGCACAGTTTTTTCCATAAAAAGCAGCTGGGCAACCTTTCAGGAATCAGAATAGGGAAAGACTAAGAAATAAGCTGAAACACAAACTCAGATGTGTTATCAGCACAAAATATGTAGGCCTATAAATCTATGGATTTTCAGCCTCTGTATATTTAATAACATTTATTTGATCATCTAAATGCAGAGATACTACGACAGCCAATTTTCTTGAAGTAGTGTTTCTCGTATCTTACAGAATTGCCTCTTAAGTGTTTCAGAAGAATGAAAACTTGACCCATCTATACAAGCTACGTTTTCAAGAAGGGAAAGAAGATGGCTGAACAGAAACTCTCTAGAAGGCCAGAGATCAACCAACTACTTGCAAGTGAAAGAGCCTTCTTAAAAGGCTCACCAGAATTTGATCTCCTCTTTCATACAGTGCTGATAATTTGGCACTAGTAGGGTGAGAAATCTCAAAACATTTTCCTAAATCAGACCACATACACAGGGGCTTTAACAAGCAGGGACACAGACTGTGCAAATTCTGACAATGAATCAAGAATCTCAATGATCGGTCCCTCCTTTATCGAGTGCCAAAGGCATAAAAAACCTCGAAAAGCTTCAGGACTATTGTCTTCGGGGTGATGTGAAGTTATGACAAGTATGAAGCAGGTGGTTTAACAGGGAAGACTGCAATACTTGGAAGAGACACGAGGTAGCAGCACATACTTTGACAGATTCCCTGGCACAACAGTGTCTCTGAAAGGCTTACGCTGAGTGCAGTAGAGCCCCGTCCAACCATGAGTACATCTACATTCTCCATCGTAAGGGCTGCACATTGCTCCGTTGTGGCAGTTGCATGAATGAAAGCAATCAGGGCCCCAAAAACCAGTGGGACAAGCTATGAAAATAAAAAAGATTTGTCAGCTGACAAAAAAAAAGCAATGACACTGGGTTAGTGCCGCGGAGGAACAACGATAAAGGGAGAACCTGTGAGACACCAGCAAAGGCAGAACTTCACATTGCAGAGCTTGGCGTTGCTGCAGTGACTCCCTGACAATGAGCGGTTCTTCCAAGCCAACGATTGCTTTGCAAACCCAGGTGCCAACCTGCAACCTCACCCACGCTGCCGAGCCCTGGCACGAGGGATTTCTTCCCCGTGTCGGTCAGGTGGCAGGATCAGGTCTTTGCTGCATACGTGCACCAAGAACCACTGAAATGGCGACCCTCGACACTGCATTACTCTAAGTGCTCTAGCCACTCTCCCTGCCTCACCGGCATTATCTGTGAAGACAATTTAGACAGGCTTTTAAGAAATGGAGGTAATTTAATTTTCTTTTTGATATTCTGGAATTCTTGCATAATAAAGCACAGCTATTCATGGTTTACTTTTGATATGCAATCAACTATTAAAATTACCACATTCATTTGAAGCACAGAGTGCTACTCAAATTACGTAAAAATGTAAAGAAAACTTCCTATGGTATGAATGCCCATCCACAAAATCAGATTGCTTTTGTTGATGGGGCTAATATGAAATTAAAATCTCCAGGTCTATTCTATATTTCAACAAGTACAATATTAATACATTTTCAAAAGTTATTTTAAGCCTCCCTTCAAAAAAGAATACAGTAAGTTACCGTTATTAGGGCCAGACTAAAAGATCCAAAATAATGATAACCCTTCAATATAACATCTATATTTTTGCTTTAAAAAGCACTTTCCATTGCTTGCTATTAAAGACATGAATTAATAAGGCATGGTTCCCAGGAAACCTGAAAGTACAGAAACCGTGCCTATTTCCATGTATGCCATTGGCTCCAATTCTGACGATAAATGCAAGTTTCTGGCATATGACAGACGTCTCTAAAGCCAGAACGAATAGCAAAAAACCCCTGCCATGACGTAAATCAAACAAAAGGTCACTGAACTCACACAATGTAAAGCTGAACAGGATTTGGCCTCAAGTATTCGTGCTATAAGCAACCAGAAATACTTTTACAATGCCTTTGTAAGCCAGAGCTGCAGGGTCTGTTAGTGTCTCCAGAGCTGGCTCTGGAGTTGGAGCTAAAATTATCTCCTTTGCAGCTCCGTCTCTCGGTCATTCCAGGTTAACTGGTGCGGAGGGAGGTCTGACCGAAATAGCTCAGTACCGGACTCGGGTACGCGAGGCCAGGTTCCGACAGGAGCCTGGTGTGAGGCCAGGTTCACGATGGGAGATTTACACTTTCTTTACAAGAAGGTAACTGAGGAAACAGTCAGGTTCCTGCTTTGTTCATCCAAAATACAAAGTAGCTGTCGCCAGGTCCTTCTGCCTGCTAAACTGGGAATTGTTGCTGCTCAACTGGCCTGCCTCTCTCTGTAAGAAAAAACATCTTTTTTCAAGGTTAACAGAAACTAACAGTCATTTCCCAATTACATGGCTAAATATAATGAGGAATCTGTGGAACTTTCTGTCTTTTTTTCTTTTTTTTTTTTTTTTTTCTATTTCTGAGTGACAGCAATATTCTGCCTGTGGAAGACACACAATAAAAGCAAAATTACAGCCGTCTGTTTTTATCCGATTCCTACTTTATCACTTGAAGTTTAATATATTTTACTCTGGAATGCTGTCTAATATGCTAGTTGTATCCTGAATATGAAGTAACATTTCTGAATGATAGGATATTGCTTCCCTCTGTGATCTATCTTCAATTAAGGGATGCTCTCAGGAAATGACACTTTGGGATCAGCAAATGCCAATCTTCTACCTGGGCAATTTTCAAGAAGAAATCCTCCATCCCTCCAAGCCCACATTGACTTTTACAATTAAATTACACTTAATAGAAATATTTCAGCTGCCTAATTTCTCAATTCTGGGGGCTTGGTACGTGAAAACATTTACTGGTTAATAATTTCTAATGTAATAGCTGAAAGAAAATTATTTCAAAAATAAATAAAAGGGAATCCAGCTAGAAATTAAAAGGGAGCACGGAGCTTTCTTTTCTGATAAGAGCTGGTGACCTCCCTTTCCTGTAATAGAAGCTAGTAACAGCTTCTGCAAATTCCAAATGCAGAAACTAATTCAAGCCAAAGCTAACTTAGATTAATTAAAAGGAATAAGCGATAAAGAGAGTAAGGCACTGGCTGCTGTAATACTTCAGGGATTTCCCCAGAATCTGTCTTTAACTTTCAGAAAACACTAAACAGGAAAATATGTTATTTTAAAGTGGAGGTGGAAAAATAACACTTTGCTTACTCTGAGAGCAGTCCATCCCTATCCAGCCTGGAAAACACTGACACGATCCATCAATAGGATTGCACGTCCCGTTCTCGGTGCACTGACAGACCTCGGAACAGTTCTTCCCATATTTTCCACTGGGACAGACTGCGAAAATATAAGGCAGTTTACTGAAGCCTCTTCATAAGGAATATGAGGAAGTCATAGGACTTAACATTCAGCAACTAGAGATAAAAGTAATTACAACATTTTTCTTTCCTGAAGGCAAATGGGCAAAATTCTTCTGGAAAGAAGGAAAAGGCAGAAAGTATTCAAGTCCATTTTGTTTGCTTACATCCGAGGCATAAAAACAACAGCAAAAAATCATCTCAAAATCCATTTTTCTGCTGGAAAATGAATCTAATCTAGTTAGAAGATTACAATTATTGAAGGGCATTATGGAAGGATGAAAAGAGGAGCGACAAAACAGAGAAAAGAGGTTATTGGGAGAGGAAGAGAACAGTAAAACTGAGGAGAATTCAAAGAGTGGTAGTGAACGCAAGTAAGTGGCTGGAAGGGATTGATCCGGGGACTTGGCCAAGGGGGTCCCTTGGCGCAAAGCCTGAAATAGGGTTCTGCGCTGGCTCAGAGGATTATAACCTCAACAATAAGAACAACAAAAGTAGGAAAGGAACATTTTAGGCTAAATATCAGCCTAGTGAAGAAGCCTCAAGAAGATGAAGAGCAATGGGGACTCCTACTTTCAGGTCTGTCACTAGAACTTGACTTCCTTGTATTGTATGACTGATAATGACAGTAATAATGAACCAAAATCTGCAAACTTTTGATTAGGGGACTGGAACACCTTTCTTATGAGGAAAGGCTGAGGGACTTGGGTCTTTTTAGTCTGGAGAAGAGAATACTGGGGGGGATCTTATCAATGCTTATAAATACTTAAGGGGTGGGTGCCAGGAGGATGGGGCCAGTCTTTTTTCAGTGGTGCCCAGTGACAGGATGAGAGGTAACGGGCACAAACTTGGTCATAGGAAGTTCCACCTGAACATGAGGAGGAACTTCTTTACTCTGAGGGTGGCCGAGCACTGGAACAGGCTGCCCAGAGAGGTTGTGGAGTCTCCTCTGGAGATATTCAAAACTCGCCCGGACACATTCCTGTGCAACCTGCTCTAGGTGAACATGCTCTGGCGGCGGGTTGGACTAGGTGATCCCCAGAGGTCCCTTCCAACCCCTGTCATTCTGTGGTTCTGTGAAACCTTACCACCTGGTATGATGGCCTGACATACTAGCCATAGGTATTGTCCTAGGAGGCCAGTGCCCATGAAATGGCTGATGGCAGGTAAGCTTGCAAGAAGAGACTGGAAGAGTGTAGTCCTTTCTCCTGCTATGCCACAACTGCCACAAAACGCATTGTGCACCCTGCGGTGCTGCAATATTGGGTACGCTAGAGCACCTACCTCATGCCTGTCCTGATTCCTTCTGGATCAAATAGTGGTGAGAGAGGAAGGTGCCTTTGCTACTGAATACACTAGGCTTTGCTGAAGATCAGCTTTCAGCCGTGTTGGTGGGAGGCAGGCTCCCAGCATCCCACAGATTCAAATCATGCAAGCGGAGAGTAAACCAGGAGCAAGACTGCCGCTTCCATAGGTATTTTTACCATATAAGTCTGGTGGAAGACTATTCCCACAAATAAAGCACATATCCAATTGCTGAAATGTCATGCTTGACTTTTGGCATCTGTCCACCTATTCTTCTCCAGTACCCCTTGCTGTAGTAAGTGTTCAATTAGGTTGCAAATGTGGTTTCCAAGGATTATATATATGTTCAACTGAGAGCTGTTAAGCAGATGTGCAGAATCCTAACAAAATCGGCATCTATTCCTGCTTGTCCACCTAGCTTACTCCTGAAGTTGGAAGAAAAGAAACTCTAAATTTTTTTCAGAGTCATCTTGTAACAGCCTAAGCACAGTGACATAAAACTAATAGACACATAGATCTTCAACCTCCCACCAAATTATTGGAAATCTTTAACGGTAAAGTTGATGGAAAGCTCTGCTCAGTAATGAATGAAATGTTTAATTTCTGTGCTCTTATTGGCTGTGTTCCCTGACAAAAACAGATGTATTTTCAAAACAAGATAAAACATACAGTCCATCTTTGCAAAGAATGTAACAAATGGAACTGGACTTGTATGCTGGTAAATAATAGTGATGTCAAAAAAGTGATTAAGGCACCTCCCTGAATTATGCAACTGTTTCACCACTTCAGCCACTCTCACTTTCTCATATGTAGTCTCTGCAGGTGACCTCAGTCTATCCTGACTGCGAATCAGCCACAGACTGAAATCTTGAGCTGTGATTCATTTGCTTTATACAATATGCCATCCTCTACTCCTACTATGGCAGAAACCGAAGAATGGCCATACTATTGTTTTCTGCATGCATTTCTATATACTACAGACTTATCTGTAGGAGTGGATAAAGTTAGTTTTGGTTTTCAAATTATGTGCTAAACAGAATAGTTCTCTAACTGAAAAGAGATAAAACTAAACACGATGTACAGACACAATGAAAAGAACAATATACAGACACAAAGAGAAAGAGAGAGAAGGAAAGAAAAGCCCTCGTATCAGAGAAAGAGCAAAAACTAAAATGATCTGTCAGCCTAGGTTCTCATGCATGCTACACCATTATTCAGTTCCGATGCTCTATATAGAGCAGTTCAATGCAGTATTTTTATTGGATCTTTAAGATGGAGACAGATAACAACACTTAAATGAAGGCTGGATTTTTTATATGTACAAAAAAATAGTTCTCAAAAGACTTCCTTAAAATAGGAGCTGATTTGCACTGCAACACGGAATACTAATGAATCAGGGAAAGATTTGTGATCCAATCGCCGATGCTGACAAAGGCAACAGGTCATATCTCATAAAAGAAAAGCTTCGGTTCCACACAGCGAGAGCTAGCAGAGGGGTTCCTACCGTGTGAGCACCTCTTGTCTCAGTGAAATAGTGTGATGCCCTCCAGAATGTCAACGCAGAAGGATTACAAAACCGATCCTGCCCAAATGGTTGTTCTGACTAGTTTAAGTAACCTGGTTGTGGATTGACCCAGTGACTCTCTTGAAAAGGTGAGAGATCCAAATACAAGCACTTTTTCAAACGTCTCAAACGTTCTTAAACAAAGCTGTAAAGTAAGGACTAATACCGCTTTGTTCAGGAGCACTCTGATTGCACAATGCAGATCGTGATGTTAATTAGCTATAAAAGCTCTGAAGTGGGACTCCAAAAGTCCCTGTGGGATGTCAGGTGTGTTCTAGCAGCGATAACAAGTTATTATCAATCCATCTTGCTAGATGATTGTGAAAGATATTCATAAAACAGCTGCTTAGTTGTTTGCTGCTCAGAATCCTGAGCGCAACCACGTGAACCTGTGCAATGTCGAGGTTGCACAGCTCCTCGAATGCACGTGCTGCCGATGGAAGAATGTTCCCGCTGCCAGAAAAGGGGCGGCACGAGGAGGTGAAAATGCAAAAGTGAAATCTTCGTTTCACATTTTTCTAATGGAAAACATTAATTAGCATTTTTCTTTCTACAAAATAAAGTTACATGCTAACTCATTATGACAAACTGCAACACAAATTGATTTTAATTAGGACATGAATATTTTAAAATTAATTTGCTGGATAGATCAACATTTCAAAGTAAAACCAGAAGTGCTGAACATCTGAGCAAAAATGAAATAGTTTTCTTAAGAGGATAATTAGCCCTGCTTACGCTTTGAAATCCAGCTAACTTTTCACATAAAATGGACAAATTCACTGAAATATGTTCATTTTAATAAATTAATTGGTATAATGTTTAGTTGACTACACAGCACAGGAAAAAGAAAACATGGTTATACTTAATCTATGTTTAACGGTTTTGCATAAGTGCTGTCTGCAATTTCTAACTTACTGAAAAGCAGGTCATTAAAAAGTGTCAGTTCAATTTTTACAGGAATGGTGACTTCATGAGGGCAGTAGCCATTGCGGATAATCTCTTTTAAATCTGTATGTAGAAAATACCCACAGTGGTATGCGATAACTGAGACTCTGCGGAACACTCTATTGATTTTGCGGGCATTTTTAGGGTAAAACTGAAAATGAAACCTATGGTTAAAAGTGGACTAACTTCCAAAGGTACAGAAAGGTGACGGACATTAGGGGGAGTTGAAGCTACTCTTCACCTGGGAAAATGCACTCACTTTCCCCGCCTCATTGCAAATTTTTCTGTCTCCTGCACTTGTGTTTGGGTGCACATGATTTTAGCTGTTCCCAGTCGGGTCCTAGACAGTGTAAATAAGGTTCCATGCATTAACTGGCTATTTGGGCTTGGGTACCTGAGCTGGCCTTTACCTTAGCTGGTATCTACATCTCCCACTGAAAAAGAGTGCATGAAGGTGCCATCGACATTTGGAATATGATAGGCTTAGCGGAAAGGAAAATGAAACCATTGGATGTCTGACATATTTACAGCTGGTGTCTCATTCCATATTCATTTCAATACAGAGCAGCAGACCTGTTTTATTTATGAAAGCAGGAGCACATCATATTTACAAAAGGGTGACTAAGTACCTATTTGCGTTTTCCCTCTGGAGTAAAGAATTTCTTGTGATCTAAACTGCTGAAACAAGGAAGAAAGGCAGGAACCTTGTGATCGGTCTTGCTGCAAAGTCACAGACACAGACACTTAAGGAAGGAGGTGGCATTTGGGGGTCTTGGGCTCAGTACCTTGGTTGCAGAGAGCACCAAAGAATCCAGGCAAGCAATCGCAGTGTCCTGACACGTGGTGACAAGGCCCGCTGCTGTGCACACACTGAGGGCAGGGCTGACTGCAGTGGTGTCCATAAAAGCCGGGGGGACAAACTGAAGACAAAACAAAACAAGCCGTCCCAGGTTTTCCGAAGATTTCTCATTGCTGAGAGCTTGACAATTCTCTCTCTTGTCTTAATCCCAAACCAATAGTTCTTTAATTTATAAAACCAAAATTTTATGAACAGCTGAAATTATGAAGCCTGTTGGATTATTTCATGTCCAATAAAGTGCAAGCTCTGAGTAAAACTGTTCCTCTGGCGCAAACATTCACACCATCCTACCTCATGTAAGTCCTTGGCTACTCAATAATACAGCGGAGCTCTCTCAGCAGCCTCTCTCTCAAGACACTAATTTTACGTCTAAACAGCTATGTCAAAAGCTGATTTCTAAACATATTAGGTGCAATAGCTGAGTTCAATTGGGACAGTCAGTTTATACATGCCATTGCAGAAGCAGCATCCATCAGTGATGAACAGAATCTAAAAATGGTAATTACAGCAACAGCATACAAAATCACCTAATTTGCATCAGTAATCACACCGGATAGCTGAGTAAACCTGTCATGAACTGTGTGCTTAATTTGCTTAAAACCCGGATTGAAATTATTACAGAATTTGTACATAAGGTATAGTGCCAAGATTATCACTCAGTATCTGTTATAAACGCATATTGTCGCTTCTAAGCACATGTAGAATGAAAAACCATCCACTGTCCAAACATTCACTGCAATAGATAAGCACAAAGAAATGTTAAATTGCAGTAAGTAACTGTAAAAATGACTTTATATGTTTTTATTTTCACTCCTGTGATTCTCTGTTATATAGTTCTGGCTCAGTGGTTACTATATCATGTCCGTTCTGTTTTTTCACCGAATGAGAATTTTTCTCTTGGTCCGTATGCTCACGGAGGGTGACAGGTTCTTACAGTACTGCAGATTGCCAGCTGGAACTTAGCTGACAGGTTTGTTGATGGTGCACTAGCTATAAAACAACCTGGATCATTCCTGGAGACATTTCTGCAGGCCTAAGAGCAGTAAACTATCCCGGTGTCTCATGTAATCCTGATTACACAGACAGAACAAGCTGGCTGAGTATCATCTTCAGAGCTGCACTTCGCAGGCTAAATTCTGTTTCTAAATTAATTTCCAAGAGAAAAATGGGAATGACTCTGAGAGCAAATCTAGCAGGCTAAAGCTACCTTCACCTACAGAGGTGTCCTCTTCACAAGGTAGTCTTGAGCCTTAATCTCGCAGAAGAGGTGGGAGCAAGCTGAATTCCCTGGCCGTATATTCAAGAGAGGCATTTCAGCGACACGAGGCAATAGCAGCACCATCTGCAGAACCCCTCTGCTGTCACCCCAGTGGGGAGGAAAATTTCTCCCCATTAGGTCCTCAGCAAATGTCCTCAGGGAGCGGCCTGATTACCGGAGCTGCAAGCCGGGGACATGGTTTGCCTCTTGTAGCCTACATGCCATCAGCTGATAAAACTAAGCTGTTTTTTTTCATCTCAGAAAGGTCAGAAACTATTAACTTCTGGAAGTTTCGCACTCTTAGGGTTTCAAATTTGCAAAACAATTTCTTCCCCAATTCCCTGAAGCTCTGAGCACCACATTTTAGCCTTGGAGAGCGGTTTTACAGCTATAGAGATATGCTGAAGCACCTGGAAATTGGGGTTTATAATGGAAATGCTTATAGGCCATTAACTACAGCAGTGCTAGAGGTCATTGTTATAATGGCTTTAAATAAAAACTGTCAGCTACAAATTATTTTTGGAGATGAGTGTGTTCTAATGTCAAGTGTAACTGGTGAAATCAAAGGGGATATTTGAACTGGGCATGCAGAATGTCTTACAGGAAGAACAAGAGCTGCTGCAGAAAAGAAAGACAAATCCATTTCTTATTTACACAGGAAGAAGGTTGCGTGTAGTTTGGATCAGTGAGTAAGGGTCCCTAAGGGGCAAATGCAGCTTCCCAGATAAAGCAAATGAGAGGATTTTTATCTCCTTGACACATTTTAATATGTAGCAGCAGAGCATCAGACAGGAGCTATTTCAGGCTGCTGTGTTTCTTTTTCTGGCATATAAGAAAACATTGTCTTGTTACTTTGATAGCCAACGCTCATCCACTTGTCATTATGTGACAGGTCATAGCTGGCTGTTTAATAGGAATCCTAGAGTTTACCAGCACTTAACTGGAAAGCTGGTTTTGCCCAGATCCTGCCAAGTTTGGTATGTAAAGGTGTTGCTCTGTCTTTCAGGTCACCTGTGACCTCCAGGTGCTGTGGAAGGCCAGAAGAAGAATCACAAGGCACAACTCAATGCCGTAGAGTCTTGACTTCTTGATCAAGAAGCGTGTTTTAGGCTAGCTTTTGCCCTTAGGAAGTCATGAGCAGCTTGGAAACCTGTGGCTCTGTCTGTCTGGTGTCATAAATGAGCGTTTCTACCTGCTTTGCTTCTGCCACCACATCTATGGAAAATCTTACTTCTCTGGCACAAGGGTCCTCTGTATCCAGGTGCACAGTCACAGGTGCCGTCCTCTGGGGAGCAGGATCCCCCGTTCTCACAGTTACAGGAGATGGAGCAGTTTGGTCCCCAGCGGCCCTGGGTGCATATATTGTCACAGTGGATGCCTAAAGACGTAAAGGCACACGTTAGGTTTCACACAGCTTACTCTGCTCATTGATCAAAGAAATGTTTGGCTGGACTGATACCTCACAGTACATCACAGTGCAAACAAGGGAGCCTGGAAAGGAAATAGCTTTCCTTTTATCTGCTTAATAAAGTGAAAATTAAGAAAATGCCAAAGAGCTGAATTCTGTAGGTGTTAGCGGGCTCCTGTTCAGTCCTTAGCACCATTAAAGAAACTCTGCATGTCATCTGAGAGATGAAGGTCAGGAATTGCTTTAAAGTCACAAAATATCTCAGATAACTGGTCTGGAAATACGCAGTTGATTGAGGCCTGATTATTTAACTGTTGTGAATTGGAAGACCAAAAAAGGAAAAATCAGGGTTCTGCAAACACATGTCCAGTATTTGGATTCTTGAACGTATGTAAATTCAGTTCTATGCTGTGTATTGTTCACTTTCTGGCTTAAAGCACTGTGCTCTGGGTCATTATGCACATACCCCACATCCACCCAGAGCTCTCCGAGTTCTGCGTTAATGAACCAAGCTCTGATCTAGCAAGCGGCCATATGTGGGCACAAGCTGATCATTTGCATGTTAAATGGAGACTGAGACCTGCCAATCCAGCTCCCAGTGATTCCCAGGGTTGTTGTTTGATATTTATTATTATGAAAAGCAAAGCTTGGAAACACTGAAAGAAGCACATGGCCAGAAAGCTTAACATGAGGCTTCTGGCATTGTTTCAACTGGTTTTGTTTTAACTGGTGACTTTTAAAAAAAATCTTGTGCCACGGCTTGTCACATATAAATGCAATCTACAGATTTGATCCTGTGCACTATTACTTGTCCGAGAGGCTCTTACTCCACTGGGATAAGACAGTACCAATACCTGCAATCAGCAGAGCTATTTGCATGATCAAGGGCTCCTTGGATTGAAAAACGTTTGCAGGATCATGAACTAAGAGAGACATTAAGCACTGCCAGCTGCAGGGAGTGGCATTAGCAGCAGCACACTGTAGATACTAATAGCAACAGGAAAAATCAACCGCAGACTGGCTTGAAAATTTTGCTAACAACATTACCACACCGGGTGCCTTACAACTGTGCCGCCAAGATTTGATGGTATACACATGCCCTAGCTCGACTTTCAACATGAAGATGTTCTTTATCATCCATGCACATGTCCCTGCTGCATAATGGGATAAATGCAGACAAGGGCTCTGAGAGCCCCAGCCTCAGCCAGAGGTTGGATTAGTGCATCGCTAAGGAGAAATACAATCCCAAGTAATTTCCTCCACCTCTGATAACTTCATCTGGATGCTACAGGTAATGGACTGTATTTGTGAAGCTGTGATCTGTACAGTCACCAAACTTTGAGGATTATTAAATCAGCTAAAAGTCATTATAAACACACTTACAGTGCAGTTTCAAGTTGGTTTTATAAATCTCTGAAGTTAATACAGTAAGAAATACTGCAGAGCCAAAATTTCCCTTTTCTGAAGATTAATCACACAATGATAATGTCCCTTCCTAGAAAATCTTAACCAAGGCTGGCAAAAGTACAGTTTGATATGGGGTTTCTAGTAATACATGATCATAGCTTTATTTATAAAGAGGCATGGTCCATGCTGTAGCGCTTAATAAAAAACACATTAAAATACAATAAAAACATAATACAAGCTCAATCCCTTAATAGCTAAGTAAATAAATCTGAAAAAAAGGAAGGCAAAAAGAGACAAGGAACATTTGTATTAGTAAAATCAAGAAAAACAATTATTTTAATACACTCCCTGTACTCCCTTTGAAACCAAGTATATCCTTGGATTACTTAAACAGTCAATGCTTTGTGTGTGCATTTATGTAATACATCTACAGTACTCTGTAATTAAAGAGTCATACGATAAATCATAAATAAATAAACGCACTTCATATTTATACATACATATATATGATCATTTATAGCTTTGCGAGTCTCAGCGCCAGCTCCCAGAAATGAAATTCAGACACAAATGCAGAAAAATGTGTATCTTTTCCTCCTGACTGCAGCATTAAAACTACAATTCTCCCATTGTGAATGGGCTATTTATAAACGGAGACAATTAAACAGCATTATTTCTTGCCTCTTTTGGCAAAGTTTGGGGAAGAATGACATTGACTCCTTTCTCTTGAAAGGTAGCTGAATTAGAATGCCATAGCTGTTCTTTGCAGCAGCCAAGTCCTTCCTTTAGTAATGAATAATGAGGGATGTCTTCCCGCTCCTAACGAAGGCAATGAGTCATTGTGAAGCCGATTGTTGTAACGAAATGTAAAGGGGAGAAAAGGAAACCTTCTAGAAAACACTGATACCCATTAGAGCAGTTATTTATTTATAAATTTTCAGAAGACAGCCGAGAAGGTGCCGCAATCAATTTTTATTACTTTATATTACTCGAAGTTAATTCTCATGGAAGACTTCATTTTTGGAGGCTCCTACACATATTGAATTGCAAATGTAAATGAGAAGTTAAAATTGCATCTGGACATGCATGGTTTATGGAATTGCGCTAAAAAAAGCACCTTAATTTTACAATTCCCTAACTTGACAGCGTATGAAGGGGGAGTCCATCCCTCCCAGCTACTTTACAATCGCGGGCAGTGAAGCAGCAAGCTTCTTTAACATAAAACTTTAATATTTACTTAGGAACTTGCTGATGAACATTTCTGATAAGCAATTAGTTTTCAATTTCCAGGAATACAAAAAATGCTGAAGTCGACACATCTCTGTATTATCTCTCGTTACAACCACAGATTTCCTAATTTATGAACAAATTCCTTGTTTCACAAGCATGATGTAGAAATTAGAAAGACAACTATCAGAAGAAGAAGTCCTTGAAGCTGCAGGAAGCAGTTCTATACATAAACTCTACTGCCTAGATACCAGGAAATTATCTTCCTGCCCGAGGCTGTGGTTCACAATTGCAGATTCTAGTATGAAATTACACTTCCAAGACCTTCTTAAACAATGTTCTGGGGGTGAATTGCAAATGAAATTCACATAACTTACATAAAGTTATCATTATCTACTGTATGTGGGCAAAGGCCATTTGCACTCTCATGCAGTGATGCAGAGCCAAGGTAAGAGCAGGGTCCGCCGTGGCTTTTAACAGCAGCCACAAAACCTCCATGGCCCAGCGTGGATTCGGGGTACTGGATTTCTGCAAACACTGTCTGCTCTCCGGAAGGATTTCCACCGCTGTCCTTTGGACTGCTCCGTACGTGGTATTTAGCTGACAGTCCCAGGAGTGGCTTCACTCCCCCTTCCCCGCACCGGCTTGCTTTGCACACAGTGGGCAGGAGAAACAGTACTAAGCGCCTGAATTGCTCTTGTGTGTGCTGTGAAAAACACAATCTGGAATGAACTTAACCCACCAGAGCAGTCACGACTGCACTCTTTTAAGGGCCGACTACATGGGAGAGCTGTTCCAAGTTCTTTCTCCTTAGGGGCCCTTCCAGGCTAGTTTAGCACCAAGTGGCCCAACAGCTGCTGTCTGGGACGTCGGGAGTATCTGGCGTATCTCAAGCACAGACTTCCCGAGGGTGAAGCAGTCGGGTTGTGCAGGGATCTTCCAGTGCAGAGCTGAAGATGGTATCTTGATAAAGGAAAGAGGTAGAGGAGGAAGCGTGTCTGGCAAGAGCACTGGCTGATGGAAACTCGTCAAGTCATCTATGTTGTATGGTAATAATGTATATCATATATTGTAGTTCAGTTCTGCTGCATAGTTGCTAGAGAAGTGTGTGTCTGGTGACTCGATATGATACAAGCTTCTGTCTGGCTTACACGGAGCAGTGTAAATTTTTACCAGATTAAGTTGGTTCTTTGTATTAAAGTTTACAAACCAGGCTGCGATGGATCCAGCTAACATCCACACAACCATCACAAAAAGGAGCAAGAAAAAGAAAAAGGAAAAAAACCCCACCAAGCCGTACAACTGGGATGTAAGGCATCTATTGAAGAGCTACTTCATATACTGCTTCCATTAATAATCTTCAACGGCTTCAATGAAAGTTTGTCAAAGTAATGCAGATTTAGTACTGACTGTAACTATATCACACTGAAGGATTTCGGAGGGTGAAATTCCTGAAAGCCAGACATAAGCAGAATTCCCTTTTTTCCCTCTCCAGCTTACTTGTGCAATTGCACTCGTGCTTGGGGATTATGTCTCTAGCTCTTAATAAAGCCTGCCATTGTTTTTCTGCCTTGTCTCTAGATAGTTGGAAACTAATACTCCAAATACAATAGAAGAGCAAAAATGGATGGAATAAATGAGAACCAGTGGCCTATTTTTGACCATTGCTATCCCCTTGACAGTGGTCTCTGCAGCAGGGCCTGCATGCTGCCCAGCATCTAATTATTTTTCAGGGATGTAGGAATTTGATAAATTATAGGATGTAGCTCCCTTCCCCCCATGTGCTTTAATTTTATATCTACCAGTGTACAACTGTAATTATTTCTCTGAATAAGATCTTCAGCCTTTTTTTTTTTTTTTCAATAGTCACAATCTAAAGACAGATGCAACATCAATTAGCAATGACAGGAATGATTTCAGCAGACATTTGAATCCAACACAAACACTGTGCTCTCCTCCACCTGTCTTTCAACATGACATGAAGTCATAATAATCTCTTATTTCTGGCATTTGAATAGCTTTGGAAAGAACTGCTTTTTATGCATAAATAGGCACTGGATTTATGCAGGCAGTACAGTGGAGGCCTGGAGTTTGGTGAGTCACGCTTGGCTTTGATCTGGAATGCCTGGTGGCTTTTGTCTCTGGCACTAGTAATTCTTGATGCTGGTTTGTCCACCTGTTGGCACCGTACATGGTGGCAAAACCACAACAGGAACAATACTGCTTCAACAGCAGAAAATAGCCTAACGATTCCAGCTGCAAGGCTATTTTAGATAAGCAGTTGTAGAAAGTGGGCCAGCAAGCACTTGATCGTACCGAAAAGAGGTATGGGAATGTATCACTGAATATGATCTCTAGAACTGACTGCTCCTTCGTGTGGTACCATCTCTCTGGTCTCCATCACGCAGGACTGTTGCTCCTGCCGCGATCCCTCCGGCAGCCGTAGCCCCTCTCCCACCAAGCCCTGGAGGGGTTCCTAGGCATGTGGGTGTCACACCAGGGTCAGAGCCAGAGTCCACTGAGGTCGCCTGGAAGTCTTGCCTTGGCCTCCTAATTCGTACATTTATTTCTGATAATGATTTCTATAATCATGTGTTCACGTTTTCTTTAACCTTGTTCTCTTCTCTTTCCCCAGTACTCTTAACTGCTGTTACGCTTGCGTTTTCCCTATAAATTCTATTTTCCCTATAAATTCATCTTTGTGCTTGAGATTAGATCAGTGTGCTTTCCTAAGCAGTGAATATTTTGCTGCTTCAGCCTATAAAAGGTAAAAGAAAATTCAATAAGAACATAAGAAAGAACTGTCCGATTAGCTCTGGATCGGCTGTTCAGAAGGTGTTATGACAGCATACGAACAAGAGTTCATAAAGAATACCTGGTGCTTTTCTATCACTTTTTGCGTCTTCATATTTATTCCTACCTGAGGCAAACCCTGAGGTATTTGACTCAGATCCAGTCAGAAACACCGCAGCACAATTCGTGACAGCTCAGCATTTAAGGATGCTGAAGAACAAGAAAATCTGCTTGGGGAGGGCAGCAGACAGAAGAAAACATAAAGGGATCTCTCATAAAATTAAATGGAAACATTAAGAATTGATGGCTGCTCATCCAGTCTGCAAATAAGGTATTTTTGTTTTTATATAGTGAAACTATTCAACAGAGGTAACAGCAGCCACATTCACGTTATGGATGAACTTTTGTGGTGTTCTCAAAATGCTTTTCTGACTGTGAATTTTGTTTCGGTGGAGCCCGTACTTGCCTTGCCAAGCATCGCTCACTGGTGGGCTTCAGAGGGGCGACTCCTGTGTGTAACAGCTCATCAGTCTAAACGAAAACTCCATGATTTGGTCCTAAATAATGAAGAATAAGCTTTTCCCTGCAGCCAGTGAAAAATTCTAAATTGTCTCTTCTCTCAACATTGCATGGGCGATTTATGCACCCATTAATGTAAGTGTTTTTCTGAAAGTAATATACTTACAGCCTAATGCACCTCTGTGGAGCACTAATCGTACCCCTATTTTTAATTATCTAGAGAAAACTCCAGATATGAATCATCCAACGCAGGGAATTTATGCAATAAAAGCTTTTGAGGCAAGAGACCTACCTCACAAGAAATTGAGTAAGTCAAAATGTTTGCTAAAATTAAGCATCATCTGGTTGCCCTTGTATAAGGTGGTCTCCAGGGTGCACTATCGCAGGAAGAAAAGTTGCCACTAGCAGAAAGGGCAGATCTTGGAGAAAACAGTACTAAAAGGAGTCAAGTCCTATGCGGTCTCCCATCACCTCTAGGAAGCTTCCTTCCTGCTACTTCGCAAAGTCTGGACATGGTTTCGGGCAAGAAAGGAAGAGAAACCTGGGAAAGGTCCAAACAGACCATCAGCAGGTAAGGGAGGAACTAGTAAGGGGAAAAATATATTGCTTTCCTGACTTTTAATGGTTCAAGCCCCCAAGCTAAGCCGTGAGCTAAGAACACAGCTTAGCAAGTTGGACAACTGAATTTGTGCAAGCCTTTCGTGTTCAATAATGTTGACTGAAATTCAACCTTTTCTCCTTTGTGTAGAATGGGATGGAAGATATTTACAGCATTTGTCACTGCAAACACTTTCACCAATAACATATATCTATATATACATATACACACAACATTTTAGCTTGCTGGCTGTTTACTGAATGATCTTTCCTTTTTCTTCTTTCACACGCAGCATGCCAGCATCCAGTATTTAGTCTGCTGAAATGTTCACAAATAATTTTTCACTGCTTCTCGCCCTCATTTATTTATAGGTGAATGTGTTGTACACACAGCCAAGCTTATATATAGAATGCCTCCATATTAGGATGGAAAATGGTTGAATATCTCTAGCACCAAGTTTCATTTTTTTAGAACCTGTTAAATTAGCGTAATGCCATCCAAGCTATATCTTTTCACATAAATTTAAGAGCTGTCCTTTAATAAGTGAAAATAGCCCCCCAAATAAATACAATGCTAAATGAACTCGTGTTTGTAAGACTAATACTGCAATCATTTGCATGTGTGCTTAAGTTTAGCAGTAGGCTTACTGCAGATTCTAATTATAGACAAAGGGTCTGATCCAGCTCCCACTGAAAGAGTGGCAAAAATCCAATTGATTTCATGAAAGGTGAAATATGTACTAAATCTGGCGCAGGACAAACACAACTAAACTTCACTTAGATGAGAATCTGGAGCCCCCTAGATACCTGCCAAGGAATGCACAGACATAATTAATGTCAGGACATCAATGAAGTCTTTGATATAACTTCATAATTCATACTTTTGAAAATTAGCCCTATATCAGCAGGAACCATACTTAAAGGTTCCTGTCAAAGAGAGAATTTTTAAGCACAGCCTGACATTAAAATCTTATCAACTCACTTGAAATTAAGTCAATGAAAAATTAAAGCTAATTTCTAATAAGCTTATGTTACATTCATAGACTAAAGGGCACTTGTCGAATCCAGAGAGTAAGCATACCTTTTCATATGGAAAAGATTTTCACATTTGAAAGGCAGAGGCCAGAAGAGAGGCTAAAATGCACCATTTTAGACTGACTCTAAAAATGTCTAGTTTTTCTGTCTGTTTAAAGCTAATGTAAGGATACAGAATAATCACAGAAATAAATTATTAATTTAAAAATCTGGGATAAGACTGCCAAAAGTGATAAGTGCAAAATATGGTTTAGGTAATGGGATTAGACATGTAGAAAATGCATGTTTAATAGGAACTTACTATTGCTCCATTCTGATATTTTAGGCTTTGTATTAGAAACCACGAGAGTACGAAACAGCCTGATTTAAAAAAAAGCCAACCCACAATATTATGAATTCTAAAATACTGTGGATCTCTTCAGCTAAAAACCTGTAGGTGCATAAAACAAGTCCTAGATATTTTCTGGTTTTAAAGATGCGTGGGAAAGTCAGCTACCAATTACATCAGTATGCTCTTAGAGTTGATCTATTAATGACAACAGAATTATTTTAGCTTCGAGCTAGTACAGCTGAAGATGGGATCTGGCCCAAAGATTATAAAGTGAATACTGCTGCAATGCAAGAAAAGTCATATTAATACTAACAAAATGCATTTTATGGGAAGCTAAATGGAAAGTTGGGGATTTTTTCTTGAAAGATATACCCCCGTTGTTGCAAAGAACTCGGAAAAAGTGAAGTTGAAAATACCTTAGAGCTCACCGTCAAAGTGGTCAGTGTTTCTTCAAAATTCAAAAGGGCCTTCCCCTGAGTAAGAGCCTTATCGGTTTTACTGAATTAATGTGTCCACAGGAGGGAAGAAACATGTTTCTGTGTTTGAGTGACAGTGCAGATGTCACTCGCAGCCTGCAAATTCTCACAACCGCGAAGTCTCATTCCTCAAAGCTCACCTTATCTGTGACCAGCCGATGTCTCCTGACCCCATTAACTCGCTTATACAATCACACGTGGAAATCCCTACTACTCCAGACTACCGCAACTACTCTACAATATTTCTGGACATGATAAGAGACAATTAAGGTTTATGTTGCTGGCAATGTATCAAAGTTATTGAGGTTGTAAAGGACAGTGAAATATATATTTTGATTTCCTGTACGTAACGGCAAAGAGGGAGGCTGCTCTTATGAGACATGAATGAAGCCTGAAGGTGAAAAGTACCAACGCAATAACAAGACGTTTCTTCCTTACCAGCACATATCGTTTTCATACCTGTATTTGCCATCCTGATTAATTAAGGAAAATCTATGAGGGGTTCTTTTATAATTAACTATGGGATGCACACTTCTATATTTTCCATCTTACGTCTGCAGTACCATCCTATTTTCCCCAGACATTTTTGGGACATTAAAAACTACTGAATAAACTTTGGCTTCGGATATTCAGAAAAGCTACTGAGTAAACTAGTTCAGTGGATAATTGAGATAGCATCGCAACTGCAGCGTTCTATAAAAACCAGAGCACGATACAAAAAAAAGAAAGACAGCACCAAGATTGGGATAAGACAGCATTTCAGATTAAAGGAATTCAGATAAACAGGATTTTAACTGACCTTAACATTTGCAGGAATGGAATATATCCCCCTGCAGATCGCTTCCTATTTAATCCCACTGTAATATCTGAAAGGTTAACAAAATACACACCGCCACAATTAACTTGAAGCACATTGACTCATTACAGGGAGGAAATGAGCTTGCTGTGAATATCAGCCAGGCCTGTGGCTTTCCTTTCTGTAATCTCTTTGCGAGCGGGACGTCTGACTGTGAAAACGGACAGACTCGGGTCTTAGAGACAGGATGAGCAATGGCTGCGTCTGGCTTCCCACCGAGTCCTGCTAACCCGGCTCAGGTCAAGCACAAAGGGAGCACCTCCAGAAATTAGAGGACAGGCCAGCAGCTATGACCAATTTAATTATTGAGGGTTGTACTGAGTGAACTGACTAAAGGCTGGGCAGTGATAACTAGCTGGTATCTGTGAGGAAGCCGTTTCTGGTACGAAACATGCTGCCAGCAGCCACCTTGAGGAGAGAGGACCAAGCTGGTGGGGTTTGCAGTTCAGCTTGTGAAACCCATACGGCTTAGCTGGAGCTGCAATTTCCAGAGCCACGCAGCATTCCGCCTAACAGAGGAACGTTGCCTCCCCATGTTCTCCCCAGCTCCTGACCCACCCGCAAGGCTACCAGGGCAGCCGGTCCTTTTCTGTCCAGTTTCAGGTTATTTAGTAACTAAGAGGAGCCTAACTGAAATTTATGACTTTATCACTGTCACTGAGCATGCAGGAGAGGAGGTTGCGTCTGGGCGAGATGGGACTGACGCCTGCTTCTCTCGGACCTGTTTGCTTGCAAAGGACTTCCAGGAACTGCTCCACCATGCGGCTTTTCTGTGCTTCCATTCTCTCTGCAGATTCAGGGTGTGCAAGATCCCTAATTAACCAAATGCAATTAGCACCGAAGCGCTCCATTTTCAAGCATTTTCATTTTAACCTGAATGTAGACAAAATAACACCTCTTTCAGAAATGACTAGTATGTTGGGAGCTTTAAGGTATCTGCGTGCACACACACAGACAGACATAGAGCTGCAAGCACAGAAGCGATATGTATCTAAAATGCATGGCAGATCCGGAGTAAGAGAGACCCTTATTAATCTTTAGAAAACAATCAGTCTAATCAGTCAAGACCTGATCCTGCTGGGGGCTATGCTTTTCCTTTTTAATCTAGCAATAGATATGAACATGTCTTCTTTTGATTTCAAGGGTACTATTTATATACGTGAGGTTACACATGTGCAGTACTGGTGCACGCTGGAGAACTCCATTCAGGGCAAAACCGAGCCCTTATTCTTATTGCATCTAACTTTTCCTTCATGTGGAGGACAATTCAGCTCTGCATTGCATCAGCAGGTCACAGATCTGATTTTGGCCCACGTTTGAACAAGTTTCCCTGCTTGTACCACATGAGGGACGTTTGCCAATGTGGTTTTGGTCTTCTAAGCACAAATGTTATGCTTGCCATGTGATCTACAAAGCCATTTGTGATACAGTGTGCCTGGGTACCGGGTTGGGTAATTCTCAGTAATAACGACAGGGCGCAATCATATTTAGATCTGATCTGTTCCTTAGAGTCTAACTTCTGCCATTGGCTGCACACGTGCAGTTCCCCACTGAACTTAATGGAACCTGTACGTACGTGTCTCTAAGCAGCTTGTTGCCAGTGTGCTTATTTATGCATACAGCTGGTTTGCACTGCTTTGTGATCTCCTGGCTGATACGTGGGAATCTCTTCATCATCTTCCCCTCTGCCAGGTACACTCAGCTCCTGAAAATTACCTTTCCCCAGCTGGTACACATGGAAGGGCATTGTCCTGAATAATAGTCTTGATGGGTGGCAGTCATAACATAGTAAAAGGATGGTAGACTGCCATTAACTTACACTGTACGCTACTTTTTACATGCCTTTTTTCTTCTCTTCCCAGTCTTCCTCCATGCTCCTACCATCTATCAGCCTCTCAAGGTTTATATCAGTAACATCTTGAAAACCACTTTAAAGAAAATGGGTTCAATCTTCCCCTTGATCTTTACATAGAACACTGACATCAAGAGAGAGTCCCACGTGTGGGATGAACATACAGAATATGCTGTTTCAGATGAAGTTTTGTGGCTATTAGGATCAGAAAGCCATGTGAATTCTCTGTCTGGTGTGAGTGGGCAGGAAAACCTTCAGATGTTCCATGATCCTGAACTTTTCTGATCTTTTTCAGGCCATGCCTAATTAGTACCGAACTCAGAAAGCAAAAATTTATGCCTGAATTATTTATCACGTCATATTTATAAAATGCACTGCAATACACATCATGGCCCAGTTCACAACAACTACAGATAAGATTAATCTTTCACTGATGCCATACTCCTTAATATGAAAATATAATTATCTAGCTGAAGAGTTTCTTAAAATACATACTTTCAACTAGTATGAGCAGAATTTATCCTTGTGTCTGGTGCTAAGCCAAGTGGAAAAAATATTGGAAGCAGAATTGACAAAACACATGTTGGCTCTGTCTGTCTATCAACATTTCCAGTGTACACCTTACATGGCCCTGTCAACATCTCAACTCCAACCCCGTCTCGAATACTAACGTAATATTTTCCTCCCTGAAATGTGAGCCTGAAGAAGGGAGTTCCAGAACCGCAGGGGCACATTGAAGGATAAAGTGCTTAGTATGCAGTAAGTCCCCTGCAAGTTAATATACATTTATCTTGCCCAATATGGAAATTAAAAAAAGAAGTATATCACAGAAATGATTCTTGCCTTTACTTGGAGTAATTTGTATCTGCATTTGATGCACATTTACAGATGTGCGTGGGAGTAAGTACAGAGTGTTTGTTGCAAATGCCTTTGAGAAAAAGCCACACCTTTAGACTGCATTGTCTGCAAAGTACATTTTCTGCAGTTTCCTCTGGAATGCTACATCCAGAAGGATGTGTAATAAACTTTTAGAGTAAGTGTGTATAAATATATCTCTTTAATTTCCTGTACTTTTAAAACCCATTTTCTCCCTTGGAGAAACTCACAATGACTACAGGAAAGCCTACCAACTGTTTCTCTGATGATCATCAATAATGCACAGTAGAGTTTTAAAGCCTGATAGATGGATATATTGATGGCAAAGAGGCTCAAAGAAAGATGAATGCAGTCCAGTGAGTGAAGAATGCAAGCTGGAGGAGGGGATATTAGTGAGCTTATAAAATGGATTTTCTTGTGGGAAAAATGCCCTTTTCAGGGATTCAGGCCCAGTATCTCTGAAAAGTAGCTTTGTTGTAAGCAGTGTGTAAAACTTCCTATTTCTGCATTTCATTTAATTCTTAAAAGATTCTTTCCATTGTACATTCTAGGTATAATTTCACTGCTTTTGCTTCATGCTTCTAGGTGCCGAGCTGCTGCGGTGATGTTCTCTCCATCAGACATAGAAGGCATGCATTGGTTTCAGGGATAAATGAAGGGGTAAGGTGACAGTATCCCAAATGTTGGCTGCCTCATCAGCCTGCCTTGCTCCATACATTCTTCCAGCTTGTACTTGTTTGAAAAACAATTACATTTTCCAAATGAATTGCTGTTAATACAAATGCATTTTGATTGCCAGTACCACTGGTGGTTCTGCAGTTATGGGCAAGAATATAAGTTTATTTCCCTCCAGGGCCTCTACAGAGAGCTGAGGGAGATTAACCAGTATTTTAGGCAGCTAAGTGTGAAATACTGGTTGGGTCAATAACTCCCCCCCTGCTGCTGTTACGCTAGCTGTCAAAAGCGGCAGAGACGTATCAGTACGGAGTCAAGTGCAGGTCTGATTGTACTGAGATCTCCAGCCTGGACTCTCCGACTTCACTGAATATTCCTCTCTGTCTCTGTGTAATCATGGAAACTCTTTGTCAGATCAGCATTACTCTGCCCTCTGTAACTACCCTTCTGTGGGATAAGAAGCGTGGGAAAATGGGAAAAGCGTAAAGTTGTGACAAAACCGGGTTTTGTATGATGGAGCAGCTGTAATGACCCTTAGCATTCAGAAAACACCTATGTGCATCCCTAGGTATGATGCGGTGGTCCTAGGATTCACCGTACCACAACTGCACCCCCGTGGAAAGGGCCATTCAAGGAGAAAAACTCTGCAGGATTTCCAGATGATCTGCATCCCTCCTGAGGGTTCCTTTTACAGAAGGCTAACATCTGGCTCCAGGTTTGGAGCCATCTTCAACTAATTGGAAGACAAATTTAATGAATGCCAATTATTGTCACCATCATAAGCAATTTAAATATGGGTAAGTTCAGCTGATCTTGTCTCAACCTATTATTTAAAAGTTTGCCGTCACAAGTCCAGTGCTATAACCGACGCAATAACAAAGCAGAAAAAACCACCAAAAACCCCAAAAGAACCCCAAAGCAACAAAACCCCCAAGGTTTACAAAGGTAATTGCTAATTTTACCTGTCCAGCCCGCAAGACAGCAGCAGTAACCTGTGACAGGATCACACCCATCTGCATGGCTACAGTCACAACGTTCACTGCAATTAAGACCATATGTTCCATCCTTCCAAAAATATAAATAAAAAAGTCTCTCAGTAATCAGTTTTTTGTTCTAAAATGTGTAAAATCATCTATCATGTCCCTCTTAATGCTGAGTTGCACTTTTTAAATTAACATACAGAGAAGATAGAAACAACTCAGTGCCTAACAATTTTTATATAGAACCAAATGAGGAATCACTTTAAAAAATGATGTTCAGGAAAATGCAGATAACACAGCAATAGCTCTGATAAAATATAATGCAAAGTATAATACATCTACATGACTGCTAGAACCCCAATCTGTTATTTACCCATGATTTCCTTCACATATCCATAGACAAAATGAGATACTGACCTACTGTACATTTAGAAGAGCTACGTGGACCATGGCTTTAAAGGGGATGCGAGACCGTCCCAGTTGTACTTACAGGACACGGCTGGTCGCAGTACTCCCCTTGCCATCCAGGTGAGCAGAGACAAAAGCCATCAGCTGGCCTGCAGGCTGCTCCGTTTGTGCAATAACATGTCTGGTTACAGTTAAGCCCCCAACTGCCACTTGAACATGGAATAGAGCAATCCACTCCTTGCCACCCTAAAGAAACATATGAGAGAAACAGCGTTTGGGATGTTTTCACAAAAAAAGCACAGCAGAGACAGCAAGAAAGGCAGCTCTTTGATTCTAGGACCAGTTTCCTCCTGATCTTGGTGTAAATTAAGAATAACTTGGGGTCATAGATTGACCCTTTGATTATGACCTCCCAGCTTCATCTACCAGCATCTTGTGCATCTGGAGCACAAGCCTTATGAGGAGCAGCTGAGGGAACTGGAGTCTGGAGAAGAGGAGGCTGAGGGGAGACCTTATCACTCTCTACAACTACCTGAAAGGGAGTTGCAGAGGTGGGTGTTGGTCTCTTCTCCCAAGTGACAAGTGATAGGACAAGAGGAAATGGCCTCAAGTTGTGCCAGGGGAGGTTCAGGCTGGATATTAGGAAAAAGGTCTTTTCTGAGAGAGCGGTGAAGCACTGGAACAGGCTGCCAGGGAGGTGGTGGAGTCACCATTGCTGGAGGTGTTCAAAAAATGTGTAGACGTGGCGCTTCGGGACACGGTTTAGTGGGCATGGTGGGGTTGGGGTGATGGTTGGACTTGATGATCTTACAGGTCTTTTCCAACCGTAGTGATTCTGTGATTCTGTGATTCTATACATACAGAATGGTGATATAGGTATCACTGTGTTGGCTGTTTACCAGATTAAGGTGTCTGATGCCTCTCTGGGAACTGCTTGGGCAGCAAGAGAGAGTGCAGTACTGTCTGCAGGCTGGAGACCTGCTGATCGGTGAGAATGCAAGAAACTTTCCATTCGATGCTACCTGTTTCTTCCCTCATATTTTTTTGAGAATGCTCTTTAATATAAAGAAGCTATTACACCTAAAAAAAGACCAAGGCCATCATTTCTAACCATTAAGGCTCAAATCTTAACTACCAGCTGCACAATGGCTTTCATTATGCTGCAGCTGTACGTAATGGAGTTGAGCAGTAACTCATGGTTTATACACCCTCATTAAATGGGGTTCTACAGTGATCCATTAATTCATGTTTGAAATGCCAGATTTTATCATTATTTGCCTCACTTCTGTTTTAGGGCTTATGTATGCCATACAGGCATAGCTCATGTTGGTATTATAGGGGAAGGCACCTCTACACATAAGAGGTACTGTGCTATGGAGTGGTACAAGATTTCTCAAGCGATTACTGGATACCTGGGTTATGCTCACTACCAGGCACATAAGGGAATTACGGACACGTGTGTGGGAAGAAAAGAGAGTCTTGCAGACATTCTCTGGAACAAGCAAGACTTATTGTTCCCCCAAACAAAGGACAGCCACATCCTTCAACCCCATGCCAGCTCAGGGAACAGAGGAAACCTGCACATGGCTGGGGTGTCGGAGTGTCAGGGCACAGCAAAGATGGGGAGCTGAGGAAGGCAACAAGGGTGGACAGCCAGGGCCCACTCCACAGTCCCCAAGCGTAGGGCTGGCAGCCGGGCTGGGCTAGGAGCCCAGACCACCAGGAAAAGCCTATGGGAATGAGACCAGTCCAAGGTCGAGACAGGCAGGCAGCCTGCAGGTCAGGGTCAGCTCTGCTGAGGATAACCACGGCCGGGCACAGCCCGGTGCAATGGGCTAAAGAAAAGACAGGCAGGAGGCTGCCTCCGCTCCCCTGCCCAGCTGTGTCACTCTGGGCATGGAGGGGAGAACCGGGGCTTTTGAGTCCTGGAGAAATGGGGCAGCGAAGTGATAGAGAAAAAGCCCCAACAGTCTGGGGGTTGCTTTGCATTTCCTTTGGAGAGGAGCTGTGGCTCTGCCAGCACGCTTAGTTCTGTGACCTGCTCTTGCAGCAGAGCAGTGAAGTCTGGCCCCTGTTCAGGGCAGAGACAAAACATACAGTCAAGCCCCTGTTGAGTTTTGATACTTGGGCAGACTGTTGAATTACCGACAGGCACAAGAAAATAGTGGAGTTACTGACTGCACAGCTGTGCCACTTAAAAAGGGAGAAGCATTGATGCCAAATTGTAGACAATTGTTAAATCTGAATTTTGTTTACCTTCTTTGCAATAGCACAGACCATCCACAGGGGAACACGCACCATCATTTTTGCAATTACAAACTGACGAGCAATTGGTACCGTAGGTTCCTGCCATGCAGGTAATGGTGCAGTCATCTCCCTGCAAACCAAAAAAAGTCAGAGTCAGCTAAAGAAATCTGAATTGCAGGAAATTCCCATCTCTGCACAGGGAGGCTTTCTCTTTCGAAACAGTGAACAGAGTGTTATGAGTTGATTGCTGAGTCTTCAGCACTTGAGCAGTCACCGCTGCTTCCCATGATTATGATGCAATTAGTGCTTTGATTGACTTGGAGGAAAGGGACAAGATTCTGGCGTTCATTCAGCAGGAGGTGGGGAAGTTACAAAAACAAACCTCCTAGAACAGATGTTAGATCATTAAGCAAAACATCACTTACAAAATGCTAATCACAAAATATACAGTCTGAAACTGTGCAAAGATTGCTCTGCATTTCTTGGAAAATATATTCTAATAACAGGGTGGTTAAAAAGCTAAAGGATCTCGTACGTGCTCGTCTTCCATAGACTGGCAGAGAGGAAAACTACATGGCAGGTGCATTAGACCTTTTTGATGCGTAGCTGGTACCTGCATTTGTTTTCAATTAATTTGCATGAGATTGTGACTTTAGGAAGAACGCTGAACAAGGAGTGATGCGTATGTCAGAGAGAGGAGGCACACAGAGCAGAACACAGCCACAGACGGTCTCTGTCCTCTTTCTGCTTTAGATGTGGGGAAAGTGAGGGAAAGGAGAGTAAATACTTATATGTTACAGAAATATAGACTATTTCAACAGTATATTATGGTATGCTGTGTGCACTGATTAGCTTGTGTGGCTGAAAGGAGAGACACGGTTATCACTAATATTGTTCATCTGATACAAGAAGGGAATTAAAAGGTGAGCACAATTCCTTTATCCTACATACTGAGTCCCATAGTTGGCTCTACACACGTTACCATATACAAGGTATTTTTGCTCCTTTTTCTTCTATGTCTAGTCCTGACTTTCACATCACAAATTACCTCCTAAATTTACTTCTTCGGTAAACTTTAATAATTTAGTTCTACGTCAGAGAAAGCTATCCTACTCCAAAGTTAAGTAGTAACTACATTGCACAGTGTGACCTATACCATAGCTCAGGGGAAAAGATGTTGGTCAAAATGTATTTTTGCAGGTGAGAGGCTTCGCTCTTTGATAGGAGGATCCATTTATCAGGAGATAAATGCACAAGATGTCAGCTTCCCTATGCCATGGCAAGTACCTCCAGGAGCCTGTATATCACTGCATCAGACACTGAGACAGTAAAAGGAAATATGAACAGATTCCTGAGCACCATAAACCCCCATATGCTTGCTGTAGCAGTTCTGCCTAGCACCAGTATGACTCATCCTATTTTATACTAAAAACTTTGGTTTAGGGGGAAGTAAAAGAAACGGCTAAAATATGTGCAGCTCAGAAGGAAATCCTACAAATCTCTGATTTTTGAGTGAAAGCAGTGTTTGTAAAAGATGCTATCTTTGACCTTGGTGGAGTAAAACAAGTTCCCCTGAAAAGGCCTGGCAGTAAAAGGTGCTGTTTTGACAGCCGGAAAATCCAACGCACGCTGCCCCTCATTACCCTGCCAGCATGCCTACAGAATGAGCTACGGGAACCCGGAGCCGAGTGGGATGGCAGAGGGGCATTCAGTCTCCACGCCTAATCAATCCTCTGCCTTTCTCCTGTGTGTGACAATTAGACAGCCAATTAGCGCCACTTAGAAAGCCGTATCTTGTGTGAATGAAACTCCCAACTCATTTCGTGTACAACACAGAACTGCTGGTACTGCTAATAATTTCTACGACAACTGACCTTATCTGGATTTGAACTAGTGATCTAGAAGTAGAAGAAAATTCCTTTGAAAAGGAAAGTAGAACAGAGTGATGCGGAGCTAAAAGATCCCCTTGGGAACCAGAGTAACGAAACCAGCATCTGGGCCACGGGTGGAAGCAGAAGGTGGATCTCCAGTTCCTCAGCTGCCTCTCTGTGACCACAGATCAGCTCGTGTTGTGCGGTAAGCTCTCCCCGGCCATGTGCGCAACAGGCTGGTGCGGCTTCACCGGCTTTCTGTAGCCTTACTCTGCGTGGAGGGCAGTCAGACACAGACGCTTTGGGTATCCCAAAGTGAAGGTGCTGTACAGAAGCTAAGCATCAGGCTGTTTCATCTTTATTCACCATGCCTTTGAGTTTTGGCATTTACTTTAATATACTACACTTTATGGACTAACAGAGGTTGGTCATTCTGGCTGTCCACCTTACATGCGCTTACTTTGCAAACAAACCTTAACTGAAAAAATAACTGGCTTAATGAGATTTCTATCCCCGGGTTTGACAAGCGAGACCTTCAGAGCTCTCTGAGTGACAACTGCCAAATACACTTAACTTCTTAATTACATAAGAGGAAAATGCACTTGAACTATAGCACTGGCTCTAAGATTTTATTAATTATAAATGCACACCCCGTTATTAACATTTTGAACTTGATTTGGGAGAATGACCTATGAAATTAAATGCATTCAGGTACTGTAAAAGATATGTAAATTCCACCCCCCTCTCACCACCTGCCCAAGCGAATAATGCCGCAGTACACGTCTATCCAGCTGTTAATGAGTTATATATTCTATTAAACTGATTTCAAATGTTGTGTATTGAATCTTCACTCTTGCAATATGGTACTTTATATTTCTATCCTATTTAGTAAAATTAATCAACAGCTGTGCTCCTTATGTTGATTATTCTTTTTTCTATTAAGATCGGGAGGTTAATGAGAGTAGTGAAATGTCTGGATGTGGTATACATGATAGGAAGGAGTAGCTAATTCAATCAAACATATAACCCTGAAAATGTTAAAGCTATATTAAGAAATTTAGCTATAAATAACTTGGTATTTTACATCTCTATTTTCCAAGTCAGAATGATCCATATGGACATCACAAACTTCCAAAAGTGCTTCATTTTCTTCATTATTTTCACTTAGAAGGCCCAGTTTATCAGAAGATACCCCTGAAATCTATCCAATGTATTATTTCCTGATTTCAGGGTTCAAATCTGACTCATAACATGATCAATGGAAAAACTGTCTTTACGGGATGTGGGATCAGGGCCAGCTCCAGCAAATGCCCCGCTCCGCATGTGAAGCAGCATGTTCCTGCCCTCCGCTTTGCATTACACCTTCCCAGGCCCCAGTCTGCGAGATGGCACCTCCGTACCACCGAGGACAGGGTGTCGCACGCCTCCATGCAGCCGCTCAGAAGCTAACACGAGTGAGCCTTGTTTTGTTTGAAATCCAAATCCGATGGGAGTATCCCAACATAGCACAGGTACAGGTGGGGGACCTGTGAGCCCTGGGACCCTAAAAAGTCAGCTTTAAATCAAAATGAATGGTGGCAGTAATATAACTAACACCACCTATACGACCTTCCATACCTTGAAGTACTTCAGAAATACTAATTGTTGCTGAAACTAAATGACAGACCTTTCTAGCACCACGAGGGTTTTGGGCACACAGTTCTTGTTATTGTTAATTCTCCCCTATGTACTGAGGGTTAGGTCCAAGGAACCAAACTCCATTAATAACTCAGGCTGCCAGCTCACATCCATCAGCATCAAATATTAATAGACTCATGAGGGCCAGAGCATACATCTCTCCGAACGGCAGTCAATAATATGTCTATGTTCAGGGAGAGGGGAAGATTTTCTTCCACAAAAGTTATTATTCTACAATATTAGTAGAGCTTAAAGACACACTGCGGCCTTAGGTGTTAGCTGTGTTAACAAGCTCCGGCCACTTCAGAAAGTGTTTTCCCTGGATTAATGTTGCCCGAACAGATTAGACTTCTTGTTTCTGTTAAAAATACATTCCTGCTGTAAACAATGACCAACTCCCTTTAAAATCCTTTTCTGGCCTTCAATACAAAGATTTGTATTTATTCCTGTACATTTTGGATCAGGCCTTTAAGTCCGTGAAATGCATTTTCATGCATTTCAATGCATTTTCATGCATTTCAAAAAAAAGGGTATCCCAGACCATAAGGGGAGTTAATAACCCAGCAATGGTCAACAACACCCAGGAAAGTCTGCACCCAGATCCGGTCTGTCTCAAAGTCTGACTATTTAAGGATGTGAAATTAAGAATTTCAGAAGTAGCTACAATCTACAGGAATAAATTTGCCTTGGAGAGCTAAAGCCTGGTCCCACCAAAGTCAATGGCAAAACAGAAAATCAATTTTTCAAGGCCTCTGCAATGCAGAAGACTAACAGGGCTGCTATTGAACTTGGCCTCAAGTTTGCAAGATAAAGACCTATGCGACAGGTTTATTTGAGTGTTCTTAAGGTTTAATCTGTCAAGGTGCTGAAAATCCTCAACTCCTGTGCAGATTATTAGGGGGGACTGACAACCCTGAAAGGCAACATATTTGAACCTTTGGTAATCTGTAATGTGACTTCAACAAATCTGAGATTTTTAACACAGCCTCCGATTTCCTCCCTCTCCCACTCCCCGCCTGTTCTTGTGCCAGATGAATTAGAGGTGCAGCATCTGTCACCAGCAACAGGGGAGCTCGATGCCCGGTTCTCAGGGCTCACGGGGCAGGCATGAGATAGAAAGAAGGGCATGGTGCAGTGCCGTATGCCGTATGTATGTAACGATAAACAGATCAGAAAGACAAAATGCAGGTGCTGTTTGTACCTGATGTCTGTGTGTCCAGATAAGCTGATTGGTATGGAGTTGGTACATAAAAGTATATATTTATATGTACACACATTACACGGCACACCAGCGTGCTGGTACACAGTGTCTGCACACTGACGCAGATCACAGATACAGTTCTGTATATTTACTTATCTAATTGTGACATTTACAATTAACCCAAAGTGGTTCTCCACAAACATTCCCTCAAGGTAAACATATGGTATCCAGCAACACAAACTGTCAGAACAAACTAATTTCCCTAATGGTGTTCCAGTGGAAATTAATGTGCTCTTCATAAGCGTATTAGCAGCAGTAGGAAACTTTGTACTTTTACCGTTCTTCTCCTCCACCCTAGACTCAAGCAATTTATTCATGACCTTACCATACCGCATCTTTAGTTTTCCAGCCATAATGATGTCCTCTGGCAGAATTCCTTTCCCCTCTGGGTGTTACTAATTACTCCCTGCAGATGCTATTATTGGTGCTAATGATAAAATGCAGAAGAAAGGTTGGGGAAGGATCTTGTGCCCCGAACAAGCCAAGCGTTCAGTTTGCAGGTAATCACTGGTACTGACAACTGACAAATGTTCCTTTACCCACTTTGTAACATTATATAATGTAGCTATGCTAGAGTTTGATATACATCCAAAACGGCACAATGAAACCACTGACGACCTTATTCAGTCTCCTTTTCCCTTTGCCCTTACTTTGGGAGAAGATGGGGTAAGGTGGAACGGATGGGAAAGAGCTTTCTGATCTTTAAAAAGTAACTTTACAGCTCACAACTCAGCCAAAGACACAACCATTGGCAGTCCTGAAGGCCGAAGTCTTTCATTAAATCATAAAGCACTTCCAACAGCCATCTGCAAAGCTTTCCCCAGTCTGCACGTCAGTGGCATCGCAGTCCTCTGAGCATACTGTAAAACCTGGGCATGCCAGAAGGACCAAGCACAGCTACCTTCGGGAGTGGAAAGAACTTACCGCTTTGCTTCCTATAATCTTACAAGGATTTACGAACGTTTACAAATGGATGTCAGCATTTTATTTCACCTCTGAATTTGTGTTATATGCTAATTCATACAGTAAATTTCACAGTAAATGCCAAGTTCAAAATTAGTCAGCCTGATAATAATTCTTAAATTTGGTGCCTGATCAAAAGTATTCAGCAAAACATGCACACAAACAAAATGGAAAGTTTATTTGTTATAAAGAGATTAGTAAGTAAAATTACTATAGATAATGCTAATTTTAAGTACTTGCAGTACTTTATTAAATACTACTGAATTTCATTTTACTGGTTATAGCCAAAGCCTTTGTTATGCAAAATCAAAGCTGGGAGCACTGACTGTGAGGGGAGTAAGAGTTACCACAAAGTAAGCGGTTTGCTATTTTCCAAATAGTTTGTACAAAATCTGGCTGAACTTTATGGATTCTTATTTTATAAACGCAAATATATTTGCTGTGGCCTGCTACAGGCTGCTACTGGCGTAACACATGTTAGTCCCTCGGTAAGGCCAGAGAAGAACCTCGGCCAGATTCTCATTTCTGGCCTCTTGGGCCCCTAAAGCCTCTCATTCCCCCGTCTGGTTTTTTCTGTTTCCCATTGCACAGCCTCACAACTGATCCGAGATACACTAACAGTATATTTGGTTTTATTTTAAAAAAAGGAGTACTCAGCCTATGGTCCCAGGGCTGTATGGGTTTCAGAGGAACAATTATCCATCCATCTTCCCAGAAGGGACCTTCCCCATCGCATTGACCAGGCCACAGCTCGGGAAAGCCTTTGATTAGGATTTGGCTACCTGGAGATTGATTTGTACCTCTCAAGATTGGACAGCTTGTGCAGCCTTTCAGTCTGGACACCACGTATGCCTATGTAGAGCTGGAATTAACTGCACAGAGCTCGCTGTTTCCAGCACAGTAAATCCCAACTGTGAGGGATTTATTGTGCAGGATGCAAGGATCTGTGCATCTAAGGAGTCAGGCACTGCACGTTGGCTCAGGATCCTTTCAAACTGGGAATACGGGGCTTGGGCCCTGAGGTCTCATATCTGAGTATGTCCCTGTCCCACTAAGTCATGGGGAAGAGGTAGCGGAGGCGAGCTGCGCCGACAGCACCGATGGCAGCAGAGCTGGGTGCCCTCATTCCAGGCACAGAGAGGGTTTTTTCCATGCGCATGCACCCCATGATCCGCATACAGTAAACCCACACAGGCAAACTAATAGACACTGTGTGTGCAAGATAGGTCTCATCTTTTGAAGCGGAGGGTGCGCAGAATCTCACCGCTCTCCTGTCCTCCAGCATCTTGGCTCCAACATGCCTCATGCATCCAAAAGGAACAATGCTCTGGCACAATAAAACTGATGATGAAGTGGAGCAGTACTCTGTAAGAATAAAGGCAGCAAATTCTAGATTTGTGAGGCTTCTTTTCGCCTCCATGAAATCAAGTGAAAACAAATACAAATAAAACTTTCATTAAAAAAATTGGATTTTGCATACTGAAACTCAGCAAACCTGAGTTGGATTTCTGTCAGTGAGCACTCTAATCCCCCTCACCACCAGGGAATAGTTTTCTAGTTTGCACTAAAAATATGCCCAATATCAGTCAGTTATCTGCAATTTAAAAAAATCCATTCCTACTGTTCAAGCCACCTAAATATGGGCATTAAAAAACAGAAAGAGAATTCAATAAAGAGAGCAGGAAAGAGATAGCACCCTCCGCCTCGCTTCCCGTAAATCAGTGTAGCACTATCGCTGGCAAAAAAATCTAGACTAACTTTACAACACTTGAATATCTGCCTGGTTTAGTATTTAGGCTTTAACTGCAGAGCACTTTAGTGTCAGCGAGGCAATGAATACAGCATCATATAATTAAATGTATTCACAAGGAAAGTAGTGTGGGGAGTAAAAAAGATGATCATCAACCTCTGAACAAGATTTTTTCATACAGTCAGCACTTTTCATCTAATAAAATATCACAAAACACATTTATCCAGGAGGGACCTCTCCAAAAACAGGCGATTGGATTTAGGCTGGGTAAAACAACTCCTACATCATTTCCTCGGGACATTTCATCTGGTGAGATGGCGCATCACACCTGAGAGGACAGCCTCCCCCAGGCAGCCTGTAATGGAGTACAAGCAACACAGCCATACACAGCTCAAAAAACATGATGGAGGTCAGCGTTCAGCTAAACCGGACGGGTGTGCGGAGCTCGGCCAGCCCCAGCAGTTGGCTGCATAAGGGCAAGGTGCGAAAACAAACTCCTAATTCCGTTCACAGTGGAGCTGGGGGGATTGTTTCTGCAGCAGATATTTCAGGTGGAATCAAAATCATCTATAATACATGGGTTTAGATTTAGTTAATGGGAAGATATATTATCAAGGCAAGTCAATCATGTCTGTATCAGGAGGATTACTAATATACATTATGGGGCCAGCTGGATAACCAAGTCCTCTGTTTAGATAAAGCAATTTAAATCTGGAACAGGGCCACTTTGGATTTATTCAGGTGAGGCAGGGAGCAAACTCTCAGAATATTTTAAACTTAACTCTGGGGAACCTATAAAGAGTCAAACATCTGTGGGGCTCATGGCTGTTACTATAATCAACTTTGATCAGCTGCTATTCTAAAATGCTCCAAAAAACATGGCCATATCACAATTAAATGTCCCACACGGTAAAATGGCCCAGGCATAATGTGCATTATTGCAAGCTAGTGGAAAGTATTTACAGACCTGAGAAGTATATATTTGGTACATCTGCTCTTCTTCATGATGTACTCAAAAAGCTACTTATGTTCAAACTGTGGGACAGAAGCTAGCTAAGAATGTCAAAATACTAAATCGCAGTCCTTGAATACTACTGGTAAAGACAGAAAAAGCTGGTTTTTTCTGCTTTTTTAAATGGAGGCGTCTGAATTGGAGTTATCACTATGGTAAAGGAAAGACTTTAACACACTCTGCGGAGTTCCATCATTTTCTTTCCCAGATTTGGGCAGAATAGGTCAGTGGCTAACAGAAGCCTAAGCCATTTGGAGGTACGGAGAAGCATTTCAGTGCGGTGCAGTGCACTTCAGAGTGAGAATTCAGAACTGGCTATGCCAATTCTGCACCAGCTATTTCATGGGAGTATCTTTGTCTGGAAATTAGAGATGGTTTCTGCTCTGTCCACATAGCCTACGTGGCACAGTCCAAGATCTACCTTGTAGAACAATTGTGGCCACCTGACTTCTCTGCAATAATAAATCTGGGCTCTGGCTGACAAGTCTGAACATTTCTGCAAAAAGGACATTGCAAAAACAGGAAATAAAAAGTATCATTTATACTTGCAGCCTCTATGACGTCCTCTGGCAAGAAGATCCACAGTTTAATTATAAATACAAAGGAGAAAAATTATCTTTATTTGTTGGCTTCAAATCCACTGCCTAATTTTGAATTGGGAAACTTCTTATACTGTGATAAATAGCATGGTGTAAGAGACTGTGGTGTAAGAGACCTCTCACATATCTACCCTCGGTGACCCCTTTTCTAAGCAAAATCATCCCACTCTCTTAGTCTCATTTTATGGGAGCCATTTCACAATTTAATTACGCATTCCGTGAAAAGCACTATCTTTGTCTTTAAACCTGCTGTGCAATCATTTAATTGGTTGCCCCTTGTTCCTGTGTTATTAGAAATAGTAAATAACCATTCCTTGTTCATGTTCTACGCACCATCCACGGTTCCATAGATCTCTATCGTATCCCTCCTCAGCCATCTGTTTTCTGAGCTGAGTTCTAGCTTACGAGTCACTCTTTGTATAGAAGCTATTCCATATAAAAGACGATCTTTGTTACCATTCACTACTTCCATTATATCCTTTGTAAGCAGGACTCAGCCAAACTGTATGCAGTAATTTGAGATTTAGATATCTTATGGATTTACACAATACCACAAAAATGTTTTTTCCATCTTATTTTGTTCTCTTCCTGATCACTCTAACTATTCAATCTGGCGCTCTGGATTCGCTTGTTTTTTGACTGGTGCCGAGCACTCATTTGAGTTTTTCAGAAAACTATCCACTGTGATTGCCTGATCTCTTTCCCTGAATGGTAGGAATTAAATTAGAGCTCACCTTTTGTGTATTTACGTTCTTTTCCTGTCGCCTATTACTCTGCACTTTTGAACACCGAATTTCAACCTACCCAGTCATCCAGTAACATGAAACCTTTCCCCAAATTTGCTACTATCTTTATATTTGACAACCCCAATAGTTTTGCATTATTTGCAAACTTTCTTAGAGAATTCTTCTACAGCTGTACTATACAATTAAGGATAATGTCCAAGCATGGTCTCAACTCTAAACTTCCCTACCAGGCACACGGTCACTAGCTGAGACCTGCATCTTTCTGCAGCAGAAGCTGCCAAACAAGTTCAGTACCTCAGTGCGTGCCTGAACTCTTGTTCACACAGACTGGATGGACTGAGTCGAGGAGGAGTTAAATGTGCCGGACACAGCAGGTATCCTCAGCTGGTCTCTTGCTAAGAGCACTGAAGCCCCAGAAGCAGCAATGCGGGTGGAAAATCTGCAGGTATGGGGTTGATAATGCTAACACCTGCAGTTGACATTGGTTCTGAGCTGCATGATCCACATGTGAAAGGATGAAAGCAAAAAAAGAAAGCATCTAAAAGAGAAAAGGTATGCCAACTGTCAGCTAACGGGGTTTGCAGTGTACCTTCTGAAAACCTGGTAAATAACCTGGCAATCATACACAGGCACATAAGCAGAACTCCCCTTCAAACTTCCACAGATTTTCCTAAAACCAAAAACCTAAAGCAAGGGAGTCCAAGATCTGCTAAAATTTCAGTTGCTCTTTGGCATAAGAAAACACACCAGGATTTTCCATTTATACATGTCTGATTGTAACAGATAAAGTCTTTTCCTTTGACAGCATAGTTAGAGAGAAAATAAAATGAAAAAACTAACCTGTGACTTAAATCCTATACTTAGGTGGTTTTAATGAAGTCACTTTGCAATTTGAACTACCAGGAGAGTCAGCTACCAACACTTCTATGCATAGATCCACAGATAGTGTGGATAAAGATGTATACATTTAGAAGCTTAATAGATGAAAAGAGACACTGCTATTGGCAAGCAGTTTATTCTGCTGCAAAATTCAGATCAAATAACTCAGTCTGAACAGAATATTGAGCTCCACCGATTCTGAATGAGGCTACAGGAACAGAAATGCAATTTGACATAGCCAGATTGCCAATTAAGGATAAAATACAGGAAATACGTCAACTAGCAACAAAGGCAGAGGCATTCAGGCTTTCTATATGAAGCTGGTTCCTTTGGACCCACTTACGAAAACTTTGGAGTTATTCAGGTAAATAAAACTGCAGCAGAGCCCAGAAGTAAAAGTAAATATAAGAAGAAAGAGGAGGAGACCTGGGACTTGCTCACAGTTCTTATCAAGTTATAGACACTGTGTGTGACTGAATAAGTTCTCATTAGTAGAGGCAGTCACCGAGACAAACTCCAGTCTTGTATATCTGGGACAATCCTGCCGAAGCCAGCAGTTGTGTTCAGGCAAACTTGGGCTGACAAAGTAGAATTTGAGCTGTCACAGACAATTTCTGGAGCTTGTACATTGATAAGAGTGCCAGCAAACAAAATGAAATAGAAGCAGTTCATAAAAGGGTCTGAAAAATTCCATTGAATTCAAAGAAAGGGATGCGGTTTCCACAACTGAGGGAGACCCACTGTGTCTTGTGCATCCAGTGACCTTGTTAAATACTGCGGTACAATAGTTCACCTGCTCAAAAGCATACAACAAATGCCCTGAAGTGAGAGAAGCCCCTTCATTACGGCTCATGCAGCCAGGCGCTGACATGAACACCGTCAGGGTTTAGGAAAACACAGGCTCCTAAACGCTGTGGCTGTCGGTGCTCCAGCAGAAATGCCTAATTGGTCAATAGGAGCTCCGGGGGGAAAAAACACCAACAGGCCTAATAGGCAGCGAGCACCTGGTTCAGTGATATAAAAATCAATGGGGGGGCAGCTTAGGCTGAAAGCCTGGGAATACACAGGTGGCCTCCCCATAATGATCCTCCCCGTTGGGATCTGAGCATGGGATATCTTCTCCTGTAGCAGCAGAGCCAGAAGAATCCATTCGCGAGTTGTTACTGAAATACTGGGTTTAGCCCACATCCAGCTTCTTTGCATTGAGGTGATGTTCGTTGTTTCCTAGTCTACGTGTGGCAGGGCTGTCTCAGAAGTGGATCGACTTTTCAGAAAGGCACCTGCCATTTAAGAAAGATGCAGTACAATCTGGGTGGCTTGCAATGCTTATGAAGGGTGCTGCTCCAAAAGCTCCGAGTACTTGTGCTCTTTGTCCCCAGAAAAAGTCCTACAGGGCCTTTGAAATGGATCACATAGCCACACCACCAAGCTTGACCTGAAGCAATGGTTTGTGAAGGTAAAATGGTAAAATGGCTCAGTCTGCCAGCAAATTTGCCAGTCACTGCTGATAGAAATGGGGTTTGTGATGTACATACTGATCCTCAGGGAGCTGGACTGAGACCAAAGTCATTTCATGCAGGCCACTGCACAGCCGAGAGAAGATAATTTTCAATCTGTGCTGACCTGGCCTGGATCAGACCTAGTAGCCTAGGGATGCAAAACTTTATAGTCTGTTATTAGTCCCAATGGCCTACAAAAAAATAAAAGTACAGCCATTTTACGCACAGAAATATGTACTTCTGTATGCATAGAGAAGTGGGTAAGAAAATTCAGAGGTCATCAATGAAAAGGGATATCAAGATGCAATTCTGAGGTAGTTTTCTTCTAGTCTATGAATATGCAAAAATCCTGGTAGGTACAAATGATTCCTGACCAGCTCTATTTATGTGAGGAATATACCAAAACATTGGGCATGAGATGTTTTGATTTATGTTAATAAACTCAGACTTTCCAACATGCAGCCCAGCTGACAGAAAAACTTCTGTACAACTAGAAAGTGACAGTTCTTTCATTTCAAGAACAGTTTTCCAACTCACTCGTAATTAGACTGTATGGAACAGAGTGGTTTTCGTTGCCTGCTTGTGAGATCCGCTTCTTGTTTCACATCCACTTGTGAAGTAATTTGTAAGCTTAATAAAAATTATCAGATGAGTTTTCAGACTTATCTCCATGTAGAAGACACCAAGAAAACGCAAGTTCGAAGGGCGGTGCAATGCTCAGAGACCAGAACCAGGAAAGGGGGATCTAGGATGCAGCCATAGTTAGTACAGAGGACCTGATTGTGTTATTGTGACTGATGGTCTCACAGTTACTAGAATTTTCATCTTTATCCACTTTTCAAGCACCACATGAATAAAATTTTTAACTTTTCCCATCATATTTTCCCAGAGCACAGTTATATCTTCCATTTTTAGAAGTTATTTTAGTTGAATTTCCCTTAATCCCTGTCTTCCACTTTACCCCTAGACCTAAAACTCACATCGGTATCTGTTTATCAAGGAGACTGCATTTCTTTCTTGCTGCCTTTGACAAAATGATCTTCTCAAAACTGTTCAGAACACTTCGAAACTGCCAGGTCTTTTTGCTGTTTCTTCAGCTGCATCCCACTCCTCTCTTTGTATCCAAGCAGGGACTTCCCCTCTTGCGCTGCTTCTTGGATCCCCCGTGATAGTTCTCCTGGGCTGGTTTTGCCTTTCCGTTGTCTATGTCTCTTTACTTCAACAGTAGCTGGGGAATTGGTCATGGCTGCAGGGGGATAGTCTCAAATATCTTAAAATGAAGTCTACTAAGAATGTCTGAATAATTGAGGAGAAACAAAGGAAAAACCAATAAATAGGAAAGAGTTCAAAGGCTGTGAGCACGGGAATCAATTGCTTCCACGTCATGACTTAATATTCAGTCTTTGTTCAGGCAAAATGCTTTCCTTTTTAGGGAATGCGATGCATGGTGCTTCCAACCTGGTTATGCGAGGAGGGGATTATGTGAATTGGAGGTCCATCAGCCTATCTGAGTGTCCTTTGCTAGCTAAAGTGTCATAGGAGACGTGACAGAGAGAGACAGCGTTACCACAGTGGGGTAGGAAAGGCCAGGGGGCTAAGAATAGAAATTGGTGGAAAACAAGGCTCTTTTAGCTCCACTACTTAAAGGACAACATGTTTTACTTTTATTATTAATTAATAATTCACTCAGTGCCAGCTACAGCCTACGCTCAAACCCACCTGCACGGTATGGTTGTTGTGTACTCATTGCCACTACTGCTAGCCATTCACAATGGTTTTGAGACATTGGATTATGAATACAAATAGGAAACTAGTGAGAAGAAAATGCATCTTCCTTGTGCATCTAGGTAATTCATGAAATGAGACTGGGCAAACTATTTCTGTTGCCTGTAATACTCCAGTTAATTGGACAACTGCTGTGCCAGAAAACCTTTTCCCCACCTACAGCAAGTAAAATTTATACTGGTGGTTGGTAACAAGAACATCTTGATAAAATGGTTGAATTTATTTTATACCTACAAATGAAAAGAGCTCTTAACAAAGGGGGGTAACTGATATGCTTGGTAAATCAAGGATAAAAGGACACAGGCTCTATTGAAGATTTTTTCCCCTCGTCTTCTCTTTTTAAACCTTTTGATGAGGTGCCCTGTTGCTCTGAGATGAGCTTCCACTGAAGTACTTCTGGAATTATCTCAAAGAGAAACAGATCATTTAAATGAGTTAAAGCCCCCAAAACAGATCCACTATCTCCTACCTTAGGTTCATTTTTTATAATAAGAATTTTGTGAAATTTATAAAATAACTTTACTACTGAACCAGGGGCTTATAAGACAAAGAAGTCTCATTCATTTTTTTCTGCTTCCTTCTGAACTGGTAAAGGATAATACATTTAGAATAAAGATGAAAGCAAATACGTAGAAGAGAGGGAATAGTCTGATAAATTTGTATTTATCAACCTTGACTGTTTAGAAAAAACCTACAGGCAATGATTCTTCAAATTCCTCCAGACCTACCTGGGATTTCGGTCCTTCAGGGAAAATTCAATTGAAGATAAGATAAGGTGCTCCTTTCTATTTACTTTTTTTTTTCTTTTAGACAACAGAGAGAATTTTAAAGGTGTAGGACAGGAGAGCAGGCTTCAATTTTTTTTATATAGAGGGAAAGATTGTTTTTTTCTCTCCTGTACGTTTTCTTCAGGGAACAAGAGATATCGTATGCACCAGAAGGAAGCCAGTCATGGCTGGACTACTCAACAGGCTGGATCTGTAAGTTCCTTATGACCTCTATGAGTAACACAAAATTATGGTCCTCCTCATTTTTATAGATGGGTAAATTGGTCATTTTACTCATTAAGTAGGCATGGGGCAGACTAAGACTGGCCTGAGAGTGTGTGTGTGAGTGTTCGTACTGACTGAGAGATTATCCGTAACAAAGTTTGTTATACATTTGCTATACATTTGAATAGGTTTATAGCACTATAATAAACCTTTATTTTCACTAAGTGCTCGAGCTATTGTTTATCGTATGTTACAGGGGCTGACTTTTACTCCCATGTGCAGGCATGTACATGTAAACCTTGGAACCAATTTGTACCCCTGAGGTAGAGAAAGCATTATGTTGAGAAACTCTGGCATACTAGACAAAATTATGGATTTATAGGCCCAGATTAAACCTATGCTTCAGTCCTTAAGGGCACAGATTCCCACTGAGCTCAGCTGGAGATGTACGTACCTAAGCACTTATATAAGGATATATTTGAAAGCATTATTATGTTTTTAAAATGCGATTTTGATGCAACGCCAACAGAAGATACCAAGGCTATAGATGCACAGTACTAGGATGCATCTTGGGAAGTCTTAGGGAATCCAAGCGACATTCCAAAAGCTGAAAAACATTCTAGTAAGAGGTCATCACTCCTATAGTTTCCATACTTTCCTGTACTGTGATTGGCTTGTATGGGATCTACCAATATAGTCAAGGAATAGAAAAATGTCAGAATGAATTCTTTCATTTTGGTGATGAAGTGCTAGCTTTTCTTGCCAGCATGCAGGGTTCAATAAAAGCAGACAGGTCTTCAAAAAATTGCAGCATAAATAGATGAACTCTTTAAAGTAATATAAGTTCTGTCATCTAGATGTGAAATATAGACCTAAGTGCCCGCCGAAGTGAAAGCTGACCGCACGTTCCATAGATAAGTGCTAAAGTTTTCTTGGAGTGTCTTGGGCTGAGAAATGTTTTAACTACATATCTCCTTGCCACGATAGACAGAATGAAAGCATTTGAAGTTAAATCCATTTTTCAAAGGAAGAAAACAAAGCATCCATAAAGAAACAAAGGCATATCACAGGATGAGGTCTCTAGATAGCTACTGTTTTCAGGAAAGTTGCAATTAGCTGTGCAACGGAGAAGGTGAACTTAGTTGTATTTCAATAGCATTTATAATGATTTCAGTAGCTAGAACGCTTATAGGTATGTGCAGGGGGTTGGTTTCAAGATTTTCTTGTGAGACAGAAGGTCAGGATTCCTGTGGTCTCCTGTCATATTTAATTCATATCCTCTGGTCTTCTTCACCACATTTATTGAATTACAGGAATAAAATTCAATGAACCAAAAACAAAAGAAGAGAGGACAGGGCAAATCCTGGTTTCTTTTACATCCCTACTGCACAACTGACTTCAGTGGGCTTGTAAGAGAGCATCTTAAAGCAGAAATTGAAAGGAGGGGGAGGTACAAGTTAGTACAACCCCTCTCATCACCCCCATAATTGCATTCAAGCAATTTATTGCAGGGAGCAACTATTTGCATGTGGGAGTAAGTAAGGATCCAATTTCTGCCGGTCAAGAATCTCCCTGTATACTTTTTAAGGCTAATCTTTGTGTACTCCCTGTGTGTTTATCAGATCCCTTCCTGCCACAAATGAGATGGCAGCAGAGTGGCTTTCCAAACCATTCTTCAGAAAAGCATCACTGGCAATTCATCACATGAGTACTGAGAGGCAATCCTGAAATATCTTTAAAATACCAGTTTCAGGGAAGTGCCCTATTGGCATACTTATCATGATGATTCCCTGCAATCATCTTAATTAAATGGATACAACCCTTTAGCCTCCCTTCACAAGTGAGATGCAATAAGCCCAGGGTTTCCAAGAGGCCTGCAGTGTGGACGCTACTGCTGGAGCATATGATGAGTAGCTCTAGACATGCTCTGTGATTTTGGGGAAGAAGATTTTGTCGTGCCTCCTCTGCTCCTGTTATCCTATTTTTATTGTCGTGTATGCTGCTTCCAAGAACTGGGCTCTTTTGGGCATGATTGTGGATCACTCAGATTTCTCAGCTACCTCTTCAGTCAAATCTACACACAGTGTCTGCACTGTGGTTTAGACACCCATACAGTTAAAATAGTGCAATCCCCTAGTGTGAGCCCAGTCATATCAGAACCTCACACAAATAACCTGCACCAGTACCCAATAACATCTTTACAACAGTGTAATTTGTTTTCAGAGCTAGGTATGTGCAAATCTGGTTGTTGATTCTGACCCAGAATATTCACCAAAAAAAGAAGACATAAAATGTTTTGAAATGCTATCCAAAACTGCAAGCTCACCAATATTTAGCTTTGGCATTTGAATTTTTGGAAATGTCACAGCTAATAAATAATGTACTATTTTTTGAGCTACAATGTACATTTTTATTTTAAAACTTGAATCTGCTTTAACTTCCAAAAATTAAGTGCTCTGCTCACGTACATGTCAACCTATGGGATGGCTGCCTTTCCACTTAATACATTTAATAAAGGTGACCAGATGCTTTGTGTTTTTAATGGCTTGTTCTGCATCCCAACAAAATGTCCCTCTTTTGGCTGCGATTGCAGATGATTCATTCCGAAACCCTGCCCAGCTGCCCTGACACAGCCGAGGCAGGGCACAATTAAAAAACAAGCCATCTGTGCAAAAGAAGTGGGCTGGAGGAGTGCTTTGTCAGGAAAAGACTGTCATTTCTTGGTCACTATGTTTTCTAGGTATCCAGTAACCCAAAAGTCCTATGGGTCCAACCTCTCTGCCTTTGCAGTTAGATTTTGCAGTTATATCCCGTGTCCCATCATATTCTCTTCCTTCCCCCCTTACTTAGAAAACCTTCAGCCTGCTCTGCTGTACAAAATCGCGTGTAGATCAAATGTTTCTGTAAAATTTAAGATGTTGATCCCACTTTCATTCTTTCCAATCATATGGCAAAATTCCTGACCCTGTAGCTGCATCAGCCAAGCCTCATGCTAGAAAAAGCAAGAGGGATTCATTTATGGCTTTCCTGAATAATTAGCTCTGCCCAGTTCTGTATTAGCATCGCTCTATTGTCAGCGCTGCCAAAAGAGACATCCTGCATTCATGAACAGTCGCGCCACTCGCTCGCAGGCTAGCCGAATTCAAGGGCAAAATTCTACCCGCAGGCAAAGCTCCCCACTGCCTCAGCAAGAGGCAGGCATGCATATTTGAAGGCAAAGTCTGGTCTTGAGTGTGTCATTGAGATAAGCCACTTCAAGCCTTGAGAGGGTTCTGGCCCCACAGCATCTTTCACATGACCTGCAGGCTGCGTCGTGAAGCAGTGCGGACACCTTCTCCCTGCCCAGAGGATGGAGCGCACAGCGAGAGCAGCTCGGCAGGACACCGCCGTTCCGGGGTAGGAAGTAAAGGTTCCTGTCAAGTTTTCTTTACAGCCTATGTTCTCTAGCATTTGAAAGAACCATTGCAACTCAAGTCATCTGGCATGCATACGAATGACAAATATGCTTCAGAGGCAATAAATTAGCAATTTCAAGGCTTTACTTCCCCTCATGGACTAATTGCCAGATATTATAGTATATTATGAGAGAGCAATGATACTAATGCCTAAATATGCTTCAGTGATTACAGAGCTATCCTCAATAACCAAGCTGTTTAAATGTCAATGCAAGAAAGCTCTTTATTATGAGATTATTAGTTTGAAGCAATGCAATAGGAACTTCCCAGGCTTCATGCCTGCAATAATACTGTCTTGGAGCAATATATATTGGACAAACTACGCTTTTTTTTTAAGTGTGTACAGTAAAGGGTCTCAAAATATTTTTGTGCTTCAAACTTGAACAGCATTCCTGATAAGAAAGAGGATCTTGGTATCTTTTTATTTTGCGTTTGTTACTAACATGCTGCTGCCTTCATTCTTGCTTCCGCTTTGTATTAATACTTGCGTATCACCACTGTATAGAGAAGGTAAATTCTTGTTTTCTGTTAGTGTGAGTGAGTGGGGAACCAAACCTCAAAGCCCTTTTCTTTTTTTTACATCTCTAAGTACTAGTGTCTTGCATAGATGCTTTTGAAAGTCCTACCCCTCACACCTAAATAAATCTGTTTATAACCAGCATTGAGAGAACCCCTGGAAATTAGATGGAAGCTTCAACTTTCAGGTTCAGCTGTTGACATGAAGCAGATCATGTAAAATTAAGGACACAAATTACAGAAAGACAACTGCTAAAGAAGCTGTGGTGGAATTCTCTCTTGAAAATATTTTTTTTTCTTTAGGAAGTATTGTTTCTTAAACATAGCCTGCAGTTCTCTTCCCCAGTGTGCTCCTGAAGTAAAGAGGTGCTTCATATATGGATGACCAGGGAACTTACTAACAAGAGTTCCATTATGCCCAGCTGTAGCAGGACTGGACATGTGGATCCACGTCCTAATACTTTCTGCTGCAACCTGGAAGTCGTTAATTCTGAATTTTTGTTGTTTCCTCTTGGCTAATTTCTTCAGCCATTTTATATCTATCTCATCTATAAAATGTAATGCTTGTTCACCTCAGGATGTCTGAAGCTCTTCCTGATGCTCAGGTGAAAGACACCTGCCATATACGCTCAGAAAAGACATAAATTGCTCTATCATTTGTAACATTTTAAATGATCTTCATCTATTAAAGTCACAGTGTGACTGACAAGGAACATGCTGAAAGGCCGTGAGAATTCTTTTTCTGCTCTTCCAGGCAGACAATAATCTGACATCTTTTTTGTTATGTCTTGACTTAGAATATATGATAGGAAACCATGTCTTTATCCTTATAACAGTAATAAACTTACAATACTGATGTTAAGTAAATAACCAGAAAGAATAAGCTGACACTGCTCAAAGGAGAATTATGTGGACTTATAATAGAATGGGGAAAAGTGACCTGCCTTTGGTGACTTTTATGCAAATATTATCTGAAAACAGATTGAAATCCTCTTTAATTTTTTGCAGGTACCTTATGAAATGCCCCATTATTCACAGCTCTCACTTACCATATAACCCGGTGCACACGTACACTTCCCTGTGATGCTGTCGCAATCTGCACCGTTCTGGCAAGGGCAGGTCAGCTGGCAGCCCTCGCCGTAGTACCCAGGGGGACAGGTTTCATTGCAGTAGAGTCCAGCCCAGCCAGCTTTGCAGCTACATTCTCCAGACAATGGATGGCAACTGATGAAGACAGCCAAACATTAATGAGATGTGGACATGAAAGAAAAAGACAGTCCGTAAACAGCAGTAGAACCTTTTAAATCCAATACCAGCAGGAGCCACACTAAGAACATAACAAACCTGGCAACTGTTAAGGATGGTGAACAAAAGCAGCCATGTAAGTCAGGAAATGAATAGGGAATATGGTGCTAAATACCAGCCTGGCATGGCACTTCCAAACATCTGGGAACTGCCACAGCACTGGTAATTTTACACCTTTGACGTTTATGCTTTTCATTCTCAAATCAATGTGACTTGGGTTACTGACATTAACCCCATCAGGATTAAGCCATACTGTCGTATGACATATATGTGCCATACTATTTCTCTGTAATACAGTCAACTAAGTATGTTTAGGGTTAGGAGAAATTCCAATGGATAGAGGAATGCAATCAAGAGAATTGTGAAGATAAACCTGAGTCCTGTGGCACAAATTTATTCTATTCTATTCTATTCTATTCTATTCTATTCTATTCTATTCTATTCTATTCTATTCTATATTTTAAAAGTGAGTGCCACCTCAGCAGAACTTTTCAGGAGGGAGAGGTAGAAAGGAAAGTGCTTTGGAAAGGAAAAATCTCCTTGGAAAAAGAGTTCTGCAGGGAATATTCAGCCATAGTGAACAGAACTGATCACTGCCTGAATCCCTGGGATTTATTCGAGGCAGGTGTCAACAGGCGCCCTGGGACTAAATCTCGGCTGTGCAGGGAAATGAGTCAAGTTCCTTTATGCTGAATAATGAGCATTGCTGCCCAACATTAATCCTCTGGCTTTCATTTCTATTCCGACAATTCCACACTGTTGTGAGAGCACACAGAGAGAAAAGTAGAAAGGAGAATAAAGCCCCAAAGACCGGACAATGCCTGGTCCTTCCACATCTGGTAGGTGGAAGACTTACCCCCTTGTTCCTCCTGCTATGAAACAGTTTATCTTTATTCGCTATTTTCTCTTCCACAAACAGAAAGAGCATCTCCCCGGTTTCCTTAGGGCACTAACTTCCCACAGCAGGAGAGCAACGCTGCGGCTGGGGCCGGGGCTAGGAAAGGAGGGGAAGGCTGGAGATGTGTTAAGTCCTGCTTTGACGAGATGGAGGTTTCTGGGGATGGGAAGGGAGAGCACAGGGGGATGTCTAGTTTGGGGAGATGAGGTCGTCAGAAGAGAGAGCAGGGGATGGAGAGAGAATCTGATCTTTGGAAAAGGACCCCGTGTTGTCTGAGGCCAGCTGGGAGTGTAAGGCTTCACTCGAGAGCTCAGTCTGCTCTGGGGGTCTCTGCACCACGGATTGTACCACACTAGCACTGTCTAGCCCTCAGTGAGAAAGACGAGAAACAATATTCCTACAAATCAGATTCCTCTATTATTCTCAGAACCAGAAAGAATGGAGTTCTGCAAGGTGGCACCTCTCTATGGACCTGTCTCCTGGTTTTTTGCCTCATAGAAACTATTTATTTTCCTTTATGATTGTTTATTGCTACAGTTTAATACTGCAGACATGACTGAATGAGGTTTTTTACACCTATAAAATTAATATTGTATATGTTAATTTTCAAGGTAACCTCATAAAATGTAATTTCCAAGTATGTTTCTGGCAATTACTGGTAGGGGAGGTTAGTCACATACTGTTGTGACTAAGAATGATCAAATTTTGTGAGTGTCATATGTTTCATCATAAATAGTGTTTTACCGGCTAATTAAAACAATTCATCAGCTTAACAAACTGCCATCCATGAAATTCTTCTGACAAAGCAGTCCCTGAAATTATGGTTGTTCACAAAGCACCTCTTAACATTCAGATGAAAATAATAAAAGCTTGTTTTTTCCCCCTCTGCGTCTATTAATCATTACCTAATAGAAGCAGAAAGCTAAACATTAAAGAAATATTTTAAAGTGGATTTTTGTTTCTCTGTTTTCACTACTACTGCACGTACCATACAGTTCCATGAGAACTGCATCTGTTGGCTAAATTAAATCTTTCAAACGTAATATATGATCATGGCAGTTTGAATCTGTCTGTGACAATTCAATTGAAAATACTATACTCAGTAAGAATTTCTACTCCAAGGTTGGCTCCTTCATCAAAATGGACAGCTTTTTTGCATGGGATGCAAGCTATATATTAAGGACTAAAAATCATCTGAACATACACTAAAATAAGAAGCAAGAACCAAACAGGCTTTGCAGAAGAGTCTGCAGGAGATGGGCTTGTACTGTAAACCAAGGTCTGGTAGAAGGTTGAGACCGTGTTCTGCCCTCCTAAAGCCTTTTCCACTCTTTCAGGAGGCAATGAGCCAGGAAAAGCCCAATGTAGATGTTTGGGTCCCTGCATCCATATAATCCTCCCGTTGAAGCAAGAATGATTTTATTATAAGCCTGAGCATATCAGAGTTTTGTTTTTCTCTTAGGCCAAGCACTTGCAGTCCTTCAGTGCTTTGAAATACTTATCTTTTGATGTCGTACAGAGCGCTGGCATTGTAGGATTAGACAAAATCCTCCGCATTAAATTCCGGAGTTACGGTACCAGTAACGATAGTGCTGGGTAGGTAGCAACAGTTGGTGAAAAGACTACACAGCAGGGGAAGGGAAACTTCTCCTTGACGATAGCAGAATAAATCTTTCCGAGGTTTTTGGCAAGCCAAACATTAACACGTACCATAGTGTTATGGTGGCGTAACAAGCAAAAGCACCTCAAACCTACATCGCTAGGTCTGAAATGAGGTTGCAGGCTGTGTCTGGCCAGGGGACACAGGAGACTTGTCTCAGATACAAAGAATACAATGCCCTGAATCGCAAACACTTGTTTGACAATTGAGGTGCCCTGATGCAGTGTTAACTTGAAGATGGCTGCGATTTAGATGCTTAACCAAAACTCAGAAAACAGCTGTTCTCTTCCCAATCCTGCCAGCGGATCTCAGCCATGTCACCTACTCTTTCTGGGTTCATCTTTCCCATCTGTAAAATGATGTCTTTCTTCCTTTGGAAAACCTTTTAAGATCTGCAGCTGATATCACTAAACAGTACTAAGTTTTTATTATTAATTGTTTTTTCTCTTCTGGTATGTATGAACTATTTCAGTAATTAAAGTCATCAGAATTACATACTAAATATATTGCAGCTCATCATGTAGAAATAGTATATGTAGGCATGTATGTGTGATTTAAGAATGCTTCTCTCTTATTATATTGGTATTCTGTAAAATTTCATTCTCTTTAAGCTATGTACATAGAAATATAACTACAGCTAGGAAACTCATCTATCGTCCAGCCAGCCATCTATGCATCCAGTCTACCTGGTAAACTAAACGCTAGCTGCATTGAAGTTGAAAAGTTTGAGGCACTTAATGGCAAAGGAGTTAAGGCAAAGAATAGGAAATACAGCTAGCAATGTGAATTATTTGTGTAATTCCTCCCTTCCTGTTCTGAATGTACTGTTCAAGGTCAGGAGTCCATGTAACATGTTGCCAGCCTGGGGTGCAGCATGTGTAAGACACTTTTACATGCCACCAATAAACTGAAATTGAGAAACACAAACAATTCCTCTGGAGAAGGATCACTGAACGGGTGGGTAAGAGAATGTGAGGCCTCTGAAAGGATCCCAGAAGGCAAACCCACTAATGTCTGCTTTCCAACCACGCGAGCAGGAAGAGAACCTTCCTTCCTTACTCTTGAAAGAGTTTGGCAGTGTTATACGTTAGTATTTTGCATTGAATCTTAACAACTTTTATTTCTGCAAATCTCTTGCATAACAGGAGGGAATAGTGTAGAAAACCTCGAGTGAGTGCAAGCAGCCAAGTGTTTCTCTGGCACTAGGCCAAGTAGAGGTGGAAACTGGAAGCTGTCCACAGCGCACAACATGGCATGAGGAGGAAATTGTTCCATGGCTCTTGCTGCAGTTTGGAAGCTACTGTACGCTCCCTGGCTTTTGAGCCACACTTACAGCCATAAAAGATTGATTTTTTTAAAAATTACTAGCTGAATTGAAAAACAGAAAGTCATTTTTGACCTTTACATTTTTTAAGCATCTAATTTTGAGGAAATCTGAGGAAACCAGGTAATTTAACTTTCTTAAGGCAAATTGGGAAAAGAAATGCTTTAGACAGCACAGTATGTTCCAAATTCTGAATTTGTTCTCCACACATCTTTCAGCCAAAACAACTTCTTCCCAGTGAATTTCCTGACTTTCTGTTTATACACTAGCACCAGTCATCTCATCTTAATTAACGACAGCCCTAATCCTTATTTAACAGTATTTTCTGTCTTTTGGTGGCCATACTACATTCAGTCTCCCTTACTAAAATGCCCTCTTGCTGTTAAAGAAGTAGCCACAATGAGACTGTAGGGCCGCTATTCAATCCAGCACGTCTTCAAAGCCAGCCTCATTCAAGCGCGTTATTGACTTAGGTCAAGGCAAAACTTCACATAAGGTCCACAGGGTTTGGTCCTTCCAAACTTCTCAGTGCTGAGGCAATAATTAGAGCCTCTGGAGATCTATCCATTTCATTTGACTTTGGCACAGTAGGAAAGTGTCGAGGCTTAAGAGGTCACTGTGTCTTCCTTCCCTTCTCACGTCTGTGACCTGGGAAAGACTTTACTATAAGCCTATGGCTCCGCATGCCGGTTCCACACCAGCGTTCAAGAAGGGTGGCTGGCTGAGACCATGCCAGCTATTCATTTCCCTCTCTGCTTTTCAGAAGAGCAAGCCAGGATTATGCCTTTCCGACTATTGTTGACTGTCTCAATGTGGGTGTTTTGCATGGGGGAATTTTTTGCAGGTGTATCCTTCCCTGTGGAAGGACAGTCCAAGTCACCAGCACATTCTAAATTACCTAATTCTGGGGTTGTTCAAAAGTCCTGTACAAAGTGCCTTTCAGGGTGCTTTGGTGCAGAAATTATTGGATGATGTTCTTCAGCTGTTACTATGCAGGACGTTAGACTAGATGATCACACCGGTCTCTTCAGACATTAAAATAGATAGATCTATGAAAATAGAAAAGCTGATTGTGTACTTCTTAATGTTCCTCCCCAACGTGCTCCTCAAAGCCTCCAGAACTTTCCGTTCCAGCTAGCTCTCCAATAACCAGATCAAATGAGTCAAAACCACTGACAGAAATAAGCAAACTTCCTTCACCTTCTTTCAAGTATTTATATAATTATCCTACACACTTAGGTATTGCAACAGGTAACCAACAGCTTAAACTGCTTCTGGGGGAAATAGATGGCTGTCAGTAACTGAATCACTTTGGAAGACCACAGTTCCAGCAATGACAAAAATTCAGGGGAGGAATGGGAGGAGGTGGGTGGGAAGAGAAGTACGCTGTATGGGACTGGTTAAACAAGCAGTAAAAAGATTTGTTCGGAATATGGAGTGCCTTTGAAGAAGGTCATTTTCCATCAACTCTGACACTCCTCAGCTCAGAAATTGACAGCACTCCGAGGAGCTCATTGAAAAGTGGAAAGCTGAAATACCATGGATGAATGAAAGAACATTTACAGATCTACAGCTTACTGATATCTCTTTGTTCCATAACAGCAGTGATAAGATGTAGGAAAAAGGGAGATTTTATCAATGGAGAGACTAGACTCATTTATTAAGGAAACGGAGATACCATCTTAGCAGAGGATGTTGCAATTGAAGCTGACGGAGCAGCGATGGAAGGGAAGGCATAAAACGTGTTTGTCAGACAGCAACCAGGCACAGGGCAGGCACACGGTGTGTCAGAATAACCATGTGCCCAGAAAAGAGCTGTGAGAGGATTTGATCCTCCACGCTTCTGAGCTCTCTCAAACTTGAGGCCTCACCTTTCTTCACAGCTGGATGGTGCTAGTCTGTTCTTTCAGGAGGGACCTTCTGGCAAACCCCCAGAGCGTCTCCCAGGTAGTTCTTCGAGTAACCCAGGATGAACTCTTGCACCCTCAAACCCACAACCTTCCCACACTTAAAAGACCCTTAACGAATTGAGCAGTTAGCTGAGACACAGCAGCCAAGCTCAGCCTTGCCCGTGGCCTGCAGTCCTTCCCCTCTATTTACACCTTGCTGGGCAAATGGGCACACAAACGGGTTTCTGCAGGCTAGGAGAGGGGGTGAAGACACGCTGCGTCAGCTACTGTCCAAGAGCATATTCTCACCCGCCAGTACACATGAAGAAGAGCTTTCACTGAGGAGCAGTTTACATTGTATTTACCACAGGTTTAAGCCATGCACACTGGCAGCTACTGCAGAGTAGTGTGACATGCAGGAATTTATACCTGAGCTCACTCTGCAGTAATTCTTGAGACATTCCCTACCCTCAGTACAACACATTAACCTTTTGTGTATAATGCTCAGCTCATGCCTTAGGGATGTTATTTTTTGCAGTGATTTCATGATACACAAAATAATCAGAAGTGATAGCAGCCTGTTGTACAGAGCTACCTTTGAGGTGTCAAACACTTTGGATCCTCGCTGTCAAACCCAGTAGAGCTAGAGCTATCTTTCTGTAGAGGACTCATATCATCAGAATTACAAGGCTTTCAAATAACCCATTGTGAGCTCTGACTTTCAGTTAAGCAAAGCCTCGCCACTCACCCCTGAACTCAAATTCACAAGAAAGATCACCTGTTTATTTCCAAGACTGAGACAAATAGACTCTATCTCAAGCACACAAACAGATTTGCCTGAAGTGTTTGTGTGTGTGTGTGTGTGCTTGCACGCACACAAATTAGGTGGTATTGCTTGCATACATAATTCAGGAGAGTGTCTATATTTTAGCAGGCTGCAAGATTGCAAGGTAGGTTTGTCATCATCAGCAAGACAGTCAGGTGCCTACTGTCTGGTTTAAAATTGAGGAATATCCTTATCAAGGGCACATTTGCTTGGGCATCAATTATCCCCATCTCCCTGTGAAGCCTACACAATCCTGAATTGGCTATGAATGCTTAACACTAATGGGAAGAAAAAGGAGGAAATCAAGTGGGAGCTGAGGGGCTCAGCATCTTGCAGGCATAGTAAGGAAATGTGGGCACTCTAGTCCATCAGAATAGCTCAGGCCAGGGTATTTTTGCTGTCTCGGCTCCCTTTACTGTGTGGGAGTGAGCAAGGAACCTCCAAACAGCAATTCCAGCAGTTAGTAAACAAGGCAAGGAGATACAAAAGGTAACAAATAGGATAATAGGGAAGAGTCTTAAATTCTTCTTTTTTTCACGGTTTGGAAAACTTATTCAAGCCTGCAATGGGAAAGCAAATTCAACCTATCTCATGTTAGGTGCTCAAGTCTGTTTGTGGCTCTAGCTCTTAGTAATGAGAACCTCAAGAATCAGATCCTAAAAAAAGCAAAAGGGAATAAAACATCGAAACCTGACCTTTTAAGTGAGGCTTATTCCATTTTAGGTATACTTCCCTGATATTTATTTTCCTGAATATTTCACACATACACATACTGAATGAAGAACAAAAATAGGCACACATGAGGAGAGATGTCTATTTTGACAACGTCGACTTCATTACAGTTCCATAGACTGACTTGGGGATATTGATTTCAGTCTATTTATACATCTGCCTCAAGTGTTTTGAACAAGGTAATTTGCCACGAGACATAAACTGAAGCAAATTAGGTTTCATTTTGAAAGTCCCCTTGCTGTCTATAGATCTAACAAGAAAACCCGTGTCATATAAAAAGCCAAAATGATGGATTTGAGTAAATACATTTTTTAAACTTCAGTGGGTTATTATACATACATATGGGCATCATATGATAGTTCTTCTGCCTAAAAGACAGCAGTTACAAGATAAGGCCATGTGTCAGATTGTTTCAGATTTTAGCAGAACTGTTAAATGGTTAACAGATACATGCTTAGTAGCTGCCTGGACTGAGGCTTGCGATTCCAAACCTGAGGTCATTTAAATCAAAGGTTGCAATCCAGAGGAACTGTCTGTGTTCTTAATTAAAACTACAGAGAAAAAGATGTAGTTAATTGAATTTTTCCCAAAGCTTTTATTTGACCAGTCCCTGCACTAGTATATAACATGATGTACATACCTGAGAGTGTTGGTAATATTGCAAGGACATCTCTTGTTGCATTTGAGGCCATAAAACCCTTCTGGACACATTCTTTCTTGGCAATAAATCCCTTTAAATCCAGGGTCACACATACACGCTCCATTTACATGATAACACTTCGCACCATTTTGGCAGTCACATCTTTGTGTGCACTGAAAGCCGTACGTCCCAATAGGACACTCTTCTTGACACCTGCAATGAAATATGTGAGACAGGATCCAATCAAATGCTATAGTCTAATCTGCTCATGGCTTTTACACGGGAATGTTTTTGTTAATGAATTAAGTACAAAATCATTGCTCATTTATTTAAGTAATGTACTGTGAACTGATGATATCATTGGAGTGATGTGATATCTTGGGCATGTAAATTGCTGTTAACTGAAAGTGCATTAATCTCTGCCCAATTATATCCTGCAAAATTTGCATTAGTTAATATTACCTTAGTTAACAAAGTTCATTCTTGTTTCCTGGACCTTGACAATTCCATTCATCAACCATAAGAAAATGATATAGAATAAGATACTTTATAAAAAAAACCCTCATCTATTTGCTTTCTCTGTATTACAGAAGGATTGCGCACTTTCCTTAAAAGCATACAGTCCTCGTAGTGATAACGAGGATTGAAAGGGAATGTGGTCTATTAAGCAATATTGAGTAAAGTGTTCTCCAGCAATGTATAGTTTTACTTTCCCTCTATGCTGTCATTGCACCAGCTTTATACCAACTAGGAGAAAACATACTCCTTTGTCTTTTGTGTGTATTCTGGGTAACTAAAGCTCAAATTTGCTTTTCATCTCTTACTCCAGGGATGCTCAGTAGTATCAAATCTCAAGACAAATCACTTTCACGCTCCTTAGTGTAGTATCTTCTCCAAAATTGCCAACATTTTTAATATTTGATACACATAAAAATAGGACCTGCAAACACTATACCCAGATTGTTTTAAATTGCACCTTCCATGCACTGTTTAAAATATTTCCCTACTGGATACATGATGAAATCTGCCAAAAAGTCTGTTTCATTGTCCTACACAAGCAGTTTAAGTGTTCATAATATTTCCTACTTTGAAAAGCTCAACTAAGGTCCTAAAGAAAGCAACTGATTCTGTGCTTGACATAATTCAGTGGTTTCCAAATTCTGCAATGAGTCAGTACTACAGTTTACATGATCCACCGTGAAATACAGATAGGCCTTTTCAGTTAATAAAAAAAGAAGCCCAGAAAAGCCCAATTCCCTTATCGCATGGATGCCAGATATTGGAAATTGCCTATCAGCATTAATTTAATCCTGAGCATTGATTAAAGTGTATACTGTAAACTCAGTGGATAGAGGCAATTGTTAAATGTCTTTCTGCAGGTCATTTCACAGCTGGCAGGTGAGAGTTAATATAATGATCAGTAATAAAAGATTAATGTGTGACGCAAGCCAGGCAAAACTGCAATGAACACAGTCAGTGTATAAGGAGAGCGCTACTTTTGCAGCTGCAGATTATCATCTTTTACCAAAAAGAAATGAACAAAGCAAAAGGCCTAGCTAGTGATTTAATTGCAGCAAGCATCAACGCAGTTACTAGTTACACAATCCAAGTTCAGGAGTTCATATGAGACCCAAAGAGAGAGGAGCCTGTGACAAGCAGGAAGGGAAAGAGCCCAGAGAATCACCAGCTAGCCCTGCTGCTCTCAGGGTTGTTCAGCTGCAAAGGAAATAACCAGCAAAGAATGCGGAACATTAGGACTGAAACACTTAAAGCAAATGAAATGCAATGAAGAACGTATTAAGATGCCTTATGTCTCCATTGCTGTATACAGCTCTACTAGTTAGCAGGAGAGCACTGTACTCAACGAGATGAACACTTAGTCAATAGTGCACTATATCATTCTATATTTATAGAAGATGAAGCATTACCTAGCAGGGAGAAAAGCATCTGGAAGTGAAATATTGACGACCTAATCCATTTACATAATTAGCCTTTTTCTACTAACAATTTAACCAACTTATTTATTTGGAGATCAAGCAGCTACCGCTAATGAATTTTATACAAAGAATACTAATAATGACTCCTCTGGAACATAAGAATAATCACAGCAGGAATTAGCTTTCTACTTAAACATCTTTCCTTTGCAACATATCAATCTAATGTGTCCATAGCACCATTAACAACCAGATACATTGTTCAATTAAATTACAAAATGAGCTGCTAAGCCCTAGTTATGTTTCTTGTTTAATTTACATTGCTTTCTGCCTATCTGGGGAGATTCGTATTATAATATCCACTGAACTTTAATATGTACTATAATTATTTGGGTTGGGATAGGATAATATGGCTGTCACCTGTAGAATTAATGGAAGCAATTTCACAAAATATTAAACATAAGACAGCCTGCTTAACAGATGAACTTAGTACATACACCTACATTTTTCCCAGAGAAATTGTTTTCATGGAATAATGCTGTAAAGTTTTTAGGCTTTTCTGTGTGTTTGTTTTGAAAGAGTGATCACATTTATGTGGCACAGACAAATATTAAAAGCCATCCAAAATACACTAACCTGGAGATCTCCATTCTGCCGATAAAAGATAGAGGTACAAACACAACAACAAGGGAATAAGTCCGCTCATATTGTTATAACAAATGTGGTGTTTATTCTGTTAAGATTCAGTCTTTAGGTTTAATGGCAATATGGAAAACAAAGCCGAAACAGTATGTTCGCTTTTCCTGTCAGCCGCTGAACTCTTAGACACCCCATCCTCAGCTTCTAACTGTGCTTCTGCTATTATTCCTTTCCAGCTTGCAAAACATACATTTACATGACATATGCAGTCATTTTAGCAGAGCACAAAGCTTCCTGGAGTTATTAACAGTGCTTGCCATTTCCTAGATATTTAGTGCAGTGCCACTTCCTGGAAAACAGGTAGGGAACAAAGTGTGGCAATTACACTTACACAGACCTTTATGGCCATTTCATCTCCACAAATATTTACCTAACTATATGTTATGATCTTCCGCACAAGATGGTGAACTGTAGTATTATATAGTGCTTACTGACAATTAAAAAAAAGATGGTAGATAAAGTGTGTTTATGTTTTTATTGTTGTTATTCACAGTATCTGTTATTATAAAGAAAATTTTTTTGGTGCCTTGTAAAATTTTAAAGAAAACACTATTTTATTGTGCAGCAGCATTCTCCTGCTATACTGGCAATTACACTGTAACACTGCAACAATTGTGTAAGATCCAGAAAGCAAAATAGACTTTAAGCTAAAACGGTGCTGACTAATCTGTCCCATTGTCCATGCTGTGTGAACACGTAACTAAAGAAAGCAATTTAGACTTTTTAAAGACCTTATGCCTGCTCCTGCCCTCACTGAAATCAATGGGCAATCTACCATTAGCTAACTGTAGTTAACAGCGAGGTGAGGGTACGCGTGCCTGTTCAGAACAAACAATTACAGGCAAAGTGCTGTCCTAGCCCAAGAGAGAGGCAGAACTCCAACTGAATATAATGGGCCTAAGGTTTCGCTTCCCTTATTGAAAGCTGATTGAAGGCTGATAGATAAACATTTTTTAACCTTCTGAGAACCCGTTTGGAAGGTGGGAATTTCTAGGCTAATGCAGTTTTTCTCTGCTGCTAGAAAAGCTTTCGGAACTGCCTGTTTACCTATCTTTCTCCTGGTCTCATTCTCCCTTCCACATGCCTGCATTTCTGCTCTTCTGCCTCTCCCTTCAGCGTTTATCTTTTACTTCCCTGCTCCAGGAGGGGCCAAGTGAGCCATTCCTAAGGGTTTCGCTTGGGTGCAGGTTCACAACGTCACCTTTCCTCAGCTTCTTTTCCACCTCTTCCAACTGACCATGCCTTATTTTCTCGCTCCCTGCTTCTGTCATCCCAAGCAACATCTCTCTTCGGAGTCCAAATCTCTCTCACTTTTCTCCAAGCAGAGATCTGAAGAGCCCTCACTCCCTTTGCTCGAGGACAATTCTTGTGAACTCCTGTCAGGTCTGCCCTGTAGTGCCTCCTCTGCCCGCTCTCTCCCCAAGCCGCTGTCTCCAGCCCCTCTCTAAGGGCAATCAGCAGCAAAACCCTCTGCTTTTGACAACAGGCAGAACTAGGTCTTCTGCTTTCTACTTGCCATCTCCTTTCCTCATCCCCACGGTCCTTTCTCTACTCTTATTGCTGGAGAGTGTAAGTGTTGCCATTTGGCAACTCCACTACTGTTCTCTCCCTGTGCCACACGCCAGTAGCAGAGCCAGCTCTTCTGCTGCACGTCCTCCCTCGTGGCTGGGGGCTATATTGGCAGCTGAGCAAAGGAGCTGGCTCAGCTGCAGGCTGCTGGCTGGGAGCTCCCGACAGCTCTAACACTGTTGATTCACCTACAGCCAGAAATTGATCTAGGTCTGCAACAACCAAATGAGGAGACCTAGAGACAGAGAGCCCCTGTCAGCCTTCCTGAGCATGGCCAGCACTGGGGACGGCTTGGAATTGAAGTGTGGTCACCAGTGTAAGTGTCCAGGCTGCACAATTGCTTCCTTTAGTGAAATTGTCTCCAAAAGGAGAGAAAGAGAAAGCTTTGGTTGGCAACAGTAATTATATGGTACCCTATGGCTGAAATCACTGTCTCCAGATGGAGGATGGTGGAAGAGGGATACACTGATGTCTTCTCCACTAATTTGAAATAATTGGTATTTCCACCATATTCAACCATGTGCAAATCCTGACATAATCTCCAGAGCTCCCTCCAATTACTGCTATTGATAAAATGGAAACAAGGAACTTCTACATTTAATGGGAAAGAGCATAGCCTTCTGAACCCCGGCACAGTGTTGAAGGTTGGTCTGTTTGTGTGCTATAAAGACCTGCTGATTATACAGTGAAGCAAGAAATGAGAAATTCCAACGAGCTTTGCTGCATAAAAGTATAATTGTAGCATATGTCAGTATACTGACACTAGCTTGCTCTAGCTAATAAAAAATGGGAAGATATAGGAGAAAGGGCTTTAGCACAGCATACGCTAGAGAGCTCTGCCCACGGTCTCTGGAAATCCTGGTGACACAGTCCAGCCCTCAGTGAAGACCGCATACGAAAGCTTGTTTAACTGCAGCTTCCCCACCATTGTTAGCCCTGCTGGCAGGATTACCTGGAGGGCTAAGCCAACGTGTGTTACAATCCCACCTTGACTTTGCTGTGTAGTCATTTTGCTAAATCCATGACACCTTTGTAAAACAATATTATCATCTTCTCTGATCGATTTATGGGTGAAGGCTCTCGTCTATAAATTTTGAGGATTTGTCACCTTTTGCTGGTGTCTGAGATGGATCAGTGCTGCAGCAGCACAGAGGGGCCGAGGGAAACATTAAACTGCTGCATTGCTTACTCTTGAGGATATTAATTTGTATAAATATAGTTCATTTACATATCTTGTAAACATGTAATGCTCCCTATTAAATTTATCACTGTAAATACCTAAATTAAATTTAATCCATTAAATTTTAAAAGTTATATTAAAAAAACCCTGTAAATGGAGAGCATTGCCAATAAAAAGTAATAACATTGCCACATTTATAATGCGTGAACTGCTTCAGAAGGATGAACCTAATTGGAGCAACAGAAACATAACACCATTTTTCAGAGAGTAAGATTGTCCTAGAAGGGATAGAAATATTGCCAATTCATGCTTAAAACTAAAGACTTTAGGGTTTTGATTTTTACCTGTCTCCTATATAGCCAGCCGTACAGATGCATTTTCCTGTCACGGGATCACAGTGTCCTCCGTTGTGGCATGGACAGTCCTGGCTGCAGTTAATTCCAAATGTTCCAGGAGGACATGGCTGTGCACACACCAGCCCCTGGTAAGGTTACAGAAAGAGCAATATTTCAGTCAACATTCATAATGCAATAAAGTTCTATATGCAGCTTGGATATTTATTGTTCTTCTTGCCAAAACTAGATCTAAGTGTAGCAGCAATAGTTTTTCTGTTTAAGATGGGCTAAAGACAGTCTCAAAATTCTGCTATCAGAGTAAATGCCTGTCTACCCAACCTCCAGAAAGGATTTTTCTTGCCACTGTACAGGCACTGATAATTGTCTTCTTTGGATCTCCCCCATAAACTGCAACTAGGGTGGCGGGATATTCACTGCCCCTTGAACAGACACAGGAAGGCTTGGGAGAGGTTAAAGGCAACCAGAGAAGGTTACAAAGCTGCATGTGTGATGGGGTTTTTTTTAGTGAAATAGCGAGTCAGAAAAGTTGTTGGACCTATCCTGGGTAAGTGTCACAAAGTGAACATTTGGGAAGAGGGGGATTGTTGGAAAGGCTGCACTGGGAGGATTAAGTTCTGCTAGTTGTGATAGTCTATGATGATGTCCTCTGTTCAGACAGCTCCACTTCATCCCTAGAAGACCAAATCCAACTGCTGGAGGAGTCCTCTACTACTCTTCAGATCCTCCCTACTTCATTCCCTCTCACCTCACCCAGCCCCCACAGTCATCTCTTCAAGGAGTACAGAATGGCATCTGCCAGTGCTTTGTCTAAGCCACGGAGGAGTCAGGATGGGAACAAGAGACTGGGACAGTTGCAGAAAGCTACCAGTGATGACATAGAAGCAACCTAACTCTCCACACCAGCAGTGCAGCAGCCTTTTGGCCAGAAGAAGTGATTTTGCAATGGAAAATCTGCCTAATCCCTGAACACTGGCTAGTTACATCCCGCAATATCCTCCCAGCTCCTTAGCCCTGACCTTGGAGACATAGCTCAGTCCCTGACATGCCTCAAATCCACATCTTGATGGCTACCTCCTTCCTCCATTTTATGCTCCCAGCCCTCTGCTTTCCTGTCTTTTTACACCAAGACCACCCAAAATCCTTGTTGCAGACTCCCTTTTAGTCCTCTCCTTCATCTGGACCCAAATCCCCATGCCTGAGTTGTTTCCTCCTTCCCCTCCCTGCTTAACCATCCCTGAAAGTGAAGAAAAGACAGACTGTCATTCTCGGTTGTGCCCTCTGGCACTGCTCATCAGGAAAAGCAATTGCTGGGCAAGCCTTGTTCCAGCCGTTCAGCCCCAAGGCAAGAATGCTTACCATGGGTTGTGTCTTTGGAGAATTTATCTGCCAAGCTCAGGTGTTTTTTCCCAAGTATCACAAAATGATCCCTGCCAAGTATCAAGGCCTTACGAGGATTTCCCTAGACTTTCTCAGAAGTTGTATGAATTTTTTTTTTATGTGAGCAAACATAAAATCTGAGGCTGGCATCCAGCTGAGTAACTTCAGCCAAACAAGTCTGGCAGTGCTGTGATCTGAAGATGGGGTCCTATAACGGAATATGTTTGGCAACTGTAGCGAGTGGTGCTGCTGCCAGTGCCATGCACAGTGCACAGCGTTTGATAGAAACAGTGGTTTTTTGTCCCTATTGTTATTATTTTGGTTTAATCTCTCAGAAGTCTTATCTCCCTAACCAAGCCCCAGGGGATCTGAGTTTTGAACAAGGCACATACTAGAAAAAACTTAGCCCAAATATAAAACAGGAACATAATGGCTGCTTTCACTCCTTGGGGTTCTCGCTCAACAGTTTGGGAAATTTAGCAATATCAACAACCCCGAAGTGGAGAGGCTGCTCTTCAATGTAATCATAAAAGAGATACTTCAGGCCTTTCCTAACCAGTGATAGGTGGCTCCTCGGCTGTACAATAGGCAGGTTGGCCTCAGTTCAAGAACATTCAGATTACAGTGTTAAAAAACTGGTGCCTCTGGACTTGAGTAATACACAACACTATATATCAGAAAACGTAAGTATCCATTTATCTTGATAATAAATACTTTCTCTCTTCACCTCTCAAAAGGAACAGGATTTCTATCAACAAATGATGAGAAAGCAATACTCTGTGATGCATCCCCCTGGAGCCAAGAGAATCTTTAGGCATACTTTTTGCATTAATATGTACTAAGGGAATCCAAAACATTCCTCTCTGGAGGATCAAATGTCAGGCCGACGTTTTCTGCTGCTTATACATCTAATCAGTAAAGTTCACCCCATCAGCACCTTTTTTAAGGCCCTGATCTCATCAGCTTCTGCTTATGACAGTGTTTGCTACGTTATTACCATTTTGTAGTACAGAAAAGACTTTTTTTCTGTTCCATTTTCTCATGCACCCCCATGTTTAGAATCCACAACAGAAAGAAAACCAGACAAAAATACAGATTGTATTTGCTTCATAAAGCCCAGAGGCAATGGGAAAGAAGTGATTAGCAGAATGTGTTGTATTAACATGGCACCATGATGCAGAGCCTTGAGAATGGGATCTGGGACCAAACAGGGTGTGCTGCCAGCGACAAATACTCTGTCATGTGAGGAAAGATTGCTGCTTTCCTGAGCACGGAGATCTAGTCCTTCAAAACTGTTTCTGAGCAGCATTGTAAATGCTAAATTTAACTTCTCTCCCTACTTCCTGAGAGTGCTTGGAGAATTTAATACTGCAAATGAGAAAGATGTATAGAATTAAACCTGTAAATCGTTAATGAGGCCCTAAAGCAGCCACCCACTAACTGCCACAGCCACAAAGACACAGAAGCGGAAAAAGCCCAACATGGTAGTATGCTGGAAGCCACATTTTGTTGACTAGTTCAACTATATATGCTGTTAGCCATCATCCTCTTGGTGAAAAACCCACGGGACAGTAAAATCTCACAGGACACTGTTCGTATAACTTGTTGTGCTTCTGGGAGAGTCTGCGCTGGGTGGGAGGAAGCAGGAGGTAAGAAATATTACAAGTGATAAAAGAACCAGGCTTTGAAGACGGCAGATCCAAGGAAGAACCTAAGAACCCTAGAACTTCCTCCTATTCAACTTATTGCCTCCCCTTGCAGATCCCAGAGGCAACCAAGCCGCTAAGGGAGCTGAGCTGCTGTTAATAAGCCTACCCTAGGAAAGGATAAAAGTTGCAGCTCATCCAGCAGCAATAAAATCCAAGTTGATTTGCACTTGTATAAATCCAGGGAGAATTCTCTCCTTCCAACATGATGGTCTATTCAATGCATACGTGCAGTCTCAAGCCTCAAAATCAGCAAGTAAAATTCCTGATGTCAAAGAAAGACTATCCATGGTGTGAAATAAAATGAATGCTGTCTAGCAATCCCGTCTCACTTGCTCGTTTACAGCCCACTCATGTCTCACTTCCCAAACGATTCCAACCAGAAAGAGTTAAAAACATAGCATGAAAAAAATTTTTTTTCTCTCTGTGTACTGAATTACCAGCTTTTCATTAAAACCCTGGAGAGACCCTTTATACTTAAAATCTCAACATTTACAAGCTGAGTGCTTTTACTTATAATTTCAGTTTCTTTCCCCGGAATACTTGATCTGCCTCTTCAATTTTCAGTTATGCTTGTTTCAAACATCAATTGTTAACTCTAGGGTTTCTCTGGGGACAGAGCAGCCAACAACACAGTTTTCAGGGACGTCTCTCTGGCCCACTAAAAATGCAGAGAAGAAACTGCAAGCTGTAAGGAACAGGGCAGAAGTGGGCCAGAATACACGACCACAGCTGCTGTGCAGCCCCAGTGCTGTGGTTCTTCTTCAGGGTCTACGCTGCATCCTAAAAGACCTCTAAAAACTTCCTGCTCTATTCTGGTATTCTTATCTCTTTAGTGATTTTTCAACTTTGCAAAAAAAGAGAAAACTCCTGATAAAACACAGGTAAGGAAGAGTACAGCAAAACAACTCAGATCCTGAGAAATATTGGAATGCAGAAGATAAGGGGAGGTGAAAAATATACCCTAAATGTAATATTTTTATGGTAAACACTTTATCGATTGCATCTTAGGGGTAGTGCCAGAATGGACTGATAGGGGCTCAAAAATATTTGAATTGCTTCCTTTATGCTTTAGCGCCAGTACTCTTTAGGAAAGAACCTTTTATTTGTTTCCACGGAATGCCAGTTGAGAGTAAGGTGCCATATTCTTACTTCAGTTTCTGAAAAGTTTTGCCTGCTTTGTAATTTGAAATGGAATAACATCATCACCACTTTTGCCATGACTGGCCAAGTTAGAGAGACTCTAACTCTCCAGTTAGAGAGAGATTTTCCGTACACAGCTTCCACCAAAAACCATGGGCAGCAATGTTCTTCTCCCACGTTGCTGCCTGAGAGCCACCAGAATCTCATGGTTGGTAATTTTTAACTAAAAGCAGCGGCGTGATCAAACGGAGGCAGCATTTGTTTTATTAATCTAAAGGAACATAAACATCTCTCTCAGCCCTTAAATGTTTCAACAGGTATAAGGTCCACATCAGAAGCCATAGTTGTAAGATGATCTTCAGGGTCTTCCACGTGTTAGAATAGAAAGCCACAGTACTTGTATGCATTAAAATCCAGCAAGATTGCCAAGAGACTAATTGTCAGATACCGGAAAAATGCCAGGAAATTTAGTACAGCTAAATGGTATGTAGGCCTGTGAGACTTGGCAAACCCCAAGAGAGTTAATTATTACATTATTGATAAAGTTGAGGACTTTTAAAATGTTTGGCCTTGCTTTCTTGACATAAAGGATTAAAGGCTAGGGCAAGTTGCTCTCTCCAGTGCAACCCCTGATGCAAGCAAATCTATTGCAATCAATGGGAATTATGTCTGAGTAAGGACAGGACACTGAACTGGTCTCTGTGTCCTATGTGTAGTCCTGCTTTAACGACTGCCTGAGCCACTGAATTTCCCCCGGCTTCTCCCTCTCCTTCCCTCGTGAAGGGGAAACAGGACAGTGCTTTTGACAATGCTGAGCTGAGCTTTGAGCTTTCTGTCCCATGTGAGGGCAGTGTCTAAGGGTGCAGGGAATATTCCACGGAACTGTAATTCCGAGACAATTGTTTTGTCTCTTCTTCTCCCACACAGAATTGTAATGAGTAGTCACTGCTTGGTTTACTATTGTTTGTTTAACTCTATGATGGTAGCTACCAGTGGTGGACTGGTGGCCTGTCTGTGTAAGTGCTGTGCACACGTAACAAAGGTGGTCCCAGTTTCAGAATTGTTAGAGCCTCATGACAAGATATGCAGATACGCATCGCAAGCACACAGGGAAGGCGTCTGCTGAGACAGTAAACAACTAACTTCCTATTCCAAACTCTAAATGAGGGATGAGTATGAACAAACTACACACCATCCATCCAGGAGGACAGGAGCACTCTCCAGTGATGTGGTGGCAGACTCCCCCGTTCTGGCAAGGGCAGCGCAATTCACACTGAGCTCCGTGACTGCCTGGGGGACAGCGCTCTTCACAACTTTGTGGAGAGAGAAGAAACAAAAAACAAATGGGTCATTTAAAAGAACTTACAGGAAACAGTAAATGAGGAAAATCCACAACACAGGTCATCATGCAAGTCCTTATGCAAATTATGAAACCTCAGTAAGCCTCAGCTGGCATTACCAATTAGTCAAGATGTCTTTTATTTCTGCTGGGGTTATTTATGTGCCGTGGATCCAGTCCTGTAAGGCTGATGCATGTGTGCAATCTTTATGCATGAACCAAATTCCACCCCTCTCAACAGGACAACTCATATCCACTAAAATAGCCCAGGAAAGTAAGAGTTGCAGGATGAAGCTCTCAGTGTGAATTATGTGACATGGCAATAAAAGAAGCTGCGAATAGAATAAAAGGGTGGGATTAAAATGCTTGAAATTTCTCCACTACTGCATGTTAACATTTGCAGTGTATAATGGACTGGCAAGAACTCAGCACCATTTAAAGGCTATTTAAGCTCATTGGGTCTCTCTCAGTACTCACAAGGGTGGGGGGGGGGGGGTAGGGGGTGGTGGGCAGTGTAAGGCTAGTCCCTGCAAAAAAACGCATTTCCCACATTTGCACATTGGTGCTTTTCAGCATTGCTTCTTTCTCTAGTCCCAGGTTCTGAAACTACAGTAGGTTCTTCCCCTAACTGACTATCCTCTGATGAGGATGTTCATACAACATATCGGTGGTTGGCCCTGCAAGTACTTACTGCTGAGAAATGACATGCTAATGCCAATGGGACCACTCCTAATAGTAAGCAGAGTCTTTAACAGCAAGTGCTTCCAGGACTGAGGTCACAAGTCTATGAGGAAATCAGGTACTAAATAAAATATTCAAAAGGCATGTCACTTATTTATGAGGGTTAATATTGTCTTTATTTTTTACCTTCCCATTCATGCAGGTCAACAAATAATATTAGACTGCAAAAGTATTAAGTCACCTGTAATAGATCTCCAACCAAATTCAGTGACTAAATTCTCTTTTCCCCTTAAATAATTTTGAAAAACGTAATTACTTCTGAAACTACTGAAAGATCTCTAATGAGAACTGATGTTACACTGTGGGCAATTTTAAACAAGGAACTATTGCTTGCCGTCCTAAAATTAATATGCAGATTTTGTGAATCCTACTGGTAAACTTTCAGTGTGGTGGATGGGGATTTAGCTACATGATTCTCGTTAAAGTTAATAGGAGTCACACCGCTAAATCCCTGCTCACTATGCTAAAAATTTACCCCCTAGATAGTAAGCTGATATAGTTAACAGTAATGCTTCCTCAGTTAGATTGAAAGTCAAATAAATTGGGGATGGTAAGTCCCACTTGATACTGCACCGGACTGCTAATGAGTTGAATGTCCAATTGCTTATAAAAACTCAACTGTAATTTGGATTGTATGCACGTACTGAAATTAGGAACAGGTACAGTTGTACAAGCTAGAAAATATAATGGATTTTTAAGTTCACTTTAGCACTAGATTTTATTTGATTATGCAGTAAAAGAGAATTCATCTATTTAGCCTCTCTGAAATTTTGTTACCTGATTTCTACAAAGGAAAGCGTATAATATAGAGTTTGTGTAAATTTTGCCAACTACTCATTGCATTAAAAGCAGTCAAAGCAAGGCTGTTAAGTGATGCGGAGTAAAATACACCTATCATTGAACTTACAATACCCCCGTGTATCCAGGAGCACAGTGACATTCTCCCGTTTTATGGTCGCAGGTAGCTCCGTTGTGACATTGGCATTTAAACTGGCAGCCCTTGCCGTAGCTCCCAGGGTCACAGAGCTCTTCACAGCGCCATCCTCGGAACCCATCTGCGCAGACGCAGGCTCCCGTGATGGGGTTGCAGAGAGCCTCATTCTGACACTGGCAGCGGTTGCTGCAGTGGGGTCCCCAGTGCTCGCTATCGCAACCTGGAAAACATACAGTCATTTACCGAGATGATTAGGAAAGTGCATCGGAAGCATCTCATCTCAGGCTCTTACGCTTAGGTTGGCAAGCAGGCGGAGGCACTGTTAATACCAGGAACTTCCTAAAGGGCCCTCAAACTTTCTAAAACTAACCCCCTGCTCCAGCAATGTACTTTAGCATGCAAAGAGACAACAGCACTAGTTATACACCTAAATTTGAGGACTTGTTTAACACCCTTATCGGATCAGGAGCTAAATCTTTTAATATCCTGTTTCTTAGTGCTCTTAGATAGCTGGAAGGAATGAATTTATAGTGGAATTAGATGCAGAGGACCACATCCTGACTGCAGTGTAGTTAATGGCAGGTAGTATTGCCAAGCAAATCTTGCAGATTTAATAATGTCATCAAATATTGTTTCTTTGCACTGTTCCCATAAGATAATAAATATGATAATCTAAAGAAGCCTTTCTCCTTTGGTGTTGCTTTTTTTTTTTTTTTTCCTGGAGTAAAGAGATGGTAGGGAAGAAAATAACACTGGTGACGGGATTTCATGAGGCTGCTTAAACCAGGCTCAGAGATGAAGGTACGGAGAGTGTATGTTGGGTAATTTCTGTGCTACTAACAGTATGTACTAGCATTACAGAAGGGCCCCAAACCCTATGGCCGTTGACACGGAGGGGAGGTTCCCTACAGAATGCACTAAAGCACAGTGAGAGCCCTTCACATGACAGTCCTGCCTGATCCCTTCTCCTTGTTTGTGGACCATATGCAGGATAAGAGAGGGAAGTCAGCATTACAGAAACAGCTTAATCCTGATTTGCTATAGAAACAGTAATCAGCACCTGCAAAACACCCGTTTAAGATGTATGCATACTAAACAGACAGCTCAAAGCGAACACCCAGAGGTTAAGGTTTCCTCTGTAAACGGTCAGCAGAAAACCCAAGGATTTCTTCAGTAGTCCTACCCTCTGCTTAGTGGCCTTTCAATATAGCTATGTCAAGGCTGAAGAAAATCACCGTTCTATTCAGAATAGAGTTGCTGGCAAAATCCCTGGTAAAGACACAGTTACAGATCATTTTCCAGGTACAGAGAGCTGGTTTCAATTCTACCAACAACAACTCTTCTGCCAGTGTAAAAATCCACTGCCGTGCAGGAAACAAGTGTGTAATCCTAGCAACAGAGCTGTCTTCACAAACTCTTTTCTTTGCAAACATGTAAATTTATCGCCAGGTGACACACACTGCTTCTCAGGCCTGGATCTCTGTTTCCAGACTTAGCAAAGGTAAGTGTAAAGCCCACTTAAGCCTGAAGCTCTTGTCCTGGAAAGTTCATAGCCCTCTCCTTCTACAGTACATGGCTATAAGCCCACACTGGACGACTAGATCTACCAGTTAATTTTGGCAATCTTTTTGTCCTTTTCATCAGTCAGTCTGAGGTCACTTTGCAGAAAAAGAAGAGAAAGAGACTTTACTCAACTAGCATTGCTGATTGCCAATTTACAAACTTGTGTTTCTTGAGCCACAGTGTTAAAGGCCAAAATAAACCCATGAGAAGACAATACCAGGGTCTCCAGAAGGATCTGCAGGGTCCTACAGGGTGCACGTGCAGAGAGATGGTTTTGTGTCCTGCAGAAAGCAGAGTGTGTGACATGCCCCGGTGCATAATCCCGCTTGTGCCTCACACAAGATATTTTATTGCTTTGCCTCATTTTTCCCACAGCTGTAAACGGGGATGATAGTTCCTCACTAACACCGCTGGGAGCCGAGCAAACAAAATCTTACTCTTTAAAAGTCTTAAATTATTACTGAGAATCTGTGGAAAGAGATGATCTATCTTTATTTCACATAGACACTCGCTGAGACTCTGTAAGCCTTCTGGGGCAGGGAGCCAATCTGCTGGAGCTGATGGAGTTTCCCAGCAATTTCCATTCCAGAAACACTGATTTGTTTTCCACAGAACTTGAACATCAAGGGATGCAGTTCTGCACCTCTACAAAGGGTACAAATCTGAACCACACAAGCATAGCCAATAGCCCTTTGCATGGGGAAGTGGAATGCAGGAATCAAACTTAACCCTGCCTGCTTCAGGGACTTAATTCCTACCTTACCACACCTCACGTTAAAGCCCTGACTGCCAGACTGGGGGTTGCTCTGGGCTGATATTATTCCTGCTGCAATTCATTTGCTTAATAGGAATAAATAACACTAATTAGAAGGTGTGACTTACATCCTTGGTCTTCCGTGTCTCAGGTGAGTGCTCTAATCATCAGATTTGTCTGCTCGGTTTGTGTTTTTCACTTTGAAAGAAAGTGAAAGAGAAAGCAAACCTTTTATGTGAAGGGAAAACCATTTCCCATCGTCAGCTCAAGCATCTTGTTTCACATTTACAGTGTCTGCCCCAAACACAACTGCTTTTAGATAAATCGATCTTATGTGAACACTTCTTATTCACTATTCACATTTGATCACATGCTTGCTTTCTCCCTGTACCAAATTTCACTCCACAATCTAGCCAAAAGGAAGAGCAAAATGCTGAAGTAAAGGGCAGAAATCCCTCTAACTGGTTGTAAAATCATAAAAAAAATAAATCTGGATAATAAAAGAAGCCTGCAGTGACCAGAAAACCAGCTGGCAGTCAGATTTTTCCAAAGGTTTCTAAGTACAAGGCATCAGTGAGCACACATTGTAACATTTAGTATGTTTAGCCCAAAGTAGCTAGCCAAAATGTTTTAATTATCTATGAAATAAAACAGCTTGGCATACCAGAGAGCTACTAAGAATGTGAATTTCATGGAGATTTATTAGGGAGAGGACATAAAAATGAGGATTAAAGTACATCTGAATGCTCATGAAAGACACGGAAAAAAATAGAATTACAAAAAGGTGGGGCTTGTACGATGTCTCATTTACAATGCCTGATACAACCTTTGCACTCGTTAGGCTCCTTTTCACGTTCCTAATGCTCCAAGCAGGTTTTGACTACAGTTCTCTGAATGGTTTGAAAGCCCAGTAATAGTATGTGTGTATAACCAAGGTGAACATCCTGTTGCCTCTCTAGTGACGGGATCCTAGAGACACAATGACAAGCTGACCTCTTCTAGATTTAAGTCTTCACCTCAGATGGTAAAGATTTTCTGCTTTTAGCTATCAGTTCAAGCCCTATATATGTCAAAATGAGCAAAGCCATTTAATGCAGTATCAATTCATCCCCTGCTGATTAATTGCACAGGGAATTGAGTGAAATTCATTGGCAATGTGTTAGTGTAAAATTTGTGATAATGAATATCATCCTCACCTGATTTTATAGCGCAGTAATCTCACATGAAAATAAGATCTTTGTTGCTCAAAGTTTATCAATTCCTGCTGGCTTTCTTTTCCCTCTTCCTTCAAATCCCATATTGCAGTGACAGACTGTGGCGTTGCAAGTAAATTCTTTACCTGTGTGCTTTCATTGGGACATTACGTGGTTTTTGTATTGTGATAACTCATAGATCTGCACTGTGGTAACATCTGTACCTTTACAAAGGTAGGCAGATACAGAGTTGATAAGCTAAATCCAAGTATTTATTCATGCAAGTAATTCTACTGAGCTCAATCGTACCACTCGTGTGTGAGATTACTTAGGTGCATAACTAGCTATGGGATTGGGGTCTAGTAGTTCCAGCTAGAAAATTAAAAAACAGAAGAAACCAAAGACTACAGCAACCAAGACGTATTTTTTCTATCTACGTCAGTGTGGCAAATCCTAGCTGGTGTGCGATAGTGATTCCAGTGTCTGAGATACAGGGCAAAGCAGCCTCAGAGCCACGGAAACCCCCTGCGCTTCAGGATCGTCAGCGCCACTTCTCCTGCGGGCACCGAGAGGCCGTTTTAAAATACAGCCCAGTCTAATCCTGCTCTTGTTGATAGCCTCTGTGTGTTACCATAATAGAGATAAATAATAATAGCAACGACATGTGAACAGAAAGCTGATTAAAGCTTACACAAGAACTACACGGTAAATGCATATGCCATTAAAAACGTCAAAATGATACAGAGACTTTAACTTTGCCATCAATAAGAAAAGCAACCTGAGAGTGGTGATGTCGGGGAGGTACAAATGCTCCCTTCAGACTGCATGTGTGCATGTCAATACCGTGAGAGATGAGTCTGAAATAGCTAGCACTCTCTCGGGAGATGCTACATTAAAGGGAGCTGCCATATTTCAGGTCACGTGCTAACATTCCCTGGCAAACGTGCTAACTTACTCACTTTTTCTTCCTCGAAAATATGACTAGAGATTAATTGCCACCAATAAAAACGAATATAACTCTGTAAAGGATGATGCTGGGTGCCTAAGCATAATTGCAGTTGTCTGCATACGGTAGTATGACAGGTGAAAGATTCATCCCTCCGTGGAAATCTTGCTCGATAGAGCAAAAGTGTTTTCTTCCTCTCTGCATCCCTACCCCCACCCCGAAGCCTCGGTGGCTTGTTGAAGTGAGGGCTAATTACAGCAGGCTCTGCACATCCGCCGCTATAGTCGTGCATGACATCCTGTTACCAATTCTGTCCTGTTAAATACACAACGAGGACACATTGGAAGTGCTGCTTCACTCCCAAATGGCTGTTTTCCCCTCTAGGAATGATCAGTGAATTGCTGTGTTCTGGGTCAATGGACCTACCCAGTATTTAGTGCAGCAGCACAAGTCAGACAAAGATGAAGCAAACACATGAGTTTGAAAATTCAGCAGAGAAATAAAAGGAATTCCAAGGAAGGGATGACATTTATTAAGTGACTCACCCCAACAAGAGAGAGTCAAAAGTGCTCTTCCAGTGCTTTCACATCACTGCACAGATACACTACTAATATGAAAACAGCGTCTTCTACCACAGCAGCACCAGGTCTAGGCTTATTTGTTCTCATTGGCATAAGCCTGCATGTGCCTCTTTTTATAGCTAGTGACCAGTCCTGTATTCTGGCTGTGCAAAGTCAGCGGGACATTCACAAACATTCTGTAGAAGGCACAGCTGAAAAAAATCAAGTAGTTGATTTTCTTGGCCTAAGGACTCAGGGCCATATTTGGCTGATGGCGATCGTCAATTAATCCACGCTTTAAAGGAACTTTCTTCAAATTTGCTAAAGCACACAATGTAGCTCATAGCCAATAATCAATATTCTGGAATATTTCCAAATTAAATTTGAAATGTTTAAATGAGATACTAGCCTTTAAAAAATGCAAACAGGAAATAAAATAACTTACTAAATCTAGAATGACATAGTTTAAGATAGATTATTTTGGAATTTATTTTGAAATTAGGGCTAGATCCTCCCCTTAATATAACTGTACTGCTGTAGAATGATTATATCAATACCAATTAAGGTGAAATGCAGCCCGAACGCTGGGTGGGTTTTTTTTGGTCTAATTCAGTTTCGGAATCTGACTGGGTTTTAAATGGTTGGCCCAGCTAATGCAAAGCAGGAAAAGAAACAGCAAAAGCTAAAACATATGCCTGGATGTAGTGAATAAAAGTTTAAAATAATCATTTAGCTTTTTATTCCCTGTACTTAGCCTAATAGGAGAATTATAGTCCCTGTATTGAGCTCATGTCTACTCACTGTACAAGCATGATTCATTTTTGGCACAGTTCAACACCTTTGGAAGCAGAAGCCAAGCCTGCAATAGGTTTGAAACAAGGTCAACGAAGAGGGAATCCCCTTACAATGACAGTTCACACCACTTTGTGTTTGGCTCTGAGCAGCGCTGAGTCCCTCGCGTGCTGGCACTGCAGGTAATACCAACACCCTTCTGAAGGCATGAGCCAGTGTATTGAAAAACCACTCGCTGATCTGCTCGATTCTAAACCACAAATACCTGTTTATCTTACAAGAGTGTTTACCCTCGGAATTTTTAACACATGTTTATGGAGTATGGCTGTCCTCAAAATAACCCAGATTTTCAGAAATCCCCTTCAAAAATGTTCTTACAAATGCTTAGAGACCAACATTCTAATTCTGTGATTTCAGAATGAGGAAACCTCATCCATACAACAGACACACTAGTGGGTACAAGCAGATTAGGCCACACTGCTCAAACTGCAGCTAATTTTCTTCTTCATAACCGTATCAAGATACTGATAATCTACCATGTGACAACATGTCTTGCTCAGGTCTTACAAATGAGAGAGGTCCTATCTGTCAAAGCAACAAATAGGTTAGATTTCTGCAAATAAACACTTTCTTGGGGGACAATGAAGTTAACAATAGATTTTAATAAATAATCCTGCTCCAAATATAATTTAGATTATCTGAACTGTGTCACAGGTGGGTAGTTGGTAGCATTGTTAATTTTTTTTCCACTGTAAGACACTTTGTCCAGTCCCTGACAACTTCTCTGTTATGCAGGATTTACCCTCTCCAGTTTCAGTTTCAGGCTTGCTCACCCTGTTGGTTTAAGGAACAGAGCAAGGGGAATTTTAGCTTAAATCAGCAAGCTAAAGCAGTAGTTTCTGCTTGTTAAAGTAGATTTTTATATCCTTTTCACCGACAAGCTGGGACACCTTCCATGTACGGAGCAATAGCTTGAAATCTGGCAGAGCACTGTCCCACCCCTGGGGTGTGCTCATGTGCCCCCAGTGAAAATCCACCTGTACTTGATCAAACCATAACAAATGCAATTTGCAGACAGTCAGTGCCACCTCTGGATAATTCATTACCTACATTCCTCAAAGATTTTGTCTGTATTAAAAGCAATCTGCAATTAAAGGCTTCAGGGGCTTAGCAGGACTTCTCTTACAATAGCTCCTAGTAGCAGCCATGGGCCACTGGCTGTTTAATCTCCATGTAGTAAGTGGTCCACAGAGAGGGTGACAGTCTTCTGCTCTTAGTCCATTACCCACATATCAGAGATTTGTTCTGGTCCATGCTGATGAACCGTCTGTATATCAGCTTGATGACACTCTTGAAGGGATTTTTCATATTCTCCATTTGCTTTTTAAGGAAAACCAAACAAACCAGGGAACATCACACATAAATAAGGCATTTGACTTACGAAGTTGGTGACACAAAAATAAGAAAATGTCAGATTAAAGGTTGGAAGTGCAGCAGTAATTCAGTACTTGAGCCTATGAATTATGATATTTTCTTTAATTATGTGAGCACAGGCTACCGTTTACATGCCCTGGCATTTTCTGTCTTCTGAGCTTGTAGCTTTGCAGCCTTAAGGTTCCTAAACATGGGTTTCTGTGCAACCTTATATGCACTAGCATTTTTATCTCCAATGCCAGACTTTCAGTCACAGCGTACACAACTATAAAGAAGAAAATGCCAGTCTCAGTGTTTACATCTCTAAGACTGCCCAGAGAATATATTTTGCATATGCAAATACGCATTTTTAGGACTATCCACCCAAGTGGCAAAAACCTGAGGTTAATCTGAGGCTGGCAGAATTTGCCATCAATCTCATTTTCCAAGTTTATAGATCAGTCTTCATCAGATAGAAAGGAAAAGATGGGAAGGGAACATCAGCTGATTTTTCCCAAAATGGATAGATTATTACTCACAGGAGGACATGAATCTAATCTTGCATTTGTGTTTTTTTTTTTTCTTAGAGACAGGAGAAGAGCTTTTCATCCTTCAAGAAAGATTGTACTGATTCTCTCTGAAGTTCATTGTCTGAATCAGATAAGAAACATGTGGCTGATTTAGGTTGTGATTTAATCTCAGATGATGATATCATTAGTCATTGACTCTCCAACATGTGGTGCCTAATTCAATCACAGCACTTTAGAGACCCTGCAGTTTATTTAGTATCCTCTGAGGAAACATTTTCTTTCCAAAGTAATCCTTGTTTAAAGAACATTCCTACAGTATTCTGTAGAATGCTTAGAACAGTTCCCTAGTTGTACATTTTTATTTTGGATAAATGAAAACAAAATCACTCTAAGTCAAAGAAAAGTTGAGTGTTTGGATGTCAGCCTTGTCAAATCCTGTAATGAACTCAATATATTTTGGAAGCAGCAAAATGGGAGAAACAACTTCTATGCCTGACAGATATCAAAGTGTTGTGTTTTCAGAATCTCCATCATGAGCTATTTTGACAGAGGCTTCAAAAGAAGTGAAAATTAGAACACAAAAAAAATCTAAGAATATTTCCGATTTCTTTTTGTAGAAATTACTGCTCAGTTTAATGAGCCTTTAACTCTACTGACACTCTAGATGTTACAAGGAGTTTAAAATCATGAAACGCTTCATAAGGGAGCGACAACATTCTATACAACACTGGCAGCTTGTCTTCTCATTATAATTTTTTTAGAGAAGATGCTGCGTTCTTTAGAATGTTTTTTTAGTGTCATATTAATGGGAGGCAAAGTCTGTTCTTTAATTAGAATTTTACTGTGGTGTATTAAAAAATACATGGGCAGAGTATCAAGAGTCTAATAAAACTAAATGAAGATACTATCTTTCCTCTGTATGAAACCCAGCAGTCTTCGCTCTGGCAAGACTTCCATCAATGCTTCATTATTATTGTCTAGGATAGGATTGTAATAATAAGATCTGCAAGTAACTTACTTCCAAATTCTGTCTTCCAACTGGGTAAAACATTCTCTCTCTTCTCAACATCTATAATGGACGTTAGATGTTTTCATTGACTATATAATGAAATTTTCCTGTAATGCCTCTGCACAGAAGTACTACCAGTTTTGCCTGCAAGAAGAGGTAGAAACACATTTGGATTTGCCTAAAGCACGGCAGGACAGGTATAGAGGAAGAAACAACCTTCAACAACCTTCATCCTTGATCCTTCAACAAATGGGTGTTGGAGAGGCCACCAGAGGGGCTCAGGAGTGGTGGCAGCAGCATTGCTCTAAGGAGATTCAAAGAGAACTACGCAGAAATAGAGAGAGGCCTTTGTCACTGGAGATTAGGAGCTGTTGATACAACATCTGTGCCTGGTGTGAAACAGTTCAAAGGCTTATAAAAAGCTATGTGCAAGTATCTACATACTGCTACTTGCGGTTCTAAATAGTGTATGGTCTTTAGCTGAGTGCTTAGCAAGGCAGGGTTGTGGCAGCAGAAACAAACCCTCTTCCCTTTCTCAGTTCATTAATGCCAGTTGACTCTCATACAGTTTAGATCCACAGGGCTATTCCAGCAACTGTAGTAGGCTTGCCATGCTGGATGCCCTTCAGTCGCATCCTCATCACACTCCCTGCACCTGGGCAGGAGAACATTGTCCACCACCTGAGGAATCTACCATGCTGAAAGTAATCTGATCCAACCACTGAAGTCACCTTTCCACCTTCTGTGACTGCAGAGCGGTGTTAACTGCATGGGATCGAGTGGGATCAACCCCAGTTGGCAAAGCTCTCAGGGAGATGTGCTCAGCTCTTTATTTTTCACAGCACATAAACTGAGCATCGGAAGGTCACCCTGCTGCTGTTTTGCCAGATATGCAATATACCTTTATTTGCAGTTAAAGCAGTGCTTAAAGAAGAAAAGCTTCTTGTCACTAAAATAGCAAGCGTTGGAGAGCATGTTCCTTCTCATTCTCATTCACACGCAGGGATGTATGTGTCCCTTCACCTTCCACTGCATAGGTCAACATGCAAATTGACATAAGCGAAAAGATTGGCCGATCAGTGGACAAAATGGTACTCTCGAGATAAGCATATGGAAGAAATGCCACAGCTAGCTAGCCAGCTTCAAATTTTACCATAAAGATTCACCTTCAAGCGGACGTATAAGCACATCCCCCGTGCATACCATAACACACAGTACTGACTCATCAGTCATTTTTAAGGTGGTCAATAAGCAATTTATTTTATTGCATTGGTATTGAAACACAAAGTAAACGCTGTAGATTGTGGCACTTGCTTTTATTTCCAACAGCGTAGCTGTAGAGTAAAAAGAATTGCTTCTTCCCCTTTGCCACAGTCCCATCCTAACATCTACTACCTGGGCACTGCTTTTCAGCCAAATAATATCAGCTTAAAGGATGTTCTGCCCCAGTAACTGAATCTAGGAAATATTTTACCTTCTCTAGTGTGAATTCTGTTACTTAAGGACTTTGGGAGAGAATTAGAGCAGCAGAAGGCCTGGTGGCCTTTGAAATAGGGGTGTCTTTTATATCTAAAACAGTTCAAAGGCTTACAAAAAGCTATGTGCAGGTATCTGCACAAGCTACTTGCTGTTCTCTTTTCTTCTAGGCTTACTTGAATCTTCACATGGTTCTTTAATGTTACCTAATGTCTTCAAGGTATCTTAAAGACACTACTGTCCATCTCTTATAAACCATTAATAGTAATGTGCCTTTCAGGGACATAAAAAGAAACAGCTTTTTAAAAAAGTCTTGCCCTGTGTAACCCAGTAAAAACTAGAATGTTCACTCATCAAAACCACATTGTGAGACTCAGCACAGTCTCTGCAAAACCTTTCTTACATTTACCAACAGAAAATAGCAAGTCTGAAACTATTGGGGAAAAAAAAGTAAAAATACTGAAATACTAAAATAGGATGCCCTCTCTTCACTGCACTCAGCCACTGAGATGTGGGATGTTCTTGTTTATAAAGAGATAATCAGAGAGGTAGACAAATACTGCGTAGCTTAAATACCAGGAGTCAAAGCATGGATGGCTCTAAGTGGGTAGTGGGTGGCAGAGGACACGCACTCCAGCACACAGAGTTTTCTGCGGTAAAATCCCAGTGTCGCTAAAGCAGCTCCTTAGACTGCAACACTGCTGCAGCTCTTCTGCACCACTTGTTTAGGATGCTAATGCTGAGAAAGCAAAGCAGCCACAGGTCTAGTAACCTGATCCAGCAGTTTATACTCACATCACAGCCAGCAACAGAATGCACAAGCTCCAAATGCTGAGCAGAAAATAAAGATGACACCACTGTCTGTCTCCCTATGGCTTCCTCTATATATTGGTAGGGCTTTGGTTTCATTCTGGAGAGCTAGGCAGGAAGATAAAGTCTTGTCTCATAAATTGTTGAGATTGGATGTCTAAACCTTGATATTTTATTTTGACTTCTGAACATGTTCAAATGTTGTTCACAGAAGCATAAATTAATGCCAATTTCTAAACTAGAATTTGCTCTAAACTGGGAAATGAAACTTTTTGTTATGATATTAAAAACAGACAATTCTTAAACTGTTTTACATTTTGAAAAACAGGGTGATCAAAACTGTTCATTCTCACAACCAGTTATAGGTTTGTTGAACTGAAATGTTTGACAAAATCACAACCATATGGAAGCCAGTGCTTTCTGAACAGTTTTACCCATCGTGGATTACTGCATTAAGCAATCAAATGTCAGGCAGGCAGAAAACAGTAAATCATCACTCCACATGTTTTCTCCTCATTGTTTACAAACAGTGCGTTAGTGCCACCAGCATTATCAGTGGGTCAGCTCCAAAGAAACCAGGAGAATTTACACAGCAGCTCAAGTTCCCAGCTCTGCTGTGTCAGTTCTTGAAGGTTCGGTCTCGCTTTCAGCAGTCCGAGAAACTGCCTATATGAAACAGCTTTCTCTCTGGATTAATTTAATTTCTCTCTTTTTTAGTGACAACTGCCACTGAAAAGTAAAAAGCAAAACAGACATACGTGACTTCCTGGCTGGATGGCAGCAGGGAAGTGAACGGGATTTTGCTGGAAGAGAACACAGCATCTGTGCATTAAGGTTTTTAAATGCCAGATTCCCTATAAGGTTCAGATCTCTACATTTTCCTGGTGGCAGCAGAGCTAGATTTTAAACCACCACAGGAAAAAGAGAGGTTTTCAGACGAGACCATCATCAAAATTGTCCACTGACCATGCTGTAAGGTGCCCATCACAAGCATCTTTCAAGGCCAGGTTGGACGGGGCTTTGAGCAGCCTGGTCTAGTGGAAGGTGTCCCTGCCCATGGCAGGGGGTTGGAACTGGATGATCTTTAAGGTCCCTTCCAACCCAAACCATTCTGTGATTCTATGATTCTATGGTCTTGGACTCAATCCAGTGCCCCTTGCAGACAAGGAATTTCTTTCTATTGACTATAAAGGTCTTTGATAGGGGCTGGCCATCGTGGGTTAAGTTAGTGCCATCTGGAAAATGACATTGATGCCACAACTTTTATGTTTCCTTTGCTAAGCAAGGTTCTCTGCTCACTGCTGAATATCTGAGCAGAGCAAACACTGCATGCACACACCAAATATTAAATAATCGATGAGAAGAAAATGACATGACCCCAAAGTAGACCGTTTTCCTTGCTGATAAACAGGAACCACTCAGGAAAATGTTGAACACTGCCTAATGCTTGTGTATACGGTGATTGTGTAGGAGATGGTGATTTAGGTATGCTGCTGACACACATACACAAATCTGATGACACAGGAAATCAGCATTCGTTTGTCTCCTCCTCCCCCTTTGGAAGAATTTACTAAATATAGCTCACCCTTTAAATATTTAAGGATATCTGCAGAATGTTGTTGTTTTTGAAAGGTTCTTTCCTGACTGGATTTTCCTCATCAGGCTTAGTAATCAAGTTGTTTTATTTGGAATGGATAATTATTAGTTGAATAATTAATTATTCAGAGTACATTACTAAATAAAATTCAAAGTATGCTGGTATAATAAAAAAATGACAATATGTAACAATTTGGGTTCTAAATTGTGGAATAAGATCAAAACGTGTAGTTTTTTTGCACATTTAATAGAATTGCCTCCATCATTAAAGTCCCATACAAACACTAATTCTCATGGTCTATTTATGAGCTAGAAAATATATTTTATCACTATTTCATAGAAGGGAAACTGAGACAGTCAAATTACACTAAACTACAAAGCTACCCAGAAAGTAAGTGGTAGCACTGAGATAGAACAGCTCCAAGTTCTAAAGTCTAAATTTATGCTATACATACTTTATAGTATATTTCTTCACTACATTTATAATTCTGTGCTGAATTAAACTTATGAAAAATTATTCTTTTATGTATACAGAGATTAATTTGTAAAGTATTTTTCTGTGCCTCATCAATTATAGTGTTTAAAAAGTGCAAACTTGGTACAAACACCATCACTGGTATGCAGACTGAAGTGGCGTGTGGCTTGGTGCAGGACTTGAACGTCCTGGGGAAGGTACCCAACCAAGAACCCCCGCTACCTCCCCATCAACATTGTTTCAGCCAGTTCTAGCTCGGCGAGTGACACTAAGCGACACTCAGGTCACACCTACACAGCGTTGGGCAATGTGGCTGCGGCATGCACAGGCCTATGGAGCTGGCTGTAATCCAGCTCTGTCAGGCAAGGAGAGCAGTGAAGCCTTTGCAATGATGTCGTCTTTAACATAGGCTAGGCAAGAATCTCCTACATACCCGTGTTGACAACTTCCCCGATAAAAGCCCTCGCTACCCTTGGCTTCACTACTGCCGGTAATTGAAAAGGCTGGCTAGAAACAACAGGGCTGTCTGCTTCAATCACCCCTCTGACTGCAAGTGGATGCAACCTTAATAAATGCTTATTCAGCATAATGAGATTCTAATTAAAGATGGCTAAAACAGTAATCACTTCTTCATTTTCTCTAACTGCCATCCCCCGAGCTTCCAGAGTCAAAACAAGAGGCTGGATGCCCAGAGAAAAGGGGCACTTCTTGATCCAAGGCTTTCCCAGCTGTGTGAAGCCCACCGGCTTGCACCAGAAAACCACGGAAGAGAAACTGAAGAAAATCTTCAAGTCTTTCATTTACACAAATGATATATAGCAATTCCATGAAAAGGCCTCACTTTATATGATTCTCTCGCCTGGTTTTACAGGTCCCAGCTCTACCGTTCTCTTTAAGGGAACACGGGATTCTCTGGCCACAGTTTGTTTCTCTGTGTTTTCTTCCATCACTGTTATCACTGACACTGTGTTTTACAGACCTGTGCTGATCTCCTCACTCACTTGGCCCCTAACAAAACAAAACCCAGGATAAGTTACACAACATTTGCTGCAAGATGTTCCACAGACTGCGTTGAGACCTGGTATGTTTTGTTTCCCCGTTGATTGCCAGGGTCGCAGAATTGGAATTTTTACAAGACGAGGGATCCAAAAGGCAGTAAAACTACACATCCAGAGACTGTTGGAGCTTCTTCAAATATTGGTTAATTAAAATTGTTAAATGTAAAAAGAATTAAGGTCATATTGTACCAGAAGAACTTGTCCTTACAGAGACCTCATAGCTAGAGAAGTTTAAATGCTTTATTGTTCTGTAACTCGCATATATGCAGACTCCTCTATTTGGCACATCCTTAATTTCTGTCAAACTAAAAGAATTCCAACATTTTCTGTCAGGGAGCTGGTGTAACTCTTGAAGAAAGCTTAAAAAAACCTCTACTGTTGACTCATTTCAATCATTCCTAGGCAGATCTGAAAGAAGGAAGACTTGAAAGCAACATTATGAGCCCAAGAATTATCCTCGACTCTTGAAAGGCACACAGAAAATTAAATTGAGGGATCAGTATTAAGGTAGTGGAAATTACTGGGTCTGTGCACTTAAAAGATTAAGAAGGTGACTTCCCACTGAGACTTGAGAACACAGGTGCACATAATTTTAAAAATCTGCATTTTTAACCTTTTAAATTTGCTAGGAAAGCAAGGAAGTTGTTGAGGAACTGCAGTAAACATGGCAATTCAATCAGACTATATCTCACAGCTTTCCAATTCTTTAACCCAACAGGTCAGTCGATCGTGGACAGACTCTGGCAGCTAGCAATACAGCAGCTAAACAGAGTTGAAAGCAACACAGGAACACTTTTTTAGCAACTGCATCACAAAATCTGTTAATTCACTGCAATGATGGCTCTGGCCACCAGTGTTCATGGTCGTTGTTGAAACCAATATCCTGTTCTCTGCTCTTCCCCCCAGGAATTGCAGGAGGACCTGCGCAGAAGAGCTAAAGTCAACTTTTTAATAGCAGTCTGGAAAAGGATTCGATTTTTAAGTCTGGTATTGGTTTCTGTACAATTTTCAAATACAGGGCTCTACAATCAACAATTAATGGCTGATAACACTATTTTTTTAAAAAGTTTCTAAAGCATATTGGAGATGAACACAGATTTCAAGGTATTACTTTTGCCTGCTCCAGTCAAGTGACTTCAGGCTAATTCTTAGACCTACGGACCCTTAAAACAATTATAACCTCATGATGCAAATACTCTTGAATTTCATTAAAAATCAAACACCACTTGACTGCCAAGCAACAACAAGCACATTTTATGCATAAGCTAACCAATTCCATCTTCTAAGCCTCTGAAAAAATAGTAATTGTAGCTCATCATAGCTACACCGAGAAAGATAACCTTGCAATTGATTTCTGCCCGCTCTCCAATTACAGGCGAACCACTGGGATGACTGTTTACATCTCACTTATGGCAACAGGACCCAGTTATGGAGTAGGGCTATCATGCTGACAACTGTTCTATACACATAACAAATATTACAACAAAGACTTATAAAGCAGATACGCTAATTAAAATCCTGATACACAGCCCACTGAAATGAAAGCAAAAGACACCACTTGTTTTCCAAATGTAGCTTTATAACCCAATTTATCTTCAGATTTGTTATGGCAACAGACCAGCTAGCTGCTACCCACAAAATATTGCCAGGTTGAATCTTAGTAAAAAAGATTTGAAACTGTCAATCCAAGTCCTTGTTTTCTCAAGTCTCAATTATTGTAACACTTTCCTTGTGGGAGATCTTTATTACGTCCCATTTGGAGCACAGCTCACCCTGAGCGTAGCTGCCAGCATTCCTCCTCGCAGGTTCTGACTGCTGGAGTACATCCGCCTTATTTTACACTATTTACACTAGCGCTGTAAAATTCTTTATCGATGCCAAGATTTTACAGCTTAATTTTAAGGCACTCAACAGTTGTGCTCAAATATATCTGAAGGATCCTCCATGGTATCCATATGTTCTCAATTGTCAGTGAGGTCAATACTGGCAGCTTGCTCAGCCCGCCTGAGATACAACCGTAAGTCTTTGGAATTACGGCTTTTAACAACTCTGCTTTTCCTGATTCTTGTGCAAACCGCTCAATCTGTCTTGGCATTTAAACCAAAGACATTTTTATTTGCTGTTACTTTTGACTGTTCTTGGAAATATACTTCAATGAAATATTGTCATTGTAAAACACCTTAAAAACCAGTTTTAGGTCTACAAAAACTATACGAATTCAATCATATTAATCTTTTTCACTAGCACATCTGGCAATGATACCTTGATAATTAGCAATGATCTAAATATTATTGCAGTTAAATCTCCAGGCCAGTTAATTTTAACTTCAAAACCCAGGAATGCTTAGTACTGTTTTCCTATCAGCATTTCAAAACCCCATTAAAGAAGAAAATACTTCCTGTTTTACAAAGAACCTTAGCCAAATTTAATTTATAGCAATCATAATCAAATAGCTGAGGGCTTTTTTCCCCCTAAATATTTTAAGTTAGACATAGTGGAGCAGTTAAGATTTTTATTAGGTTTTGATCTTGCATTTTGTGAAGATTGGAGGAATTATTTTTTACTGAGATGAATTTCCCAGGTTACCAACTACTTACTGCACTCTAACATAGGGAAAGGTATTCCTGAGAAAAATAAGGAGATTAAAAACATAATAATAAAGGTGCCAGAACTTACACAAATAATGTCCATTACAATTCACAGTGGGCTAATGACAAGCCATTGTGCAACACTTGGAAAGTACGCTGTGCATTAGGAACTACCGGAGCGCCTGATGGCAGTAAACAATAGCAAAGCTTTTCTCAGGGGAATACTTGCACACTCTGTTCTTAAATCTCACTGGTGTGTACAAATTTTTGAGAAAAGCTCAAAGCCATTCATCTTGTGTAGCTGCTCTTAAAAGTCTGCCGTTCGTAAGTCAGCTTCTATAAAAAACAAAAATAAATGCCCGAGATATCCCAAAAATAAGCAGAGACAAGGTTTACGTTTGTATGCACAGACTGGCTAAGGGCTGTTTATAGGGTAATTGCCTTGTGTGGTGCTGCTAAATACGTATAATCCTTTAGATATAAACTGTTGACCAAATCTGAGACTAGGATTAGACCTAGCCACATCTAGACCCCTCTCTGGGAAGGAGTTTAGAAAGCAAGGGGGTCTATTCTGAACCTTGTGACTCAACGGGAGGGTCCTCTTTACCCTTTTCTTTCTCTGGTCTCTCTGTATAAATCATTCTGATTCAATTTTAATTGGATTTTCCTTTGTATGTTTTAGTAAGTAATACAGTGAACCTTGCCATCGAATTCTGTTAAGTCGCATTTTTATAAACTTCTATTAAAATCGCTTTTGCCAATATCCTTGATGGTGATTCTTGAAGCGGCCTAAACCACTCATTCGCGACACCTTGGATCACTTTATTACACATTTGTCTACCTCCAAGGTTTTCCGCACACAAGATTTGACCTTGTAAGTGAGCAACTCCTTTTAGCAATCAAATCATCACGTGAGTTTCATATGATCTGAAACCTAGTTTACCACCAATGATTAGTAAATGTAGATTATAACATACAGCACCACCAGTTACCAGTCACAGATTTACCCTAACCAGTCATCCTTTTGCCCTCAGATCTTTCATAGGTGTGAAAGCTCAGAGAAAATGTTTGGCTGTAGGTTGAGCAAAACACAGGAGTGTGCAGACCCAAAGTGCTCCTGCACTTCGACGCTGCTCTCCTCTACTGAATGTGTGCAAGCAGAACAGAAGGAAGAAAATACAGGAAGGAAAGTACTAGATGGGGAAAAGAAAATCACTGAGACTTGGAGGAAAGAAGGAGAAAATGTATGCAAGGAAAGAACAAAGAGGGAAATAGGTTAAAAGAAAGAAAAGAAAAAATGCATAAAATCCAGAAATAACAGAGAAAAATAAACAGCTGAACGGAAAGAAGCCATACATTGCTGCTGTCCTTGAAAAGAGCGTTACCAAGGACTCCCTGCTTTAGTGTCCCACATAGTATGTCCCTGAAAATAATGAAGGTCACCAGCATATTATCGGAAGTAGCCAGCAATGAGTAGCCCATTACAACCACCACAGAAACGATCAATTTGTTTATCTTTGTTAACTGAAAACAGAAAACAATGTGATAAGGGGATGGGCTACATCTTGCTCCCCAAGGCTTTCATTCCCCAGCCGCTTCCTCTCCCCGGTGACACACGCAGCACTCTTGCCTTCTGCTCTTGGAAAGGCAGGGAATAATGACTAACTGTAATAAAACAAATAACTGCTTCTTGCACATACAACATCTAATGTCTGATTTCCTGGGAGCTGCATTACCAGGGGTTTATAAGTCAATTTTTAAAACTCAGGACAGCATTAAAAACCTGACAAATGCCACTCGCTCACGTCCATGCTGTCACAGTTATTGAGGCCTCTGGAGAGAGTGTCAAAGAAATAAAGCAAATTTCTTTTTTGCTTAATTTGTGTCAATTGATTTCCTATTTTTAATTAATAATTCTAATTATGATGCAGCAAATTTACCCAACAGACACAACTAGTTTAATCAGCATGTATTGATTGCAACAGTCGAATTATCCCAATGTTCCTGACACCATTGATTTTCTGTTGCGCGACTATAAGAAAACACAAGCTGGACCGACTCTGTTGTCAGCTTACTGTGCTGATGATCCCTAAGCCATGAATTGGTGCTCCTGACCTTACAAATAAAAACACCAACATTATCTACTACTTCATCACTTCACAGAGACGGAATCTGGTGATTAAGTTATGACACAAATAAGGGGGTTTAGTCATAGCAGTAGCAGCAGGAAAATAAAGCTGGTGGACACTCATTTGAAGAAAAAAGCAAATGGTAAGACAGCAGTTAGAAAAGTCTTTGTAAAACTGAGCTCAATCGTTTGCTTTAAGTTGCTAATTTGCACTCATTTTGCACAGCCCCAAAACATCTACTTAACTTTAAGCACATGCTTAAATATCTGTGGTAGGCACTTCAGTACATTTTTGAGGCCGAGTCTAGCATTTTTCCCTATCTTTTTTTAATAGCTCCCCTACGAAGGCGCTCATCGGGGCAGAAGGGTGGGCAGGCCATCGACACTTGCTCACATACAGCCAATGCTCTCTCTAATGTCACTGTGCGACTGTCCCCATCAGCACCCCACCATTGCTGGCTCCAGAAGTAGTGCACTAGGGGTGGGAAGAAAAGGGGATTCACAGAGAAGGCGTAGCATGGCCCAAGCTACTGTTTAGTTAGAGTCATTGGGAATTCCTGCAGTCGACTGCTCATCAAGCACCAAATTCTGCAGAAATTATGCAAAAAGCCACCTGTAGTGGCACAGAGAATTTTTAAGCATTTGCAATTTGAATGTTGCAGCTTTGAAAGTGTACAAAGGCTTTGCAGCACATCTGCTCTCCGGCATGCCCCGTGCACCTCCCCAGGGACCTCCGCTTTACTGAAAAATGTCAGAGTACAAAGGTAGGGCGCACAAAATGCAATGGCATGAGTAACCCTAGTTTATGGGTGTGGAGCAACTACCAGTTCTCACCTATGATTGCCTCATTTAACAACCTATTGTAGTAAAGAAATCAAAAGCAGCGGAATCCGGAGGAAAACTTCTCGCCAGCAGCACAGAGTATGCATGTATAATGAATGACACAGACTGTAACTGAGATGGGTTTGAACTAAACCTCCGGAACCAAGCTGTTCCCAGGTTTGTATGCAGATATGCAATGAGATCCGAATGCTGGGCCAAATACCATTACAGAATGGAAAAGAAAAAACAACATGGGTGCTACTGCCTGAATGCAATGGGAAGGCAGAGACATGTCACACCGTTCACCGTAAGGAACACAGGTCAGAGCATTCTCTTGCCTGAAGTGGAGGAGTAGACTGGGATTGGAATCAGCTTTTTTGGAGAGGTGTGAAAAGGAAAGTATGATTTTTAATCTGCTTGTTTCATTGCAGAGCTAATCATAGTCTAGCAGAAGATAATTTACCAAGTTTCCCCTTCTTTGTTTTTTCACAATAGTTCACAATGCAAGCAGATTTAGCAGAAAAGCTGCTGTAGTAGAGGTGAAATCACTAGTACTAGAAAAAATAACAACAAATTATCAACAGTTGATTCATATTAAACATTTTCTGTTTCTCCTTACTCAAACTATAATGTGTCAGTAATAAACATGTGATTATACTAGTTAGCTTTTTGGCTAAAATATTTGGAACAGTAAAACTGATAGATAATTACAGTAACAGTTATTTGTTCCCTGCCAAACCTGCAGTAAGGCATGCCTGCCTGCAGAGTTATGTCTTTTTAAGCACAAAAAAAGATAAGCAGTACACATCATACACTTTGAATAATGAGAAAGATTTCCTATGGCCAGCATTTCAGAAGTGGAAACAGACTGTGGTTTGATACAAACCATATCTATTTATGTAAAATGGGATTTTAATTGGAGCTACTTATCCCTGTGATATAAATGAGGCAATGAAAAATGATTGATGCACTCTGGTAATTATTGTTATACCACCTTGCAAACTACAACAAAAAAATCTTTCATGTATATAATGGCTGTTTAAATTTTAATAAGATACTTCAGTAGGCAAAATATTAATGCTACATTTTGGGCAATATTTATATTTAAATACAAACAATATTTAACTGAAAAATCAGAATACATGAGGAATGCTGGGCGGATTTATTTAAGTGATAAATAGATCTATTTTGGAAACATAGAAAAGAAAGTAAAAAATGCATTAGCTAGTTATTTTTCACAGTGGGAAAGCACAAGCATGACACAGCATAAACTCATTGTCTCCCCAGGCATAAAAAGTAGCAGCAAGTATGATGGCGTAGATGTATACGGTCTCATAGCAGTCACTGTTGCTGCTTCTTTATTTCTACCTAACAGCAAAGGTTAAGAGTGCAAAACCAGTTTCTGTTCATTATTATACAGAATGAATAGCAATATAAATTCTTAATAATTGTTATACCTACAGGGGAAGTAAAGCAATTCCGCTCATTTAAATGAAATGGAAGTTGGGCACTAAAGCCATCCTTCTCTTCTTCTCCAGCTATGGACCAATGCCTCACCAAAATGTAAAACCACACCGGTTCTCTCCATCACAGCTATATCAGGCTTTCCGGAAAACTGAACAGCCAATGAGGCTCAAAGAGGCTATTATGGAGTACAAGACTCGAACAGTGCGGAGACACCAGATGCAATAGTCCTATTATAGATAAGTCTTCTAGAGACAGAAAACTGCAGAAAAGTGTCTGTCTATATGATCAACTAATGTGTCATTTGTCAGAAAAGCAGTGTCTAAGCTATCTTGAAAAAAATGCCAAGAAGTTGCTTGTAACAGAGGAGTGTATTGAATAAAAGTCCAAAGCAATCAAGACCTTCTGTGGTTATAATCTCATTTGTGCATTGACAGTATTTCAGTCAATAGAGTGTCATACGCTAGCTAAGAGTTGTATTGTAAAAATGTTTGGACCATCGTATCAAATCTCACAGCCGATGCCCTAGAAGGTCAGAGAATGGAATCATTACTCTTAATAGGGTGATTGATCAAGCCATAAATCCAGAAAAATCAAATTTTTCTTTGGTGTCTCCTATAAAAGAAAATGAAAAAAAAAAATTCAATTCCTATATATCATCATTGCTAGCAACCGGATCACATTGCATCAGGAAAATCAGTGGCCTACTCTGCATATACAGCATGATCTCACTTTTATTAAAATCAGTCGCAAGTTCTCACTCTCTCTTAGGGAAGCAGGGGATAATGAAGGGGAACAGCCAGGTTTTGCAGGGGCTAGTTCATACTTCCGTGCGATTCTGGATGCAGGTTACCACATCCTGAATGTTACTATTGGACCGAGCAAATGCAAAAGCAGAAAAGGAAGCTTAGCTTATTCTCCCACATTTTACCAGCTGCAGTTCGATCTAAGCAGTGAGAGCTTTTCAACGCATATGCTTAATATACACACTCATGGAAACAGGGTCAACACAGTACATGGGATGGGTCAGACTGTCTATCAGGGATGTCAGTCCCAAAGATTTCTTCTGTTTATTGAGCCTCGCAGTGAACCTGAATCAAGTATGAGAAACTGAATGAAACGCTTAAATCATGTCATTTGGTTTCAGTTTGTATTATGAAACAACTGCACTGTGGAATAAAGGAGAGAACGGTGCTGTTGACTAGGGAACAGGAGTAGTTGGTCTTAAACCACGACAGGAACTCATTGCACTGCACATTTTTGTATTGCATTGCAGGCTTCAGAATGTAATTGAACTGTTTGGCTTTCGAGTCCCTTTCCATTGTAAATGCAATATTAATGAACCACATTGAGCTTCCCCAAAAGATAACAGGGATACAAATAAAAAAAACCCCTAACTGTCCTAATTCTACATGGACTTTCCCAACCCAGCTTTATTTAGCCACCAAAAAAAGAGGAAAAATACTAAAAGTAGAAGACATTAAGAAATTGTGAAACATGGATCAAGGGCACTTTTCTTAAATCCCTGATTTGATCAGTTCAAGATATGTTCCTCTTATATACCAGTAATCACCTGGATACAGGGTTTAGCAACTAACTCTAATTATAGAGATGTTGAGCAGTGGGGTTTTTTTAAAGTCAGAGTTAAGCTGAGAAGAGCTTCTTGACTAGAAGCCAGTGTGTTCAATCAATTAAATCATCATAAAAGAAGAAGAATCAGACCAAGGAGGGAATGCGTATGTGAGGCTGATCATTAGTACAACTGAACTGTCACCTCAGTGCAGGCTGGAATGTGGCCATAGAAGTAGATTGATGGATGAATTTCGCTCAGTAGAGAGCAGCCCACAGTGAATTGCTGATAAGATCTTAAAATAAATCTTACAGTATCACAAGCCAAGGTGGAACTGCAGCCTCTGCAGCCTTGCTGTAGCTCACAAGCTAAGCAGGTCCTCCTGTCTACCCAGCCTCGGGGGCCTTTCCTGGTCTGAAACAGGCTCTTCTCCCCATCTTCCTGGGATGTTTGTGAGGTGGTATACAGTCGCTCATGAAATCTGGAAATGGAGTGAGCTGAACAAGCCTGGAAAGATTTGGATGAGTTTGTATGACTCAAAGATGCTGATTTCCCCTGTAACTACTCTTCTTCTAGATGACAACTTAATGTCCGCCAATTAGCAGAAGGAGAGATTCTGACTGGAACCCTTGCAATCCAGAGCAAAAATGCAACAGTGGGATGTAAGGGATATAAGGATTAAGCTGTCTGGCTGGTTGGTTTCTGGGTTCATAGAGGCTATGATAACTATTGACCTGCAAAGTACATATAAAGAGGAGATGGATGTCAGACAGCTCACTGATAAAGGTTTCTTTACTGTGTTCAGCTATTTAAGTCCTCAGTATACAAGGGGCATTTTGGTTTAGGCACTCTCAGTAGAAGGAGAGACAAAGAAACCACCGGTCCTTTTGGCACATAGAGCCAAACCCTAAACAGAGAGTGGAAAATTCATTGTGAATGCAGTAGGTGTCCACAAAGTCCTGAGAAAAAGGAGACCTGGATTGCTGTCAGGATCCTCTGGCTTGCAAGCTACGGTGATGTGACTCTGGAATCAAAAATCAGTGTATAATTCATGAGAAGATATGTGAACGTCCTTCATTGCTCACTTAGAAAGAAAGTTTGTGCTGTAAGAGATGCTCGGCTCATTCCTGACTAGCTATTACACAACCAAGGGAACGGCTTTACAAATTATTATAAAAATCATTACTTGACTCCTGTGGGAGCTCAGAGACTCACTATTCTGAAAAGGCATGAGCTGTGAGAATTGAAATGTCTCGTTTTGTCACTTTACTACAAACAGATGTTTATTGGAATAGGACATCCAAACAGAGAGGTTTCTCCCCCAAACTGTGTTCTAGATAAGATTTATAGCAAGTGATTTCTGCTTGGCATGGACCAAGCTCCCACATCCCCCTTAATAGTACAGTGCACTCTAATTAAGACTGTGGGTAGTGAGTTAGCTTTTTATAGTGTGTGAAATCCATAAACCAAAGCCATTTATACAGCTGCCCACTAAACCTCACACCCCTTTAAAGGCATGGTGAGATCTTCCCCAAACCACTGTAATACTTCTGTTCCTAGAGTTTTTAGTATTGGTGATAGATGGCCAACCTGAGAGCAGGAGGAAGAGCGGCTCTTAACTTATCCATGAAGCTTGAGCTAGCACAAGGAGAAGAAGTATAAAAGAGACCTCATAGTTATGTGTCTCCTTTAAGGATGGCAGTCTCCATTCCTTAGTGTCCCTAAGCTGCAAGGAAAGAGAATGGTTTGTGACATGCAGATGCACAGGGCTGCAAAGCCCAATGCAAACCTCACGAAATAAATTAAAATCTTTCCGCTGACCTAAGTTGGCTTTCTGTTAAAACCAAAACACTGAACTGAATTCAGATGCAGGGAAATGAGGTGCTGATTTTTTTCTGGAAATCATGCTGGACTCCCTTCTGCACTTCTGCGGTCTTAAAGTATTTGTTCCTCCTCTCATGCTGCCCACTTGCTTCTGAGAGATACCTCATCAGCAGAAAAGGTATCACATTTGTTCTTCATCACTTCTTTCCTTAGAAATTCTCCTTTGCTGCAGCAGATGAGAAACTTGGCAGTGGGGAAGCAGCAGGTGTGCTGAATGCTGCTCTCATCATCCCTCACACTGAGTACTCTGCCTCATTAGTTATAACTATATCGGTAAACCAACGAGGGTATGGGGCCAGTATTAGCATGTGACTGCCCAGAATACTTGACTGATATCACACTGTTAGACCAGCATGAAATAGTGTTTCTTCAAATCATGTCCAGGTGCCACACAAGGGTTAGCAGAGCCCGGGGACTAATCCCAGTGGGCAGGCTGGACGCAGCCAGTTTATCTGAGTGAATGCTAGATTTGAACTGTACGGACATGACCGAGGCTGTGCCAGTTAACCTCAGGGTCAGAAAATCACCTGGCCCAATGACATACCTACTATTTCCTTGGATCCCTTCATTTGGCAAACCCTAGCTGTCATCTCCTGCCTCGTACCCAGATCTTTCAGTTCTCAGAGCCTAGGTTACCTACAGAAAGAAACACAACCCCTTGCAGATACTAAGGAGATAAATTTCATCCTCCGTCTAGAAATGTTAAAATAATTTGTCAGATGGTTTAGATCAGTCTGTATGAATGCTGTGTCCTCATCAATACTCGCCACTCTGCCAGTTTTTCTCTTTCACAAATTTTAACTGCAGTGATTTTATATTTACTTCTAGATCATTAATGTAAATATTGATAGGAGTGAGTCTAATACCAGAAGCCCACCAAAAATACATTTGATGATTATTGCACACTGACAGCTGCTTTTTGAGATCTGTTACTTAGCTCATATTCAGTTTTTTAATGCATGTTATTGATACTTGTATAGTGGTAATTTTTTATTCGGAATATCCTTCAGAACTGAATCAAACAATTTACAAAAATTTATTATATTTGCACGTCTACCCTAATTAAACTAGCAACCAAATCTGTGATCTCATCAAAGAATGAAATCAGGGTTTGTGTAGAATGATCAATTTCTTGTGAAGAGCTAAACCTCATTTTAATTCCTATCTTTTAATTTTTCATTGATTGAATTCAATTAGCACCGTACTTTATTGTTTGTCCTCCTGGAGTTAACAACGTCTTGTCCAAAATCTGCTCAGGATTGTGAAATCATGGAAGGTTTCGTTTGTTTTTTATTAAAGACATTTTCTAAAATTAGAGGATACTCTGGAGAAAAAGACTGAGAACTTGCAATAGGGGCATCCAGAATAGTGCCTTAGTTGCCAGGCTGGCGTATCAAGAAAGCCCAGGGGGAAGAAGGAATATCTGAGTCATCCTCAAAACTCTCCCTTTTCCAGGTTTCAAGCACAAATCAAAGAGCAATAGGGAATTGTTCACATGCCGCTTCAACGCAGGCAGAGATTGATTTCAAGCTGCACAGAGTTACACAGGCCTCTTGCTCTGCACCAGGGCTCATCGGAAGGGATAGGCAGACCTCTCTGCTCTAAGGGCAGGGCAGAGAATTAATAGCGCAGGTTACTGATGTGTGCATTAGCAGCAAAGTAGCTATTGCTTTTTTCTCCAGCTCACTCTCACTCCTATCCTGTTTCACAAAGGAATATGATTAAGATGTAAGTTGTTTAGATTCATTTTTAATATCTCCTGATCAAAAGTGGAAGCTTAAACAGCATGTAAGAAATGACTTTGATATTAAGGAGAGAGAAAGAAGAACAAATAGTTTAATTTGCTTCTTGTCTTTCTTGGCTTGGGATTTTGAAGCAGATGTTCATATGCAAACAGGAAAAAAACATCCTCCGTCCAAGTCTGAGCACATATCACATGGTTCAGAGAGAAGATGTATAGTGAGGACTACAACTGCATGCTTCCTGCTTGTAGTGTCACAAGAATGTCACAGGTAATGACCTATGGAAATTGCCTGAACGTGGGATGAAAAAAAGGAGAGAAGAGATCTTTAAAAAGGAACAAAATACTTGAAGTAACTCATACTCATAAAATATGTGTAAGTATGCTATTTCAAGCCTACCCATAGATCTGAAAAATAGGAAGAACGCAGACTGAGTATTACAGTAAGATTTTAATGACGATCTTAGAAGACAAAGAAGAAACAATATTAAAAGAAAGGGGCTGATTTCTGGATCTTAAACTGACGAGACCACGGACTAGCACATGCAAAGCCTCTGATTACTCATAAATAGGGGAAACAGACTCATCATATCGCCCAAATTCAAAAGGGCTGAAACGTCAGATTTTCAAGAGGGTTTTGATTCTTTTTGGTCTGCGTATGTGTTGAGGAGTGAGAGATGATAGCTGAATTGTGCAAACCCAAGCCAGGCACCAGGGAAAAACCCAATCAGCAAGGAATCAAACAGGAGGATGTGTGATGTTTCACGCATTCATTTTAACGCATAACCTGAGAGAAATGATCCCTTGTAGCAAATACTAACAACCTTCCACCTCCCCCAAGAAGAGGCACACTGCTTGCCAGCAGAACCTCCCTGTCCTCCCAGACTGATTCCAAAGCAGGGCATGAGTTAAACTGCTCAGAAAGAGCGAACCACCCCGCCTCACCATTCCCCAGGAAGAGAACTGGCACAAACACAGGCACAGGCTGAGAGCTTTCGAAGAGTAATCCCTCCCCGTTCCCTTCAACCATGGAATCAGCACAGGTGGACATTATCACTGATCTAGTATTTTCTATGGGTTTATGATTTTTAAAATGCTTTTTATACATTCATCTCCACTTCTTTCACAAGAACTTCAGGAAGATCCCCAGAAACACTTGCAAACTGTTTGTGATGAAGATGAAGATGGAAAAGGAAGGGGAAACAGAATATGAATAGTAACAAGTAAAAAGGCTTAAGGTTTGGATATAAATCTGGGATGCTTGATCCCACAGCAAGACAGTTCTTGAACTCACACCATTTAAAAGCCTGTCTACGTCGGCATGGCTATACATCCAGATCACACAGGCATATGTTACACATGTACATAAACACATCCTAATGGATTTCATGGAGACATTGCCAGTTATCTGTCTGGCTATATTTTTGTGGAAGCCAAAAAGTGTCATAGGGACTTTTGTATCTCACAGGGTCCAAGCACACCTCATGCACCTATGTCGTTAGACCTAGAGGTCTAGTCACAGCAATTGCATTCATCATCATATCGTGTTATAGGCCAAATACCTCTTCCATGCTTGCTTCTAAATATGTTCAGGTTTCGTATAGGAAATGAAAACATTTAAAAATGTCTCTCTGTGCTTAGACTTGTATCAGTAGACCAGTATTTGTTATGCATTAACTGAGCATAAGCTGAGTGCAAAATCTGGCCCTTCATACCATGGGATATTTTTGGCATTGGGCCCAGATAAGAAGAAAAAACCAATTGTCTGAATTTAATCAGTTGGTGTTAGTCGGCAGTGCAAGAAGTCTTTATGCAGGTATTTATTTGTCCCAGCAATAACAAGAATATTGGAATTTATATCCAGGAGATAAGAGAGCACCTTGTCACTCAAGCACAGCTAACAAGGGAATCACTATTTGGTTTCAGACATGTAAATGCCAAATGCTTTATCTGGTTATTATTGTAAATTCCGTTTTTACAACCTCTTACTTTTAAAATGGTCTCTTAATTGATTTTTAATTATATTTTCCAATGACATTTAACTCCACGTGCTTTGTAAATATACCCACACATATCACAAAATATATCAAAGGAGAAAATACTAAAACATTAGAAAATAGCTATACCAATACATAGATACATACATACTATCTTCACAAACTAAGAAATTCTAGTGCTCTCATTAGATGTTTTGCATAAGGAAGCGAGACCAAATTCGTTCTGGGTATAAGTGGGTGCAGTTCTACCACAGGCAGCTGATGCCAACCGATTTGGTCACAGAATCACAGAATCACTAAGGTTGGAAAAGACCTGTAAGACCATCAAGTCCAACCATCAACCCAACACCACCATGCCCACTAAACCATATCCCGCAGTGCCACATCTACACGTTTTTTGAACACCTCAGAGTGTTAACGATACACATCACCAACCCATCAGTACAGAGGTGCCCTGCTCCTTCCTGACAGTCATTGAAATGGAACGGGAAGATATGTAAAGCACTCACGGCAGGGTCACTGGCTCAACCGGCCACAGGGTGATTCAATGCAACTTCTAATCCACCTCAGCACAAAGCAGCTGGGGAGTCAATAGTTGCTGAAAAGAATGTACTACAACAGCTTTCACTTATAGTGTGTGTTACTTATTACAAGGGGGAAAATACAATGCCAAAGTGTCATTTAACCTAAAACATAAACAACACAGAGATTCTTTAACAAACGAGTCACAGCTCTCTAACTTGTAGATCAAGACGGCAGACCAAACCTTAGGAAAGGTAAGTGCCTTTTGTAACTGAAGCTGAGGGATATGCCCTGGGAAATCTAAATGGTGTTACTTGGCTTTTGCCTAAATAAGGAGTGAGAAAAAAATGAGTGATAACTTCCAAGTCTGGGCCCTGAGTGATTACCCAGGTTGAAATTTGGCCAGGACATGCTGACCAAGTGCTGGTTTAACATTCAGTTCCACAAGGTCTTTAGTGATTAGAAGAGGACAGGACATCTCTTTTACCTCAGCAACACCATGTTAGAGAAAAGCAGAAGGCAATGCATCTCGTGTCACCAGTGTGGTGTTTTGGAGGCGTCAGATCGCACAGCCTGAGCATCGGACAGGACTGCAGCACACGGTGCAGCGTTAAAAGACATAGCACTATAAATTGCATCCATCCAGTTGCCTAAAACACAGGTTTGGGATGGGTTTAAAAAGTTAACCCAGTTAAAAACAACAAATGACAAAATCCTGGGAAGCCTGAAGTACTGTATGAAACTACCCAATTCTCTCCAGTTTCTGGGGCAGTGCAGGGTTCAGCATCCCTCGTCTGGAGTCCAAAGGATTATGTGCCGTTCAAGAGAGAAACCATGCACAGGGAAAGCAGCTGGAAGCAGCACCCTCAGATCCCACCACCCAAGGCACCCTACATCAGCCATCGGATTTGTTTGAAACCACTCACTGTTGTAGTTGCTGTTCCCACTAGTCTCTGCCGGTGCGATGCTGTGCTCCCCCGGCCCTTCAGAGGTGGCCCTTCCTGACACGGAATGGGGAGAAAAAGGGAGGAGACGAAACAAAGAAAGGGAAGAAGGGGACATGGAGGGTAAAAGAAGGGAAAGGGAGCATCTGTAACCGATCTCATCTGTAACCGATCTCATCTGTAACCAATCTCTTCCAACAGCTCCGTTACAAATATACACTGAGCACATTTTGGGCCTGTCAATGACAGCTTTGCATCGGCCCTAGCTGGCTCCGGGTCAGGCGTGAAGAAGCTGTTTCACACAAAAGCAGGTTCACGCTCCAGAGCGGGCAGGCACCCGGGGCAGTTTTGCAGGCTGTCCGTAACCTGCAGTCCCAGACAGCTGCAAATTTCAACAAACCTGCACTAGAAAAATTATTTTCCTCTTTTCTCTTCCATTGAAAATGCCTGTTTTTATTGAAAAAATTACGATTTCTGACTGAAAAATTCAATTCCATTTTTTTAACAGTAAGTTGGTATTTTTTCTGCCAAAAATGATTTTTCCCAAAAAATTCAAATAGGAAGAACACTATGACAAAATTTGTAAATGAGTGCTATTGATATATTTTATGTAAAACCAGATTTACAACTTGAAAAATGCCACTTCCTGTGCATTTTTGAAAACACTGTATAACCTCATTGAAGTCAGCAGGATAACAACAGGTGAAAGCCTGCACATTTTTCACTCAAACTTGTATTTGCTTACAATTCACACATACCTTTTACATGGATAGGATGTCATATTGTTATTAGCAAGACTGTAATTTCATTAACGGTTACAGAAGCAGTGGAAAACACCGGAAAAACAGAATTTAGTATTTATCCAATTCCCAAGCTTAGCAATTATGGCAGAGGCATAGTGCTTTTGTTGTAGAAGGACCTGATTTCTTTATGTTATAGAACTCATAAAAACCACAGGACTGGGGAATGACTATATTGATCTTGGATAAGATTCACTCCTGTGCAGAGATCCAGCACAAGCCAGTATATCACATAAATTTTGTTTAAGCCCCATACTGGGGAATAAAGTGGCACGCAAATCATGCATTATTGTTACAATAATATTTTGTTCCTAAGTTTTGCTGCTCCTGGGAAGACTACAAAATTCTTTCAGAGATTAACAAAATAATCCCCATTCTGCAAATAGGGAGACCGAGACAATGAAAGGAGATGTGACTTGCCCAAGGTCACCCAGCAGGGAAGCAGAAGAGCTGGGATACATCCAGGTGCCAGAGTAGAGATCTATCTTCTGTCCATTGCCCTTGTATGCGGTACAAACAGACAGTCGATGACAGCTTTTGCCCCACAAAATGTCTTATCTAAAATGCCTCTTGTAAAGTCTGCTTGCACAATGGGACCTGAGTGTTCATCACAAAATGCATTCATTAATTCATGCCATTTAATTTAATTTCAATGAAACCTGATTTAATTAGGTGTTGTATATGTTCTGCATAGATGACTAATGCTCTTCTTATTTTTTTCCTGAGGATACGTATTTTACATGCTCTTTTTTCCTTCAGCAGCAGCTTTGGCTCACCCATACTTCCTCCTATGGGATCTGCATCCCTTCCCACCCTTTAATGAAACTAGGGTTCAGATCACTGTCATAATGTGAAAACTGGTAAAACATCTCTGCTGTCAGTTTTAAAACTTCCAGAACACAGAAATTAAGCAAAAATTAATTGGAAATCTCAGAGACAGATTTCAGTAGACAGCAATGCACACCCAATTCACTAACTCACTCTGAAAAAATGCAAGTGCTACATTTCATATGTGTCACAAAACCTTAAGAACAATGAAAGTGTTTGTTTGTTAACAGACTTCTGGGGGGAAAAGCCAAACTAAGTTGCAGTGCATGCTGCACTTCTGTGTCTCAGCAAAAGCTGGCTGTAAAATAGAGTAAACTGTGGATAAATTTTAGGGAACTACAAGTATAGTCTAAGATCAATCCATTCCTGAACTTATGCTGATGCTTGAAATAGTAGTGGGAAAACAATCCTTCTAAGGTGTCGTTCAGCAAGGATAAAAATCCTTCCTTCACCACAAGTTGGCCCTCTTGTTTTCTGGGGAAGCGAGTAGATCATTGCACTGGGGATCCAACAATTCTTTGTTGTTTCTTTTTAAGTAAACATATATGCACCTGTACATGTGAATGGTTACTTTTTTATTTGGCCGTGAAGTGCCCAGGTGGCCATTTAAGCATATAATTCCTCACCTAACTGCATAAATATGCATGTACAAAATGCAATTACAAGTGCACATTCATTGTGCATGTACAATCTTTGTTTTACTATTCTTAATTGCCAAAACACAAAAGGTTTCAAAATCTAAGTAAGTAAGTGACCTGTTGGATTCTGTTTTGCAAACTGCCTGCTCAAAGGCTGAACACTAATAAAGACACCAGCCCAAGGAAATGTGCAATTCAGCTTGGTGCTATGAACAGTTAAAGCAAGCTAATGCAGACCCCAACCTTGCTTTCCCAGTCCTTGTACATTCAGAATCCCACTGGTTCCCATTTTATTGTGCACATGACCACAAGACAAATTTAACAACAAACCTTTGAAAGGATTTTGGAATTCAGGTTGGCCTAACAGCAGGTAACAGTGAGAAATCCACTTTTCTTCAGATGGATGAAGTGATAGAAATGCAAGGTAGACCAAAAAGAATCAATTTGTCATGTCCAGTAAAAGCAAGCTGAAGCTTATGCTTTCATTTCTGATACCTAAACTGACAAAGCACTTCAGAAGTTGACATTTATTGATCATGTAGCCTCAAAACAATACTGGTGAAGTTCAGAGCCCATACAGACAAAAGACATGCATTAAATACAACAGGAAAGTTCCTAAAATTTCTTCTGATAGCAGAAAAAAAAGAGAAATAAATTCCATTTACAGACTTGGCATGTGTATGGGAAGCATACAGCCACTTTCATCAGCAAGAAAGGGTTGGGATTTTGCTTTTCTATGGCTTTTTCTTACATGTTAGATAACCGTTTTGAGATGCAGAGTGGATGTTGTGCCTGTTAATGTCACTGGCCTCAATCATGCAATCCTTAATCAAGCAGAAATCCCTACAGCTTTGCCCATATAAGAATTACGGACTTAGTTATAGGTCTTCTGGTGCAGGTTTGACCCCTGCTGCCTCCCTGCTGCAATAAAACTCCTAAAACCTTTTGGATCATTACTTCTACAACTTGCCAGAGGGCATGGGAGTGCAGCATTTATGGGGGTTTTTTTAACCAAGAGTTGAGGCTTCATCCAGTGACTGTATTGGCCAACATACAGCAAGAGAAATAATCTAAACCAGATGCAGGGCTGGGAGGGATTACTTTTCCCAGAATAAATTACTCTCTCCACCAACTCTGCCTCCATGTGAAACAACAACTTGCTAGTCATTGTTCAGCCATTGCCAGTATGTCCTTTTTTATAACATAAAAATAGGTTTCCTTAATGGTGTAAAAAGGCTATTAGGACTGTGTATTCTAAGCTCTGAAATATGTATTCAATTCTCAATTTGCTTATATGTCTTTTAATTATATCAACATTGGTGTTCTGTCTTTGTAGTTGTAATTGGAAACGGATACAAAATCAAGACACACTAGAAAACATTAAGCATTGCAGTGACCAGAGTTGTTTTTCACAGCATTTATAATCTCACTGCTTGTTTTTCAGAATTAAATTTCCAACAGAGTTCTCTTTCTAACATGCAACACTAGGTGAAAATATTAAACATGTTCAATGGCAGATGATGTCTATTTTTCAGAGACAAGCACAATAAAAGCCATACCCTGCTAAATTCTGAGCCTGCAATTCACTAAATTACACAATTCAGCATTAGAGGGGAAGGAATATACATCTGAGAGATTTTGTGCAGAAAGAATGTTTAAAAACTTTGACATAGCCTGGATGTGAATGTATAGGAAACCAATGCAAAGAAAACCATGTTGTGTGCTTGGGTGACAAACAGAATGACGGTGGTATCCCTCACAATACGCAAAGGAGGTAATAGACAGGGCACAGTGAGAGAGGAGAGGAGAATGCAAATACTTCCTTTTCTGAACACAGATATGTGAGCTGTCCAGACAGACATACTAGTTGAAGTTGTTTCTTGCAATGAGATTATGTGTAGGCAAACATATACACAAATGAGATTATGTGTAGGTGGAGAACGGAAGGAGACCAAAACTGATTTCAAGGAGAGGACAGCCATCGTTGTCAAGAATAGGCAATAGGAAAAGGAGCGTAAGAGCATTTTTTGGGGGCTTGGCCAAGAGAGAAGCACTATGCCAGAACGATAATTCTGCACTGGAGAAAAGGAGGTCCAGACAGCACCTAGAACCGTGGATTATGAGTCGGAGGGCAGCTTGCACATTCATGTTAGTGAAAAGAGGCCCAAACATTAACAGAAATTAAAAGTCTTCTCAAAAGAGAAAGAGAAGGAAGAAGAGCAATCCAGGCAAAAGCAAAAGTAGCTCCTGAATGGCACCAATGGCTTCTGCTTGAGGAAATGGCTCAAAGGGGAAGTATGTAAGTGGGAAGATAATATTTAACTATCCATCTCTCTACACATAAATATACTTTCACAACCACAGGTAACTAAAGACGGAGGGCCATGAGTACAACAAACACACATCTATATGCACACAGGCACATACATGCATACATAAAGACACATAAATATACAGCTTATAAAAATGTATATTACATACATATGTATAAAATATGTAAACCAGACAGATGAAATATAAAATATATGTATACCTTATTAATATACATTGAATGTATACTGTTTAGTCAGAACTGAAATATTCAGGTGTACATATGTGCACTCCGATATGAGATATTTATCTGGAGAAAATTCAAAACTACTTGAAGTCTATACAACTATTCCTACAATGTTAGTGGCCTGGTTGTATGCAAAGGCCATGATTTAGACTGAACTTAAAATCCCCATGAAATCAACAATAAAATTCTTCTGGGTTCTCATTTTCCAGTGAAAAGAGGAAGCAAATGTTTAAAATTGTACCAGGAGACATTAACTACAAACTAAGCTAAATGCATTATCATCCTGTAGTCGTTTGGCCTCAATCCTGAAATAACGACCAGTGAAGTGTTTCTTAGGTGCAACCAAAGGCCACATTCAGGATGGGGCTTCAGCCTTCAAGTGGTCTGTGGAAGCTGCTGCATATCAAAGGCGACTCAAGACAGCTGAAATTATTCTCCATTGAAATCCACGTGAATATTTTGATAATGACGAATGTCATACATCATTAGAATTCTTTATTCAAGGTGCACTTCATGCTTTATTTATCATATTTTAATAGGCAATAATAATTGAATAATAAACGGAGACAAGTATGTTTTTGTTGTCTTTGTTCAAATTTCTCAGTTTGAGAGAGGAACATGCGTTTAATTTTTCATATATCCTTGAACAGCCTGAAATGACAGATTGCCCATAATCTGTCATAAAATCTCAGTGCCAGAACATGACAATAGATAGCACCATGGAGTGTCTTGGTTATCTTGAAGGGAATAATTTAACACTAACCAAAAGCAAAAGGATGACCCAGTTCGGAGAGGCCTGGAGTGAGATACATTGCTGGTGGCTCCAACCATGTGTGGCTACATGCAGGCACAGTTAAAAGGCAGATTAATAGGCAGTCAGGTGTGAGGAAAAAAGCCAAGGAGCCCTACTGTGGAACACACGGCATTTATCCTATTTTGTAAAGCACTTTATGAATTAACCTAGGTTGGTCTTTTTTAAATAGTGAGCATCCAAAGATTCACACCAGCGTTTCTCCAGCCTGATCTGTATTCCAAAACAGTACTGCTCACATAAATCTCAGTGTTGTTTTTTACTAGAGAGTGAAAGGGAAAAAAGAAAAGCTGCCGTTAAATCAATAGGCTGCATTGCACAGCACAGTATATGAAAGTAATAGTGCTGTGCTTATCATTTGTGCTGCCACCAACTAATTGCTCGAACTTGCACTTCATTTTCCTCTGTAATATGGTTACAATAATCAAGAATGACAAATAAGACCTGTTATCTTTCTACTGGCCAGTCTTTACTCAGAGGGTGAGTTCTCATTCAAATGCATCTATCTGGATGAATAAGATTTACCAGATTACACATTGACTTAAAAGATTTAATACGAGCAGTGATGGAGAGCTGCCTTAGGAAATACTTTCACAGGCACACTTTTGGGATCTAGCACAAAAAAGTCTTTACTGCTGCTTTTGTACCCACCATGGTATCCCTTAACTCTCACTGCATTTAAGTCAGCAATGCTGGCAGACAGAAAACCTGATTCCTGTGAAACACTTAACATGCCTTATGTCTTCCCTGAATCAGGTCTTCCAGTCATTCACACACCAGAGAGGTGGTCTGATTCTTTTGATGTTAAATTACGTACCATAACTAATAAAACTGCCTACATTGATTATCAAGCAGAAACAGGCAAAGAATATTATGGATAGAAGAAAAGACTTTGGGCTCTGGCATGAAAGGATAAAAGGATCTGATCATTAATGTGTGTCCTAGTTAAAGAAAATCCTTTGTTGCAGCAAAAAAGAGGAATTGTAGAAAATCTGAATGAAATACCCAATACCCACATTATGGCCCCCTGGTCTCTGGTGGTGTTCAGAAGGGGAAGAGGAACCTCCCAGACCTCATCTGTTGCTTCGAAATTCTCTGCAAGAGATCAGTTTTCCCTGTTGGAGCTAAAGGATGTGCACAGTATCAGAAGGAAGGAGAGAATGGGGAAGCCATCATTGTGAAGTCTTTATTTATGCTAATGATCCTCAAAAATGTCAGCGTTCCTATGCAAAGACATACGAACTTCATGACACACTGCAATGAAAACTCAGAAGTTTCACTAATCAAATGAATGCACTTAGAAGTTATATTTTTTTAATCCCATTTTTTTAGCCTCACATACAGGCGTCTCAAAAGTCAGCATTTACCGTAGGCCTACACAACATTCACAAATATCACTAATATTTGTCTACAACAAAAGACGTGATTGCATTAAGGCATGCATGTGCATAATTAAAGACATTCCTAGGTGAAGCATAAAAAAAGCATAACAAGGAAAAATGTTGCTGCACCATTTCTTTTCCAAAGCCTTCCAAACTAAATTTGAGATAACTAATTGTCCAATATGTACTGTTACGACAGCCATTCCATAACAATGGCTGTGAGGTAGTTTCCATTCTTACTCTATACTGAGCTCTCCTTTAAAATTCTGCATTTTTGTAACTCCTTCTGGAGACTTTCTTTCTTTCTTTTTTTTTTTTTTTTTTTGTTTTGTTTTGTTTTGTTTTGTTTTGTTTTTGTTTTAGGGACATAAGATGTTCTTCTTGTTTTCTGCTTGGTTACAAACTAGTTATGATCAAGAATCTCTTAGAAAACAGTACTACATAAGTGTCCATAATTATGTGTAAACCAGCTCTAAATATTTAAGGACCACAACAGTACATAAAAATAAATCTAAACAAGACCATGAATCAGTGTCTCATTTGTATTATTTCAAATGCTCTGCTAGTTAATGATATTTTGAATTATTTTATGATTATTATAAGCTCTCTGATAGTTAAATCAATCAAATAATCATTGCTGTAGTTCATCAAATATACATCTCCAGAAAGATGGTACTTCCCTTGCATACTACTAAGGAAAAACAACACTTCTTTATTACATACGTGATTAGTTAGTCTTAATGTTCTAGAAATGTGGTCAAATGGAGGTAATAGTTACACACTTTTGCATCTGTTTACAGAGTTTCTATTTTTCTTAGACAGAAAAGACATAAATTATACTGCACGCCGTTATGTAGTCAATGACGGCAGGTATTGACTGCAATATGTTACTCAACACTGCTTCATACCAGGCATTTACATACACTTCTAGAAATTAATCCAGCATATTTTTCTTCACAACTATACTGTATCACGCTGATTTTTGCTTTTTAATTTTATTAAATCAGTCTTTCAGAAGCTTTTCTACATCTGTGTGGATACCAGCTTTTCTGTGAATAGCATTAAAAGGAACTACTTGTCTTAGCACTGCATTGACATTATCATGGTAAATTGCTTTAAAATATCACTTGTAACTGTAATATTAGCACAATAAAATGTTTTAAATTTGCCTACTGTGTCTCAGAAATTGCCCTGATGTTGAATTACTTCTCATAGTACATTAACAATTATTCCAATAATTGTCAGGAGCAGTGATGGACATTTTGTTCTCCTAATTGAAGGGAGATTGCAGCTCCAAGGACACAGGCAGTTTATTAAATTTCACAACTCTTGGCTTTTGGGTAGGTGATGTGGAAGACTTATAACTATATATCAATTACAAGTTTATTGTACTAATAGCTTGTAGGATTAGAGCATTTCCAAGCTGCAGTTTTATGCAAAACTCAAGATCAAGGTTTCCCAAGCAGTGATTCCCATTACTGCATAATAAAGATGAATGCAACCCAGTGTTGCTCAGAAAGACCGTTAACTAAATGAAAAAAGCAGTTCAGTGAATGTGGAATCTGTACAGGAGCCAAATCGAACTCCCTCTTATAACTCAGAGATGCAACATTTGGGCAGCTGCCCAAGGAAGGAAAGAGAAGAAAAACCAAGTCTGCATGCATTTTTATTTCTCGCTGACTATAAGCCCATGTTTATAAAATCTAACTAAATTCTCGATTTCTTTATATTTGCTGTTCCAGACTCTTTAACCCATGTATTCTTGATTATAGGAAGGTAATTGACATGCAGGCCATGTTAAATGCATTATGATAACTTTGCAGTTAGGGATATAACATATCCCCACTAAATTTCAGTATGATGCAGTCCAAAGTGAAAACAAGATAAAAAGAATTCAGAAGATGAGAACTCAATGGGGTTTCATAAACCTCAGCATGTGTACAGTTGAGAGGCAGAGATCCAAATGACCTGGACAAGTCTGCATCAAGCTTTTTAGAAAACATAAATGAATACCTTAAGTAATCACTCCATCAACACATGGGATTGTATCTCCACCTCTCCCACTCCTCACTTCTGCTTGCAGAAGAAGGCTTGCATAATAAGTAGAAACTGCATCTGCAATGTACTATTTTTTGAGCCTTTAGGATGAACACTGTTCAACCCGGCTACCTGGTGGGTATATTTAATAATGTATCAAAAACGTGCATGCTGTGTCTGATTCTAAGAAAAGAAACAAGGAATGATAGTCTCTAAACATTAGTTTGTTACACAACTTTCAAATATAAAGGGCTGAACATTAATGTAACCTCTGCATTGCACAGTCAAAGTAGAGAATTTGGCATTCACGATGTGTTCCAAATTTGACCCATCACTCCAAGGAAGAATGCTGGTGTGGGATGGTTAAGATGCTAGCTTGGAAAGGAAGTTACATTTGGTAAGCAAAAGTGGAATTCTGGTCAAACTGAAACAATGATACATACATGACATGAGACACCAAACCCTCTGAAGAAAGAGGCTGTGGTTATCACAGCTGAAAGTGACTTCAAAAGCTGTTCCTGGACTACATGGAAGCGCACGACTGGAGACAATCCTCTGGCACATACCATTCAAGTACTGCTCTCTATAGTGGACTAAACTGTCAGAGTCCTGGGTGCACTGATGGGCCTTGATGGCCCTGCCCAGCCTCTCCTGGGGCCCCCACCCACACTCCCTGCCCAAGGACCCAGAGGCTTCATTTCAGCTCAGCCCTGGGCCTTCAGTCCCTGCCTGAGCTCTGCTGGAGATGTGTTTCTCTCCTGCTCTGTCCCAGCCAGGCTTCTGCCTGGCCAGGAACCCTGTTGATCCCTAGCCCATGGACTGATATCCTGACCTGACCTCAGACCAGCCTCGTCACCATGGACCTGCTTGACGGTTGTACCGTGCCTGAGTATCTTGAGTAGGTCTCCTAAAACAGACTTTCAAAGAGTCACTCATGAGGAGCAAGCAAAGAGATATACAAGATGACAATATGCCACTTTCTATATGGCTGTATGAGTGTCAATACATTTTGATCAAGGACCTTCTGTAAATTCAGAAATGGAAGCCTGAGATGTAAGTATTGGTCAGCCACAGAAAAACCCCATGCTTTACACAGTAGAGATCAAAAAGGTGACAAAACCAGGCCTAATCAAATGTGCCATGGATGAAAATGCCAACGTTTAATGCTAATAAATTTATTACTGAGAACTCTTTCATCAGTAGGGGCAATACCACTCACTGGTTTGGAAGACATACAGTTACTTGCAGATTTGCCAGTATATTGACAGGCAGAGAAGGCATTAACTGTAAACTCTTAAAAGTCTAGGCATGTTGTAAGCAGCAGATCAGAAAAGAAAAACCAAGAAATCAGAAAGAAAGCATTCAAGTAGTCCTTCAGAACCCCATTACTAAACTAGAGATGTATTTCATATATCCTAATAATTGCCCAGTATAATAATTCCATAATTTAAACTGTTGATAATGCTTTTCACTTAACAGGGTTAAACTTGTATGTTTCTGAAATAATGTTTTTTAAATCATAAGTAATTTGTTCATGATAATTAGTGACATCACTCACGCTAATGTTAAACATATGGTCAAATGTAATACGACATTATTTATTCCTACATTACGTTACATAATCCAAGTGCAAAACATACAAGAAGTTAAAAAGCTGAAGACCGCACTTAGTTGTGTTAATTCTCTCAAGCATGATGATATTTCATTGCACATCTTAATAGACAAATCTTTTCTGCATCTCAACTGCTGCTTGGCAGTCTGGATAAGAAAGATGTGGGTGATCCATTCCTGTAGCTGAGATCACACCCTGCCTGCAATTGCCTCACCAGATGGTCAGCATATTGCATTTTCCCCTTGGTAACATCCTTTTTTCTCCCTGCATCTGGAACTCAAGTAGGAAAATACTTCTGTTGTTTCCTACAGTGCTGAAGGTAGGGGCCTATCCTCAGCTGTTGCACAGTGCCGCTACCCATGTCTACACAGTATTGTGCTTTAAGTTGAGATATAGCTGAATTTTGGATTCTGATTTCACCCTCTCGCAGTCTGTTGCTTCACCAGTCAGGTAACTACTGTCACTTTGATCAAGAATTTCTACAAAACAATTGCTTATTTGATCTCAGTTGCTTGAAGTGTTGCTTATTCTATTCCAATGCTGCTTTGAAATGGGCTTTTAACATTCATGACTTCCATCCTAAGATGCCTCTATTAGTAGATCAAAAGGTTTTCTTGACCCCATTTAAAACTTCTGGAGCTCTTCCTGCCTATTGTCCCCTAATTAGAGTCACAGTCCCACTGAAGTCCCCAGCTGACGCTGTTTTCCAGAGAGACTTGTGTCTGAACAGAAAACACTGAGTCATGCGGTAGGTTATTGGTAGCTTTGCAGCGAGTCCTGTGAAGTACCAGCACTCCACACGAGGTCACAAGTGTGAGCTGATGAGATTCTATTCAATTTATTGTTTCCTTGCTCTGAGCACCAAAGAATGTAATAGCTTTTTAAAAATCCTGTGTTTGCATTAACTGATAATGTGTTCTGGATGGAATGACTTTTTTATTGTAACATTTTAGCAACAGCTTCAGAGGTTTGAAAAGGCGTCATTTTAATATGCACAGTGTTCACCTCCTCAAATAGCTGATACTTCTAAACACTCTTCAAAAGAGTTAAAAGTGTTCCTGGTAGTATTTTAGGAGTTCATTTCCAAGTGTTTCCAATTTCTTTAGAAAACAACATGCTGAAATCACCAATCATTCTGGAGACTACACTAGGAAGATAGCTTGGCAAATAGTGAATTCAAATGTGCTGCCTTAAAAGTGCCTGTCACTTTTTAAACTGGCCACAGCAGTCAAAGGGAAGATCCATATAACCTGGGAAAACAGTAATTGCTTACTTGCTTCATTTCTATAATAAAAATTAGTTGCAGAAGAAAATCTTCAAAAGCTCTTCATATCAGGAATCTAAATGTTATTTTCAGAAGTGATAGAAAGCTTAAAAGCTGAAGTGTCACTGGCTGTAAGCATCTAAAATGTTTATACTGCAGCTTATTAGATATATTTATGCTGGTCTAAATTAGGTAGTTCTGGCATTGCTGACAGTACGCACGGGGCATCAACAAACTCAACACTGACTGCCAGGCCACTCAAGGAGCAACGTGCAGAAAGCTTCTTACTGTTTCATCGGCCTTACTAACAATATCTTAACTCACTAGGTTAAATCTGGTGTGTATATGCGTACTTGTACTGTGATCATGTATAGAGATAGATACATCCTACATCAATTTTCAAAGTGCAATTTAAGACTTCTGAGAATTTCACCCTCAGTTATCCTTTGTTAACATCTCTAGATGAGGTCAAATTCGTCTTCCATTTTTACAAATTTGTAATACTTTTTTGTCTCTCCAGACCAATTTTGTTTTGTCTATAAACTACTATCTTCAAGGAGTTACTCCAGAATAACACTGATGTGTGATCAGAATATAAACCAGAGGGAACTGCCTATGTGTGTTCTCATCTATATCATTCTCCCACTCTCTCCTTTTCCCTTTTTTTCACTCTCTCTTAGCTATCCCTCCCAGGCATCTTCCAAATCCCTTTATTGGGTTTAGCATTTAACAATGAAGCAATGAACCCACAGAATTCTCCCTTCATTACTAGGGCATCGTAATAGCATCTTGCTTTACTCATAAATAGTGTTTCATCACAGTATCAAATTGTTCCTGGGGAGGAATATAGTGTCTATATTTTTATTTACAAATAATAAATAATCATTTGCAATGAATTATTTTTAACCCTCATTTTAACGACATCAACACCAGCACCTCTGACTATGTGACTAGCACACACACATACTCTGAGAAAGAGAAGGAATGCAAATCCATACCATAAATTAAAAAAAAATAAGGCCACCTCTGTGGTGGCCTACCCACTAATCCACTTCCCCAGTAGAGAACCAAACTTTTGAGTTTAGAGCTGCTGCCATTTCTGAGGTCATCCCACAAAACTACCTCTGCCCACCAGCCAGGCTACAGGATTCACTGCCTCCGTCTCTTCAAAACTACACCTAGGGCAGAAATTGCCCTTTGAACAGCTACGGGGTTTCTATACGCGCGGAGAATTAGAACTGTGAACTTTCTGCATTGTGGGAATAGAAACTCTTGGATTGTCAATGGCCTAAACAACAGAGACTCAGTAAACTCCTGGCTAAAAGACCTTACAGTCATGGTATTTTGCATATTCAAAAGTACAACAATATCTGGAGAGCTTGATTTGCTTTAAGACATTTAAGATTCCTCTGATCTTTCTTCAGAAGGACCGCCAGCATACCTAAATAAAATTTCATTTACATTTGCCAGGATATGGAAAATTGTCTCAAGAATATGAATTTAAACTCCGCAAAACTTATGTAAAATATTTTTTCTGTAAATCTATCTAAAATAGACCATGTGGCAATATAGGGTGAAGGGTTTTATTTGCAGGCACTTCAGATGACCCACTTAATTCATACCTAGTTTTTCTACATCACTTATGCATTCATCTCAGAACCACGTCACGTAAAACCTTCAGACCATCTACCTTGTCTTGTAGGGCAACTAAAGTCTCTTAAGGAACAATGACCAGAGTGTCATATTCCACTATTGTTCCGTAAATGAATTCCCACTGAAGTCAATGGGATCTCACATAAAAAATCAATGTTGGCTGTGTCCCCAAGCAATATGTTTTCTTCAACCATAGGTTACGTTTTTGGTGATGGACATGAGTTCTCATTACTGTTGACAATTTTTACATGCCTAATTAATTCCCTGAGCTCCCTATTAAAACTTCATGCAGAGTCTAGCCACAGTCTAGAGGTGGCATTTTTGCTGGAGAACATTCAACCTATTTGATATGTTCCCATCACTTTTTAATAAAACAGGAACTAATCTTGACATCTGAGTCAACAGGCATTTCATCCAAGAAGAAGAGGATAAAGGTGACAGGATTTGATGGAAAGTAGTGTTTTTTCTATACAGTACAAGGAGAGCTTGCATGCCAAGACAGCATCATTGTATAAAAGCAAAGCAAAACTTGCTTCGTATTAATCTGTACAATAAACTAAACAGAACTCTTGAAGGATAAATGAACGTGTAAGACACAGTGATACAATTCTCCACTATTGGTGATGATTTAGCCTGTGAATAAAGCCAGAAAGCCTACTGTCTAGGTCCCTAGGCTCCTTTGCTCACAAATAAAAGAGTACTCTGCATGGGGACACTCAGGCATTAGGCACACAATTGATAACGCTTTTCAAAAGTTGCTCATAATGACAGCACTTATTCCAGCCAGACACTTACCCATATGCTTAAATTTAAACGTGCTTAAAACCATTTCTATTCAGCAAAGCATGCGATTAACTTTAAGCATGTGCTTAAAAGCTTTGTTGAACTAGGTGTAAATAGGTAGACATTGTAAGCAAGGAGAACGGACATAAAAAAGACCACAGAGCTGGAGCCAGCCAAAGCTAAGCAGAGTCAGGTCTCAGGGGCCTGGAGGAATGGGATGCCAGCCTAATGCAGACCATTCCCAACAACAACACAGACTCGGTTTTCACACAAATGGCACAATGGTAATGAAATGTTACAATCTGTTAGTTTAATGTTCTGACTTAATATGACCAGCTGCTTTTCAGGCAGCAGTTCCGTACTGTAAACAGTATCACGGGGTCAGGTCCGAAGGAGTAATAAACATGCTTGAAAGAGGATTCAAAATGCAAGCTTCGCTCTTGTTGGTGTGAATCCTCCCCTCGCCTCCGCCTGCCCCCTTGTCCCACTTCCCTCTTGTCCGCTTGTTCATTAATGGTTCATCTCTGGTTTCAGAGAAGTACATGTTAGCTGAAATGGGTTTAAACCCTAACTCTGGGTTTACAGTGCTTTCCCCTTGAATCCAAGGAAGACCCCTTTTGATGTTCAGTTATGCTTCAAAGTATGTTTGTGATCGTTTTTTTTTGTCAACATGCTTTCTGGAAAGCCCAGGTGACACCAGGGCTGAGCCAGGGCCTGGCAGAGTCCTGGTGAACGTCCCAAGGAGTTCGGTTAGTTGGTCTGTCTGTCTGCCCTAGGGACACTAAAGGGGCCAGGGACAGACTGGATACTCTAATACCAAAAGTTGCTGCAGTGTGTAAGAGGCTCTGTCTTTTGCATTTCCTTGCAGGGAACAAAGAAGAGGGGCATAAAATCTTTCACTCAGCTGCTGAAGTCTTCATTGTTGCAAAGATAAAGTAGCTGGATAGGAGCTGGAGCCATTTAGCAATTAACTGACATTTTAGAAAACAATTCTTTTGCAACATTCAGGCAACTCTTTTTATTATCTAGTTAATGGTAGCACTTACTGAAGCTAATTTTATGTGTAATAAAACTTCATTACTATCCTTTCTTCTGAGAGAAGCGGTGCAGAGGACAATTGGAATAAGAAACATATGGTTTCTTATACTTTATCAGTCATATATGTGTATATGACACATCTCAGGTATCTAAAATGTTCTCCTTTCTTTTTTTCCCTCTTTCTTTCTTTTTCTGGCTGTGTAACTTCTGTACTCTTTCATGTCAGAGGTCACCTATCAAATTCTACTCTTCTTTTTTTTTTCCAATCACAAATCAATGATGAGGACAACAGAAGGTTAGATACTTTCTAAAAATAGCACTGATGTTGCTGTTTGCTCATTCAAGGTCTGCCGAGCCTCTCTCAGGCAGAGACTCCTAAGCAGCATGTTCCAAATCATCAAAACTGGGTGCTTGCTGACCCCCCTGATGCGCTGCAGCTGAGGAAAGATGGATTAACTCTCTGCCCAAGCCGCCCTGCTCCAGCCTTCGGATCCTTGCTGGGTACTGTCAGAGTAGCAGTTGGTGTTAAGATGCAAGGAAAATGAAGGGTGAGGGGGGAGCACTGTCACCATGAAAGGTGACAACATGACATGGCTTTTAACTCTTTTTCAATCAACAGAGTTTTTCAGCTGGCCCATCTCAATTCAAGCGGGTCTGGTTTTCTATCAGTCATTGTTACTAGCTTGATACTTGTTATATTCCGAGAGAAAAAAGGGGACATTGATATCTCATATGGTATAGATTTAAAAGCATAAGACTGAAATTTTATAAAAAAAGTCACAGATTTGCAGAGTACGCCTATTATTTTCTGACACATACAAAGAAGAGAGCAACAAACCTGAGCTGGCTCTGCATAATAATCTTTAAAGAAAGCATGGGGACTTCCTCAGTGGGAAAATTTCAGTTTGTATCAGATCACTGCATAATTGAGGTGCTTTTCATGGCTGTTCTGCCAGCCTCACCTTGTAGTAAACAATGTTATTTTCTACAGGTGAAGAGCTGCAGGCGAATGGCTATAGGTTATGCTTTAAAAAGTTGTCCATTGACACTGCTGAGGCTACATCAATTGACACCCACTGAGAATCTGCTTCTATCACTTCTCTGTAGTCTCAAGCAAAAGTAGCTGGACTGTGTGGAAAAGGCACTTATTAAAATACAAACACTTCTATCACAAAGAAAGATCATCTGGAAAGTGCTGGCAAAGTGTATTTTGTTCTCTCCTTTTCCTATTTGTTCTAGCAGGACAAGCCAAACTCAGCTGTCACTTGCAATGCTGCAAATAAAACAAGCTGGTGTAAATCAACAAAACTCCATCTGGGGTTGAAAGTGCTAATTTACACCGAGTGAGGATCTGACCACTGGCTAATTTTACTGGTGTTGCTCTAGCTATAACCCAAAGCAGGATTTTTCTCTGTATCTTTCGTTTCTGTTTAAGTTGAAGCAATTTTATGAATATGTTTAACAATGAGCACTCCAGGGACAGCTTGGTAAACCAAGCAAGAGGGAGAAGAAAGAAATTATAGATCTGTTTTTCAGACGTTACAGTGTATGTTCAACGCAGTGATCATGTCTTTATGCATACCATAGCCTCACTGTGACAGGGGAATAGACACCTACATTACTGCAAAAGTCAAAGGCACCGAATGGAGCAGCGATTTAAAAAAACTTGTGATTTGGATCCAATTGTTTTCCATTCTTTGTAATTACTTTAACTTTCAACATCAGCTTTTCCTGTGAGTACTTTGGTAAGCAAATCAATTTCCCCTTTTCCTAGGAGAGATTCTGTCTAGGTTTAACTTTACAAAAAAATGCTATGATGTGACGGGGTATTTCAGATGTGTGTTCTTCATCTGAAAACAGCTTTATTCATTATATCAGCTGCAGGTATAGTGTGTATCTATTTCCATCTAACTTTCCACAGACAGGTGTATTTACTCTACCATACATGTGGTAGTGATAGCCTTCAAAAATATAGGAGGGAACTCAAGAATCCCAGCTTTGCACTGTGATATACAGAACTTTCTCCTAATCATGGGGTGGTTTAAGATACAAAATTTTATGTAGAAACCATTGGAAAGCAATTGCAAACTATTTTAGGGAGGCATCGTTACTATCTCAGCAATCTGCACTGGTGGATTCATGACAACTTTGGTATCTGTAGTAATTCTAGTAAAATGATACTGCATGTCTTTGGAACATCTTTGGTAGACACACTTTTTCTGAAAAGCATGTGGCACATAAAGGCTGTGGGGCAGAACAGCATCGAAGTGTGAAAGCACTCAGCTGGGGCAGCCAGAGGACAGGGTTTCATGCCAAACTCACCCTGTTGTCGTCTTTTAGACCATGTCGTAGGACTGGATGTTCCTTCATGCTAATTCGGTGCAGTCTTACAGCATTTGCTTTGCTTTAATCACATGCATATGCATATGTAAACTTGGCCTAGGATGTGCTAAATGCTTTTCTAAATATGGATGAACTTCTGAATTGGAGCCTTATCACAGTCATATTCCCACCTTTGTGAAATGCAAGAAGCAGTGGGAGGTGGTTTTTGCTTTGCAGTATCATAAAAATACAATGTTAAAACTGGCTTCATGCCTATTGTAGGGGAAATGATCTGAGAGCCTAGCGTTTAAAGAGAAGTGGCTGACCTACTGTGAAACATGAATAATGTCCCACATTTCATGCCTTGGCCTGCCCATCAGAAGACCTTCTCTGAGATTTAAGTATTGTTTTTATATTTCTTCGGTATTTTCAGATGTAAGGTGCTAATGTCCCAAACATCATTATTAACTGAAATTCATTGCGTAGTTGGAATATCTAAGAGCCTGGTGTTATCTGAGACACACTGAGAACTTCACAAAGTACAGTAACTGTATTACACTTTAGAAAGAATCTCAACATTTATATAGCTGAAAGAATTATTTAAAAAATACATTTTTAATTTTAAATTAGACTTTTTAATCAAAGTGGTAGATTGCAGCAGCTACACCAAACCTAAATGCGTGACTCAGTTCCTAGTGAGGATGTTCTTTAAACAGATGAGCAAAGTTTCAGGCTGAAAAATGTTCTTACAATTTTATGTGCCTTCTATAAGTACAAACTAGAAAGGAAACCTTCTTAGGAATGAGAATTTAAAGTATATTCTTTGCATCAAATGGTGCTGATTTTTTTCTCTTCTTTTTTAGTCCTCTGTTTTTGCTGGACATTTAGAGCCCTTCTAGTAAGTGTGTATATTAATTTACTCTTGACTGTTTTGGTTTTCTGACTCTTGGAGGGGTGAAGAAATGTTTTTTTCTGTGTAAGTTTTCCAGCGAGGCAGAGAAAATAGTCTTACTCAATGATCACTAGAGAGATGCATATGGTATGGCAGAGTTGCTGCTGACACTGATGCATTTGTGCTATGTAAGGTCTATTTGTCTCTTCAGTTTCGCTTCCAGCTATGAAAATTGTAGAAGGTTGGAGGTTTTGTTCACTCTCAGTGATTCCATACAGTTTTACATTACCACAGACTGTGCATTATTGGTTTATGAATTCAGGCCTTAAAACCTCATGAGAAGCCTTGATTGTGGAAGTACAAACTCTTGCCATCCTAAATATCTACAGGCATAAGCACATGTTTAAGTCTACAGATTGGCTTTGCGACAGGCGTAGCAGCACAAGCAGCAACAGAAGCAAACCGATGTTCACCCTCTCCAGTTCTGACCCAATCCAGTGCGCTTGGAAGTCAACAGAAACCCCGCTGGTATAGAGAGCAATACAGGAAAAGCCCATAAAGAAGATGAACATCACTATTCCAAATACGTGGTCCATATGGCACTACCTATTAGTATATTTTCTATTGTTTGACTATTACATACTTCATGACAGGTAAGAGAACTAACTGTTCTACCAGTAGCACACACGGAGACCCCACACCACCTCACACACATAAGTTTCCACTGATTGCCAGCACTGGACTGGATCCTTCATCTGTCCTACTGCTTCTTCCTGACAGTTTCATTTTCTCTATTCTTTCCTCCGTTTTATCAAGCATTTGTTTGCATATACCAAGAAGAAATTACTGAGCTGTTACTCTGGACTGCCAGGGCTAAAGAACATGAACTCTATTGTACAGTGTATCTTCCTAGTTTATGCAGCTGCTGTGATGATTAATTAGTTAATGCTATGAAATACTTGGAACATGAAGGTATACAGCTATATAAATGCAAGTATCCATGAATTATTATTATATAATATCAAGCAGAGGGTGACCCAGCTAACAGAACCAAAACTCTAGTATGTACTTCCAAACATGGAGCAAAATTCACCAGATAAAACCAAATTTTCTATTTAATATCTTCATTAAATCTATTCAAATTTTATCTATGTTGGGAAACTGTATAGAACAGTTTTGCAACTGGACCACTGTTTAATAGTGTCTTCCAAACACTGACTTTAAAAGTGCTATTTTCCTCTGAGCAAAACTTAGCTGATCCAGATATTCCAACATGTATGACCCTAGTAGTCTCTTTCAAAATCATAATTGTTAAAACATTAAAGATTTCTATACTATGCTAATAGAGAGAAGGTAAGCTGGTGCTACGCATCTGCTTCTTGATAATAATTATCACAGTAATTAAGTTTTGCCATAGCTGTTAAAATAAGAATCCAGTTTTGACATTTATGAGAGTGGCATTATGAAAAGCTGAACTCAGAATTATCTCTTTATCATAGGACTAAAACAATTACAGATGTTCTATTGATGTATGCTGTGGTCCTCTTCTCAGCACAATAATTATCTTTTAATGAGCCCACATTAATGTAAATTGGATTCATCAGGAAATAAATTTCACGATGAATGTGAGGCACTCTACAGGTAACCTTTCATGAAAGCAAAGCAAATACTAATCTTGATCATTTGTGGACTAGAGACTTCCTTTCAGGTTTGAGACAAGTAGAAAAATCCAGGTGGATCACATTGTTTCCTTGCATTTTAGGCAACTTGAAGGTTTCATGGAAATAAATTGAATTTGTCACTTTTGTAAAATTTGCCTTTGGTAAGGGGCAGATAATAACGCACCTTTTTATCTTAGTCCCTACTTCCATCGTGCCCTTATTCATCTCAAAGAGTCATTTGTGCCATGGTACAACTAGTGGGAATCTCAGTGCCAAAAGCTGCTATTCTTGGGTTATTCCAGCTACAGGGTTCTAGGAATACCTGCTGCCTTGCTGCTTCCGCTCTACTCTGTTCCAGTTCTGCCATGTTCTTAAATGTCTTGAGTTCTCTAAAAATCAAGCTTCACTGAGTAATAAATACCCTGCCTCGTATCCAGCAAAAAAAAAAAGGAAAAGAAAGAACAAATTTTTAAAAATCTTATGGATATATGAAAATATTATATTATGGATATACCACAAGTAATTCTGATGCTTGACAATCTTAAACAAGCCAGGGTTAAAAAACCTCCATAGAGAAAATCCAAATGTAGGTCCCTGCCTAACATTCTTCAATCTGTGTTTTCTGTTTTAATTTCAGCGGAGGTATTAGAAGATCATCAGTTTGCAAACCAGTCAGTTTTTAAGCATTCAACACTCAGTTTTGAATGATGTCCTGTTTCTCTTAGAAAAACTGATATGGCCAACTGGTAAATATCAAAACTAGTTGTTAAAAGCAAAAAACCATTTTTGTGTTCCTGAAGTTGATTCACTATTAAAACAGTGAACTGGAGATCAAGGAATGCCCACTGATGAGTATCCTTCAATAGTCTGACTTTTGGTTTAACAGCTGCCTATTGTTGACAACCAAATATATCATACATCAATTTTGGAAGAGGCTGGATAGTTTTTGCTATAAGTCTTCAACCTAAGTTGAGTAACTAAACACACGCATAGACACGAAGGTGTGTCTACTGCGATGCACTGGGATGGAACATGATTCTACGCAATTTTCTAGAACTCTTCTGTATTCTCTACCCTAAAAAAAAAAAAGCTGGTGAAGGAAAAGACTCAGTTAAAGGTAAAGCTGGGTTTGTAACAGAATATGGGAGGGAAGCAACTCCCTAAGGATTCAGCTTGGGGTAGATAAGCCTTTGCTCAAATTGTGAAATGCTGAGTGTCCTGATTGTTCCCACAGTCACTAATAAAGGAAAGGGCAAGTAAGATGGGGGGCAGCTTGTCAGAGGAAATTCATCTTATCGTCAGTTGTGTTCTCCTATGTCATTGGGCTAAGCATGATACACACAGAGCTAAAATGCAGTCTCTGCCACAAAGAGTTGACTATCTAAGGAGCCGAGACTGTGATGCAGAGGTGTGAAGGCAACCTGCCCTAATATATACAAGTTAGTTCCTGAACTTTAGACACAGAATCATAGAATCATAGAATCATTTAGGTTGGAAAAGACTTTTGAGATCATCATGTCCAACATTAACCTAACACTGCCAAGTCCGCCACTAAACCATGTCCCTAAGCACCACATCTACATGTCTTTTAAATACCTCCAGGGATGGTGACTCCAGCACTTCCCTGGGCAGCCTGTTCCAGTGCTTGATAACTCTTTTGGTGAAGAAATTTTTCCTAATATCCAATCTAAACCTTGCCTGGTGCAACTTGTGGCCATTTCATCTCGTCCCATCGCTTTTTACTTGGGAAAAGAGACCAACACCCTGATCAATAGCACTGTTGCACCTAATATTTAGCCAGACTACTGTGTGGGTTCATGCAGCTTATACTAAAACCCCCGCACGTCAACGAAGAAATTTTGAGAGTACATGTATATACACACTACTGTCACACCAACGGGCTGTAATGCAGACATACTTCTTGTCTAAGTCAGGAGGCAACAGATGGCTAAAAACAAAGAGAACAAAAGGGAACAAGGAGACAATCCCAGTCAGTGACAGGCTTACCAGTACACTAGATACGTAACTGTCATCAAGCTTTTTGTGGGCCTTATCTCTGTGCCAGAAGCGAACAAAAGGTCTATGTATTACTTCAGGTCTATTTTGAGGACTGCAATGTGATTTCATAGGTACACAGGCTCATTTTGGCCTTCTGCAGAGAATGATTTTCTCTCACATTAGAATATTTAAAATAATATTCATTCAGTTATGGTGACTGCATTGGCTATTTTTCCCCCTGAATAAAATGGCTCACTGAAATTCATCAGGATATATATATTGAAATGCATGCAAATTGTGTACATACATTTACACTCTCACAGATATGGCAGAAGTCTCCATTAAAAAAACATTCACTTTCTTACTGCAGCATTTGTCTGCAGATTCTAAATGTCAATATTATCCCCAGTGAGAAGAGAAAGGAGGTTGAAAGGTTGGTAGTTTTAGAAAGCTAATTGCCATCCGTAAATTGGAGTTATGAACACACCATGCCTTTTGCAGCAGCGAGGCACAGGAACACTGCAATTTTAGGTCTAGCTGCACAACCCAGAATTTACAGAGGCACGTTTTGTATTACCATGATCATCACAGGAAATGAATTCATGTTAATGAGAAGGTACATCAGTAGATTAAAGGAATATTCTTAACAATTTATTAATAATAGATCCTTTGAAATAAAATGGAGAAAAGTCCCTGTGTAAAACTGACTTCTACAGATTTTTCCCTGTTTTCATCAAGGACTTGGCCAATAACATATGAGTGCCCAGCACTAAAAGACAAGCTTTAAGTGATTTTTTTTTTTTGAGATGTCACAAATAAGAAATAACACTCCATTTGAAGCAGCAGTCATCACCAGTTTGACTCCATATGGCATTTCTGTTGCACATCAAATATGGATGTTAGTCAGAAACTCCCTCCCCCATGTCCAACGCTAGGAAAAACTGAACACCAAATTTTCTTTGGCTCTAAGACAATATGGTGGATGGAGCAGTTCAAAGGTTGTGTGTTAGATTCTCCCTGAATGTCACCTGTGCCTCAGAAATGCACTAGCTTTTATCCAAAATGGGTATGCCATTCCCTTTAACTATAACCCTTTATCAAAACAGTTTCACAAGGATATTTAATTGAAATTAATCTTGGCTCTTTGATACTTTCTAATATGTCACTCTTGCTTTTTAAGTTTGGCTTTTTGAGTAGACTGCCAATAAATCAGTGATTTTTTCCACCAGCAGGTTACCTCTTGAAGGCAGTTTTCTATGGATGAAGGGAGAAAGGATGTGTTGACAGTCACAGATACGAAGACCATATGCTGCTTAATCTCATCCTGAGCACATACTCTGAACCTCATGAAATCTATGTGATATTTAAATGTATCTACACTACAGAACTCCAGATCCATCGGATCTCTTGCTCTATGTTCTTGCTCCACACATATATCCACTTCGCTAGGTGTTCTACAACATTAGGTCCTGTGGGGTAGGCACTTACGACAGTTTGCCTAGTGGTTTCAGTGGATTTGCTGAGGTTTTCCTAATTCTAGCTGAGATCGGAGTTTTGATTTATCTTCTGCAACATGATACAAAACAATTCTAACAAGTTCTACCTTGTCTTACCAAAGCTCAGACAAGAATCTGAGCTGAAAAGATGCTGAATTGACAGCACTACTAATGCAAGATCTCTGGTGTAAAAGATCTCCTTTGCTTTCTTCTTGAAATAAGATTTATATTGTCACTCTGTGTCTGCGCATGCTTGCCTGCCTGTCTCCTGTCCTCACCAGGAACTTGTTTTAACCCACTGGCCAATTTCAACAGCCTTTGGCAGACTGGTAGAATATCCCAAAATACTGCAGTTCTCAGGCTGTAGATCAGAGATGAGACAGAAACGGATGATTTTACTAATGCCCTGAGGAAAAGAACCCTCTTTCTAAGGATCAAAGGATGCATATGGGTCTAATCAGTTGGAGGCAAAGGTTTTAAATTTTGTCTCCTGATAATACAATGCCTATCACAGCAAAGTGCCAGTTCCCGACTGGGGCTGCAAAACACTACTGTAAATATTAATATCAACATGTCTGTCTTTGTCTACAGACTAGGAATAGCAGAGATGTGGTATCGCTTAATAAAACAGCCTTTCTATAATTACAGAGGGATCACTGCTACAAGTGCAGCCCAGATACCAAATCTGTCTTTTGCCTCTACTGAGATTACAAGTGTGACAAGTGTGATTTGGAGAAACACACCATGATGTTACAATTTCATGCTCAGTTTGCCATGCTTACAATCAGGCAACAGGAAAAAAAGACTTCAACTGGTAAACGGAGTAAATTTACTATGGAAATCACTGAGAGAAGATAAATATAGAGTCCCACAATGCCATCTTTACAGTCAATTTTCTCTCTGTAGCTGAAGTTTATATCAAAAGAAGGGAAATTACATAAATATTTCATCTGGACTGTAATAGTACTGAATTAGGTGCTCTAGAGATGATTTATGTAATGTAGATAGGCTGTCAGTGGCAAATATGAGAATTACAGTAATGTTGAAACAGAATCCTCCCTAATTCATGTACAGTAGTAAGTGAGAGCTTATGCAACTTTCAAGTAAACATTTTTTTACAGATATTTAAAAGAGTTTCAGCTGAGCAGTGTGTTGCAGTGATATAGTAGTTCTTTCCCCTCATACAGAGAGTTTCTTTTGAGAAAACCTGGGGCACTTTAGTATTAAATCTTACATCTCCATCATTTGGGTGAGGATACTGAAGCACAATGTAGTAAACAGACTGCCACAGGCCCCACACCAGGTCCGTGGCCAGAACTAGCCACTGGAGTGGAGGGAAGTTTCTTCCAGTCATGAGAGTCACTCATTTGCTCCAACTACAACAGACATTCCCTTGCAAAACAAGGTACTGTGTGTACATGCCTCAGGATTCACACCTTGTCCACCAACCACGCAGCAAAGCGATCAGCCACTCAGTTCATCTGTCACCAAAGAAAAGCCATGTTTGCTTCCTTGTTGGGATTCTGAATTAGAAGCAGAGGTAAAAGGTGGATTTTTCTCTTTGACTTACTCCCAAATTATAGCTCTGTTGGAACAACAGTAATGAAAAACTCTTTGAAGATCCTTGCCAGATACGATCTGTTTGGTGAAGACACCAGCAGATGCAAATGTGTTAAAGCCAATGCCCCCTGTCCCTGCAAAGGGACATTTGCGGAGTAGGATATGAAGAGGGAAGAGATAGCAGCCAAAGTCCACCTGCAAGTGATCTCAGTGGGAGTTAAACTCTTGCTTGTGCACTGTGAATTGGGGCCCTAGAGCTGCCCACCTATCCAGGTCCTCAAAGCAGTCTGGAAGTGGAAACGCAGCCAGCCTTTCCAGGGATGCACTGGCCTGGGGTGCTGTGGGGCCATGCTGATGAGGGAGGTGAGTGTTCTCCGGGATACTCTTTCCTACAGCTGTTAACTCACCTGGTGAAAATCAAATCAGCTGCTAAGCTACATAGCCTCCCTTCAGTGGACAGGACTGCAATGTATTCAATCATTATTCAGCAGGAAAAGTAAGGAGTTCTGTTACCTGCAGCCACAGAAGTAGCAGCAGAAAAAGCCCTTCCTACAGCCTATGACTCACTAAGTCACGTTCTTTTACGTTCTTGAGTAGCATCTAAAACATCTTTCCCCTATTAGCTGACATTGCAGTAGTGGCAGATGCACAATAAATAATACATTATACAACCGTACTTCAAAGGCCTGAATAGTGCAAGTGCAGTATCTTTCTTAGATTCAGTTTATTTAATGCTGTCCATAAAAAGGGTGTGTGACATTTATTTATTTATTTTTCAACTGAGTGCTTTGACTGTGCGCTGTTCCAGTTTTCATTCTACTGCTTGGTGACCTGGCTGCTCCAGTGAGTGCAAAGGCCATTTGAGAAATAAAATGGATAGAAATGCAGTTATTAATCAGCATAGCTTACTGAAAATGAGCGCTGCGCAGGGCCAAGCCCCAAGGAAAGGAAAAAAGTCATGACATTTCTGGGAGCGCCACTGGGAGCTGTGTGGCAAACCTCTGAATGAGAAGGTAAAATGAATGTGGCTTGGGTGGCCTGAGGGGTTAAAAAAACATAAAACCCTGTCTGAGAGGGGAAACTTCCACAGGACTTAACTGTGCATTCATGTTTTAAAGGAGTTCTCGCAAAACTCTGTTTCCATTCAGTTTTGTCTCCTACTCAGATTTTGCCTAGAGTAACATCCCAGGACCATGCCCTAGGCCAGAGGGAACAGCAGAAGGCAAAACCCCAAAGCCTCACAAATGAGCTGCAGGGAGGAGGCATAGGCCAGCTCAGAGTAAACTCGTAAAAAGGGACATACCAGAGTCATCAAAGCACTGTCCACTTCTATCACTGAGAGAGCTAGCAAAGAATCACGCTTCCCAGAGCAGCGGACTGGATTATATGGGTTGAATCCCTCAGTAGGGGCTGCGCTTCACATTACAAACTAGCCCATGAGGTGAAATTATCCAGTGACAGGACATTTAACTCGTAAGCAAATAACCTGGGCTATGACTGCCCAATGCATGACTCTAATTTTAGAACCACGTCATGCCTTGAGCAAGGCATGCAATTGTTATTGCCATCAGGTGCACATCAGTGCAGTAATTGTTTCTTCAACATCAGTCCCAAGGTGCAATATGTAACCGATGTTGGAACGCGGCCCTTGCATCGCCTGCTGTGAGAGATCATTTCTAAACAACCGGCTGCAATTATAGACGAATAACAATTTCAAATTAACAGCCAACTGACTTTACAAATCTCATCCATACAAGACCATCACATATTCAAAAGCTCTTGGAGGTTTTTATATATATACACACACACACAAAAATTGATTCCAATATTTAAACAAGTTAATCAGTTCACAATTTTAATGCACAGTAAATTTTCTTTACTGTATCAACTGTACACTGCAATGGAGATTAAATTAAGAATGTTGTAGCAAAGCGTAGAGCACAGTTTATAATAGATTTATAAGTACTGTATGAACATGTTTGTCTTTTCTTTTATTTCCTCATAAGCGATGCCATTATGGCTGCCATAATTCTTATTTACTCAACTTCTAGGCTGCTGGCAATAGCACAAAAATAGATTTTGAGAATTTATGTCATACATGCATCATGACAAGGCAACAAAAGAGCACAGGTAAGATTTATTTAGGTTTAAAGCCAGTGTTTCATATTCATGTTCATGCTAACCCTGTCTCCCCAAACAGAAAAGTCAGTTGCCGCTCTTCCCAACAGGCTGAGGACCCGCAGTTCCCACCAAGCCGAACAGGAACCACACTGTAACTGTCTACCTAACTTTGGGCTTAGTTTTGATACAGAAATTGGAAGACAGCACAAATAAATTCCCACAGGAACACTGTTGTATTCCCAGTATATCCACTCCCAAAACTGAGGAGCTCTTTTCTAATTCAAAATGTACTGCATGTGACAAGAGATCTCCTTTCAGCTTCACACGGAGGAGTTCATCTAACAGCACCTAGAGAAACCAACACTGATTCTGAGAGGGGCTCAACTGATACATTGCTAAAGTCATTGGCACTCCACCAGTGTGAGATCTGGACACCAGAGTTGAAAGAACAGTATTTCAAGTGCCATTTCACACAAATAACATTACAGGATATTGTTCTACTTGTGAAGAAGTCTTGGAGGATAGAGTTTAATTATTACCTCTTTTCAAGGGTGTCTATTTTCAAAGGCAACGTCTGTTTTCACACTTGGTAGGTGCAAAAACATGCATTCACAACACGCTAGTGAGTACTGCTGGTAACATTTATCAGTGGTGCAGGTAGGCCCTCTGTAGAGGTCTACAGAACCACGGTCAGTTGTGCAAGGTACTGACAGGGTGCAAAACCTGAACCATCTTTCTACCCACCTCTTTCATGCACACCTTTGTTTGTTGAGTGACAAAGCAGGAAATATTCATTACCTTCATGTTCTGGGATGTTTGCTTTAAGAGGACTTTCCTTCCACCTATTATAAATGTTCATAAATCCAGAGTGAAATATTCAATAAAAAAGGGAAGATTTGCAGTTATAGAGAAGAGCTCAAATAAAGTTCATGGTTTCTAAGTAATGCAGCTTTCAATTACCATACCCTTTTTAAACTGTGAAAGATGTAATGTTAATCAAACATGTAATTTGCAAGTGTTTTTCTTCAGTAAATGTCATGTACAAGTAGATATTTAGGATGTAATGCACAAAGTAATTGCAGTTGGATAACTTTCCATGGTAATATTTATTTACATTAGAGCAGACACGAGTATTCCTGAAAAAGGAAATGAATATTGTGCATAAAATCCTAACCCCACTGAAGTCAATTCCAAAACTCCCATTGCCTTCCAGGACTAGAATGTCACCCTTTATTTAATGCAGTATGTTAACTAATTCCTTTCCTCCTTATTAAATAGGAGTTAAAAATGGAGTTAGCATAATGGAGCTCTGTGGATAACATGTTCAGACTCTCTCCAAGGCAAAAAATGCCCACTGTTAATGATGACAAGTGCCTGAAAACCAGAAGAGTCAGACATGAACTCTGAAGGCAGAGGTTCCATTCCAGCAGAGTTTCCATTCCAGGCTCCAGTTTGGTGACTACAGGCATATCACACCACCTTTCAGGGTCCCAGGATCCTTACAAATTCCCAGGATAAGGTTTTCATGGAAGCTTATTCTTCTTCTATTCAGGCACCTACATCAAGATTAGAGCACCCAGAAACTTCTGTCGGGTCACTCCAGCGCAGGTATCTAAACCATTGTCACAAGTCAGTCCTGATCTTGCTGGGGTATCCCTCCCACTGCTACTAGGTATAAATAACAATGAATTCTTTTATAAGGCTAATAGCCAAATTCAATTTTACAAAAAATTACATTTCTACTTTTAATAAAAGAGTGCTTTTTACAGACACCAGCTAGAAACTAACTGCTTTATCTAACATGCAGGGGTCAACAGGAGAGTATTTTAAGCTGAAATGCTGACTGACAGTGATGCCTATCAAGAGAATTGGGGAACTGTCTACAAGATGAGGAATTGGATGCACCCAGTACGAAAACAATCTTTACATTCATGGGAAGAGGTTTCATAATGGGACATCCTGCACTGTGAACTGCAGACTCTCAAACCGCCCATAAAGGTCAACTCTGTGGCTGAGTTAATAGTTAAAAAGTAACTGTGAATTCCTAAATAGAGGCTTTCATCAGAAAACAAATGTTCTTTCAGAAATTCTGTGCCAATGGCACATTTCAAACTCCTGCAACATCCTCTTAGGAAGACTCAAGGCTCTGTTCTGCTTTCTGCAGTTATATACACATATTCCCCAGCATCACCACCTTTGCCCTTGCCATATATTTTCCTAGAAGACATGTGTAATTTATTAGCTACAGAGCAGTCAGTAAACGAGAGCATCCAAGATGGACAATTGAATCCTGGATGTGGGGGCCAAGGTTCACTTGGGTGCCAGTCCCACATACTGAGAAACAAGGGTTCCTCTTCTGGCATACACTGCATATGACAGAATGATGTAAACCCCGTCTTGACAATATACCTCAAACTGGACTCGGCAAGTAGGAGGCAGCTCCGATACTGCACACACGATGTGGCTGGCTTCCTAGTACATGTTAGGTGGTTCATGCTGATATTTTCATATAAATAAACTGAACATCAGTCTTTTCTTAACTTACCACAAACTAGACAATTCATGGCAAGGCAACACTTACAGTGAGCCTATCAGCCAGCAATTTGCCTCCACTTGTTTATGTTTACAAAGCATTTCCCACTGTTTCCTTTGCCTGGAAAATTGGTTATTTTATCAAAGAAAGCTATCAGCTTCCTTTAGTACTATCTACCTTAGATAAATACATGTTGTATCTTAGCCCGTTTTTCATTTACTTCTAGGCATTTGATTCTCTTATTTCCTTCAAAATGTATTCTATGATGTTTATGTTACTGAGATTGGAAAAACAGGCCTCTAGCTATGTGCAGTATTTTTCCACCCTTTTAAATGTAGCAACTATGTTTGATTTTCTTCAAGTACATGATACTGTGACCAATCAATGAACTGCTACAATGGAAGAAGACTCTGCAGAGAGAGGCAAAGGCTGTGTGTCCTTGAGGCTCAGGGATGAAGGAGTGAGTGACTGACCACAGCGATTACAAAGGAAGCTGAACTTCTCTCAACAAAAAAGGGAATCGAATTGAAGGGTAGCCTTTGTTCTAGATCAACTGGCTATATCAGCTGAGTGAACCAGCCACCTGTGCAACTGCTTTTCCCTGAGTTAATCAAAAGAATGCAAATATATGTCTTCCTGAGTTAGCTAGACCAGCACAGGGAGTGTATACCTAGCTCAATCCAACATGGAGTATAAAAAATGAACAATGAATAGAACATTGAAGAGAGCAATGGGCTTGAGCTGGTTTCAACCCACATACTCCTTCCCAGCAACTGGGGATGCAGGGTGTCATGGTGGTGAACACACTATAGAGACCAATAATGAAATTCATGTTTGTAGCATGATTCAGTCATATACTGCAATTGCTACGCTCCACTAAGTGTAATTTGTACTTGTACAGTAATTTAAGTGCATTGCTGTGTCACTCTGCTAAATCAAAATGCCGTGTAACTTCAAATAAGTAAACTCTGTATTAGGGATTAAAGCCCCCACGTGTGCAATATCTGCAAGAACCTGGTCAGCGTGTACTGGACTCTGACAAGTACCCCTTTCACCTTGGCAAGATTTATTAACAAATGCTCGCTATCAGGTCAGATTCCATATGCCATTGTTTCAGAACGCAGCTGGCAGATTATCTAGCTTCTCTTATGTAAGCATACTAATGCCTTCAAATTTTGCTCCTACCCCACTTGTGGTTGTTTCTTTCCCCTTTACTCATCTGCTTTTTGACCCCACATTCATCACTCTTGCAGAAAACTGGAAAACGAATCTGTCTAGTTTTGGTGACACCGGTGTCCTACTCCATTTCCACTAAAGCAGAAGTCTCCCATCCTTCTCTTTTCTCTTTCTACCTACACAGCTGCTATTTGTTTTAATAGCCTCTGCTAGGCATAACTCAGCTTGACTTTTGGCAAATCTCACTTTATCCCTAACATATCCTGACTTGTAAGACATAGTTTTGTCTGCTGTTCAATTCCTTTTTCTATTCCTTACAGATCTCTACTTATTTCTACTCTTTTCCTTTGATAACTAATACAAAATTGGCTCTAGGGTCTCCAGCTACAACTTTCTGCCTCTTAAGCTTAAGTTGCTGATTTCTGATGGTGTTCTTAGAACATGGATTTCAGGGCATCTATCATACTAAATTTCCTGAGCGTTCCAGGCCAAAAGACATTCCGTATGAATTTCTTTAGTTTTGAATGCTAGGTTTATAGACATGTGATTTTTTTTTCTTTTTACTTCCCTTGGATTTAAATGAACCAAATGGTCATTATTCAGTCTGACATTATTTTCTATGACTGGGTCATTTATTCTATCTTCACTATCTACCAATACTACATCTGAAATAGTGTTTTCCTGGTTCAGTAATCTGTTGGCAGGAATATCTACTATTTCAGTAACACTTGTTCTCCAAAATATATCAGAGAAATTAAAGCTTGGAAATGATTCAAGTCCTAGACGTACTTTTCTCTGTAGTAACATTTGACAGGCCTCTACATATAGCCAACTCAAGTGCTAAACGTGCAAAGCAGATTCCTAGCACAACAGCACTCAAAACTTTTAGCAGCCTCTCCCGCAGTGATTTTGACATAAACAGATGTTGATGTATCTTTACTATCTTTTATTTCTCTTAAGCCAATCATAACCTTACAGCATAATGCTACCCTGTCAGCTTAACTGTCTTTTATATATAAACTATAATAAAGTGGCTCTGTGCATTTTATAATCATATAATTACAGAATTTTGTACAAGAGCCTATGCTTTCACAGATAATGTCTCTTTGCACACAGCATGTGATGAAACCTTTAAAACTACAAACTAAGTAAGAACTGAAGGAGTCTTGCCTTCCTAAGTGTTTGGGACTTCAAACAACAGCTCTGGGTAGTGTGAGTTTCTCATAAACAGAAGGAACTGATCAGATCCGTGGGCGCAGCTACATCACGCTGGGTTTTCCAGGCTGGGAAATTTAACTCTAAATTCCCCAATACAGAAAAAGTGATGTGACTCATTGGGTCCTTCTAGCTCTCCTTTTCCTCTCCAAAACCCCATCAGGTGCAGAGAGGGGGCTGGCTGTATCTGACTGCTTGTTGACAGTTTTCCTAAAGACCCTGTGCTTATTTCCTATATTATATGACCCGACCCAAATCAGTCACATCAGCAGTGTGAAGGCAGCCCCACCGTGCCTGGGGAGGGAGGCATCCATTTCGTTCACCCGACAGGGGTACGGCCACTCCCTTGCAGCAAGAGTTTGCAGCATGCACCTGGTTGAGGGTCTTACCTGGCACTGACTTCGCAGAATCAGTCTAAAAGGAGGTTTTTAACTTCGATCAACCAAGGACAACATTCACAAGAATGTTTTGATCAAATTATGTTAAATTTATGTGATTGCATAGTGCAACAGTTTATAAACATGGCAGGAAAGAATATACTCTTTTTGTGAACGTAAGTAAAATAATTCCATTAAGTCTACGGAAGATTTGCGTGCACATGAAATACAAGATCAATCTACTACGGAGTTTTGACATACAAGGACTTTATGTTTATGCTTTGGCTGATGTTTAGCATGCTGCAGTGCAGCAAATAGAAAAGTGTAGCTGAGCTGTCAGGTAAGATAATTGATTTTGACAAGACTACAAGTTAATTCGTCACTATTTTGCAACTTATTTGGAAATTCTTTGCAGCAATGTCCCAGAGGACAGCATGTAATCGCTTGTAAACTGAAATTAGGTCCAGAGTTAAATATCATTAAATCTCAGGTACAGCCAGAGCTCAGCATGTGACTACTAATGCGTTACCTTTCCTATTACATCAAGGACACAACTGTAGCAAAGGTTATGAAGATTATTGCTCAATTTGCAAATTGCTTATAACTAGAGAATTAAGTTGAGATAAATTTCCAGGCAGCCTACAAATGGGTGTAAGAGAAAAGCCACTGAATGGACACCTGAAAATCGTTAGTGTCCCCATGCACTCACATTTTCTTGCATTTCTCTTGCACGTGCACACACACACAAAAACCCTAAGTGAAATAAAATAAAGAGGATTATTAAAGCTCATCTTTGTACTAATATAACCAAATTAAATCACTACTCACATTAGCCATTCCAATGTTTTACTATAATAAAGTATGAAGGATTGGTAGATATTTTAAAACTGTACTGTGAAGACCGTATTGTTTGACAGTTTTATTTGAGACTGTTAAATATTAATTGCTGAACAAAAGAGTGCATTAAAAAATTATGTTGGATACAAATAATTCAACTCCCTGCAACTACAAAGAATATTTGCATATTCACTTTCTCTCAAGCCACAGCTAATGATCTCACTTTGGCTAGGTTTTGGGGGTCTTGATAGTAATTTCTACCAGAGCGAATGCACAACTGAGGTTAGCATTTGACTTACTTACCTAGTAAAGTGAAGGTAGTGGGCACAGTCAAAACATCACAGACAGCTTTGTAATGGCAATTTAAGTAGTGCCCCTCAATAATTCTAGACATTTCAGCCTGAGACAACTCTCTGTTTAGGACCTTTTGGGCTGGTAGGAAAGGTATTGTATCAACAGATGCTGCTGCTATTATACCGGCTGCTTCCCGGGACTCCCCATCTACAGAAAGGACATGCTGGTTGCTCTCTGTCTTGGAGTGATGCAGCCCCTCACTCAGCTGAAGCAATAGTCAGAGCTGCTTGAGAGCTATTGTGATTTATGAAGTATTTGTGTCCTGAAACAGCAGTGGGGAGCAGGCCCTCCACACCCTTCAGCGCTATACAAAGTAGGTTGCAGAAGCTACAGGTTCTTCTTCCCGGAGGCGTGAACTTACTCTACACGTGGCAAACAAAAAGACCTGCCCATGCATATTTTGATCTCTGACATGCAGTGTAAACTGCTTTGCCAGGAACTAAATTGAGACTCTTCACCAAAATCCATCTTGTTTTCAAATAGACAGTACATTACAGTCAGACGAACTCCTTAATTTCACTAATTACTTTTTAATGATCATAAGCAAACAAAAGACCCTAGGTAGGTGCCATGTGCCAGGAGACTCAGTGCAGTATATGGTCAGAGTCAGAAAACTAATCATCCCCACCTGTTCTCAAAACCTGCCAGCATCTGAGATTGGTTTGGGTTCAATTTCTAAAGAAATGGAGACTCTGTTCATTCTAATTAGGCTTTAGGACCTGGGACACCAGTACTGAAAAGTTATCTGAAAGTAGGCTCAGATGGTGACTACGATGCCTTTCAGCAACAATCAATGATTTTGCAGAAACAGTCCTCTGCCCATTACTAGAACTAAAGTGAATACAAATCCTCTTGTGTTTTATAGACTCTTATTTCCTAAATTTTAGAAAATGCTTCATAAACCTCTATATATGTCTTTCTTTTTTTCCCCTCTTCTCCTACCCCCGCTTAAAGTTCAAATATAGAAATACATTGCTCAAGTCCCCTGGGGTGTCAGCCTGGCATCCTTTGCAAGTGTTGAATTCATGCAACACAGATTACATTAAGTAAGTGCTCCTGATTGCCCGTCTCTGTTTTCCACTATTATGTGAGAGGGAAACCACAATGTGACACCGGTGGCACACTTGGCAGTTTCCACTTAAATAGTGACTCAGCTAGGAAAGTAACCACACTGAATAGTTGTTTGGATGCATGTATTGGGTTTGCATGGCAAGGTTTTGGTAGTGGGGGGGCTACAGGGGTGGCTTCTGTGAGAAGCTGCTAGAAGCTTCCCCTATGTCTGACAGAGCCAATGCCAGCCAGCTCTAAGATGGACCCACTGCTGACCAAGGTCCACGGTGGAACAGATATCCACCTGCAGCCCGTGGAGGACCCCAAACCGGAGCAGGTGGATGCCCAAAGGAGGCTGTGACCCCGTGGGAAGCCCGCACTGGAGCAGGCTCCTGGCAGGACCTGTGGACCTGTAGAGAGAGGAGCCCACGCTGGAGCAGGTTTGCTGGCAGGACTTCTGACCCTGTGAGGTATCCACGCTGGAGCAGTCTGATCCTGAAGGACTGCACCCTGTGGAAAGCACCCACACTGGAGCAGTTCATGAAGAACTGCAAGCCCATGGGAAGGACTCACGTTGGAGAAGTTCGTGGAGGACTGTCTCCCATGGGAGGGACCCCATGCTGGATCAGGGGAAGAGTGTGAGGAGTCCTCCCCCTGAGGAGGAAGGAGCAGCAGAGACAACATGTGATGAACTGACCGCAACCCCCATTCCCCGTCCCCCTGCACTGCTCGGGGGCAGGAGGTAGAGAAAATTGGGAGTGAAGTTAAGCCCGGGAAGAAGGGAGGGGTGAGGAGAAGGTGTTTTTAAAATTTGGGTTTATTTCTCATTATCCTACTCTGATTTGATTGGTAATAAATAAACTAAGTTTCTCAAGTCAAGTCTGTTTTGCCCGTGACGGTAATGGTGAGGGATATCCCTGTCCTCATCTCGACCCACGAGCCTTTCATTATATTTTCTCTCCTCTGACCAGCTGAGGAGGGGGAGTGATAGAGCAGCTTTGGTGGACGCCTGGCGTCCAGCCAGGGTCAACCCACCACAATGCATAGCCTGAAAAGGCAGACTGTCATTTTGAAATACGTTAAAGGAATCTTTCTGTGATATAAAATGGTGTTGTAGACTCTTAGCCAGGCTACCTAAGCAGCACCAGAGCCATCTAGGGAAGGCGGGGAATAACAGAGAACTCGAGGTGCTAAAATCCTGCCACTGCTCTGCTTGAGAGCCATTTCATTGCTCTGTTGCAACATCTTACTGTGGGTAAAACAGTAGGCAGCTCCTTGAAACCCACTTTACTCCCTGCCTGGTGGATAACATAATCAGGAAGGCAGCTCACCGTGTGGAGCTGCGAGCTCAGGAGGTCTCTACGCAAACAAGCCTGTGGCTTTTGCCTGCCTGTAAGGCAGACCGCTGGTCACAGCAAGGGTATCTGACTCTCTTCCCACCCAGGAGTTAGGTGGTATTAAGGGCAATAAGGGAGGGAAGTAAAGTAAAAGAATGGATAATAGCAGAAAGCAAGGGAAAAATGAGATGGAAGGGAGATGATCAGAAACAGAAAGAAAGAACTGTGGAGACAAAAGGCACTCAGAGCCTGGGTCCAGGACAAAGGATCATTTCTTAACTTCAGCCTGCTGTGGTAGTAGCATCTCACGACCAGGGTATTTTAGGAACTGGTGATGCCAACCATGCCTCAATATAAATCCTAGTTCCCTTCCCAGTAAGTTACCCAGGAAAAAACTTAGTCTGCTTTCTTGGCCTGTATTTATTCGAGACAAAAAAGTTTTAGTAATGCGACATTGTTCACTGTGACTTAGTTTCTTTAATGAGATACAGGACTGCACTCAACTACTAAAACAAAAGAACTGATTCATGTTTAATGTGTCCAGAGAATCACTGTGTTGAAAGCCTGACATAAAAGGGTGGATGAGTCAGGAGAAACCAGAAAGCCTCATTTAACATGTCATTCTATATTTACCATTCACTGTCAGATGTCCCTTTGTTAACAGGGGGCTGCATGTAAAGTATTCTGGTAAGAGAGACTTTGGACCTTGACAAGTCTGGCAGCACCTTCACCCAGGTGCTACACAAGTTGTCCGTTATGCAGAACATGAAACAATCCTGACTACATGGAAGATTAATTTCTGGAATGATGTGGGTGATGACAGTGGGAACACTGCAAGCAGAGAAAGGACAGGGAGGAAGCCCTTTGCTTCATGGTTTTGAAGTATAGTTTCATTAACCATAGGTTAGGCCAAGGCTAGTTATGCATTGATGTTAATATATTTAGATAAAAGTAGAATAACTAAAACAAACATGTTTCTTTCTCTTGAAAACAAAAAATAGCTCAAGTGTAACTTTCTCTGTACTATACCTTTTTTTCTGGAGTTTAAAAGCTTTTACACATTTACAGAGCTCTAGTAGCCTTGTAACGCTGACTTGCTGTGGAGGTTTTTGTTCTTTAAATCTTATCAAAATAGCGGATATCTGCAATTCATTTTAGAACTGTGCTCTGCATTGGGAAGTTAATGTACTGATTAATTTACCTAATTACAGTAAACCAAACAATCCTGCCAGTGAGGTCGGTCTGTTCACTTACTTAAAATGCAATTACACACAGCCACTGAGCAGATACAATCAGCTGCTAGGTATCAGAGGACTGGGTCACGATCAAATTTTAAACATTTCTTCTGGTCATGTTTCTGTTTTTCAAGTCTGTCTCTTCTGAAATATCAGAGACTAGTTTGACATTTAATTTCCATTTCTGTATTGAAACTAGGAAAATACGTGGCTCTAGAGGAAGACACTGAGGGAGAAGTAAATATAAGCTAATCAGTCATGGAGTTCCTGGATGATAATGAACATGTTTCCTATGCGCAGTGTACAGGGAAAGTAAAGTTCAGTTTCTGTGCAGGGAGCTCACACCGGCTCAATTAACTACTGAAATCTTGTTTAGGAGCTGGAGCTGAGCCCCATTTTGAGACCTTCAATGAAATGGTAAGTGGTAGAGGAACCTCATAATTCTCCTCACAAAGGACTGGGCGTCACTGTAAACGTTAAGGGTACAGACTTCCATTGACAAAGTAATTGTTTCACAAAGATGCCCTCTCCCGAATAGAGAACTTCAAAATATATGTCCCTCCTGAATCCCATTTTAATGGAAGTATAAGAAGAAATTCTCAATGATGAAGAAAAATAGGATTTTTAGCCTAATTTACTATAATTTTAACTTGCCTTTCTCCAATGTTTTGAAACTCTGAATTTTATATACAAGAAGCGTGACCTGTGCTGATCATTGCTTATTTTATTAAAGAAAGTACTCAATTTCAGTAAACAAATGTGGAAATTCTGTGTTGTGCAAGAAGCACAGGAAGCATGATGGAAAATGATACTGACAGAGTCAGAACATCTCTTGATGAAGAGTAGCACTTGGCTCTGACATAGAGCTTTATAATTTTGGGTTTACTTTAACATGCTATACTGCTACTCCTGTTTTTTAATGTGTGAAAGACTTACTTAGAGAAAAGGTAGAATTTGGACTTTTATCTGCAGCAGAGCACTGTGTGGCAGCCTTTAATTGCAAGTTGAAGCCATCCTGTATCTTAATTTCAGGAACTGTCTGGTTAAAAGACAACTGGAAGGAGTGTCTTCTCAAAAGGCAGTCTTGTTATTCAATTAGAAACAATTAATTTTTATGACTTTTCACAGAAAAAGTAATAAATAGTAAAAATCAGAAATTTTTCCCCTCTACTCTTCAACTTGAGAAAAACTTTTGAATTTGAGAAACAGTTTCGTTAATCCAAAATTCCTGTTTCTACTCAGAGCCCTGTTTACTCCTGAGTTAAGATGGCATACGTTTGATAAAAGTATAAGCATCCAGTGTAAGACATTTCTGATAGTACTATCTTAATAGGCTGCTTTATGTACTAAGAGAGAATCAATGATCTTGGTATCACTGGCAAGTAATGCAACAAAGCAATTAAAGAGTTTTCTCCTGAAAAATTCAGAAGGGAGGAGGAACTGTTCCATAAACTGATACCAAGAGAAGACAATATTTTCTTTACTGGACTTTTTTTTTTCAAAGTACTCAAAATAATTTCAGTTTAAGATGGTGTTTTAAAGCCCGAAGGACTTGCACAGGGAATCTAGCAGGGCACAGGATAATTTAGGAAAAAATGTAATTCCTATTGAAAACACAGAGAGAACTAAAATGTTATTTCAGGAATCAATTACATGAAAGAATTAGTATTGCATTCTGAGACCCGTCCTCTAAAATTACCAAGACAAATATAAAAATGTTACAACGATAGAATAACAGTTACACGTCTAATGCACATGGAGAAAAGTCAGCATATTTAAATATTCATGAATAAACATTTATTAAAATTGTCCTAAGTAGCTCCAGAACCAAATCAAAGCTAAGCACAGAAGGTACTGTGATCCTTCCAAATTCTTGAAAGTGTCTCCACTGTAAAGGAAACTATGGAAATTTGAAAAGTGAAAATCTTTCCAATTTGACCTGATGGTTCTCATCTTGACTCTGCCTGCTTATTTGATCTTAACTGAGCAAAAGGAAAAACAAAATGGCCGTTAGAAAACACAAGATTAAAAGAAACCATATAACTTCAAGGGCAAGCAACTTCCTGGTTTGGCAGTGCTCTGGCCTCACAGTCACATTACTGGGATTTCAAAAATGTAGATGAAGTAGCATTTGCAAAGATCCTGAGAATCAGAATTCAGATTTAAATTTTAGTTTAAATAATGAAGCCTGTTGTCCTACAGCGAGGTCTGTGTTCTGTTCCCTGCTCTCCCATTATCGCAATAGCAGCCCAATCCATAGAATTCCCTATAATTTCATACATCTTTGCAACATCTGTAGTTCCTCCTCTCCATGCCTCTCCCTTGCAACACCTGCTCAGTATTAACAGACCCTTCCTATGCCATCTAACCCCCAAGGGGCAAAAGACAACAAAAAACCTGTTCCTGTTTCTGAGTACACTGTGTGCTGCTTGGCTGGCCTGGACATGCATGCTGAATGGTAATCTGACAAATCAAGCAGAAGAAATAATTTTGAGTTTGACCTATAAACTTTCCCTTCACTGTGGAACAAATGTGTGTCTCCCTGCTCTATCCAGACAATGCCTTTCACAAAACTCGCAGGAAGTTGATAACTTTGAACTCTCTACCAACCTGTCACATTTGGGTGAACTGGTCAGTGCAGGAGACGTGATAGGCACACATGAAGATTACCTAAATCTCCTTCTGTAATCAGACTAGAAGAAATTTCTGATGAGAACAGTTGTACCTACTATACAGAAACACCTCAGAAATGTTAAATACTGAGTTTAAACATCTGACAATGGCTGAGTTTCTGTTGTCATTTATATGAATCCAGAACAATTCCACTTGTGTAGTTCTGTATTAATAAAACTGTCATCAAAATGTGATCCAATGCTCTCCCAAGATGCAACATGTCCTTTACAACAACAAAGCAAATGAAGCAAAAGAGAATGAAAAGTGAATTTAAAAAACATTGATCTTGCAGATACAAACCAAAGATGGGATAAATATTTGCGCTGATGATTTCCTTTCCATTATCCATAATGTGTTTTTCCTCACAAAGAAGTGGTTTAATACCATCTATCACTCTTATAATGGATGAAGCGTGAAAGATGCCCTCAAGCAAGTTAGCAGCTTGGCCGTGCCTCAATTTGTCATAGTCATACACAAAGAGAAAATGCACCTCCCTAATACATTCAAACATGTTGCATCCTGGAAGAACAACCCAACATCTGGACATCTATAATACTGACTGCAACATCATGACTGCATGTCAAAGTAATTAATTAACATCATTTCTTTCTGCCAGATAGAACACATACATTCACTGCAGAACACACAACATTTGATCTTACTAATTTAATGGGAACACCTATTTCTTCTGTAGCAGTTTTCTTCTAGAAACTCTAGTAACCGAGACAAAGGAGGTTAGGCTCACCATTTTATAAAACAGTAAATGAAATACAAAGAGGGAAAGGGATACGTCCAGAATGACGCAGCAGTCCCAAAACAGAGTTGGGAACACAGCCTAAATTCTTGAATACGAGTAAGGAATTCTAGTATTGTTGAATTTACTGGTGCCCAAAATCCATCCTGTCAAGAGAATTTCCATGGCATTTCAAAATTTCAAAGTGAGAATAACCACATAATTCTTCGGATAGGCTCACCATAATAAAGTTCTACTTTCATGCGCAGAAGATTCCCATGGGCTTTCAGAATACTCTGACCTGTTGCTTATATATTCTGTATTTTCTATCAATATCTAGCAATTCAGCAAGTCCCTTGCTCTGATTCCAAGATCACTAAAGTTACAGGAATAAAATAATTCATAGAATTATAGAATTGTAGAATAGTTGAGGTGGAAAGAGCCCCTGGAGATCATCTAGTCCAAACCCCCTGCTCCAAGCAGGGCAATCCAGAACAGGTTGCCAAAGACTGCATCCAGTTGAATTTTGAATATCCCCAAGGGCAGACTCCACAATCTCCCTGAGCAACATATTCCAGTATTTAATCATCCTTACAGTAAAAGAAAGTTTTTTAATGCTTAAATGGAACTTCTTGTATTTCAATGACCTCAGTAAGCTGTGAATCTAAGCACTCTGAAGAGGCCTGGAACCCAGCTGCTGAGGATGAAAGGTGGTGAGACTGTCTTACTGATCTCACAGCGTGGTGGTCCCTAAGAAACCCAGAACTGGGCTGCCGCCATCAGATTCTATGAATAGCCTAAATAACAAGACCCTCTTCCCGATATACTTCTGTATAAGCTTTGACAAAAGCAAATCCTCACCTGAGGTTGAAGACAAACTCATTGGGCTCTGTAGTGAGACTCGTATTGCAAGATCATTAACCCCACCAAATCTGGAAGAAAGAGTTATGACCCTCTACCAATATCCCCCAAATGGAATCTGCAGAATTCTACTGGCTGGAATTTATCCTAGAAGATGGAAATAAGATTTGCAGAAATGCATGTATTTTCTTACTGCTATCCCAATTGAACTAGATACCTATGTAACTGGGAAGCACTACTAGACAGGCTAAAGCAGATGATGAAGCAAAGGTTATTCTGAATTACCAAGAATTCATCCAGCTTACAGTCATGTCTCCCCACCTCCCACCCCAGCAGCAAACTTTGCAATCCCTATGGAAAAACGGACCTTCCATGCAAATGCTCATACCTTTCTGCAAACCTGCCTCCTCCTGCAGTTTGTGTTTCTAGGCTTTGATATTTATTTAGGATACTATCAGTGCAATCTAAGTAAGTGAGATAGAGTATCAGACTTTGGTCCTTGGCTAAAAGCTCTCCCGCAATCAATTTTCATGATTTACTAATACTGCTACATAATTAGAACACTGCAACTCTGTACAAAGGGTTCATAAAGGTGAGATTTAAGCAGACAGTAGGAAAGGTAAGAAACCCTTACTTCCATTGCTACCACAAATATCCATTGTTTCATGTTTTAGCTGTTTCTGTTAAAAACTGAATTTTGCAGGCTAATTTCACCCAATCTATCTGCCCTGTATTTGATGCACATATTTTTAAGCATTCTGGACAGGGCTTATATAGCCTAGCAGTCTCTGGCCTTTGCTTGAATAGGCATTGTATGATAGGCAGAAAAGCTGTTGAAAATGATGAACTGCAGAGACCTTTTTGTTGAACGACCACCCTCCAAGATCAAAGAATGAGTGTTTTATCTCTCTTCTTTCTGGTTGGTGCCCGCAAAGATCTTCCTGATATAAAATACTCTCAGTAATAATACACATACCATTTCTATCTGGCATTTACTGTTGTTTCTAATGGGGTCTAAAGCCTTCTTGCACAACACACCCCAAAGCTTTGAAAGTGGTTGAAACTTACTATTACAAAGCAGTTGTGGATGGGAACCTTTCTCACATGCTTTCCCTTTTTTGCCTTTCTTCAGTGAAGCCCCTATAGTTCTCTACGCAAAATTCTATGTGCAGCAGTAGGTCTCTTTTTATTTAACTCCACAACCCAGAATCTCAACATGCATTGTTATTATCTGATTCTACTCATCTTTTAGGTCACTGATCATATTTCATGAGTACTTGCAATTACAAAGAGAGTGACACCCGTATCTGTGACACTTGGATCTCTTCCCAGCTTCCCTGACAAATGGCCTTCACCATGCTTTCTTGAACAAGATTCAGGTCTTTTAAACTCTCATTTTCACTTCCAAACTTTCAGATATTCTGCTGGGTTAACACAGGCATGTTTAATAAATAAAACCCTGCAGTTTCTCTGCACTGAATCAAGTCTTTTTGAGCTGTAAAGAAATGACTGGAGGCTGTGCTTGCTATAGACCACATATTCAAGAAAATCAAATGGTATAAGGAAGGGTTAAGACTGAAGGTGTGAAATATTTTCATGAGTACAGCAATACAAGTGAACTTTTGACTGTAGAAATTTTCCTTAATGATGTGCAACATTCCTGATATTTCACCTAACACTTTTGTCAGTAACAAAATAAAAACTGACTATAGAAATCTGCACTTTCTTTGCTTGCAGTACCCTTCCAGGACAAGAAAAGGCAGTTTTGGCAGTTGAATGCACTATAACTTCCAGCATCCCACTTCAATATATCGTGTTGAAACATTAAACAGTGTTTATTGAAGCTATAGTGCCGATGACTACTATAGAATAGATGTTTACATCCCTTCATAAACACTTAAACAGGTTTCTTTGCCAGCACCAAAAAAAGACAAATGCCACTTTCACCAGAGCACTTCACCTCTAAATCCTTCTTCTGTCAGGTTATCACCACTGATTTGCAAGCATTAGATTCTTTCTCACTTTACTAAATTGTTCGCATGATAAAAAGACATACTTTCAACATCTCGGCTTTTCTCATTTGAGGCAAATCCTGGCACGCTGAAGTTTGCCTTCCCTTTATCATGGCCGTTCCTTTTCTTCTCCAAAATCCACTGTCATTTTCACCCTCATCGCCCTGGCTGTGGCACCTCCCACCACCACTCTATTCCCCCTCCTTCAACTTCACTTTCTTATTTTGACAAAATCTGTAATTCCTACTTGGTAGAATCAGCCAGTAACTGTCTGCTCACAAGTCTGAAATTCTTAGTACCCCACACGCAATGGAGTGTTCATTTTGCAAAACATCTGAATTCAGCTATTTATCGTCTCAAGTCCAGTTATCTGCTCACTGAGCTCCTTTCCTCTCCCCAGCTGCTTCTGGCTGTCATCTCACCTTGTTTGTTTTTCCATTCCATCCCCGCCCCCCCCCCCCCTTCTCTGTCATGTCTCAATCTTTTTTTTGCACTGCTTTTTATTCCATGCTTCCATGCATATCACCTTCCCCCTGCTCTTCTTAGATTTGGCCTCTGTTCATAACCATATATGTTAGTAATTGGTGGTTATGCTACAACAATCTCCTCTGGAGTGTCAGGTATGATGCTAGCACACCATCTGCTCATTTATTTCCTTTGGTCACAACACATTTCCTCATTTTGTATGCTTTTCCTTACAGATAACTATGGGCCCTCTACATTCCCTGCCAAAGCTAGATTAGCAGTGAGAGCAAAATGCTCACCTGCGAGCTGTGGTGTGAAGACTCTGTTCTGCCAAATCCTGGATTTACAGTGAGATATGCACTTGTTAAGTCCTCTGCTATTTCATTATTTCTCTCCACATCACTGAGGCAGTCAAGCTGTTTCAACAAACATTCCTTTCATTGGGGACACAAGATATCTGCTCCTGTGGCAAACTCTTTTTCAGTGTTTTATAAGGACTACGAATAAGTATCAGGGTATCATTTGAGGGGTCTAGGAGGGATTTTCATGACTGTAATTCAGGAGAACAGGATTTCTCAGAGAAATTTCTGAAAATATTTCACTTCAAAAGTATGCTATCATACTTACAATAGCAAAAACACCGGGTAAAACAAAGAATAAAACTCCCTGAAACTTTCCCATTTTACACATAGTGATTTAAGGTCATCATGGCCTACTCTTGGCACTGAAAAGCTTCTAGAAATGCAAGATATTTTAAGGCCATGGTAAAAAGGAACTCCAAAGAAAATTTTTACCTGAGTTTTACCTGTACAATGGCACATTTATCTCTAGCTTTCGCTCTAAAAGGGGTCTCTTATTCATACACAAATATTTTATTGATATGGAAATAACTTTTAAAACAATAAATAACAAGATGATTCAACATACTGTCATACACCCATTAGGCAATGGAGTAAATCGGCATTATCATTCTCTCATTTTAAACTGTCATGTTGCATCACTTCTGCATACTCTTCTGCAGATCTGATCATCACATCTCTAAAGTTAGTAAAGCTGCCTCCAGGCTATATTTTAAATGCAGCCCACCCAAGACACCAAGGCCAGCTGCACATTATAGCCTCACTCATCTTTAGCAAAGATACACGTTGATGGCTGAGCTCTCACCAATACCACTGCAGTCTGCCGTCCTTTTTCAGCTCTGATACGGCCCCAGTGAATCCACATTATGAATATACTCAACTGCCATGGAAATCAAAAAGAAATAAGGACTCCCCACCTTGTGAAGGCTTATCTAAGATCACACAAAATCAGGGTGAAGTCTGAGGAAAAATTTTAACATGTAACACTTTCCTTCAGCAAAGACACTGCCTACGTTAAACACCGGGTCAGTGAGCAGGCATAGGAAGAGAGGGGACATGAACGATATGGACTTCATTTTCGGAAAGCTGTTCAGTACAGCAGCCAAAGTGTGGTTAAAATACACCCGGCTGCTATTTTTTGAAATAAAGTATTTTAGCATTTTTGTATGTAAATGCTGGAATTTACAACTAAACAAAGAAATAATCACTAACAGGGAAAGCTGCGTATCTATGTGCTTTCTCCCTGCAATCTTTCCTCCCATGTCTAGGGCATACTCACTGATGCTGTTCAAATGAATTTCCTGACTCTGCCTCAGCTCTCAGGTATCAGTACACAAGAAGCCTTGTATCTAACGTTAGGTGATGAATGACTGCTATTTGCTAGCAACTTTTACCTGCTGGGGGCCTGAGGTAAATTTCAAGTCTTATTTCTGAATTAAACCTTTTGTTTCCCTTTTTGACTTCAACCTTTAATCACTGCCCATAAAATAGTAACTAGGAAGAACAGTGTCTTTTGAAAAATCCTGAGAGCACTGAATGGGGCAGTAGGGCCTTTCCCAGTTGTAGCACATGTCTTTGGAGACATTTACTCATAAACCAGCAAAAGTCAGAGCAGGCCTGAGGCTTCTCCAGGTTCAGGTGCCTGAAATAGCTCCCAGGGGATTTTCTGATACCTTAGTGTTGGACAGTGAGCTGAGCTCTGCCCTCTTCAAGCATTCCTTGAAATACCTCACCATACCTAACGCAGAGAGAAGTGGTTTAGAAGCTTTCCCAAGGACCACTGTACCTTTTTTTGTTTGTTAGTGTGCAAAAACCCCGGGAATACTGTTGAGTGGGTGTCCACATCTGAGATTTTTGCCTACACTTTGGGAGAGCGAATTCTGCTCTTGTCTCCGAGTGACATCTCCTTAGTGACCAGGCCATAAAATTATACCAATGGTACTTTTAAATTGATCTAAAGTCTGTTCATTTGTGTAGTGCACATTTAAAGCCACATTATTGTAAGATGCTCCAGCAATGAAATTTAGCATTAGCAATTCAGTTGATTAAAAAGGATATTTTAGTATGTTCTTTCTTTTATAGCTATTACCCTGTCTAAAGTGAGAAAAACCTCAGTCAAATTAATAAAACTAACAACTCGTCACACATACACTGCCTTTCTATGAAGTTTCCTCTGCTCTCACCAGTTTGGCAGCCAAGGGAAGATGTATGTGAGCCAAATTCCCTCTTGCATAACCACACAAAACCTGCACGGGAATGCATTTAGCCCGTTCAGTACTAGTAACCATGGTTTCATTTACTGGAAACTATCCTTAAAGTGTAAAGTTTTAGTCAACCGTAAAACCATTCCCCAGAAAAGAGAAGAGCTACATTATGAAGTTCACTTCCAGATGTGGCAGGTGTGCTCAAAGGTCAGTGGAGCTCTGCTTTAGGAGGGCAGGCTACTCTGGACTCTCAGTTACAAACACCTCATCAACATGATTGTCTTGTTTTGGTACAGAACTTCCACGTACAACTCTGCTTGCTCCCAAAGGTTCACACCCATCTCTCTTCTCTGAAATCTAAATGTCTTTTCATACTCCCTTTTGAAGCATCAGTCCCTGACAAACTGCCCTAATGACAGGCAATAAATAAGGTTTCATACAACAAGGTTTGCCCACAGCTTCCCTCATCTTTGGCTCTCAGCATGAATTCAATGTTGGATTCAGAGAGCCAGCGGACTGATTTTCCAGATACCCAGCATATACAATTGCCTAATAATTTGGTTACATGGAACACAGAATTTCCATATTGCTCATATACAGCTCACCAGGGGCTGGAGAGCGGGTAAATGTGAGATGATATGCCCAGACAGCTACTAGGTCTTAAACCTGGCCTCTCACCTCCCGTTTGCAAGCTACGTGTTTTAAATCAACGTATAACTGTAATTATATCAAAATTATAATTATAGAATTGCTGGTTATTAATTATATAACATACAGAATTTTCAATGTATCATTTATGTAGATTAGGAAAGACCCCATTCTGTATGTCTTTTATTCCCAGCTAAGCACTCGAGGACCAGATCAATACAGGCATGACTGTTGACCACTGCAGCTGACCACAGAAATCCCAGCAGCCCTACTCTGGACCCACACAGTCACTTCATTTACAGTAATATAGAGAGAAAGTCTGTGTACCTAGAAAGCCTACATCGAGAGAGACAGATAGACTACAAAATGGTGTTCCTACCTCAGGCCAATTTAGAAGACAAACTCTTAGGATGCAGCAGCCTCATCCACTACTGCTCTGGGTACAGATGGGAAGCATGGTTTTAAGAGATCATCTGAATTTTATATGAATATTCACTCTAGCATGTAACTCATTATGGGCTTTACCTCTTAAACCAAAGCAGCCAAACATGGAAAGAATTGGATGCTTTAACAGAGGAGACAATTGTGGTAATATTGTAATAATTACATATAATTGTGCAGACTTATTCTGATAACATTATACAATTTTTTAAATCTTTTAAAAGTGGAAGTTTGTTACAACTGGACAACTGGAAGTCTGTTACACTACATAGCCAAATTATTTTCTTATCACATCTCTATCCTCTGGTCGTCACCTATGTAGTAGGTCAAAACATCATCTCTGTCTAGAACTAAGGAGCATGTTCAGATCACTGTATCGTCCTCTGCTCTGTAGGAGACCTGGCGTTAGGCTTGAGCATCTCTTTCTTGATACTGGTGAAGCTGACAGTGGTTTTAGCTCATTGAAAGAAGTACCTGCCATTGCTCAGCCTGGATGATACTCAATAACTCTTGGTCCCTAAATGACATCCTCATCAACCTGATTTTCCTCCTTCATCTCTTAAGTTCCCATTCAGATAATGACTTAAGCATTTATCTAACTTAAATAACATAGGTTGTCCATTATTGACTTTAAAAGGACTATTCATATGCATGAAGTACATTGGTAGATCAAGCCTTAAGAGCAACGGCACACACTGGAAGACAGAACTCCAGGGACTGGAGCGGACAGAGTCAGGTCAGCTCAACTGACTCTTCAAAATCATTCAAAAGAGGCAGTCTCAAAGGAAGGCTGGGACTGCTGGGGGGAAATGATCTGTCACTACCTTGGCTTTAGACGCTACTAGCTCATTTAGGGAAGGAAGCCCTTTTCCACACTCTGACAAAGACGAAGGAGAAGATGAAAAGTGAAAGGACACAAGGTGCTGAATTTCTTTTTTTCACTCACTTTAGTACAAGACTTAGGACAACTGGCAACTGATCTATTCATCATCAATGAATCATGTAGAAGTGTAGAATGCAATTTCTTCCCAAACTAAATCTTGGATCTGCTTTTCCTTTTTCAGAACCAGCTGTTGCCCTTTGCTCAGCCCAGTTACTGTGAGCAAAGCCAAGGCTAATATGAATCTCATACCTTTCCATAAACTTGCAGCACCTCAAAGCGGTTAGCTCACGGAAGCTTAGAGGATACTATCATATCTTTAACAGAGTGAGGAGGAACCACCACAGACAATTGAGTAGATATTAACAGCTTCAGCAACAGACAAAATATTCCCACAAAATGAAAAATGATGGATTAGCCCAGTTCAATGCAGCCAAATTATCTGTGTAAAAATATATACAGGACATGCTGCTGTGCTACTAACTGCACTGAACAGCAGCTTGTGTTTACATTTTTATTCCCTGGTTACAGGCTGTCCTGCGTAGGCTGAGCCCATGAAGATATGCTGCTACAGAGACTGCTTAACACATGCAACCTGGGTACGCAAGCCCAAGTGCGTGGGCCCAACATCCAGCAGAGACAAAAATTAAACACAAGCTGTTTACCTGATTACACCAGTTCAGCAGTGGTTGAAGGGAGTTGGATATTTTTTAAGTTTAAGGAAGAGCAAATTGTTAGAACTGAGAGAGACAGAAATCAATTCCACTCTGTAATTGCTACAGAAAGATTCTTGCTTGAGCTCCTCATTGGAGCTTGTTTTTATACAGCTGCATCTCTTTGCACGATGTAGTTGTCACTGAGTCTGCAAATCACATCAAAATTAAGCTGCAATTTGAGCTTGGCTTAAATGAAAAGTTTATTAAAACTTCAAAGTCCACATGCTATGGATATGAAATTCTGTTGCAGCTAACACAATAATTAAGCCTGTATCCCAACTTAGGTTCACAACTTTAAACAGGTCTTTAGAAACTGCATCGAAACTCAACAACTGGAGTGACAAATGAAATGCATGGGCTTTGGTGGAAACATTGTACCTGGTTCTGTCACCTCATTTGGCACAAGAGCACTGTGATACAAACCCACGGCACAGACAAATTCCCATAAAAGAAACATGGACAGATATCCTTCAGGGACAGGCCCTGATTCTAAATAGTGCCCCACTAACAGTTTAGAACAGCTGACGTCTTGCACTTTTGCACCTCTTTGGTGGACCTTGGTGGTTTCCCCGTCAATCCTATCCTAAAAACCTGAGGACAAAAAAATAACTAATGATTCCAGCAGTTCAGTCCCTGACATTAGGCTGAATTTTGGTTGAGCCTGTATTCACAAACCAGGAATCTTTCCTTTGAACTTTATTTCTTCTTCTGAAATAGTTCAAAGCATTTTGAGAACATGGAAGCCAAAATCAAGCCTGAAAACCACCACAGACTCACTTTAAAATACTCTGGTTTTCTCCTGAGATTTCTACTGTTGCTTTCCATAGCTTGTCAAGCAACCCCCCTTCAGATTTAGCAAAGTATCTGCAGTTCTCATTCATCACAAGTCTCAGAACTGAAGCACTCCAGCTGCTCTAGGGCTATATCCTTAAATGTGATCTTGCTGCGAGGTTATACTCGCCTGTTGTTATGACCTTGGCTATTTTTGACAAAGAGATAAAGATGAAATAGTTCTTGCTCTTAATGACAGTTTGTACAAAACATCCTTTCCAAAGAAAACTATGTTACCCGTATGTGTACGTTACTGATCAGCCTATGCCAGACAGCAATATTATAATCTCTCTCCCCCAGGTGACATCGCATGAAGGAGGATGGTTTGGCATTATTATGCCAACATCTCTTTAATTACACATTGGGCAAGTACTAAGCTTTCTTCTGAAACTAATAGCAAAGCAAACATTTTCAAAACTGCTTTATTTTTTCATTACAACCTCTGTGTTTGTTTACTTTGAAATTTCTCAAACTGGCACACACAATTTTGGAAGGTTCTTGCTTTTAGTTCAGGGCTCTTGCTCTGAACTTCCTTTTTCCTACGTGTTGTCCACTGTTTTGTGAAAATCCCCTTCTAACCACAAAGATTTCTGTTAACTTCCCCACAATGAAAACTGCTCATGAGAGTAAAAATGGTCTTCAATAATATTGCCTGATGAGTTTTAGCATTTTGAAAGAAAGACCATCTTATTCCTTATAGGCCTGATTAATTCAATGAGAGGCTTGTTTAGATTTCACTGAGGTCTTTTTAGCTGTTTCTTCAAAACTGACTCAGCAACATCCTTAAACACCTGCTTAACTTAAAGCAGATAAAAAGTCCTACTCATGTGTCAAGTTAAGGAGATGCTTAAGTGCTTTGCTGGACTGGGGCCTAACGGCTTGCAAATACAGATGGCTATTATCAAGACCCAGAAGAGGCCAGATAACCACCAACAGTCAATTATATTCCTACCAGAACTTCAAGCCAGTATATCATACTGTTTGAAGTTAATTGCTTTGAAATAATTGGACAGGTGAGCAGGTAAGTTCACACAGAGCATTTGCAATTTTCCTTTGTATTTAAAAAAACAACAGTGCAGATTGCATGGACAAAATGGGCATGATTTTAGTAAAACAAGTTAAAAGGAAAGGGAAAAGGTATGGGGTTTTTTTAAAGACTTTTCCTTTTAATTTTTAGCATCATTAAAACCTTGAAAACATTCTGTTTAAGAGCTTCTTTAGTTAATACCTCATTACTTCTCTTTTTATTGTTATGGTAATCAAGCCTTAATATATTGCAGCTTTATAGCATGAAATCAAGGCTAGGCCTGCGGGCACCGACAGATGTACAACAGCATGCAGTAAAACACAGGTATAGAGGCATGCAGAGCTGAATATGGCACAGGGGTTTTTTATAATTGTGTAGCAATTCATCTGAAGTTATTTTAACCTTGACAACAGATGAACTCTAACATGTACCATGATTGATCACTGGGAAGCTGCACCGAATAGCAAGTTTTGTGATTGTTGCCTTTCAGTCTGAGTTTTAGGAAAGCATGAAACAAAGTCTGAGAAAGATGATTAAATTGTTTGGATGACTACAGGCTGTAGCTGTAACTATGCAAAAGATTTAACTGAGTATATTTTAGCCAGGGAAGAATGGTAACACTAGGAAACTGCATTTAACACCAAAACCTTGTCTCCCCATAGGAAGTCTGTGCTCAGTGTGAGAATTCATACCCTCTCCTGGCATAGGCAGTCTTTGCGGCGCACCAAAAAAGAAAAACATTTGGATCTGACTTCTGGCTTTGAAGTGACACATGGACCTTGTGCTGGAGCTCTGCTTATGGTTGAATTTCACCCATCAAACCAAATGAAAGTTAGATATAACTTTTAGAAAGTTATAATGGTCTGGTCTGCAGGGTGCTGAAATACCATCTCAAAAAGAGTGAGTGTCCCTAGATCTTTTCCAAGTAAACAACAGACAACCCCCAGTGTCGTGTAGGCTTCACTTCTTGACCCTGTTTTCAGGAGAGATCAATTACCGCTCCTTGGAGATTTTCTAAATTTAAAGGGAGTGTTTTGGCTAGCAATCCCTTTCCCAGTAAAATAGTTTCAAGCAGCCAACATTAAAAGCAATATGCCTGTGACTTAATAAAATCACTGATACTGAGGACCATATAGGAAAGTTCTATGGCCCCACGAGGAGTGGGGTGGCACACATACCCTCAACAGCTTCAGTTTATCCAGAGCACAGCCCTGCAGGGCCAGCCATTCGGAAACATCCAACAAACAGCATTTGTCATTGCAAACATGTAACCTTCATAGTAGCTACCCAATATTAGTGAAGTAATAGGAAGAAAGTAGGCAAAGATAACACATTATTCCAGTACAAGTGAAAAATGTCTTTCAAGTTATTACTGGATAACCGTAAGACATGACTCGATACGTGGATCATTAACGTATCTGAAAATCCCAGTTAACCTCAGTTAGGCAAAGGCTCCCAGCTTCTCTCTTCTCTCTTGGAAATACTCAGAGTAACAACTGGACTGTATTCAGCTATACTCTATACTTTTTAATTTAAACAAAGTCTCCTCACAATAAAGTGGCCAGTCATCCAAATTTCTAGTGTCAAGCATAAAGGCGAGCAGCTCTCTCAGGTGCAGTAAAAGCTATCTTCTATGAGGCCATTCACACTTACAAGCATTACATTGGACAGTGCTTGTCAGATCAGACCTTCGGACAAGAATGCGTGTTGCCCAGCGTATAACAAATGGAATGAAAGACAATGGGCACTATAGTCCAGCGAACACACTAATTATTTTAATAAAATGAAAGCTTAAATTTTGAAGCTAATCCTGGGCTATCATTTATAAAAGTTAACAGGGCATATTTAATTTAGGAATTGGCTAACGCGTCTCTTTCCACCACTGAAACCTCATAAATGAAATATACTGGATTGCTGCCCAGTGCGGAAATAAAAGTTATGAATAATGTTTCTATCTCAATCATTGTCAGCGTTTTAATATTCTTAATTACTTTAAAAAGCTAAATATTCAATATAGGAAAAACCTTCTTTTTCTTTTTATCTTCACTTGCAAGATTAGTGCAATTTAATAAGAGTCACTGGGTAGTTTTAGTCCACAAGACCATTCTGTACTTTGACATCTTATCCTTTCCTCTTCATTTTTACAAAGAATGGAGTGCTTCTTACTTTGTGGATGCATGTGTGTATAAATGTATACATCTGTATGTGTATATCCATGTTGTCACAGTATTATTTTTTAATTATTATTTTTAACTTCTCTAAGTGCACATGCACTGTATAAATACTCACTGGCTGTTAGGTTAAACATATCTATTACTAAAAATAACCAAAGGATAAAATGAGTTCCCGAGATTCTATACAACATTTTACAATTGAAGGTACTATTTTTCTTTTTAGAAATAATGTTATAGATAGATATTCAGTATGTTATGTTGCCCAATTTTTCCCTTGTCTACATGTCAGGTAATCCCGAAAGGTTGCTTCAAACTCCAAAGCAGGGCCTTTCTTTCTGTCCTTCCTCCCTGCTCTCTCCCTATTGCCTTTTCTGCTGTAACTGAGGAGACATCAGCAAAGCTGGAGACAAAAAACCAGTAACTTGACCAAAGAAGAGTCTGCCCCATTGACTTCAGCCTCTGGAGGTGTTCGTCCCCACTCACATTTAACTCCTATTCTCTTCTAGTGCGTCCCTTTATAGATCCCTTTTCTGTTATCTTTTTGCCTGGTAATGTTGCCTCTTTTTTAAGATCCCAATCAATTTGGGAGAAAGGGAGGAAGTAAAAGCAAAATGAAACGTTCATTCAGTAAATGACTCACAGCATCGTTCTCGATGCAGCTTTATTTACTTGCCTGACGCACAAATAGACTTCATTTAACAAGCTTATTTCTGTTATGTCAATAACGTATTGGGCCTGTGTTACACAATCTCTGAGGTTTGTACTAGAAAGAACGCTAGCTGTTTCATTCCAGCATGAACTAATCACATAGACTTAAACTTATCATTACCAATTAAGAGAGTTTGACATACACAGCTTCCCCTGCTAAAGAGTTGAAAGCCTCAAGTGTGAATTAATTTCCTAGCAAAAGGTGCAGAACTCCAACCTCTACCATTTCCCGAACTTCTCCAGTATGGATAATTTAAGGTGTAGATTTCAAGTCAGAAGGTAGAATCTGGGCTGCATGAAGAGTCAGTGGCAAACTCCGACTGACTTCAACAGGACAAGGATTCTGCCTAGAGAGAGTGCTTTCCAAATGACTCCAAGTACTCCACAAAGGATTTAATGAAGAATGTGTTGTATTAAAGATTTAAGAGAGAAAAGTTTCATAATAGAGCTATATTATGTATATCGGTATCCTAATAACAGGACCAAAAGCATTAAGAGCATCCTCCACTGCATTTAACATTTCCTTGTAAAAGCAAGCAAAAAAGGTGAAAGTCATTATCATAGGAAAGGGTATTATCACATATTAATTGTTGCAAAATAACCAACGGACAACCTTCATTTTTCCACTCAAAGCATCCAAGTTCTAAGGCCACTGCTTTATTTAAGGCCTTTTTTTTTAATAGCAGCATATATCTTTATCATATTTTTGTAATCTTTACTCACCACTAGAGCAATCAGTACCTCCCCATCCTGGTTCACAATGACAAGTGTCAGGAGAGACACATCTTCCATGCACACACTCCTCTGTGCAGAGCGCTGTTAAGAAGAAACAATACACAGCATTGTAAACGTATTAAGTGGTTGGTAAACGTGCACTAAACTATGCCTTAGAGAGCAATATTTTGTTTAAAAATATTAAACAAAGCAAACACACAAAAAAGAATTACATGCAAGATTTAATTAATACTAAGTGACCAAAATAAAATATAGGTCTCTTGACAGCGATAAACTCATTTGTCATTTCAACTCTTTATAATGAAAAACTCTAACACCAGCAATTACTTTGGTTAGCATTTTTGCTTCATAATAACATTTTTACCAAAGTGACACTTATTATTATTATTATTATATTACAGAATATCAGCTTCTTATATTGCACTCAAGTTGCTACTGTTCATAAGATAAAATGGAGCTCAGTTTTGAAAGTATATTAAGATCCAAAATAAATAGATTTGTAAAAAATAGCTCAAGGAAAAGAAGTAATTTTACTACCTGTTGCAGTAGCTATAAGTGCAACCTTGTCTTTTCAAGGTCATCAAGTTTTCCGTAACTACAGTGTTCTCTATCTTATTTGTCCATTGTTGGGTTATTTAAAGTTCAATATCTTCAAGGTTGAAACTGTGAAAAACTGGTTGGTTTTACTGTCTCACTTGTCAGCTGACTAGAGATATACATATACTCCTTTTCTTCTCCCCGAGTACGAACAGCTCATGGTTTTAAGACTTTTCTTCTCCTCTGCTGCTTTGGTGTCTGCCTTACTTTCCAGTGTATGCTGATATGCCCATCACATACAAAAAAACTTGGACAATACTGAATAACTACTTTAAAGGCTGAACCGCATTGCTTACTATCTTATTTCCATTTTACCACTTAGGACATTGCGTGTCAGTGATTCAAACTGGGTGGTTAAATTGGAACATATAATTTTCATCTAGACTAACAGGTATGAGTTATTAACAAATATAATGGAGTGGCAATTAAATCACTGTATTAATATATACAATATATATATATATGTGATTTATATCATATATAACCTATGTTTGTATATCCTGTGTTTTTATATCAGATGGGAAATGTGGGTACTGTGCTTACTTAACCAAGAACTGGCTGAAGCTGGACTAAAAAACACTTATTCCAAGACAAAGATTAATTAATTCCTGTCTAAAACAAGGCCAGCAAAGCTGATTTGGGAAGTAGCTTTGTGTTGCTTTACCGAAAACTAGGCTGAACTACCCAATTCATTTTAAACCAGCCAGTGAGCCTTCTTAAAGTTGCACTGGGCCTGCATATGAAACACCCTTTCTGTTCCCAGGTAACTCATGGGCCAAATGTTTTCCACCATCGTCTTGTACATTTGAATGATTCCTGCTATATTTGACATTCAATTTGGACTACAGATTGGATCACATCTTGAATGTGCACTCAGGCTGGCATGAAAGTTGATGCAAACATTTTGCTGCCTAGTCTGTGTTCGGGTCATTGCAGAGCAAACCCACTAAGCTATTCACAATATATTTAAATCCAACTTCAAATCACAAGTGAACTTTGAATAATCCTATGGGACAAATCTTCCTCCTCTTTATCCATCCAATCACATGTGACCAGTGATTAGAATGTTGCCTTGTTATAAGGACTGCAAGATCTTTCTAGATTAGTCATTTCCTTTTTAGGTTCGCTGCATGTCAAAAGTGCAATTTATTCTTATTTCATCTCTTGTGTTTAGACAGTATTGCGATGGGCATGAAATATTGATAGCTAATTCTCTAGTCACTAATTGTCCTAATCTTTTGTGCATTTATTTTACTTGAGTTAGGGTTTCTGAAGACAGTGAGGCATCCTAGTCTACAGCTGTAAGATGAAATTCAAGTCAGGGTATTAGAAAAATAGGATTTTCCAATAAAGAAATACATGCCTTCATGCAATCATTTAAAAATGGCTGGTTATCTATGACAAGAAGTCCACATACAGAACAGCCACAAACTTATAATTTGTTATTAAAAGTACAGTGTACTGAAAGATATACAATATGGTGGGGCAGGGATACTTTAAAAATTCTGCCTTGTATGGCTTTGTCTAAGAATATGTATCTCATTGATATAACTCTGACACATTGGTTTTATAAGAGGTATGGAAATCGAAACTGAGATTTTTCTGTTCCCTGTATGGACATTTACAATAATAAATCATTCTTACATGTAAAATGTGCAATGCTTTTATCCTTTTAACTAGGCCAAGTTCTCAGCTCAAGGCACAATCTGTGAGCAAGAAGGTTGATGGTGGACTATTTCTTTGCTCTTTCAAAGAACAAAACTTCTGCTCATTACTGATCTAAATTTTCTTGATTTAGCCACACAAACATATCATACCTTAATGATGTTAACATAAATATGAAATAATAATGACTAATTAAGCTAATAAAGTTTACTTAATCACTTGTCTATGGACAGAAGTGCCGACTTCTGTAGTAGTGCTCCAGTCCCCTGGAAGAGTGCTATGGGAGACGTACAAGCCAGACTCAAGATAGTATTCCTCATTCTAAAGCAATCAGTGATATGCGAAATACAAAAAAGTACTATAGAGAACTGCATCTTTTTAGGTGTTTTGAAGTCCCACATAGGTGAAGATGACAATGTTTGAGCAATTAAAGAGTCAAGTAAGGTAAAGACACTCCTTGGAACTGCGAGTTCTGTCATCTCTGGTTTATTAACTCGCTAAACAAGCAGCACTAGCATAGCGTCATTTAAAGCTGTGAAATGACACAGGACTAATCCCATATGTGGGGGTCACAGAAATCCCCCTTTTTTAAAAGGGGAAGCTTTGATATAAGCCATTTTATTCAAGGAGGCAAATAATCAGTGCACTGCCTGATTCGAATCGGGCCTATAAAGGTCCATATAAAGGTCATATTAGGGTACAACTCTAAAGTTTTACCATAGGAAATAAAATTTTGAATTTCCCCTATAAAAAGGAAGTCTTGACTTGCTCTAATCTTTAGAGTTTAAATTAATTTTTCATTCTATTAACATTCAACATAATAGGATACAATGGTCCCCAAGGCATTCTTCATAATATACTTTGTACAGTGGTTTGCAAATGATCTTACTAGTTAATGGTACTATAAAAATTACTTGCACATAAAGGTCAAGAAAAATAAAGATAAGTATATACTTTCTGACACTGTCCTGTTCAACACTCAGCTAAAGGCCCCTGGAGTAAAGAAAACTTGTACTAATGCAAGGAATATAATTCCTCCCAGTATAATAGCCCAAGCAGTTCAACCTTTGGAAGTCCAGACTTTTTATGTCTGCATTTTCCCTTGACCAATTCTCTTGAACAATCCAGCACCTCATTGATCAGTTTATTATTAGCATTCTTGGCATGAATTTAAGATCAGTTTGCAGTTTGATTCAGCCTGGTAATAAAATGACCTACATCAAAGCCCTGCCAAAATGCCATCTTTGTAGCAATGCGTTTAGCATGAGTTACTTGGCCATAGTCAAGGTCACACAGCAACTGCTCCTTATCATGGAATAAAGTCAACAAAAGAGTTCTGTAACAATTCATTTGATGCTTATCACTTACTTTATAATTACAAACAGTGCTTTTTTTAACATATAAGGTCAATCCTCAGGGAAATAGACCTAAAGATTAAACTCTTTTCACACCTGAAATGACTGCATAGATTTCTCTAACACTAGCACTTATTTTTTAATTGTTGTCCTGAATTTGAATTTAGCTATATTAAATGTTGTCTATGTCTCCTATCTATATGAAATAGCCAGGATACTGTTACTGAGGAGTACATGCTAAGTGGAGCAGACTCTTCTGCCTGGTGCTGCGTTCCTCTGTATGGACCCAAACCACGACTTTGCAGGGTATAACCCTGCTGTACCATGCTGGTTTATATGCACTGTTATGCCCTGCTCATCACTACATTATCAACCCAATGACCACTTGTACTCCATTAAGCAATGTAAATAACACCTGCCGCAACTACCTTCTTAGCCTCTTTCCTAGAGGTGAAAGTGCATTTAGAGAAGAGTTTCATTCTAGGGGAAGTATGGAGGGATTTAGCTTAAGAAAGTTTTGTTAGCTTGTCCAAACATATAACTTGTGTGTTTATTTCACAAAAGGCCGAGTCAAAAAATGTCTCTTGTGCTTTCAATGGAATGTGGTAACATTTGCAGTGGTCCTTTGAACCTGGAGGAGTTCACAGCCACTGACCCAGCAAGTTCCATCTCCCTCCCACTGCCAGACAAGCAAAATATCTTCCAAACAAAGACCAGTATAATTACAAAGTCTAAAGGAACCCAGGGTAGAAAGCAGGCTTCATACACTACACTCATTCATAGCAGCGTGTGCTGCCAAAGAGATGTGCTGGAGTGTTCTGTACGAGCTAGACTTTCTTAGGCTCTGCAGACTTTCTGCCCAGGGATTGTAGTGCAGCCAGGAGGTGCTGGAAAGCATAAATAACTGTAGATACATTATAATGATGGAAAACATTGCTAAATGAAGATACAGATGCTACTATATGAGAGCATAGACACAATGAGAAATTCAGGCACTCTCGTAGAACTACACAGAATGAACTGGTCTATTCTGACCGCATATGTGGCAAACGGACACTGCCCCATGACTGCAAGTTCTTCAAAATATTTTTCTTTTCTCTGCCCTGCTGTAGGCAATCTCTGCCAGTTTTTCTTCACTATACACTGATCTCACCCAAACTCTAACCAATTTCGTTTATTTGCTGCAAACCAAAAGCAGATCTACATTTTTTCTGTGTGTTGTTGGCATTTTAATTTCAGGTCATCTAACCAATTTGCCCCATGCTTGATAGTTATTGGACTACACAAAGTAGAAATTAAGTGGAAAAAGTGGTGTTTTCCTTTACTATTTAATATGTGTCCCTGGAACAATTTGGGCTGTTTTAGCACATTCCTCCAAGTCCCTTGTGCCACTTTTAGGGGAAAGAATCATTTTGTCAGGTGAAATAGCAGTTATCTCACGGCCAGTGGTTTCAGATAATGCAGAGAGGTCAAAGAAGATGAAAAAAGATGAAAAAGATGCTTGCCCCTTATCCATTAAGAATCTATTCACTCAGGGCCACTCTGGTGTTTCCGTCTTAATGGACTGGCCTGAATCCAGGTTGTGCTGAGTCTAGGATATTAGCTTCATTAGATAAGCCTGTAGTCAGCTTTTGGCTAGATTCTCTTAGAATGTGCTCAGAAAAGGGAGGTTTGATAATACAAGAAAGATGACTACAGCTAATGCATTTAGGTAGGTTTTCCTCATTCTTAGGTTATTGCTTATTTGTGGAACGGAAGATTCCCTCTCTAAATCACTGACTTTCTGTCAGGAATCATGCTGATTAAATGGTTTCCTGAATAATTGTTTCAATGAAGTGGGATAATAGTTCTTTGCATTGCTTAATGTCTATTTCTGTGGTCATCACTCAGGATACATCCATTAATTTATCACCTTGGATAGCACTTTAATGCAAGGTTTAGCAACTTTAATAGATGAAGATATGAAGAGATCTCAAAGTCTGCTCAGGCTTTGAGGAATTTATTGTTTCAGTGTATGGCAACCCTTATTTTTCATCTCCCTTTTGGTATCCGATGAAAGTACTAATAAAAAAATACAAAACCAAGGAGATCAATGTGAGCAAAGGAAAGATGAGACTGATGCAGATCATATAATAGCAATGGGTTGCAAAACCAACTCCTTTTCCTGTAGATGCAACTCCATCACATTTTTTGGCAGATTTGGAATTAGAGACTATGCATCTATGCAATCAGAACAGAATCAATGGTCTTTTATGTCGTCTGGGACATGGGGAGTCTCTGACCACTGCCTTAGTGAGATCTGTTCAAGATAGCAGCTAGGTTGTGTTATCCTCAGTCTTGACACCCTGCCAAAGCTTAGGAAGTAGGCTATGCCAGAGATGACTTGTGAATGTCTAAAGTAAAAGAAAAAGAATTGAGGAGATATATTTTGAGGATTTTGTCTTCTCCCAGGAGCAGGATCTGACATATGTCAGTGTCGTTGTTGACAAAGTATTAGTAAATCCCTGCATGAATCTGCTAGGAGGTGAAGATTTTTTAATAAGCATAAAATCTACGATAGTTTCAGCTCAGATTTCTATTCCCAGATAAATAGCAATCTGGGGCTCTGATGACTAATGAGAAGGTGAACACAGGGCCTCCCACATTCTTGTCATGGCTGAGTGTCCCAGGCAGATGACATGGGCTAGTTTACAGCTCCTGGAATAATTCCAGCCAGACCTCAGTGTTTCAGACTCTTGGGTCCCTCACAGGAGGAATGTTCACAGGTTACTGATTACTGGAGGATCTGGCACTGACAAGAATCTAGTTTAGCCCATGTTTCAATCTATTGCCTGCTGCAGGCCTTACTCTAGGGAGTTGTTAGGGAAGTGAACTGTGCTGGGGGAAGGTCAAGGCAGAGAAGAGACTGCCACTTTTTCTATGTGCCTTGAGAAAAGCAAGATTGGTGGAGCACTTTTTGGAATTGCAGTCTGGTTGGTTCTGAGGAACAGCTGAGCTGGAGCAGCACATCCCTGAGACAGGAATGGCATCGCATCAGTGACCATAAAATAGTGCCAGTGACAGTAATAGAGGGGAAGGTTAGAGCCCTGCAAAAAGAGAGGTCGATGGGAGTCACACATTTAACAGACTCTTTGTGTCATTTTGATGCTCCATCGGCTTCATCTGCTCTGGTAGAGAGAGGGAATGGGAGATAGCACTTACCATTTAATAATGTCTGAACAGGAGCTGAAAAGCAGCCTCCTTGTAGCAGCAAATGTCAGAAGAGCAGAACTGGGGTCAGCAAGCTGAACCGCTTTGTATCTTTGGCTGTGCGAATAACAGAAGAGCTTTGCAGTACTTCAAAGTACAAAAAGGGAATTGTGGGAAAGCATTGCAGGACTCTGAACACTGAAGTGCATCTGCCCTGCCACGTGGACAGGTTACGAGGTTGGGTAAAAGCAACACTAATCCGTTAGTCTGTAGATAAAGTCACAACCAAGCTCTGGCAAGAGGAATGTGTGCAAAGGCATGAGGGAGTTAAGTTTAAGGACCTAGGCAAACTCTGCAATGAAGACAAAGCACCTGTCTAATGCCTGATTTCAACAGATTCATGACTAACGTCACAGACCAAGGTCAGAGATGACAGTCCACACAGGGATGTCTCTTGCTTACCCCCAGTGCTACATAGGGATCAGGAGATACAAGCACTTAGGCTTGCTCTGTGGGGTGAAGAGAGAAATTCCACCTTCAGGTGAAATCCTGACCACTCTAAGGTAAGTTACACTCCCAAATCACTTACCATTTCTAAGACTCAGTCTTTCTCACTGCCATCACAGAAAGTGAATCTGAGCTCTCAGAGAACTCTTTGGAGATCAGCTAAATGTTGATAATTGTTGATATTTTAAGGCCTGCAACTGATTTTATGCATTTTCTGCCATTGCTTCAACTAGAAATAATCATTGCTTTCTACTATGTTGAGAGGAAAGACTCATGCTGAGATCAATTCTGCTGATCGATGTTCTAATACAACATTATTCTGTGGGATAATTTTCAGCATTTAACTTTTTCTGGTAAATGATTTCCCATTGCCTCACTGCAGGGTTCAACACAATCATTATCACTAGTTCAAACTGTTAATGAGGTTAAGAGAGATCCTGAATCAGCAGATCAGAATCTATGACCCAGGAAAGGTTTTCCCTTCCTGTGCCCTCTCTCTTCTCCTTCCATTTTGGTAAATTGACCAACTCTTTCCAGCAACTGGTGGAAAAATACATTTTCACTAGTTAATTTTCTACTGGAACTTGATTCATCCAACCAGCAAACTGAATGACAATTTGTCTGCAAATTGTGCTTTATTTGCACCTTTAGAAAGAGCGCTACTCTCTTTTTCTAAGTAATGTAGAAATATTAACACCTACTCTTACGCATTGTCTTTCATTCTCTCTGTATATGATCTAGCAGACCTTACTCCACCAAAACTAAATGCAGTCAAATAGTATTTGCCAACAGAAGGCTCCAGTCTTCTTGAGGACAGAAGAAGAAAGAAGCAATTCTCCTGTGCTAAAACCAGTGGAAGAATTCCCCAATCATTCTGTTCTTAATTTTAGGGGAATTTTTTTTATTGCCTGAGGGAACGAAATTCTTGACAGGCTGGGGAATAGAGGAGAAGCTTATACCTAACTAAGATCCCTGGTCCTTTCAGCTTTCCTTCTCCAAGCAGCCAAACCTACCAGAAGAAGAGCAAGCATAACCCGATCTACCAAACTACCTGTGATGGCAGGTAGTATCAAACTACACTCCACAGACTGCTGAAGGAATGACTGTTCTCCACTCATAGGTATGGATATCTTGTCTGCAGTCTGGGCTCTCGTAGGAGTTCTGTTGGAATGGAAAGTGAGCTGCCAGTGGCTAAGTATAAAGTTAGAAATTAGCTAAAAGTGGTAAGTCAAAAATAAACAAACATTTCCATCATAAAAAGACTGGAGGAACATACAGTGCCCTATCGCTGAGGAAGTTAGTAACTAAATTACAGATGAACAGGTAAGTACTTGTATCACACATGGCAGAACTGTATGAAACTCACCAGTTGTGGGATGGCATTTCTAGCCAAGTGAACCTCACTACAGAAATTTTGCTAGTATATTACTACTGCCTTGCTTCATATCACACCTACCTCTGATTTCTTACTATGACTGTATCACTCAAACAGAGCAAGAATTTATGGGTTCCGACACTGGCTGAGTAGCTGTTTGATTTAAGCAGTCATAGAGGAAGCATATAGGATAATGTCAAAGAAAATGAGCTATTATTAAAAAAAAAAAAAAATTTATAACAAGGGCAAGATTCTCAAAGGTGCTACAGCAGACAGTACAGAGAGAGACATGAGCAGGACTTTGGCCTAAACAGTCTAGTAAAATAACCGAGCCATCTTGCCTTGTTCTCTGGAAATCACCTCAAAATTACAGCACTTGTGTATTTTGCTACAGGTTACCCACTCAAGGAATTAAGTGAATTTCTTTGTGTACAAATTCTATCATATTACTGTTCCTGTGAAATATTTATTTTTGGATCTGGTAGCATTGCCACATGTCCGTAGTTCTCTGATTACTGACTTGCCCTGAATTGTGGGTCTCATGCCAAGAAAATTCTATTTTCTGTCAGTAAATGACACAGCTCCACTGCTGATTGATTTTCATAGGCAGAGAGTATGTACTGTGTGTAAGAGTGAGGATGGGTGCATCAAAAATGTTGTCCCTAAAAGATCAAAAGTAGATAGATCAAGACATCTGGACTGCATGGTACTTCTGGCTACATTTGCTGAGCAATGCAACACCTAATAAAACTAAATTACACCGACTCTCCTAGATACATTTTAGTCCTGTAGCACATTGAATAAACTATTGATTTTTCAAACAAAATCTTTCTTCATTCTTACTCCAAATTTCATCAAGCCAATGTAACAAAAATCCTTTCTTTGTTTCTCACCAAAACAGGATGAATATGGACAAATTTCTAAAGGCAAACATGACATTGAGGCCAGGCTATTAGAAGGCATAGGCCCTAGAGGGCCAGTGCATTTCAGATTTCATTTCAGATCAAGCCACACACTGCAAATGAGGGTCACCCTGATGAAATCAAGGATAGAAGTATAGTCTGTCTGAAGATCATGTTAATGTATAAGCTACACTAACATTACTGGGGATGGAATATTTAAATGCAGACACTTTTCACTTTTCTCACATTTCAAAAGGAACCATAGCAATGTGTTTCAGAGCAACTTACTGAAAAGAACTGCAAAAAAGTTCCCAGGAAACAAATTATTGTATAATTATGGGGGCTGATTCTCATCTCAAGCCACTAGTTTAAACTGTCTGTAACCAACTTTAGATTGCAGGAGGCCAGCTGATTTAGGATTAAGCCCAATTTCTTAGTAATGTCTAAGTGTGTAGAGAAACCTTCTACTAGTGAGGCATTGTAAAATGTACTTTCCAATTCCTGCGATTCACACTGTTGCCTGAAAATAGAAGATGGGACTTGAAAATAAAAACTTTTACCTACACTGTCAGAAGCTATTGAAAATACCTACACTTTACTATAAGATAAATGTTAAATAGCATTTGCATAAACAAAATTATTATATAGCATTTGGTGAAAAAAAAAAGGTCATTTTGGATGCTTTTAATAATGTTTTTAAAAGGAATTCTGTTTAAACTGTAGATTTTCCTAAATCATGACACCTGTGAATGCAGATGTAGTGATATCAGATCCTAAGGTATGTACCAATACTTGCTTCAGCAGAGCTCGTACATGCACTACACTGCTGTAACTGAAAGCCTCCTTTTGTTGCTTGCTATACTGAATACTAGGTTTAATTTCTTTACAAGTATGCTTATAATGTGTTTCATACACAGTTTCTTATTTTTAATCAGAAAAAAATCTCTTTATTTGACTTAATTTACATACTTAAGTTGTAAGCTTTTTCAAGCAAGACAATCTTTTAGTGGTTTTGCACATGGATTTCTGGGCATTACAGTAATAAAAGTAAATCATAGTATTCAGGAAGGAAAAGTCTTCATAAAAAGAGGGAAAGCTTTGGGATTAAACAGATTGAGATTCAGGACAAGAGGAAATAGCCTCAAGTTGCGCCAGGGGAGGTTCAGGCTGAATATTAGGAAAAATGCCTTTACGGAGACAGTGATGAAGCATTGGAAGAGGCTGCCCGGGGAGGTGGTGGTCACAATCACTGGCGGTGTTTAAGGAACGTGTGGACGAGGCATTGTGGGACATGGTTTAGTGGGCATGGTGGGGTTGGGGTGATGGTTGGACTTGATGATCTTACAGGTCTTTTCCAACCTTAGTGATTCTGAGATTCTGTGAGAATATCTTTTGACTTACCGCATCAGAGAAAGTGAGGTTTGCCAAAGTGAAAACCTACGTTAGAAATACTGATCTTAAGACAAATTATTCAAAAATGTTTTGTGATCTAATCTGCAATGGACTGAAGTTTCATGAAAAATTTCCCTGGGGAGCCTTAAAAAACCTTTATTGAAGTGAAAAGCATGCACAACAATACACAAATATGAAGTGGAATGCTATAATCCTGTAACAGAAAGAAAAAGAGAATGTCTGTGTAAACAGTCAAAGAATATCTGGTTCTAGAGGAAGTATCTATGGCTGGTTAGAAAAGCTCTGTCTCTGATTAGCCTTTTTGATATTGGATTAATACCCTTACACTGTACTAGAGTATAAAGTGTTAACAGATGCTTTTCAAGGTATCAGCTGACATCACCTTATTCTTTCACTAAGAACAATCAGGGAACCAAAAATGAACACTGATTTGCTAGCTGACACTATTGCAAACCTAAAATTGCCATCTATGTGCACTTTGGGTACCTTTAGTTCACTCCTACTAGCCATTTTGCCCAACCACCACCTCTTTTTTTTTGCCCCATGAAGAACTCATGCTGTTTTGCTCCACTGTCACCCACTTCACTAAAGTAACTCACACAAATGTCTCAGGAAGGTGCTTTGCTATATAAAGCTACAGAAAGAATTAGTACGTGCACATGAAAGCACAACTCAGTCTGCAGATCAGTAGCTACTTCAACAGCAACAGCTGACATTTATTATTGTTGAGGTGTTAACACTGATTAGCAATGGTGTATATCCACAGTGCTCAGCCAAGTTGATGGAAACTGTAGCATTTAACACCTTTGAAAACCAGGCGCCTGATGCAAAAGTATGGTTTCAATAGGAAGAAGTTACTTCTTTTCTAAAGTCCCACAGTGATCTTCTGCACAATTTGGCATCTTAATATTTTTTACACTTTGGTCTAAATTATTTACACCTCAGAGTTGTAAGTATTTGTTTATTTTACCATATGTGATCACTTTCTACAAATTTTGAATATTTGTTTCATAACAGAGGACTCTCTGTTTGCATTAAGCTACAGAGTAGCTGGCCTATTTTTATAGGCTATCATGTATTAATCAGAAATGGATGCAGTTGTAAAAGCAATTAGAAATCCATGGAATAACATATCTTTATCCTACCATAAGACATGGAATACATGCCACACAAGACAAAGTTAATTGGGAACAAAGGGAAGTACAACCTCTTTAAATTTCCATCCAGTAAACCCACTCCCAGGTATTACCCAGCATCTGAGAAACCAACATCAATAAACAACACTAGTTTGGTGTGGTAGTTCATAGGGCAGGCTCATGTGGTATTCCTAGTGTGAATGTCATTGGTATTTTTAAGAGGGACTGCTAAAAGGACGTAAAAATTACAGACACACGTTCCAAAAGTTCACATAAAAGAAATACACATTATGCACAGGAAGATGCTGAAAGCAATATACTTAAGCCTGACATGCAGCTCTTGGGCCAAATTCAATCTGCCAAGTGCTTCCAGCCAGTCCCATTCCTGTGATAGAGGAGATGGGGAATAGCTGAACTGCAGCACCCAGGTAGTCAAATACCTCCTCTTGCCTGCACAGGTTTACATATTTAGGGCATCCACGGCTGTTGCTATAAATGGCTGAGAGACCGAGGGTGGCAGGAGCAAGGTCCACAAACCCTCAGCCAGCCCAGACAACTGCTAACACTGGTTCGTCCTTTCCAAGGTTTTGAAATGAGTGAAAAATATTTGAAAAGAGTGGTTCACAGCAGCTTTCAAAGTAGTCCCCTGTCACTACTGAAACTAAGAAGTGGAAAGACAAAAAAAACCCCATAAGATTTCATGAGGATCATACTGATGAGTATGTTTTACAAACCACAGTATGGCTGTATGTTCTGGGTCTGGCTGGGATGGAGTTAATTTTCTTCATAGCAGCTTGAACAGTGCTGTGGTTTAGATTTGTGACCAAAGCAACGTTGATAATGCTAACATTTTAGCTATTGCTGTACAGCGTTTGCACAGCATCAAGGCCTTCTCTGTTTCTCACGCTGCTGTCCTCCCCCCCACGGTGAATAGATAGGGGGTGTGCAAGCAGTTGGGAGGGGACACAACCAGGCAGATGACCCAAACTAAACGGAGAGATATTCCATGCATTATAACGTCATGCTCAGCAATAAATAGGGAGATCAGGGGCTTTCGGGAGATGAGCCATCTTTTGCTCAGCAACTGCCTGCTATCAATCTACCCATGGGAGGTGGTGAGTGATTGCCTTTGCATCATGTGTTTTGTTTCTCTCTTCTTCCACTTCTCTTTTGTTTATTAAATATTTTTTTTATCTTGAGTTTTCTTTCTTTTACTCTTCCTTTCCTCTTCCCCTGTCCCACCGGGGGAAGTTAGCGAAAGCTGCTGCATGGGTCAGTGAACAAGCAGGTACTAGGCTTAACCCACAACACTGTGCTATGCTATTATTCTATTGTATGCACTTCAGGCATTCTTGTAGTGACATTGATTCACTTTTATTTACAGTTTCAATCTTATAAGATGCCTAGAAAGGAGGAAGAGTGTCAGCTGGTGCTTACACCTGACATAGGTTGCAGTAACTCTTTTTTTCAGTCAACAAGGAATCTGCCTTACAACAATCCCCCACATCTGACTGATGGCTTCCCAGATGTCTACAATTAATGTGTGACAAAGGCTCTGGAACTGGTCAGGGGAAGGTCACGGCCAGAGGAAACTACAATAGAAAATAAGTGGACAAAGGTGCTATCTCAGATTTTCTATGAACATCAGAAGCTCTTTTTAAAGGCCATCTAGATTTAGGTAACTTCTTTTCCTCTCTCTCTATCTCTCCCTCCTTTTCTACTAGGCTTTAAAACTTCTTCAGAGCACAAGGGAAATAAATCTATTAAATGGAAGAAGGATGTAAAGGAGTCGTCTTCAATTTTAAACGTGTTTCATTTCACACATCCATCTTCTTTCTGACCCTGTTGATTTTAATAAGTTAACCCAGTTCACCATGCGTCTGGGCTGCTAATGAACTTCAAACTGTTTTGGAGGGAAAAATCTTCTGGAGTTCTGTGCCGTCATAATTCAACAAATGGCAAATGTCCTGTATGTATACATTCTGAAAAACAAGTCACCCATATATGGGACGGACAGGATCTTGTTTTTATAAGTCTATGCAAGTGAATGGATACCAGCAACACAGGAAGGATTGAGCCATAAAGCTATTGTGGATTAGCACCAGTGCCCTCCACGCCATTCTAGATCAGTGCAAACTAGCATTAACAACACTCAAGTGTATTAAAGCAGGAGAAGGAGGAAGGGGATTTTGAAAAGGAATCGAAACATTAAAGAAGATGTGGAAGTGAGGATGAAGTAACTGAAGATGTCAATTCAAACACAGTGGATCTGTGCTGATTTACAGCAGCTGGGGACCAACCTGTCTTTGCTCAAAGTGGGCAAATTAATGGACTAAACTTTGCATAGCTCTTTCTTTGAATTCAACAATGAACTCACTTCTATGATTATTGTGCCTTTTTTCTGATCCTGCTGAAGCTTCCAGGCGTCCATGCCATTAGCATGAATACTATGAGTAGTTCTGGATCCAGTGCCTCCTTCTGTGTCTACATTCCCAGTATTCTTTTATACTGATTCAACTGATACTGCCTAAAGCAGCCAGGAAAGCTTTTTTACTGCTACACCAGCAACAGTCTAAATTTTTTTCTAAATATAATACCTGCATAACTTTTCCTCTGATATTTATTAAGCCCCTTGAGACATTATATAGCTTCAGCATACCCTCCTTTCCGCCTTTATGCTATTCTCTTTCCTTTGTATGAACATTTTGTTTCTCCTTCTACTGCATTTCTTCCCAAAGTCCTTCCCTTATTTCATTACTACTCCCCACCAGCATCTTTGCAAATCCATCAGCACCCAGAAGCTGACTGCAAATATAAAATGATGGATGGGAGATGAGAATTGATTTTTTCACCTTCCCATCAAAGAGGTCTCTCCATTATCTTTAGGCTAAATAGTAACCCAGTGTCTTTGTCTATGCCACAAAATGAACTGACCTACTTATAAGGCTGGTCTCCCTCTTCCTATCCACATACACTTGCCTCCCAAGATGCTCAGAATAAATAAGCAAAGGCCTCTACTCTTTGCAGAGCTGTGGCCTGCTCCACTGTGTTCTGTAAAATGACGTATTAGACATTGGTATATGGCTCCTAGGTTACACTCTGCAGTGTGGCAGCAGAAGTTGAATGCAGACAACCAGTTCTGTTGCATGCTCCTTCTGTTGCTTTCCTATCCACCCACCTGCTCATTCAATAGAGATCAGGGATTCCTCCCAGTCACCACACAGTGGTAAGCATGTTGCTGCTACTACGACTATGACTACCACTGCTACTATTAGAAGCAGAATTTCTTAATTCCTGTGCAAGTTTCCCCTCAGATGGGAGCACAGGACCCAAATTATTTTCCCCATATTCTTCACTGGAAAGAGACATATGGAGTCATCTCAAATGCATATAAAAGGACAAATTTCAAAGTGTCTCCCACTGTCATTTCAACTCTATAATTAATAATCCTATATGCAGAATGGCCTTCCACACCATTTTCTCACACTCGTACATCCCAAATTGGAAAGAGAAAAAAATGTTCCCTGATACAAAGTATCTATGTACTGCTATATCATTTCCCTTAATTTATGTTGCATTATTGATGTACAGAATGCCATACTTGAATAATGTAACAGTAAGGCTCTTACAGAAAGCACTAGCACCAGCTTTAATGTGTGTCTATAAAGATAAGAAAAATGTATTTCCTAAGTCCAGCAGTTTTCAAACAATATATTTTCAAGTTACAGGAATGGTCACCACGTGGAATTTAAAATTGAGGTGAGAAGTAGGGGGGACACAACATTTCTTCTAAAATGTTAATGAGCTACTACCTTATAAAGTGAAAATAATCAACAAATCTGACATATGAGCAAACATTATGAATATTCAGGAAGTTTAAGCTGCTGATTCAATATTTTCTAAGAGTGTACAACTTTTGCATTGATCACATAAGCTATTATTTTTCTTTTCATCATAAGTACACTCTACTGTGGTGTCGGTGTGTTGTTGTAACATACGCATTGAATGGCAAGTATTGTAATTCCTCCAGATGGCAGGAAGCTTTGGAATTGTTCCTCCTATGGTACAGATGTTTAACAATCTAGCCATATGGCTCCAATAAGGCAGCCTTTTCAAAGATTACAAAAACTACACTAGACATGCAGCCTTGTAAATTTGAGTGCAGTCCGGAGGTATGAATGGTCATATTGCTACAATATAAAAGCATACGTCGTACTATGAAGTTGGCGTGTCTATTGGAATTCCAGAATTTATGAAATGTTACTTAAAATTCTGAAAAGAATCAGGTCCAAAATTTGCATAATTTCACCCAGTCAGCTATTAAAAGAACATTCCTCATTTGTTTTTGAAATTCATTGAAGCTGTCAGACATAGGCTAGCTGAAAAGATGTGTAAATAACTACATGCAAATATAATAATGTCCCTAACCTCTGGCCTGAGCGAACTACCACTCTAGGTGATAAATTAAGATTCAACCAGTAAGACCAAGAATTTCTCTATAAAAAAATTTGTCAAAGTCAAGGAGCCCTGATGATGGTTGTGGCAATTGTAATGTGGAAAGCTGAATGTTGAGAAACAATCTGAGATCAATAATATCTTGGCCAAGAAAGGAAAGAACCATGAAACGGTCAATCTATAACTCTACTCAGTTTTGGCAGGTTTGAATGATGGATAAATGGCAGCAAATAAGATTGTTAAATCACTAATCCTGTCATTATTACATCCTGTCACATTGCATAGATTTATACATTAGAAAAAGAGTGTAAGGTATGAGAGTGAATAATAGAACTGTTAAAAGCTAAAATATCTCAATCTATGAAGAAAAGGTGAGTTCCCAACTTTGCGTTTCATGGTTGTTTTTTCTGCCAAAAAGTCAGATATAAGTAGATGCCGCCTGTAGTCCCATCTTCCTTTTCTCTGACTCTTGGGTCTCTGACCCTTTGTTACCTAGAAGAAATGTCTCTTTTATATAAATCTGTAGTGCAAGAATAAGATTAAAATGGACAGACTGAACAAAGCATTGGTCTCTCAGACAAAAAGGTATCCATTTAGTACAGAGGGGATCTTTCCACCTGACATGTTCTTAAAGGGAAGTATTCAACTACCATCTACTCAAAGGGTAAAAATCAGGAAAGAGACATATAATATTCCTTTTCTTTTTCTTTTTTTTTTGAGCAGCAAAGTATTCAGAGATGCTTTATCTACCACAGATACTAATCTAGGCAATATAATTTTAAAACATCCTTACAAAAACCTTGAAGGGCAGTTGAACCCTGTGGTTGTTTAAAAAAGTATTTTCTGCAGTTTATGCATTTGCTCTGCCAAAAGCTTACCTTAGCATACAAAGTATAGCAAATCATAGTTGCTGTGATTTACTACCCAGACTATGCTGTTTGTTTTCAGGGACAGCTCAGTGAAAAGCTATGTCATGTATAAGAACGTTCAGAGAAGGGGAATCGTTTTGCAAAACTACCAGAATGTTAGCAACCATTTCTAAGACATCAATGGAAAAAAAAATGCAGATGCACATTTGCAGCATTTTTCAGGTGGTATTTTTTGAATACCATTACAACCCAAAAATATTCCAAGCCCCTTATAGGCACAAAGAAGACAATTTCATACCCCAAAACTGTTTAACCTAGGTACTAATGGGCTGGCCAGATGTATAACTTACCAGTCAGCAATTTAAATTATTTGACCTTGTGTCTGAATTCCACATTTTATGGGGCAGTAGCACATGAAGGTCTCAAAAGGGCAAAGATGACACCAGAGAAAGACTGGCAGAGCAAGAGGCTTTGGGTCAACCTGATCATTTAGAACTGAGGATAGATTTTATTAGACCTAATCCATTTAGTAAGTCCCAACAGGAGGACAAAGATAAAAACATATATCTGACATTCCTTTAAAAAATAGTAAATGAGAAGGGAAAAGATCAAAACAGTAGTGGGAAGCCTTTGCTCCTGCTTTAAAATCCAAGCAACAGTCATTAATAGAGATTTAAACTCAGTCTTCTCTAGTCTAACCATGTCACTATTAATTACAAAGCTATTTAACTTTTGCAAGAAATAAAGACTGCTATTAATAAAAGAAGAACCAATTAGCCTTTAATCTACACACTGTTTTTTAATCAAACTTTCTTTTGATCATCAGACTCACTGCGGGATGTATTCTCTCCTCCCCATGTTGTAGTGGCTTCCATGATTGCTAATGGAATAGATTTTAAAGGGCTGGCTGAGTGGGGAGAACCTTCTCTGCAGGGCTGGAGCTTCCTTCCCTTCATGTCAGTGGGGCTCAGCAGAAGCACGCTCATCTCCGAACCATGCTGCCCTACGACAGCATAGCAAGCGGAATGATTTTGATGGTGTCTCCTGATCTCTCTCTTGTAGCAGCTGCCATTAAAGGAGCAGGCACTGAACATGTCTAGAGGAATGTGGGACAGGAGTACTAGACTACCTTGTTAGGAAACAGCAGAAAATACCAGTTTAAAGAAAGGAAAGAAATGGGAAAGGGAAGGGAAGGAAAGAGGCAAAAGCAGGGAGGTGCCACCAGGGATGAAAATGGAATTCACTGCTGACTGCAAAGAATGATGAATGGGAGAATTTGGTTGTTGGCACAGGAGCTTATTGTGGAAAAACAAAACAAAACAAAATTGATGGGACCAGGGCTTGATGTGTTAGAAACAAACGGGATGACATGGAAATGATCACATTAGCTAAATATTGTTGTGGTTTCAAACTGTTGGTTGCAGGTCAGAGAGTTTCGATGAGGTTTTTGTTTTGGTTTGGGATTTTTTGTTATGTATGTGACTACTTGTGGTACCAAAATAATAAGACCAAGTATCTAGAATCAATCATGATGGAGAACTTCTTCCTTTACATCATTTCTCTCTCAGCTGCACTTGCTGCTCAGATCTCCCAGGGAGGAGGGTAGATAGAAAATGTCCCTGAGGCGTGCACTTTGCATTTATGACCGTGCAGATAATGAAATATAAGAACCTGACTCTTGCACATGTAAACAACAGAGAGAATGTAAGTGTTATCTGCACTATGTCAAACATGAAACTCCTGGTCTGACCAGATACCTGCTGTCTGTTGTGCATTTGCAAAGCACTGGTGTATGGTGTATGCTGTTCTTTCTCCATACTATATAGAGAAAATTTGCCTGGCAGCAACAGAACTCTTGAGTATTAATACCAACAAAAAAGCACTTTAAAATAAATGTTAATATCCCCAAAGAATCAGAAAGTCTGCAGAGATCTTCTGTTGTTGCAACCAGTATGGCAATTAAAAAATAAAAAATTCAATAGATTGCAGAGAGAAAAATGAAAATAAATATGTTCTGTGCCAGACAGGATTTTGAGCCACAAATTTCAAGTTGGTAATAAAAGTATGTGGAAGAACTGCTGACATGACATTGACACTTGAGAAATTTAAAGGTAAGTACATACTTAATATAGGAAGGATTTTAGCAACAATATTAGGTTACATTAAATGTTTTTCAGGACTTGAGTAACAGCACTGCACACTTTGAAAGACCAAATTATTACTCTTTCTGTAAAATAAGGCTAATTCTAATGCCTTATCTCAAAGGGCTGGTATTTTTTCACAGTCCAAAGCCCCTTTCAAGTAACTGTTTGGCATAAAGGTAATTTAAAATCAGATTAGGGTCCATTCATGTTTTTGAGGTGCTTATATATAAGTACAATATAGGTACTCAGATAAAAACACCAACAGAACTAGATAAAAATAGCTTTAAAGCACTCTGTCAAGATATTTAAAGTTAACTGGATAATTGTATCATTTTCACATTAAAATTATTCTATGGCATTCTAAACCTGCCAATAAAATTTGGATTCTGATGCTAATCGAAACCTCCTTGTGTTTTTCTTGTGTCATAATCCCATTCTAACAAGATGTAGACAAGAGATCTGCAGCTCCATTCTCCTTTTGAGCAAAGTGTAGCAAATGCATTCTGTCTCAGAATACTTAGAAAGCTGCAGTACTGAAAACACGTTACATTAATATACAGGACATTTTTAATTAACAAAGCTCTGTGTTGCTGAAAGATCCGTTTCACTTTTTGTCCCCCACAGACTGACCTAATACACTCCACAGCTTTTTATTTACTTATACAGTGCAATTAGGACAAAGTTCTCCTGACATTTGCAAAGCTTTAAAAAGAGCAAAATTATTGACAGGAACCATGTGAAACACAATGAGATTTTAACTGTTCTTACTTGAAGTAAGAACTTTCAATGTTAAGAGGCAGAAACTTTACACTGCTTCTTATACTATGTAATAGTTCATTCTTAAGAGTGTTCTCAGTTCCTCTCATTCTTTAACCTTAGTGCATACTTGCATAAATTACTCCCCAAAATAAGGTCTGATTCACAAAAGTACTCAGGAACTTGATTAACTCCCTCCCCCATGACTTCAGCAAAATTTTACTTAGGTACTTGAAAGGCATATACCTGAAATGACCTGAAATGTTCTGTATCTTCAATTCTGACTGAAATCAGTGGGACCTGAAGGTTCTGAGCAGCTCTGAAAAATCATCCCTTAATATTACTACTGCAATACATCTTTCATTTGTCTACAGCTCCTCCAAAAATTACTTTTAATTCTCACATCTGAATCAAAGCTCTGTACATACGTATACAGTAGTCTCCACTTTCGTAATATCCAGGGCAGCACTGAGATCTTCGCCGATACATAGTTCTTAGTCCTCTTCGATATGCTGTTTTATAACTTATTCTAAATTGCAAGACAGAAAGCCATTTGACAATATTGAAAATCAATGCCTACTGTTGGAATTATATTTGTGTTAAATTATAGTAAGGATAGCATTCAATAATTATTTTAAAATGCATGAAAGCTTTTGATATTAAAAGCCGCAATAAAAAAAAATCAATACTTGTTTTGAAACTTGAAATACAACTTGTATTATAAACGCAGTACCCATGACAGTCAGTCACCGTAGCCCTACCTAGGACTGCTATATTAAAACATTTCCCCAGTCCTAAAGGAGGGGCAAGAAGTTTCTTCAAGAATAAACAATTCATTTCTGCATATCAGCAAGGTCAGCTATCATCAATGGAATGAACAGAATCTTCTACGGAGACCACTGTGTCAGCGTGCTACACAAGAAATTACCACAGTGGAAACTGCTCTCGATAAACAAAATATGAAGTTAACCCCCAGTGATTTCTTCCTACTTGCTAAACCTTCCAAGGCATTAATGCCTTGCAAAATGACATTATAGTCCCAGTTCAGTATTTAAAGCATGGTTTCCTCACCAGAATCCATAGTGCACAGAAATGAAAAGGTGTTAAGCATTCTGTAGCTTTTCTAGACTTATTCATAGCATTAGGAATGATACCACATTAGAAAAGGAATATTTAACAGAGAATATTTAACAGCGAACATTTCAAAACAGCTTTGTTCATGTTAGTTTATTTGAAATAACCTATATTGAACAAAATCTATTGTCCCTCACATTAGATAAACTGATCAAATTTACTCTGCTGCATTCCAAGCTATACAATAGTCGAGAAAGCTCTGCGTCTCTGTTCAATGCCACACATTGCAACACAGAAGCTAAAAAGCAAAACCCCACAGTCAGATTGGGATGGTGCTGAACAACCTCTTTGCTACTGAATGCGTGAAAGTTAAGGTACCAAGTAGCTTGCTAAAACCCACTTGAAAGATTGCAAGTATTCATGGATGTTTATTAGGACATTTTTCTACTTGGAATCAGAATGAATATAACAGCAATATCTTGCAGCCTGGGAAAAATGAACTGTTTAGTATCAGCTTTCATTCAGTGCTAGAAATGGACTCATCCTCATTTTACCTGGTTTTCAATACAGATTTGGGTGCAGCATTTCAAATATGGATCCATTTATAACTATCGCTAACCCTCAAGTGCCTGATTCTTCAAGATTTAGGAGCAGCAGAGACTTCCTACCATAAACCTGGACATGCACTGATCACTTTGAAAGGATAGTTGATCATGTCTGGTCATGTAATAAAAACTTCCAATCACATGGCGGGGTGAATGGCAAGGATACATGCTCCTGAATGGCCCTGTAAGAGACTGACTACCATTGATCTCACTCAAATTTCATGCTAAAATCTCTCTACATCAATCAGTGCCCTAGAATGCCAAACACCCTGGCTATTGTACTAAAATACATCTTTTCGTATATATCTATATTAGACTACCACAAAAATTTGGATAAATAAAAGAAGTTATGTGAGGAGATAAAAGGCAAAATAAAACTAAAATGTCTGGGGATGAGCTCTTACCTATGCCTAGTGCATTTGAACCAGTTCAGTATATCAGTACATCTTGTGTAATAGATCTGATCAAAAGGATGAGCATAAGATTCCTGCACGGTCACAGCGTAGCTAGGAGTAGACAAAGAAAGAAAGTGAAAGGGTGTTTGTTGCAACATGAAAAGCTTCAGTACATGCTACTCATCTCACTGCAGTATGAAAAGTAATTAAATCAATAATCTTAGAATCTTTGGGCATTATTGAAAACCAGAAAGGGGCTTCCTTCAACCACAGCTCTTCCTGAAAATTTTGGAAGTGCTTCTAACTTGGGCTCCATAACTGAAATAGGCATAGAGATTTCAGTCTAAATAATAAACCATTCCCTTCTGGAAAAGAAACAAATGTTACTAAAATTCACGGTAGTTTAGAAGATGAAAAGGGCATTTGGCTAACTTGATAGTGCAAATTTTAAAAGAGGGGGAAGTACCATGTTTTTAAAATGTCTCAGTTGCCTTCCTGCCTAGGACTGTTAATTTTTGCTTGTATTCCACAATGCTAATAAGAGCTCATACTAACTTAGCACTGCTGCATTTTGCCAGCATGATGGGATGCTCACACTTCACTTTGTGATGAAGCAGCATCTTTACTTCAAATATTGGGTGCACCAGTCAAATAGGATAATTTGTAAAAGGTTGAAGAGTGTTTATTTTTCTGCTGCACCAATTTAATCCTTTTAATTTGTAGCAGAAAAAAACCTCAGAACTACCTGAAAATTGTAACATGAGTTAACTGGTATCTAGATTTGGAACACTTTGACATACGGTTAGACTGGGATTACCTTCCTTTGTACAAATGAAAGGATATAAACAAAAACTGGGCAAATTGATCAGAAATCACAGACCTCCAACAATGTAAGAATTCAGCATTCTCCTTCCCAAAACACTACTTATTCATGCAACAGCTACTATCTTAATTACTATGATTATATCAAAAGTGTCTGGGCCTCTCACATGATAGAGGAACACAAATCTCATTGACTTGCTAGTGTCAGTCATTTTAGAACGTTGTGCTGCCCTACAGTAAGCGTGTGCGCTGCTTAAGAGACTCATAATCTCATGTTCTGGTCTGGAAACAAGCTCTACTTTATCAGATCTACAATACCTTTGGAGAATGATACTGAAATCATTCTAGGCAGGGTCAAGACCCAGGAATTAGATCCTCCAAGTCATTCATTATATCGATTGTCTTAATCATGCAAGTGATATCCTTCTCATCAATGGGACTGCTGATGCGATTAAGCCCTGTGAGATTGCACCCGTAAGGGAATACCAAAATATTTGCTTGGAGGGTCTGATTGGCTTGAAATCGAAGATTGGACTATTACTGTCCTGCTTGTTATGCCCCTTCTAGACAAGCCAAGATTCTACAGATGTTGCTTTTGCCCTCTATCACAATTTGCTGGGTTTGACAATAATGTTTTTACCTCTACTCATGCTAAAATGTAAAATATTTACACTGCTTATTATTAATGTAAACAGTAACACTCACAAATCTTGATTATTATTTTATGATCCCGTTAGTTATCCAGCAATTGCCCTAACAATCTTTTCCCTTTGATTTATTAACATCTAAGTAACAAAGTCATCTTGGTCAGTACGACCAATCAATTTTGCTATTTAATTTTTGTTTCTCCTTGATTGGGTCTCTAGGTTGCTGACTTTCTTCAGACAAAATCAATATTTTATTCCTGTGCTCTGAATGCACTCCACCTCACAACACAGACTGCAAAATCCTATTCCTGTACAGTCTTTGCTTTGCTTTGCAGCTGCATTACCTACAAACAGTTCCCTAATTAAGGCCTCTAAAATCAAAACATAATGCCATTAAATTATGATTCCATTTCTGCTCTTGTTAAGAGGTTTATTTTCTTAAAGTGTGCAGTAATTCATATTCGTGTAGAACTAAACCACAGTTAAAAGTACAAGAACTTTAGCCTCTGGAAACAGACCCTGCATGAATGTGAACCCTATCAAAGCTAGTGGGTTTCTACGTACTCATAAGAACTGTCTTGCACAGATCCACTTTCAGGACAAGGACACTGTAACAATAGAGAGAACAGAATTACCAGGGCCTTTAATTCTCAGTGCTTTCATGCAGATACTCTTTGATGCTGACATGAATTTGGCAGATACAGCCACAAAGTGCAGGCCATACAGAATAAGCCTGCATGTTGCAGCAGGAAGGGCTTAAAACTTAGTCAAAATCTCTAATACTCTTGCTTGACAACAACCAGAAAAAAGCAAGACAGAACAAGGCCACCATTTCTCTAGGTCTCTCCGTGATAAATGAAAATATGCCTGTGCAGTCCTCTAGCTGAAACTATGGAGGAGTTTTCCAAAGTACAGCTAAGCAGACAGGTAACACAGGGGTACGTGGTCTATAGCCCTAGCTTTAGAACCAATCCTTTGGGATGATCGAAATCCTCAAAGGCACTCAGAAGTGCTATTTCTGTCATGCAAATCCATGTTCTTTTGTGAGGCAGGGTGATATTTAGCAAATGATGGCTCTTATTTTGCCTTTTAAATGTAAAAATCTGAAACAGCTAGTAAAAAAAAAAAAAAAGGCATGTTATATATTACCTTTCCCAGTGACTACAAACATTTGGATCATCTGGGTTTAGGGACAGAGTACTTTTGAGCAGAAAAGACAGAATAAGCCCTTTTAGAATCCACCTGAACAGCATAGGCACCACCATCGTTGTACCTAGATAAAGAAAAGAAAGTATAGCCATTAAAGACAATTTTGAAAAAAACATCCTTCTAGGCCTTTTCGTCCTTGCTTTTGTGCAAATCCAAATACTGTGGAGTTATTTACAAACTGAAATACTTGAAAAAGCAATCAACTAAACAGTAAAATTAAAAAAAAAAGTGCAAATGCATTCTAAAAGGAATTTATATGTTTAAACCTACTAAAACTGATGAATTTGATGATTAAGCTACCCAAGATATTGATAGCCCAAATGATTCTTCCAAAGAACACTTCTGATACTGACCATATTTATGGCTGGCTGGCTGTACTGACAGAATAAATAACTGAGCTATTGCAACAATCTATTCTCCCATCAACCTATAGGCAAATGGAAGAATACCCAAAAACCCCCTTTGATTTATTTAAGTGGGTTTTACATGTGTCAATACAGTAGGCTAGACCTGAGACATATGCTTATTACATGACTGAAGGAAAACCAATTCACTTTTCAACTTTTAGATGGAAGGATCACTTAGAATGACAGAGGCCAACGTATTGGGTCACATTATGCAGAACAGTAAACATGAAATAAAAATATTTGCATTGAAGTTGGAAATAGATTGTATAAAATTCATTAGGTGTGGTCTCTTCATCATCTTACAGTTCATCTATTAAATGTACTCACTTACACCTACTTAGTGCTCATTGGGAGCTTTGAAACCAAAGTCGTGGTGTTTGCCTAGAGGTCCCCAACGACATCAGTCAAAAATACAAAACAGGTAGCCAATACGAAGCTGCTTTTAAATGTAACTGCATCAGAGGTGTTAATTTGTTAAATGTTGTCAGTAAAAAATATTTTTAAATATCCATTTCAGGCATTTACATCATCACATAATCCACCATTCAAATCAAAAGCCCCATAAATTATTCCTGGCAACAAGATTGCCCTAAAAATAGATGGAATCTTCATATGGTCATCTAAAAAACACATGGCTCATTGCCTCATGGTCCAGAACAGCAAAAGAGATGTTAAGTGGTTTGTCCTGCATGGCATTGACACACAGCCCAGCATAAAGAAGTCATCACAAAGCAGAAGGAATAGCAGAGGGATAGCCAGGAAGCTGATCTGAAATTACCTCCTGATTCAAAGCCTTCTAAGCTAGTTCAAGGACACCCATTGCCTTTAGTGGATTCAAAGTCAAAATCCCAATGGGAGTACTAGCTCATCTTTTAAATTATTCCTAGAGCTCTGCTAAACCCAAAGATATGTCTTAAGCCATGTAAGTCATATTAATGTTAATTAACATGATTTAATGTTAATGTTCCTCATGAAATGGATTTAAGTCTATGAGTGACCATTCTCTACCTGCAGGCTGTTTCAAAGTCCCATGGCAACAATGCAAAAGCTTACTCTGGAAATTAAGAGGGCTGGAGAGAAAAGGATATGAGAGATAGTTCTGTTTATTGAAAAGACATTGGCTACACTTGTCCTAGACACTACTTCTCCGTAGAGGAAAAGTGTCTTGAACGGCTGACCTGCAAGTGCTCATGGAAAAAAAGTCCAACAAACCTGATGTTCAAAAACTGAGAGCTTATTTGAGAGTAGAATTGAGTTTTCTTATAACATAACATGTACCAATAGATGTGAACTACTCAAGTATGAGGCTCAACAAAATGACAGACAGCCCTTTAACAAAAATATCTTCAAAAGATGCCTTTAACATATTACACTAGCTGCCATTTGAATAATACCCAATTACAGAGGACAAGTTCTGCTGAGCACTGTATTTATAGGTTGCAATCCACCCCCTTTGTTCATTCTCTACACGTTTGGTACACAGCAACACTGAACAAATAGGACTAGAGGAAAGTCTGCTTCTCATCAACAGAAATGGTCAAAGCAAGAGCAAAGCAAAACTGCTTAGGGAAATACAGTCCTTAAGAGAGGTGGGGTTTAAATCAAAACATAGTTCTGTGCTCACCGTGTTAAATTCTTGAGAACATCAAGAGCCTGGGTTTATCCCTAAATTAGTTAAAGATAGAAAGGCAGCCTGTCTTCAACCTAAAGAGAATGAGCCTTTTCTCATTGAACTAAAGCAGCCCTCTATTTGAATGCTGTAGTTCTCAGAGTTCTCAATTTGTTCTTAAGAAAACAATGTATCAGTTTAGTTTTTAACCAAATAAACACCAAAATAATTATTTTTAAACCTTAATAGCATGCAGAATATTTGTTTACAATGCTAATAGTATTTTAATATCCGTTTATAAATTCACTGCTTTGTGCAAATAATTTTATAACTTTGTAAGTCAGATCGTATATCAGAAACATCCAACTCTCCAAATACAGCAGAACCTCATTCATTTCAAGTGTCTCTTTTTCTAACTCAAATGAAATATTTCACTTTGATCACTTTTAATAGAAAAGACATCATACCAAAATGGAATGGTTGCTATTACAAGATTCAGAATAAAACTCTAAAAATAGAAGCACATATATTAAAAACCAACATCAAAAAAGAATCCAGTAATGATATCTAATATAGGGTTTTTTCAGCTTTTATTGCTCAGCATAATACATGCTACATTCCTGCATTGCATTTAATGTTTGGAACATATTCTCCAAGGAGGCAGCACCAGCCTTTCAGGGGGACAACGCCTGTAACTTCATTAAAGAAATAGCCAAGTTACATAAACATTTCCAGTGTCTGCCACTGCCACACTCCTGAGGATAGGCAGCCTTTTGAGCATAACAAGAAAATAAATGACACATAGGTCCTCTGTGCAATCCCTAAACGGACTCTAACTTTTTATCTCTCCAGGCCTGATTTTTCTTTTCAGGAGTGAAAGAAGTCAATTTAGGTACAATTTGGCAAGAAAGAGTGTCTTTCAATCCAAAATACAATCTGGCGATTTTTCACAAGTGTCTCACTCTCTGTTAGTTATAACTAATTAGGTTAGGTATCTGTTACTCATTAAGCCATTTTCACATACCTTGCTCCCTCCTTTTTGAATACATTTCAGTAGTTCACCTACAATATTACAGAATCACAGAATCACAGAATCACTAAGGTTGGAAAAGACCTGTAAGATCATCAAGTCCAACCATAAAAAAAAAAAAAACCCAAACAAAAAAACCCCAACACACACCCACAAAAAACCAAAACCACCCACAAACCACAAAACACACCACAACCCACACCAAAACAACCCACCCACACCACACAGCACCATGCCCATCAAGCCACATCCCACAATGCCACATCCACACGCTCCTTGAATACCTCCAGAGAGGGTGACTCTACCACATCCCTGGGCAGCCTGTTCCAATGTTTCACTACTCTCTCAGTAAAGAACTTTTTCCTAATATCCAGCCTGAACCTCCCCTGGCGCAACTTGAGGCCATTTTCTCTAGTCCTGTCACTTGTCACTTGGGAGAAGAGACCAACACCCACCTCTCTGCAACCTCCTTTCAGGTAGTTGTACATACAGGTCACTGGTTCCGTCACAAAAGAAAGGAAACACACTTTCACTGTTAAGACCCAAATCTTAGCTATAGAAAAACTAGTAGGTGGCAAGTCATTGATTTATTTGTCTGTGGATTCACTTTACAAACACCTTTGTTGAGTAAACTGTGCTGGGGTTTGCAAAGAGACCAGAAGATGCAGATGATCATTTAAATTGGATGAAGTACATGAGAGTGTGGACAAAAGCTGGTTGTTACTTTCTTTTGCAGTTCACACAGCACAAGCTAAGGACGACAGTACCCCACAAGATTGGGACCTACATGCGAACAAAATAAGACGCCAAAGAATCCTTGCTTGGTGAAGCAAACATCTTCTAAAGCTTTCTCTAGGTGTTGAGGACATGACTTTGGTGATATTCTGGTGAAAGAGGACTAGTGTATACTTTAAGTGTCTGGGAGAAAAAAAGAAAAACAAAACCAAAACCACAGACTAAATTTCTCCTCTGCTTCGTTGGCTGACAGACTAGAAAATGTAACTAAAAATGACCATTAGAGAATTTCCTGTTCAGAGGCAGAAGTAGTGAAACCTTTCATTTTGACATTTCTGTCATAAAATATGTCATAACATGACTTTGACATCAAATTCAAACAGAATTTCCAGTCTTGGAAAATTGAATGCTTTTCTCTCAATTTGGGATGAAATAAATTCTGAGCCAGGCAAAAAACTAATTTGGTGTCCAGCTGTAATTAGGGAAAACATTTACAGAAGTGTCCTTCACTAGCATGCAATATTCTTAAATCCTTATATACTTTTGAAGATAATTTCTTTAGATATCTAAATGCATATGCAGTTGATTAACCTAGCCTGAATTTTTCCCCCAAACTTCCATGCAATGCATTTAACAAAGAGCCATGTTAAAAAGTCTTACCTCAAAGGGCTAAAAATTCCTAATGGATCCTGTTTTTACAGACTATGAGCACATGAAGACACACAGCACATTAACAGGATAGCAGAAGAAAGGTCTTCGCAAGTTGCTTGGCCCTGTGAGCAATCAGACAAACAGAATTGGGTCAAAGAAAGCGTGTTTGGGCGAGTGGAAACAAATTAAGACAGAAATGAGATAAACTATTCTAAATAATTACATATCATTAGATAATTGTGCTATATCAGACCAAAGACCACTACCCTGCTTTCAGCCAACAGCAAGTGTTTAGGAAAGAGTGTAAGATGACGGCTGATAGCAATGCATCCCTTTTATACCCTTCTAGCCTCCCGCAATTTGCAAATTTGTGATTTCCTCAGCCACGAGTGGTATCTTTGTGTTTAATAGCATTTGATGGACTCTATTCCAATAATCTGTCTAACCCTTTCTGGTCTGTTAAAATCTAAATTTCAATCCCCTAAATTTAAATTTTAGCGTCAACAACATCCTGTGATGGTCTCACATCTTAACCATGTACTGGACAAAATACTTCTTTTGTTTTCCTGTTTGCCTCCTCAATTTCATTTGATGCCTCCTTGCTCCTCTGTTAGAAATGAATCATTGATTCTCAGATTTTGTTTCCTATCATAGAAACAACATTTTGTTTACATATAGATTTTTTCTTTTGTTATATCTCCACACGAAAGTTCAGTTTCTTTCAGGAAGTTTGATGAAAGACCTTGCAAAAGCCTTCTGGAAATCTAACTGGATCTTCTTGATCCATATGTGTACTTCAAAGAGCTTTAACAATTTACAAAGCCTTTACAAAGCCATGTTGATTCTTCGTATATATATATAAAAAACATTTATCAAGGGGTTCCCTAATTCCATTCTTAATTATAGTTTCTACCAAATAGGAAAATCTAGGTGCATCAAAATTAAAATGTATTCTAGTATTCGTATGCGAGTGATTAAGGAAAATGCAAGAGAATAGTTAAGCCAGAAAACAAAAAGTTGGATTTCACCGAAGAAGCATTAAAGTGACTGAGTGTTTGCTGATTACACTATTTTAGTCTCTAAGTAGTAGCAAGCTTCCAACAAGCTGCCCTCTGTGGCATTCCTCCTTCTCATCCCATCTGAAATTTTCATGATAGTTTAGGCAAGGGATCATTTAAACACACACTTCATTTGGCTCTACATCAGATTTTGCTAGAAACAAGCTGTTATGAAAGCTAAATGAGGCCATGAGTTTCAAAACTGATCAGGATTTTTTGGATGCCTCCATTTATGATTAATAACTTGAGATACCATGAAAGGACTGAATAATATGCAGAGCTCAGAATGCATGCTAAGAAACAGGTTGTTTTAATCTGGGCAGTCATGAACTAAGCCACTCAAACTCAGTAGTCACCTCTAAAAACTGTTGCCATGGCCAATAGAAATAGCGCCAATGACGGGTTGCGGGTTTGTTTTGGTTTTAATTAAAATTTAAAGCTGTTTTAAACTGATAAACACTTCCAGGGAGGATCAGGTACTGAATACAAAAGCGCTGACAATGTGATTCTTATCATATGAGCACAGAAAAATTCAAGTGATAGAAGAACTAACAGAAACACCAGACTAGGCACTGGGTTCCGTCTACTGACATCTTGCACGATTAATGTGGGAAGACAGTGGACAAGAAGCTGCCTCTGTTAACAAAAGACGGTATTTCAGTTAACAGGGTATTTAAGCCTCTATGAATCATTGTACTGAGGGCAGATTATTATCCCTTACATGCAGGGCAAAATAACTGGTCTATAATTTGGGCTACAAAACCCATGCTGTCAGTCACATACTCAGCTTTTCCATGGTCTCCTTAAGCACTGCTCTCTTTAAGGTTTGTGTGCATCTCTGCCTGTGATTTCAAGAAGGCAGTTCAATAGCTGGAAATACTTCAAGTAGATACAGTCACAAATATCCCTGATACCATTTCCAGATACAAGCCTCCTGTCACCTGGAGGTGACATAGACAAGGGGAGAAACAGTGCTGAGCAGGACAGCACAACTGCTTTTGACTTTCAGCAGGTTTCCTTCGCAGTATTCTGTGAAGGCTCATGGCACAGGACCAGTTTGTACAGTTTGGTTCCTTGAAGAGGCCAATCCCAGCAGTGGCACAAGCTAGGAACAGACCAACAAGATGTACAAAACTGGGATCTTTCTTACCTTACACTTGAGTTCATACAATGGAGACAAGCTTGTCCCAACTTTGTCCTTCCAGCCGTAAGGGTAATGCCAATAAACATAAGCAGGAACCTTAACTTTCAGGATAAAACTATTCTATGCTCTCTATGAAAGCTGACAATGCTCCTCTGCTGCTCAACCAAAGTTCATACCTGAATTTACAGTGAATGTTGGGAATGAAACAAATTAAACAATTCTATGGTATTTTCTGTAATTAACATGACTTGGGAAATAAAGAATAAAAGCAAAATTTAGAGATTTTCACAGTTTATGGGGAAGTCATCAAGAAAAAGTATGAAGAGCTGCATCTTGAGTCCTGTTTGCTTTGTCTCAGCAGCAGCTACCTCTGCTACATCATTCAGTGAAGTAGGTACTGTTCAGTACAAATAAAGGAACCAATTCCACTTCCCAAGTTGTAATTTTAGAGGCTTTCTTTTAAAGACTGGATAAATGCATCGGGATCCTAACTGCTAGAGTGCCCTCATGACTCTCCCTTATATTCTTTGAACCACAGTTGCTCCGTTTTCCAAAACTGGGTGGGGGGCTGATTTTAATGGGAGCTGAATGTCCAAATCTCTTAAGTTGCTTTAAATTTCTAAGCTCTAAAACATATCAATGTGAGTTGCAATTGCTATACTTAATATTATTACAGTTCCACGGGTATCTTACGAAGGCTGAAGGTTTGCTTCAGTGCTAAGCAAATAAAGTTTATAAAGCTGACTTCCACTGGAGTCATTGGGAGCGTGGCTAGAGCAAAGCAGGAATAAATAATGAACTATGCCTTTTCCAATTTATCAAGTGTTATTTTTGGAAACTCAGGATTGTTCCTTCAGTGCTCTCAGAGGAAAACTGAGTCAAAGTACCACAGAGACATGCCACTAGGCAAGCAATCTAGACAATTAGTTTAGTTATGGGTGATGAAATATGTTTATCAAGACAAAGGCTGGTGTATGTGTCTAGGATTAAGAGGACCCGAGTTTAAATCAAACAGTCAAAAACTTAAGGCGTGACACTGGGTTAGCAAAGTGAGCCAGACTGAGGTAGCTCAAATTCCACCCAAGCTCTGCATCCGGTATTTTCTGTAGGCTAGCTCTGAGCCCTCAGAGGTACCTAACCACTACACAACACCGGGCTTTGAAACTTCAGGTGAATTTTAGGACACACAAATTCTCAAAGTCTCAGTTTCTTCCACAGGAAACAGGGGAAGAGGACTGACCAACCTGCCAGGTGCTTTAAGAACAAACATATTACAAATTGAAAAGTGATTAGATACTGAATTTCAATGTGTAAATTCATTTGGCATTATCCATCCACTGTATGAGATCAACATCAACACACAAAGAAATGCAGACACCCTTATTTTATCAGTACTTCCACAAACTCAATATCCATGCACACTTGTGCAAAGCACAAGTACCAATCCAAAAAAACTATTATTCATTACAATACTAAATTTCTTTTTCTTAAATAATTGAATAGTTAATCAATAGTCCAGCAGAAATATAATGAAAATATTACATTAACAACACCTAAAAACATTGCTGAAACAGTGCCCAAATCCAGATAATTGCTGGCTCCTTTTCAGAAAGGTCAGCTTGGAAAAAAATTATCTGTGATTTTCTGCCCATAATTTTGTACTTGTACTCAACTACCAGTGTAAAATTGGAAGCCAGCCCTTTGAACATTTGGCCCTTTAAGTTATTAATCCGAAGTCAAGTTCACTGAAACACTAGTGTTACTTGTAGCGCCTAAGTCCTGAACTGATCTTCCAAGCCCTGCCAGTTGGGACAGGGAGATGGCTGACATTCCACTGGCACTTTCTGCCAAAAGCAAGTTGGCATCGGCAGGCTTTGAGGGCAAAATCTGGGTACCCTGCAGTATTTCAACAGAAGACGACCTCCTGCAAGCTACAAAATGCTCCTGGGGCAGTCATCTCTGAATCCTCTCAATTAAAGCATGGTAAACAAGGAAAGTCAGAAAGAGCCACTTTATGCATTTGCCTGCTTAACCCTCCTGCCCTGCTCTGACCATCTGACCGTTGCCATAAGGGGATGGCAGAGGAAATCAGCCAGTGCTGCAGCATCCCCCGTACCGATCCCAGTCTTTTTGCATAGTGGAATTTTAAAGCTGCTGAAATTGTGTGGGGAGTCACATTGTCTACTGATTTAACAGTATATTTATATTCACTATGCCATGCATATTTCAGATATTCCTTCACATACATTAATTCAGAAGAGAAAGTAAGCTGACACACATCAAAAAGCTGATCTCCTGAGAACTCAAGTTAGCTTGCTTACATATAGCCACCCACCTAATCCATGTTCAAGATGTCAAACCATTACAACATATGCTTTCTTAGACACTTAGACCAACAAAGACCTTATATCCCCACAAAACCCAGGATAAATAAAGCAACCTAAGTGTTACAGGCATGCCAAGATGAGAAATAATATGTTTCTAAGTATTCAGCTAAAAATCCCAACCATTTATTCCAACAGAATTTTTTTACAGCATTTAAAGAGTGCATGTGAAGTTGGTCTGAAAATGGGAGTAACAGGCAATGAAATATAAGGATGTTCAATATATATGCAGTGAAATAAATTAAGTATGATTCTGTGAAAGTGTTGTGAAAGTCAGAAAAAAAAAAGCACTGTTTGAAAATGTAGAATATCCTTTACGGTTATATTTTAAAATATTACTTCTATTTGTCAAGAACAATTGGTCCCTTCTTTTTGTCTTCATTTATCTCAGAGGAAACTAAAATGAAACAAACAGCAAAAAAGTCCCAAGTACAGTGAACAGCTGAGCCAGGGACAAATTAAGTAACACAGATTGATGGCTGTTGATCTACAGCAGTACTATCACATCCCAATGCTACATCTCATATTTCATTTAAAGACCCGTCTCTTCTTTTCCAGAAACAGTGCAGTATTTATGGGAGAAGGCTGATTTGCAAGCCTTGGAGCTGCACTGAGAATCCAGATTCAGTTTTTCCAATTTGGCTTTAAAGTTGGTGAATGCCTTGAACTTTGAAGATAGTAATCCAAATAAAATGAAACCGAACACTGGAATAAAATGAACACTGAAACAAAACATGTATTTTCAAGAAATGCTGCAGGCAGAGCAAAGCTTTTTATCTTCGGTTTCTTCATAAGACAGTAAAGAAATAATGTTTGCTTCCTCTGCATCTATACCTTTACTAACCCCACTGGTCCAATAGCATGTATCTTCATCTGTTCTTCTCCAGGTTTTCCCAGTGTTTTATCCTCCCTGGCATTCTCTGTTACAACAGCATTCAGATGTTCTCTTCCTGCATTCAATTTCCCCCTCAGCCTCTTGAAATATTAATCTAAAATTTTTTAACTTCATAGCTATTAAGAACATTGAGTGGCCCATACAGAATATAACTTTTTCTATGAATGTCTGCTAAATATAAGATAAATATTAAATCAATTTTTAGATTTCTAATGGCTTAAGAATTAGAGTGGCCACTTAAAAATTGCCAATTTTACTTGAAATATGAGAGGTTTCCTCAGAAGCTGCAATAATCCTTTGTGCTTTCCTGTGCTTCTTACAGGGCATATGTGGAACACTATCAATACTGGAGGAATGGTATTTGGTTCAATCATGTCAAAGCTAAAAGCCTGAAGTTAGGAGTCCACATTAATTTATCTGATTTTCAGAGCATGCACAAATCTCCGTCTATCTGAGAGTCAGGCCAGTTACTCAGGTGCCTAGAAATGGCTATAAGCTCTTAGGTTTAGGCATCCAACATGGAAAAATAGGCTGAATACATCTGCCCTTCTCTAGGACAGAAAGCTGATGCCACGGAGAAGGTCATGATGTGCAAACAAGGTCTTTGCAATTACTGCTCATGACTGCTACGAGCAGACATGCTGCAGAATTATTCCTTCTTAACTATCCACCAGCTGGCCACACGTGCTGATAAGAAAGAACCTACTCGAAGCACCTAAAGCTGTCTCCCAAAACACCTCTAAAGGAAGCTCAAGATGCATGCTAAAATGTGAGGTCAGGTTTATGTGCTACCAAAGGCCTGACTCCATGTCAAGGCAAGACTCAGACACACCCCAAATCCCTTTCCATGCCTTGATTTCCCTGTGAGCCCAGCTGTGAACCAGAAAGGAGGAGTGCTGTGCCTAAAGGGTTGACCGCAGGCTTCAGGAATATGGGGCACTTTGAGAAGCAAAATGTCTCTGCAATCTAGAGTTAGATTTGCATTTCTTGACCACCCACCACTGACTGTAGACCTTCAAGCTATATAACCAAAGACAGGCACCATGAATAGTCTTCATTCAGCTACAGAGCAGTACCCAACTGCACCTTCACTAAGATGGGTGCCAATGGGTTGAGACGGGCAATAGCAGTATCTGCAAATGCTCTTTCATAACAACCGAGTCTTACACTTCTGTGCCTGTTTTCTCCTCTGTGCAGAGCAGAGAGAGACTGTAGCCAAAATTCCCAGCAGATCCAAACAGTGTCCCAAAATATCCTCACCTTTCCAGGAACCATCACTGACACTGTTAGAGCAATAACTGGAGAGATAAATGAGAACATGACCCCAGCCTTATTTAATTTTACATCACTATGCAAAGCTCTTGACTCTGCTGTCTCCATGACCTACTTTATCTATTGTTTATTTCTTTTTTTTTTTTCCAGGAAATTGTTCATTAAGGATAAAAGCACCTGGCTTACAGTAACAGGGCACTGTGCAAAATATCTGTCATAAAGCCGACAGAGGAACATTCATAAATACATCAGACAGAGCAAACCCACAAAGAACTGAGGGGCTGCAGAGGAGTATCTTAGGTAGAATGAAGGCAAAGAAGATGTAAGGGTCAAAGTCTCTACTGGTGTAAATAGCTGAACTCCACTGTGTTCACTGTGCCAATTTGTACCTGGAGAGAATTTGGATCTACCAGCTCAGTCATCAGATACAGATGGTGCTGGAGCTGCTCAGGTTAGAGCTAGTATTTTCTTTCTGGCAGAAAAACAGTAGCTGGAAAAATCACTACAGACAAAATCAGATCTGAACAACTGGTGCATGCAACTACCTCAGCTTCCTCTTCCCGCTCCTCCTAAAATCGGCACTGAAAACTTATTTAACTACTTTGAGAAAAAAGGTTACTGAAAATCATAAAAGCAAGGGAGTTTATGGGGTAATTTTAGGGCTTGACTTCCAATGCTTTACAGATGTACCAATTAAGTTTTTTTTCCACAAGTTATACAAGTAGAGTTTTCTCTCTGTATTCTTCCTTCATCAACATTGTACATGTACCATCTGCTAAGCCCTCTTACTGAGCCCTCTCCATAGCTTGCTCTCAGATCCACAGCACTCAGATGGTTGAGGAGAACACTTACCTACGAGTGCTTTATTAAGCCCTCTGCAGAGGCATAAAAATTGGAGTTTAAAAGTTGCTTATACATTTTTTAACTTAGTGTTAATGCAGCTTACTCTGTGTTGAGATTATCTGAGCAAATATCACTTACATGTATCCTACTAAAAACCAAACATGGTGGAAGTCCTCCTCTCCACAAAATAGGCGCACAAAGTAATGGCTGGCAGGAAACAAGCAACTTCCCAGTTTTCCTCTCCTCTTCTGTCAGATACAATCTTCAGCACAGTAAAGAAAGTATAAGCTTTGAGACTCTTGTATTGGTTAGCACCAAACTTATGGATAACTTATATTTGTAAGCATGAGCTAATCTTGGTCTCCCTTCCAGAGCACAGCATTAATGAAGGTCCTCTAAGCTCGCTACAGACTGTTCAGCTCCTTCCATCTGCCCCAGTTATTTAGGTACATGCTGTGAGTCCCATTTCCCTCCTCAGCCATTTTTCTGACCTTCTTATCATCTTCTAGATCTTATTATCTTACACTGCTGTCCAAAACCTGCTCTGAATAACCCCATTTAAAATTGTATGGTTCCCAAGGTCAACAGCCACTTTCCATGTCCCCTTCACGAAATTCACTTCAGGCAATTGCATCTCTATTTGTTTAAACTGCTACTTAACTAAGTCCGTCTCCAAGGGAACCTGTGCAGTCTTTAGGCTCTTAGCTACAAGTTTTAGCATCTGCTGGGACTCCAGGTATGCCATGTGTTGCAGGGTAAAGGGTCAAGATCTTATAATTTGGTGATACATCCTTTACCACAGAAGAAACAAGTTTTCTCGGTGCATGAAAATGTTTAAACTTTAAGTTTAGGAAAAGTGGAAGCAAGAGTGGTAATTGTAAACGCTCTTCTTGCCACTCACTAGAGTCTTACTAGCCAGCTCGTTACTCTTCTATCTTAACCACCTTTTCCTCTTCCTCCTGTCTTTCATCACACACAGCATTGCTTCCTTTCATGGCATTCCTTTCTTCAAATATGGAGATGCTAATCTATGGCTTATCTCTTCCTAAACCAACACTTTACATGATTTACTACTGTTATACCTGTGACATACAAAGTTGAAGATGTTTAACAGATCTGTATGAGCCAACTCCCTGGGACAGAGTAATCACTGTCCAATTAAACACCAGACAGCCACAAGGATAAATACATAAATACAGCACAAAAATATTTGAATAAATCATTGATTAGTGTTTTATACCCAGGACTATTCAAATAGCTCCTGAATTGCTCCTTTCACTGATTCTTCAGGACTGTGTTGATAAAACACTTTGCAATATCCTTTGGATTTTCTACCAAGAGGACAAGAAGATATAGCATGTACTGCCTTTCTTCCACATAAAGATGGAACACAGAGCTTGAATTTCCCTACAACACCCGTGCTTCCAGGCTTGTGATTGCTGCCCTATTCTGAATCCCTGTAGTTGAGTGGGTTGCAAGTACACGTGTCTAGACTTTTGGCCTTATGCTCTGCACCTTGGAAATTATTCAGCTTGTTCTATCTTAAGGCCTTCTTACTTGACTAATTTTTTCAAAACATGTCTCTGATATGAACTAGGAAGGTGTGCTGGTTTTGCCTGGGGTAGAGTTAATTTTCTTCATAGTAGCTAGTATGGGGCTATGTTTTGGATTTGTGCCGGAAAACGTGTTGATAAAGCAGGGATGTTTTAGTTACTGCTGAGCAGTGCTTACACAGAGTCAAGGCCTTTTCTGCTTCTCACACCACCCCACCAGCGAGTAGGCTGGGGGTGCACAAGAAGTTGGGAGGGGACACAGCCAGGACAGGTGACCCCAACTGACCAAAGGGATATTCCATATGATGTCATGCTCAGCATATAAAGCTGGGGGAAAAAGGAAGGGGGGACGTTCGGAGTGATGGTGTTTGTCTTCCCAAGTAACCATTACGCATGATGGGGCCCTGCTTTCCTCGGGATGGCTGAACACCTGCCTGCCGATGGGAAGTAGTGAACGAATTCCTTGTTTTGCTTTGCTTGTGTGCATGACCTTTGCTTTACCTATTAAACTTTGTCTCAACCCACGAGTTTTCTCACTTTCACTCTTCTGATTCTCTCCCCCATCCCACTGGGGGGGAGCGAGCAAGCGACTGTGTGGTGCTTAGTTGCCGGCTGGGGTTAAACCACAGCAGAAGGGAAAGCTAGTCTTGCAACCCAAGCACAAGAGCAGGAACCAAGAGTTTAGCTCTCAGGTCTTGTAGTGATAAGAGTGCTGAAGAAACAAGTAGAACAGAATAAAGCAGTATTGTGTACCAAGCACACTTGTCAAGCAAGGGACATGCATACACTCTGAGCTGTCCTTGCCTCAGTCTTACCCTTGGTAAAATGGAACAAGTCCTTCTTCCCAACATCCCATTTCTGACTGTCATTCATAGAAGAAAAGTTTACGTAAATGCACAACGTAATGGTTAACTGGATTTTAGTTATTTTTCATGACTTATGCTGTCCAGTCTCATCTACTGAGGAATAAAAAACGCTCATCCTATGCCAAAGTAGACAACAGACACAAATGAGGTATGGAGATGTGATGTGTTTTGCTTCTTTATTTCTTTAAACTTGGAGCCCACCCACCAGCCCAGTCATTCATTTTTCAGACTGTTTCAATTCTTTGATTTGCTAACCAGCAAGTCAAATATCAGGTGGGAGTAGGAATGAGTAGGTGGGAACCAGAGCAGTCAGAAGCTCTTACAATGTTATTCTAAGAGCTTGAACATTCAAAAATTGGAAGCTGATTTTTAAAAATTATAGCAAACAATTATAATTTTTTCAGAAACTTTTTTTTTTTAAATGTACTGACTCTGTCAGAGTATTTTGTCTGTCTTTAAGTTCCTCATCAGAAGGATTTGGTCAAAATATCCCCTTCAGACCTTATAACATCTCAATGAAAACAGGTACAAAAAGGCCAGCTGGAAATATGGATATGAGTTTAGATCTAAAAGATGTTCACACTTTACAATTTAAACAAAATATTTCCTAGTAATGTATCATCTTATTATCATGAATTGAGAGTAAATTGGAATTTCATGGAACTGAATAGGCTAATTACATACACAGACACATGCTTTAAAAACTAGGCTTTTCATATTCTTAAGTATAAGCAATTAAGGGTAAGAGTAACATTTCATAATTATGTCATTGATCTAAATTCCTTTTCATTTTTCTATGAAAGCACTATACTTACATAAGACACATTTGAGGTTGTTCCTGTTTCTCAGATCTGCATTTGTTCTAATCAAATATTCACCTCGTGACTTTTTTTTTTTCAGTTTTTGCCTTCACATGAAATTGAAATTTTGAAAGTCTGAATCTACCATTAACTTTGAAGAAAGTACTAAAAACTAATTTTAAAAAAAAAGAGTCTTAGAGAGCTATGGGAAATTCTGTATTAGGCTGGCCTACTAATTAAAATCAACTATGCCATATTACTTCCAGTGTTCAAAAATATCCGCCTACAGATCTAAAATCTTTTCAGAATGATTAAAATCAGGAGTAAAAAATCCCAAATCTCTTTCCTCTTTCATGTGGAGCCACACGGAATGCACTTTTTCAGATTTCAAAGTCTGTTAAAACATTACCTTTGAAAACAGATGCACAATCAGGCCCAGAAGTGATTTATGCAAGCGAGATGCTCAGAACTGCCAGGAACTATTCCTGTTCAAAGTACCCCCAGCAGGCTCAGCTAAGTCCAGTTTGTATCACATATAATTAGAATTCTTCAGACCATAAAATCAATAATATAATTAGTAAATGGTATCTTATTTTTCAGAATCTTGCTACAACTTATCTGTCTTTGATCAAGCAGAGCTGACTGCTAATGACATTTAATGTTAATTAATGAAAATACACACAATAAAAAGTTCTTTGGAGAATTATCTGATTATGTACCATAAAAAAGAAGTATATAATAACCATAATTTATGTTTATATCAATGACTATTGTTTAGGATACTCTAAGATGACATTAAGATTACAAGTCATCTTTAGCTACACTTTCTCCTGCCTTACAGAAACACTTTCTTGAGCTGGTGTGTGTACAAAGATGACTCAGTTCATTAATGAGTTATGTCCCATTTATAATACCAAAGTCTGCAGGTAAATCCTTCCTCAGCTACGGGACAGCACCAACAGAATATTTTATGAAATTCACTTATCTTTTGACTATGGGTGATTGACAGCAAACCCTCATGACTGAAGTTACTGACAAAATAAATAACGGAACCTGCGGAGATTAAGCAGGGATTTCAAAAGAATGACTACAGTCCTTAGAGAAGAATGATTACAGAAGGCCAAAGTATTTCATAATCTCATAGGTATGCAACATCTTGCTATCAATCACTTTGACTGTCCGAGACCCCAGCTATCGAGGAACATTTATATTTAAAAATACGCCAATTTGATGTAACATGTCTAAGTAAGTTTTCATGATTGTCAGGCACATGCAGAAAGGTGAAAGGAAATTTTTTATTATTATAAAATGCCATGGGATTCACCAGAAACATTGTATCAGATTTAATATGTCTGGTTTTAAACTAGAAAGGAAGGGTAGAATAAATGCATCATATTAACACCATAGGGCAGCTTCTATAGTTAATATGTCATGTCAATTAATTCCCATTTCCCAAGACATTTTGGCTTTGATAATATATATCCTAATGCTCTTGCTTAATATTAGCTACATATAGTAAATGAACCCCTGGGTTCCGTGAGATTATTCTAATACCAGAATCTGAATATACACCTCACTTGCAACAACTTTTTCCAATACAGATGTGTAAAAAAGGAACACTCCTCATATTATCTCACTTTTCTCTCTAATAAACATACAGAGTAGCATAATAATATTCAGAAATTTTAAGTATTCTTATAACAGCTCTATTAATTCCACCTAGGACATGCCCTGTTGTTCAGTTGCACACTGTTGTCAGTCAGGGAACACTGAACTTGCAAGTAAGCTAAGGTTTTCAAAGACCTAAATTCCTAGGAAAAATAAGAGACATACAGAGGAAAAAAAACAATAATACTTTTGCTGCATCTCTAGCAGTTTGGTTTAGTTTGAAAAACGAAGTGTGAAAGTGCTGAGAGCAGGATGTTGGCTAAATAGGTGCCACTTGTACTTGCCCCAGATGTGATGGAGCTGGCATGCTGTTCAATACAAAGTGATTAATGATTGCTTGCAATCAGCCCTAGAAATCAATTGGCATTGAGTGACATAATGATTCTATGACATCATACAGCCTCACATCTGATGCTTGTTCTTGGACACATTTCTCCTCATGCTGCCATTTTTGGCACTGTGAGTGGGCTCAAAAAAATTATGGGCTTTATGATGATCATGAATAAACAAGTTTTCACATGACAGAGGTTTCTATTTCTTTCTGCCAAATTTTATTTTACTGTTCACTCATGACCCCTCCCATCGCCACTCTTGGCATGTCGAATTCAACTACATGAGCAATGCACAGGAAGCATTATGTATCTAAGGTTGGTCCTTTATTTCAATTAATAATTATGAGAGACTATAGGAAAATCATATAAATGAGAAAAGGAAAGAAGATGCTACTGCTAGTAGAACCGCAAGTGTTGTGAGCCAGGTAAATCTCTCTCAATTTCAGCTGTACCATTGTTGCATGAGCAGACCATTATTTTGTAACTGTTTTTGGCACTATCAACAACAAGTTTTTCCAAAGCAACTAATATAGATGACAGAGAATAACTCGTGCATGATAAATAGTTTGTGTAAATTTTTACAGAAAAAGTTCTTCAATCCAGTTTGTAACGTGTTCTTTCAGTACGTGCATACACGCAGGGCACGGAACATCAGCGACCACAAAACAAGCAGTACAGCACAGGCTAGCATGTGCTAGGAAAACAAGGCATCAGTTGACGCATTTGAAGTAAATGATAGCTTAAGTCTTAGTAAAAGATAGAACAACATCATAACTGTCAGAGCAATTTTCCACATCAGTAGTTTAACACCTGAACTATTGCTTATTTTTGCAACTGAACTATTCCCAGTTTCTATCTGTTCTACTCTGAATCAACATCAGTTCTGAGATGTGTCATAAACAATGTTTACCTGAAAGAGCCAAACATACCACCAAGGTGGAGACTTAATGAGGAAGCCGTTGTTCCTCCCCCACCCACCCCCCCAACAAAAAAAAAAAGAAAAAGGAAAGGAAAGAAAAGAAAAAGGTTGGTTCATTTTCTGTAAACATCTGGGTTGTAAATAACTGTAGGCTTCATAGACAGTATAGCATTAGACTGCCTCTGACTTAACGTCATAAAGATCGAGTTATTAATTTTAATTTAATGCTACCATAATTTTCAGCTTTGCATATGAATATAATCTTATAGTCTATTACCAGCTATCTCAGGAATATAGCAGAAATGACAACATTCTTATGTCTTCCACTTTTCATGGGAACAACTGGCTAAGCATCTTTACTTGTCAGGCATTTCTAAAGGTTTTTCTTAGTTCAATAGCAGTGCACAAAAAAGTTTTATTTTGCAATGAAAAAACAGACAACTTATTTAATATACTAATTTTCCAGATTCAGAACAGTTTAATTATTTCCATGGTTTAAGAGAAATCAAAAACAAATTGTGAGGTGTCAGAGAATAATTTCTTTCCAATGGTTAATCCTTCAAAAAGCCACAGGGAAAGAGACTGAGGATGTAGAAATCATTATTGGAAGCGTGATTGCTGACTTCTATTCCTAGAAACAAAGAAATAAGGCTACAGCTGGCTCACAGAAGCAGGTAAGTTCTGGCTGACCTACCGTGAGGACTGTTGCTCGCACTGCAACTCTGAAAAGGCTCTTTCAAAATCTAATCAAACTACTGTTGTGGGGAAGATAAAGTTGGTCTATACTTTTCTGGAAAATACTCTTTAAATTGTTCCAGTCACACTTTTCTACCTGATGTCTTTCTTCAGGCTATTTTGAGTCGTAACTATTTTCGTTTTCATGAAACTGTCCTTGAAGAACCAAGTGAATATGTCGTTCACACCACCAACTCTTCAGTGCCCAGTTATGGGTGGACATGCAGGAAGAAAAGCAGGTGGTGAGCAGCTGACACCTAACTACAAAGCCCAGGCACATAGTGAAGATCCACATCCCACAAGAAGTGCACACGAGAGGGTGAAATCCCAGCCTGTAGCAAAAATACTAGTGGCCCCAAAGCCATCTTTACTAAGGCAAAGAAAGCACCAACCGCCAATCCAACCTCCAAGAAAAAAAATATTCCTATAGAAGCCTAAAGCTTCCCACAGCTGCGCTGGTTGGAACCCAGTATTCTAGCTATCCTCACTACTGATAGGGAAAACATGCTTACTCCATGACCTGGCAGCATGTGGATTCTGGCACAGAATCTTAAGGATGCTGAGTGTCTATAGATTTGTTTGCAAAATATTATGCAGAAGAAATATAACTATAATACTGGTAACATTAACTTGTTTTCTTTTACCTTACTACTAAGGAATCCTGTAGAGTATTGAGGATAGCAAATCCACACGTATGAACTATTTCTCTTTCTGATGTGGGTGGAAAGCCAAAAAGTTATTAGGCACCAGGCCAGCAGGAGGAAACAGGGACAAATAAATGAATGAGAGTAGAGGTAATTGTAGCACTTATTTGGATTAGATGCAGATCACCAATGAACTGGTTTGCCACTTGTTTTCTCCTAAGGGAAATCTCACTTTCCCAGCTTTAATTTAATCATGGGAAAAATATGTCAAGTATTGATTATAACTAGAAACTAAAGTCTTCTACAAGCATGTACACATTAACACTATCCGTCAGACATGACCTGGAAGAAATCCTCTGTTTGCCTTTCTTCATCCTGATTCCCACTTCTTCTAATAGATTGTCTTATACAGAACAGCATGTTCAAACTTGTAAACATCAGTTTTGGTGATGAAAAAGTCCAGGAGGGAATTTGTTAAAACCATTAAATTTATGTTGCTTGTGATGCTAAGCATAACTAAAGAACATGTCTTCCAACTACGAAAGCAGAATACAATAATGCCTCTGAGGAAGTACTGTAGATCAACACTGACTTCAACTTACTGCCGTTTGAAATAATATTCCAGCCAAGTATAAAAGTAGGAGAATTCAGCAGAAACACTCGTGAAAATCCTAAAATGGTGCTGTTTGTTCGTGACCCTTGAGAAATAAAACAAACAGGTGACACGCATCTACGATGCATTAGATTGTAAAGCAACAGGAAATTAATGGATGGAAAATATCTAAAAATTACCCTCTGCCACTTCCTCCGTACCTGCTTACCCCAGGCCACACTCTCTGGCCTTTAGTCTTGTGCCTGTTCCAGATCACATCAATGTCACATTTTGAAACTCATCAGTATTAGAGAAAGGCAATATGTAGTTTCACTTCCCTGAGAAAGTTCTCAAGATTTCAAAAATTTCCCATTCTACTTCGAAATGAATTCAAACTTTTTAGAGGAGAAGTAACAGTGCATGCCTTTGCCACACACCTATGTTATAATAGTATATATTCTATAATAGCCCGAAAACTCATTTAGGGAGGCAGAAGTTCAAAACCCTGATCTGAATCAAGAGCAGGCATTTGAAACTGAGTCAGTTCCCTTCCAAATGTTGGCAATTTGAGATGAACAGCCTTTCTCCTTTTGATCAGAAATTCACCCTTGTCAAAACCAGTATGCATGCTCTGACAAAAAGATTGCTTCATGTATTGACATCTTCTGATTAAGAAACGTTGCCATTTACCTGTACTCATTCGTCATTATGATCAGCCATCTTTCATCTCTGATTGCGTCCCTCCTCAGACTTCTGCTGTTTTCAGTGTGACACACCCAGCTGCGTATATTCCCACAGAAACCCGTAGAGCAGAGTTCATCAGCCTCTGCATGAGCTGCCTGATATCTCACTGACAAAACAGTTTATTCATTGTCCCTTCCTTTCTTCCTATCTGCTTCTCACTGATCAGTGTCCTTCTGGGCTATAAACCTCATACAACTACAGTCTCTCTCTTGTAAAACCATTCTGTTTACATTTATTTTCAAATATAGAAACATTTTCATTTTCATGATATTGTTTCGCTTTACAGGTCACATTGTATGAAATGTTTTTGCTTTATCTGTATCCCTATGTATCCACAAATCACAAGACTCTTACACCAAATTCAAAGAAAAACCAACCATGTTTCCAGAACCTTCTTCTATTGAACAAAATGCCAACGTGTGATATCTCCTTGCTTCACTGAAGACATTCAACAGTTTAACAGTTCTAGTTAGACTAAATCTAACTTTACAAAGTCTGGTTTTACACATAGGTTCTACTTGATTGGGAAAAAGCAGGGATTAACAGAATTATGCCTAAACCTATCGTTGGAAAATGCGATCTCTACACTCAGTAGGTGATGCCTGCCAAGCCTCATCAACAACAAAAAGGTAGTAAGAGAATCAGCTTCAGCTAATGCTTAGGTCCCAAATATAAACAGACAGAAAACTTTATGAACCCACAGACTACAGCTGAAGGCTCCCTCGCTACTGATTTCACTTCTTTCATGGTGCACAATCTGTAGATCTCCCATTTTGACCATACTGCTATAGGCAGACAGTGCAAACACAGCCTGGAAGCATCTCCTAGCTTGGGCTTACTGTCGTAGAAGCTGGACTAGAATCTCTCCAACTACTGTCTCTGTATTTCACTATCTCTTTATTTAGACTGAAGATCAGGTCACTGGACATCTTTGCAAAATAACGCTCCTGTATGGTGGTCTGGACGGACACAAATTTTATGACACAGTTCATAAATCTAAGAAGTCTTTGTATCTTTTTCCTCTCTCCTGGGCCAGAAACACTACTGTCATCAACCTGCACAATTTGCTGTTACATTTCTTCCCCAGCGCATTATTCTACTACATGGGATTTACACTTCTGCTTGCTCCCGTCCGTTATGCCTAGCAACACCGGTTCTTTCCAAAGCTATTCTGAGCTTCTGATTATGATATTCTACTCTTTCTCCAAATCAAAATGTAATCCACATTGTGCTAAGACGCTCTTTTTTATCCAAGTTTGTTGTATTTTCTTATCAAACACATTGGATATCAAAACCAGTCCCAAAGCATTGTCCCAAAGATACAAAATAATGAACAGCCACAGCCATATATTCTGATTTTACAGAGACATACACTTGCTGGAAACCTCCTGGAATAACAAACATTCTTCCGCCAACCACTCCAGTCACCTATAAGAGGAAGAACCAGAGAAAGTTCCTGAATATTCTGCTCATGTTTTTGTTGTGAGTTACTAAGTAATGACATTGTTAGAGCACTGAATGTTACAGCTTCACTGCTCCTCTAGCACCTGTCCAGTCAACGCCTGACAGAAGGAGATAAATATATTTATAATACTCAGCAAAGTGAATAACAAAGAGTGTATATAGCTGTCTCTGACAAAACTGACAAGTTGTAGCCAGCAGCTTTAATCAGCTCCCAGCTGAGCCTGGGAAATTGGAGGGAACAGAGTGCTGACCTTTCTGATGAATTTCTGAAGGAAGGTTGAAGTTTTGTTTACTTTTTTAATGGGAAGAGGTATCAAGTTCTAAGACCTTTGGATAAAAGGAGGATTCCTGCGCAAGAGCATTGTACACCATATTTAACAAGGTAATTATTGGTTTATCTAAAACTGATTTTTTCAAATAAAGGGATATGGTCTAATGTTACATAGATGAAAAGCCTGTAAGCTTTAATGCCACAACTCACTGCCAGATGCTGAAAATGTACTAGATATGATTTTCATGTCTTGAATGTGAAAAATGCAGTAGAATATAGTTTAAATGTAATTTTTACAGGTCAGAGGTTCTTAAAACCACTATTATGGGGTTTTTTTTTGCAACAAGTATTCCGCTCCTACTTGTTTCATATGGAAACAGGGTGATTTTTCATGTGCTTTCCTTAACTAGTACCAAGAAGACAAATACAAGTAATGACTAATTATTTGATCCGATACATCAAAGTAAGTTGTATTTTATTATTTTGCGGTATGTATAAAATCTCTAGCATTGGTTTTAAAAACTACTGAACATCTACTCTCTTAAAATTAAGCTCCTTGGAATCACATCTGAGGATTGGGAGATCCAGCAGCACTTTTCCAAATGTTTCGACTTATGGTTTATACCCCCCTGCAGCCGCTACCCAAACTGACACCGCAGGAGACTTCGTTTTTCTAAAAAGCCAAAACTGTTTTCTGATTAATCATATCACAAAGGTATCTGCTCATATTACTAGCTCAAGTGTCTGCTCCATATGAATGGTTGGTACAGAGACCACGCAAGAATTTAGGAAGGCTGGTGACTTGTAAATCAAGACCAATGAGAGTTTTGCAGCAAACAAACTGCAAACCTTTTACTTTTTATCATCTAATTTACTGATCACTTTCTGTCCACTAACCTTTAAAAAAATGAACCCATAGCTTTAAATCACCACCACACCTATACTCACACACCTCCAAAGTTGTTTGCTGAACTACTTGCTATATAAGACACTGTACAATTTTTGAAACAACACCAAAAGTATTGATTTTTGCCAGAATAGTAGAGGATACACCTGAATGTCCATCAAAAACACTTGCACCAGGAAAGTAGTTCCATGTTCTAGTTTGTTCTTTACTTCCCTTACAGTCCTACTTCAACAACTTCTACTTGGTATCAGTGGCAGACATCACTGAAATTTGGTTATAGGCCTGGGCCTTCCAACTTACACTCATTGTTCATATAGCGTTATATACATGTATACATGTATAACGTATATACATGAACATGAACGCGATATAACCAGTTCCTTCTGATTGACGTCAGTGGAATTGTTCAACTGGACCATTTATTTACCGGGAAAATGACAAAGAACCTCACTGACGTAGGAGTGTTTCCACGATCGTCATAACGGAAAGGTGTGGACTCTAATTACATCTTTGCTATTCTGACCTATTTGGTTAAGAAATGTTTCAGAGACATATGCCTTAATGGTAAGGAAAAACTGTTTACACTTCCCTTGTGAGATAAGGCTGTGCTATATTCTTACAGTGAAGGAATATGCGGATCAGGAGGTAACAGCGCATGTAACTAAAGCACAATTCCAGCCATTCCCAGAGAAAGGCTCCGTTTCCTCAGCAGCAGAAAACAGCAAGTGAATTATAACCTTACTGTAAGCATGAGACAACCCATACACTGGTAAAAAGTTTTTATAAATTGTGATGGATGATAATTCTGTAGCTGCTTCCGTCCACTCCTGCATGCTAGTACAGGATCAGCTCAAGAAATTAAAGGGGAACATAAATGTTGCATTAACAAAAAATAGATGTTTGGACTACTACAAAATAAGTATGTTACCACTGCAGATCTAGATCCTTATTTAGCTGAGTTACATTCATGAAAATATACAAACAATATTATTGATATCATTGTGGGATATCAATCAAAACCATTCCCACTCCTTAAAGCATAATAAAAATCAAGAAGCTGATTTAACACCAATAAGTCTCCTAGAGTGTGGGTCAGAAATAATTGTTATATATAAAATACATATATATAAAAAATAGTCAGTATATAAATAATTAAGATTCTGCTTATGGTTGAAATAATCCATATCCTGACACAGAAATTCAGGAGAATCAGAGCTTTTCTTAAGCTGATAAAACTCACCATATTGTCACTATCATTAGTATTTCAGGGTACCTGTGAAACTGAAAATATTACAGGAATGCAAGGAGAGTAAAAAAAGTTACATTTAGTCAAAAGAGCAGTCCAAGTAGTTCAGATTCCTTACTATTTACATGCTAGATGCATGCAAGAGATCCTTGACTACCAAACAGTGGATATTTTTTATCATTGATATGAATGCCTGATTTTTCATTTTAATTATGCCAAATGCTTGACCTGTGAGATATTCATAGAATCATAGAATAGTTTGGGTCGGAAGGGACCTTTCAAGGTCATCTAGCCCAACGCCCCTGCAATAAGCAGGGACATCTTCAACTAGATCAGGTTGCTCAGAGCCCCGTCCAACCTGACCTTGAATGTTTCCAGGGATAGGGCCCCTACTACCTCTCTGGGCAACCTGTGCCAGTGTCTCACCACCCTCATACTAAAAATTTTCTTCCTTCTATCTAGTCTAAATCTACCCTCTTTAAAACCATTACCTCTTGTCCGATCGCAACAGGTCTTACTAAAAAGTCCATCCCCCTCTTTCTTATAAGCCTCCTTTAAGTACTGAAAGGCCGCAATAAGGTCTCCCCAGAGCCTTCTCTTCTCCAGGCTGAACAACCCCAACTCTCTCAGCCTTTCCTCATAGGAGAGCTGCTCCAGCCCTCTGATCATCTTCGTGGCCCTCCTCTGGACTCGCTCCAAGAGGTCCATGTCCTTCTGATGTTGGGAGCCCCACAGACGGACACAGTACTGCAGGTGGGGTCTCACCAGAGTAGAGAGGCAGAATCCCCTCCCTCGACCTGATGGTCACACTTCTTTTGATGCAGCCCAGGATAGGGTTGGCTTTCTGGGCTGCAAACGTGCACTGCCGGCTCATGTCCAGCTTTTCATCCACCAGTACCCCCAAGTCCTTCTCAGCAGAGCTGCTCTCAATCCCTTCATCCCCCAGCTGGTATTGATGCTGGGGGTTGCCCTGACCCAGGTGCAGGACCTTGCAAGTGCTGTTTCATAACTTTCCTTTTCATTCATGTGCAACTCAAATGTCATTGGAGTTACGAGACAAACTGATCTGAACATTTGATCCACATACTCCAGACCTCACTTCATTTATTACATACATTTATTATCCATTTCTATTCTAAGGTAAACAATTTCTAGCTCTTCAACCTAGTCTAAAAAGAGAGTTTTGCTACATTTCAAAGCACTCCTGTCACATCTGTAAAACTCATTCAGCTGCTATTAGCAGCAACACTTCAAAACTTTCTTTGAAAAATAAATTTAAATTATTTTTTCAATAAATTGTGTTGCTCAAAATTCATTCAAAGGCAAAGGACTCCATTATTTTAATGGGACTTTTAAAAGTGTTAGATCTGCTCCTAAATCAAAGCACCACATGATATCCGTCTTACTTGCCTAAGGATGTGAGCAGATTTCTTGGATTGTTTCAAAGCTTCAGTAGAATGACACTGATTCAGTTAAGCTAAGGATCTGAATCCAAGTGACTTACCTTGCAAGAAATGCACTTGGAAAAGCTCTACTGCTGTAGAGCAATCTCATGGTTTAATACATTATTTTCACCAGCTTCAGACTGGAATAACCTCACTGACTGGAGGAGAGTTCCTTCTTGGTTAGTGAAATCAGAATCAGCATCAGCTTCCTGAATCTGAATATATGATGTATAGGTCACCTCGTTTTTTGCATGGAGAGTGTATTATATATCACTCTAGCGGCAGACTCAGGGAACAAAAGCAGTAAAATATTTCCTCAGGGTAAAATATAGCTCCCAGGAGTCATAAAGCCTGAAGCAAAAGGTTATTTTACCGAAGACATATGCTGTACGCTTTATTATTCTTGGGGGGGGGGGGGGGGGGGTACAATGATATTGTTCTAATATTCCAATAACTGACACTTCATCCCACCTGCCCTTTGCAGACCTTGGATGGAATATGTCCTTAATGACACCAATGGGCAGAAAGGGAAGTGAAACAGAGAAGTCAAGACACCAGTGCAGAACCATTTCATGTTTAGTGAAGCACAGTGAAGAATGATGGATGTAGATAATTACCTGCAATTTGTATCTGAGACAGTCTTTTAGACAAAACACCACGTAAGGTTTTAAACAGTCTGAGGTGAGATTCCAGGTGGTAGTAATTAACAGCAGGCAAAGCAGTCAGTAGCCTAGACCTTTGGAGAGTGGAACAGAAAGTGCTGGTCAGTATTTCAGGGTTATCTGTGTCAACAGAAGATGGGGATGACTGTCTTTTAGTACAGGCTCCAGCCTTCCTCAAGTCAGCTAACAACAGCCTCTTTCTGCCTGAAGATGGCAAACAGCAAGGAAGGAGAAGGATCACACAGAACTAAATAGAGAAGAAATAGAAAAAGATTAAGAAAAAGAATACTGAAATGGAATACTAGTGGAAACTTTTCGACAAGAAGATCTAAAAAATGGATGGAAAGTTTATATAAAATAAGCAGCACAGTCACCAAGACAAAACACTAGAAAACTCATCAGAGAAGCAGCCCACACTGTCCATAGGAAGTCCAATAGGATAATGTTTCCCTACTATCTAGAACTACATTTGGAAGGACACTCAGAATCCCAGCTGAGCTGATTATCCACAGCACCAGGTACTACATAGATATGCATGAACAGAGGCAAATATCTGTTACTTTTCCAGTAAAAAAAATCCATTGAAATATTGCTACATTCTCTTATTATGTCTAAACATAATGAATTTTGACATTTGCATCTGTGTTCCCATACTTTGCAGCAGATATTTCTTATAGGAAATATGCTGAATATTTTGGAAGAAAAGTCCAAGGAATAGAGTTGAATGGACAGGCAATCTGGGCTACCCAGTCAGGAGCACAGGATTTATGGCACCTGTGGCAGAGCACATTCAAGGTCCTGTTGCTTTCAAGCTTCAGGAGGCTAAGAGGAAAAACATTTAGGGGCACAATTCAGTGTTCATGTACATATACTCACCATGCGCTATAGCTATAACAGATCCCAAGGCATGGTGCATTTGACTCATCAAAAGTAAAGAGGAAGAGTCCAAACACTATAATAGCGTTTTCCTCTCTGGGGAACTTTACAAAAAAATCAGTTAGGGCAGAGGAGAAAATAACAGCCCAAATATTTCAACCTTGGAAGTGTCCTATTAATGTATTTCCAACTTCTCTTTGTATGGAATGACTTGCATACAAATCCAACAGAACTAGATTCAGCTGCTTCTGAACATGCATACAGAGGTTTGGTTTTTTTCCTCTTTTTGAACAAAAGTAATGAAAGGACTAAATTTTGAGGGTTTTCTTTTTTTCTTTTTTAAAGAGAGATTTACTCACTGCTGCCTGGAGAGTTTCTGACAGTGTCACCAGGGTCCTCAAATGCAGAAATTACAATCTAGGTCGCAACAGGAAAGCAAGAACTTGAATGCTGAGACAGGAAATCATACAGGTTCACAGAAACCGAAAGATGGAAGAATTTGATATGACACTTAAAGAGAGATGACTTAGGGTGTAATCCAGGTGAGGAGGCTTATCCAGAATGAATTGCGTTCATATCTCCTCTTGTCTTACACACTAATATTCCTCATTCCTGGGATGCTGTACTTGACAAACGATACCCATGCCTTAGGGGAAGATGCTGAAGTGAGAGAAGATTCTGAATTGAGACGCTCAGATCCTGTTTTCAGCCAGATCACAATCAATAGACTGATTCCTACTTCATTATTATTTATACGGTGCAGTACAGAAGACTGAGGGAGGGATGGAGAGCTCCGTGCTATGCAGTAAGCACAAGCACACTCACAAGCACACAAAAATCTTCTTTGTCCGATTAATATCAGCATGCCTTACTTCAAATGACTAACTCTTGTGTTTACACCTACCTAACAGAGATAAAGGTCTATCTGCATTGGTGATTTTAACAAGATCACTCTGTTCTCCTTTGAACAGTCCCAAGGAACGCAAATTTTAGTCAGGGGGGAGGAAAAGAAGAAAAAAAAAAGCAGGACGAGGTTGTACTGCTTAGATGCTTCTTTAGCTTGTTACATCCTCCTTCATTAGCCATGAGCAACTGAGGACAACTCAATGCCACAGAAACAAGAACACTGGTCTCCTATATGTGTTATTGTGAATATGGAGCACTGAAAGCAAGGACATCTTCAGCTTCAGTAAGAGCACTTTTTTTGTTGAAATATCATTCCTCGCTGTTTGGAATGAAACCCATTATTACCAATTAACCTGCTGTGAACCCATATCACTGGCTGAATTGAGCATAATTATTCATCCATAGCAATAGCTAAAGTAAATTCTGGCAATCTCGGCTAACATTGACTTCTCCTTTGGGAAAATTTTCAAAGATGCCATGTCCTTGGTTATGTTTTTAAAACCTTTTTTTGTGTGAAGCTGCAACTGAAAATGTATCATTATGACTCATTTCTTCTTGTTTTGTAATGTTGTTTTCTTTTTTCTTGCACAAACATCTATAACTAACTCTATTATCAACTGAAAATTTACCTCCACATGTCCAGAAACCTGATTTTTCTTAAAGAAAGTTTTAGCATTGGTAGCCCATGTAGGTTGACTAAAAATAAATTTTTAAATTAGTTGTTACTTTTCATAGCTTTTTAACCACACAGTCTGATGAACCACAGCCCTGTGAGCAAATGCAGGCATAAATCTTGGTTTGAATATATTTCAGGTTGTCAAATGTAATTTACGAAGAGAACGTCTGCCAAAAAAGAATCCAGAGGCAAACCTAAGTTGTCATCTTAAATTAAGTGTGGTTCCTTTTTGTTAATCTTTCTACATAAAAGGTTGTAAAGTAGTGCATTAAAGATGCAGCAGTCCTCTTGCCTAATAAAAAGGCAGAGGTGGAAAAACAGAATGAAGACAGAATGTTTCTCTAACTGGGGGAACATGTGCTTAAGACGATTAAGTAAATGCTCGCTTGCTCTCTGAAAACTGCAGTCTTCTGTTTATTGTTAGGCCACAAGCAATGTGGGAAATGAACAACCTAAACACTGAAGATGAAGAATAACAAAACATCTGCATTAGCTTAGCATTATTTTTTTGCAAAAGAGAGTTACTCAGAAGGGCAAGTAATACCTACTGTGATAGCCCAGCTGGTTGCTGGATATATCATGTCCCTTCCAGACTGCACTGGAACTATGGAACTAATTTCATTAATGACAGGCTGGATTCTGCCTCTCACTGAAGAACTGTTTTACTTTCATAGTCAAGAAACTCTGAATTATTAAACCATGTCAAAACCTTTGAATCTTTGCACTGATACTCCTCTCACCACAGTAAGGTTGTTCTTGCCTTCAGGGCCCAAATCAAGCAGTTATTGCTTTTTTTTTCCCCCCTGTGGGTTACTATATCCTCCACGTCATCTATGTCCCAGTTGTTCACCTTAACCATTAGCACCTCTTCCTATTTTCTCCATACCCTTCCCCTATGTAAAACTGTCAAAACTGATCCACAAAGTCAGTACCTTTCAGATCCTTCAGAAAGTCTTCTACTACAGCTCCCTTACAATTTTAAGACCAAGGCAACCTGTAGTAGCAAAGAAAATCTCCAGGCATAAACCTGGAGCAAGAAGCACCATGGCATGCACTTACACACAAATAAGCCAACTGATATTTCAAAAGTGAGACACAGGCAGCCTGTGCATGGAAACACAAGCATTTCAGCAATAGGTTTATTTGTCAATGTAGGGCAGGGCTACAGCATTGCTAAGAGTTTGTGTCACCCATTTGGCAATTTTTAAAACAGCACCAGCTTGACTTGCCACCGATTGATTTGTTCATGTGTTCCAAGGCCTAAATATTTGTGTGGAGTAAGGTAATGCCTTGGAACTGTTGTGTACTTTAACAACCAAAATTGGCCACTCCACAAAATTCATGCGAATGTACCTTAAAACTTTAGATAACATATTCCAGTTGTGGCTGATCGCCACCTGAGCTATACAGGTATTTTGCCTCTTCGGTTTACTGTTTTGTTTTCTAACACTCAGCTTTCTTCTGCATTTATACAACAGTGAGCATTCAATATGGCAACACCAATAGACATATTAATACATATGAACTGAAAAACCACAAATCAGTTTGACAGCCCTGCTGGCTAATACATTACCATGCCCCATTGCATTCAGATGATACAAACTTAAATGGAAATAATTGTACTCTAACCTAGGTGACTAAATATTATTTAATGCAATGTTCCTACAATAATGCCACTTTGGTACAGATGAGGATTTGTGACTTTTTGTTAGCCCATCAATTAAACATATCGTTTTTCACAAAATAAGTTAAAGAAAAAGAGGCTTGCTGGATTAATGTGTACCATATTTTCCTTTAGGCCTATATCCTGCACCTTAATACGTTTAATTATTTCCCGTGAAAGTGAGACCTCGATTGAAGCACAACACCTCCCACCAACACACAACTCCCCCCAAAAGGCTCCCTCCCCTCTAAACTAACCCCAAGGGCTCATTTTCAAATGTCAAATTTAGGGACTGAGTGCAAAAAAGCAGCATGGATGGCCTGCAGCAATGCCGTAATTGCCCATGTAAATTGGGTATGTGCATGGATAGTTAGAACCTAATTAATCTGCAAGCACGAACACCTCACTTGTGCGTACCACTTAGCTGAATTTGTATACAATTGGGCTAGGAAGCTCCCTTATTGGTTTGTAGGGCGTGCCTTTCTCTGTGCCCAGTTCTCAGATATGAAACTGGTCTAGGAATTCCTGGGGGCTGAAGACACTTCTAATAGGCTGGTGAAAGGCAATTAAGAAAAAATAAGCTTCCCATAAATTGACCTCTATTTCCTATACAGAGGTCCATACCTGAACTTGAAAATGTCCAGGAGTCACAAACTGAACTCAGTAACGCAGATTTGTTAAAGCTTCTACCTACAAAGACCGACTTTTTAGCTGAAACTCATGAACTGTGTGTTTTCAGGCCCAAAGGTCACTCTTTTGGCCTTTAATATGAATGTCAGACATACTCCTTCGCCGTTCAAGCGTCTCATTTCTCTGAGTAGGAGTTAGGGCCTCTGTTTTTGGAGACAGGACCTTTCTGTATCCCTTCTATGGACAGTTTTCACCAACAATACTATTAGTCACTGGGGAAAAATGAGTGTCCTAAAAGTCTCTTCTATCTAGAGCGGTTTAAATGCTGGGGCCAAGCAAGTTGGAGGCACAGGCACTCTGGTTTTAGTCAGATTTATATGCACCTCTGCTATACCCTTGGCACTTTGCATAGATTAAAAGACAATATTCTACACAACCAATTAAGATCTTATCATATTAATTGAACTGCCATTATAACATTACCACAAGCCATCTAAGTAATCACTATATGATAACTCCTTATAAACCAGTTCATTGACCTACCAGATGCCTGCAGAAAAGGTATGTTTGGCAGTATGCCTTGAAAGCTCAGAATCTGACAAATAATTCCTAAAACAAGGGATCTTTTCCACCTAAATGAAGGCTCCGACTTACCTATATATATTATATGAAGGGAACACAGGCAGTTGGGTTTTTTTCTTTCTGAAAATATCTTTGAAGGTTTGAATAATATCTAGACACTATAGAGAGGAAAAAAGAAAAAGATGGAGCTGCTACACTTTGTATATACATAATTATCCATCATCTGAGATCAAGAGGAAGACTGCTTTTATAGGCCAAAGATCCAGGCTCTTATTTAGGATGGGAGAAAATCAAGTACAAGCTACAGATCTGAATCAGGGTTTTGACTTTTGATCCCCTCCATTTGAGCCGAGTGCTTTAGTCACTAGGTTAGTTTGCACTATTTTTTCTCATGTTTTAACCATGTGTTTCAGGAAACAGCGTTTTCCTGTTTTGCCAGTCAATTCCCAATCAGCTGTACCAAGCTGAACACTTACCAACATGATGTTAAACCTTCCCTCTCTTCTTCCCTTTATGTCCTCCAGTTGTAATGTACTTTTGAGCAAATGGATGTATTTGTTCCAAGCTACTTCTGTTTGTCTCAGACACGCTGAATGAAAGGGGCCTGTTTATATGCTTTCAAAAATGATAGCTGATATCATGGGACTAAAAGCTATATGGTATAAAAACAGAGGAGCCTGTTGAGAACAGGTCAGAGTACAGAAACTCAGGAAGAAGTACTGGAAAGGAAAAGGTTTTCTTTACCCAGTAGGACAGTGGCATCAGCCAGACAACTCACCCTCATTTTGATACAGTGTGAATTTCTTCTTGGAAGAAGAGAATTAGGAAAGAATATCCTGGTAGACAGAGCACTGGAGCTGTTTACCCTCTGCTTGTCACAGAGCCTTACAGTTTAAGCCCAACAGTTTCCGGAACACTTCGGCATGTATTGACAGTTACTGCAGAGTATCATGCCATGTTGTAAGGTGGATTACAGGCGTACCACAGCTTAGTAAGAAGGCAGCTATTTTCTGCTGCTTCCAAAGAGTTGCACATTTCCAGCATGTTGTGGTGATCACTACTTGAATTTAATGGTAAAACCAAACACTAAGATAATTGTGAAAAGCCCAGCATACAAAAGAGATGTTCTCTGAGAGCAGATACCTTGATTTTGTGAGATATTCCCCACTGGGTCATATGAGAACTACACCAGCTGAAATACTTTATTTAAATTACTGATTAGTGTACAGTCTTTTATTTTTTGGCATCACTAAATAATATTTTAAAAAATACAGGATGGTTTCAAACATACCCCAACTGACGGCTTGAAGGTTTCTTAAAGCTGTTTACAGTTGTCTTGCAACATACTGAGTTCCTGGGAAGATTCATGGAACTGAGACAATCTGAGTACTTAGCACTTTCCAAGACTGTAAACCTGCAAATTTTCTGTCAAAATCCATTGCAGCAAATATGTCAGCAGCTTCCTTCAGTTTTACCTCAACCACACATACTGAACGCACAATCTGGTTTTTTTTTCCATGCTGAACTACCAGTGTTACTAATTCTAATATACAATGTTAATGTCCAACTAAAAATCTTCAAGAAACATACTATCTGACTGGCACCATAACCAAATATCTTTTGAATGTCATTGAGTGATAAGTAAAATGACCGCTGCATTTGTCTCCATCCCAGCTTGTTTGTTGGTGTCTGGCTTTTATATTATTCATAGGATGGCTATTATCTGAATTTTCACTTATGCAGTACAAAATCTGAAGCTTTAGTGAAAAGCTCTTTAATTTACAATCTTAAGTCTGAGCCATTGATTTCAGGTCAAGTACTCCTGCTGAATAAGCCCCTCTATTATGAAAGTGAGACACAGGAAACTTCACCAATAACAGATGGATGACACTAAGATCTCTAAGGTCACAGTAATAATGCTACACAGTGATGCAAATCTCAAGTTTCTCTGACATAACATAGATCAGGCTACTCAGATAACCTGTTTCTTCCCACCTTCTCCTAACATAACAGCTTCTGTCTACATCTCTCCTCTTGTTTTCTGTTATCTCCCATTTTCCTTTTCCTAGCCCTGGGTCTGCTGTTCTGCTCCCTACCTTGCACAGTCAGCCTGTTTAACTCATTAACCTCACAGAAAACTAGACATTTTTTTTGTTTTCCTAGCACATAGTATTTTCTCAGCGCCCTGTCATCCGTATCATCTACCTGCGCACAAAGGCTCCTGTACACCAACCCTGCAATGCACAAGGACTTCACATTCACCTCCACATGAAAGCAATGGAAATCACAGCAGAGTGAGGCAGGCCTCGCACTTTTGGCTTGTTCGCTACTGAGCACAGTGGTGACACAGAAAGTATTAATAACTAACTTAATAAAACACAGTTCCTAAAGAGCGTATAAATTACAGAGAACTGAACTAAAGATTATCTATTTCCTTTTCTTAATAAAATAATTTCTGGTTTTCCAAATAATTTGTGGCCAAACTCTACCCATAGCTATAAACATACCAGCTGCACTGCCTACAGTGAGACATGCACCTCTGTGTGCCTCTTGAATACAGACCTTAATGTGAAAGAAGTTCTATTTAACACTCCAAGTTAATAAACTTGAAAAATAATATTTTTTTTGCTTAATTTGTGTCCATGGTAAATCCAGTAGCACTGAGCAGAACTCAACTACCATTCATCTCAGCAGTTCAGCCCGTCATATGCCATGACAGAGGAGCTCAGGAGGTTTTTACAAGCGGTGAGAAAACCTCGAGACTGAAAGAAAACCACAGACTTCACAAGGTTGACCATGTTTTTCTGGAATAATTCTCTTTTAACCCACAACAGTGATAGGAGACAACCTTGGTATGACAAGAAAAAGTCCAAGACATAGCTGAAACAGAAAGACCACTGGTACATTATGAGAATTGTAAGAAAATTTAAGCTGGGTAGTCCCTAGAAGACAATGTAATACCTGTAAATCCTACAATATACGTTACAGGTAACAGCTAAATTCCAGCAAGGTTTGTGCAGGTTCTCCTTTTACATAATGCATGCTGTCAGCAATCATTTTCTGTTTAATATGCATAGCAATTCTTCTTCTGTGTCACTTACTCAATAATTTGTCCCTTTCTACCAAAGAAAAGGAATGTGAAGTCCTAATCTTCCTCTGGGTAGTGTGGGCAGGGAGGTGGGAAGCCAAGTAAATGTGTCCTCTGCTGAAGAAACCCAGGCAAGCAGAACACCTACAGAAAGTGAGGTCCACTGAAGATCATAGTGGTCTGCACTAGCTGCTGGTAGGATAGGAGTACACTTGCAAGGGAATGAATCACATCTAAAGCTGGTCGTTGCCGTCATCAAAGTTATGATGCGTTTATTACTCTTTACTTGCCTAAAATTCTGCATGATACGTGACCGCAATTTTCTTCAGCCCCTCAAGGTCTCAATACAACACCTACCTTGGGAGAGACAGGAACTGATGTAGGACATTTTCGTATTTATTTGTAGGTACAAAAACATTGTAAATACTGCCTGACTGCAAACATGAGCTGTGATTCAATTAGATACTAAAATACATACCAAAGTACAAGCTCTTTAGTAGAACCAATGAACCCATTTTAAGTCAGGACTGTAGTATGACAGCTACGCTGAATCTAGCCCAAGAGCAGAAAAATCTCTCTCAGTTCTGAAGGTCATGGCCATTTCAGTGATACGCTGCATTTCCTGCTTTGCTTTCACACCTGATATTCTGGCTTATTTTTGTTAAAATAAAAGTTGTGGTACTGGGGACTTAAGAGGGGAGTTTTTATTTCAAAAGCCAAGATGCCACCAAAAACAACATGGATTTTTCAGTTTGAATAATCTTTCCTTCAGGAAGAAGAGATTTAACATAAAAAATACCATCCAACTCTTCTATCTGAACATGGCAGATATTAGTAAACATTATTGCACCAGTAAGCTAATACTTGTGAAGATAATGCATAAAATGTTTCAAAGCTTTACCTCAGGACTGTAGGAAGCAAGAGATAACTGCAGCACAGAAAAAACAGCTATTGAGCTTGATACTTTTCTTGCTACGAACAGCCACGATGGAATTTTACCCTTCCACTTCTTAATTTTTTTACTCCCATAAATCAAAAAAGTCTTACATTAAAAAAATTGGCAAGCAATCAGTCAGAGCAGACTAATTGCTTTTGCTATTTAAAAAGAACCTAATTTTAAATGGCTAAAGTGTTGTGGTTTAAAGTAGCTATTGTACATGTGCATTAATTAATTTCCTAAGGTTTTTTATTACATCTCCATGACACAGTCTAATTATCTGATAATGCTTTTTCCCATGTATATGAGAACGACATTGCTACAGCATGTACTTCAATTGTACTCAAAGAGCCTGCAAAGTATCAAACCAAAGGACTCAAGGTCTGCCTACTCTGCTAAATAACACGTCAGGAAGCCCTACTGCAAAATCTTTTCATTCCAAAGGGATACAAGACATAATCTGCCAAACATCATTGTTCAACTTATCCATTTTTCATACTGTTTCAAAGACACTAAGAAAGAGAGAAAGTGAGTGAAAGCGTGCGCACAGTATTTCATTGAACATTTCCCTTCTTGAATGGAAACTGTAAACACTGCTTTCTTAAACTGGTCAGCATGAAAAATGCAAACAGTGCTGGCTGGCAGTCCCTTACCCTCTACTTTCCTATATTTCTAATACTTCAAATGCTTTTTTGCTAAGTTTAAACTCCACATCACCGGAGGGATGTTCTGTCAGGTTGTTCTCAAGTTCAGGTCTAGCAGCTGGCCGTGCAACCTGTTACAAGCAGGACACAGGGAACACCAACTTTCTTTCCCAAAATCCTGAAGTAGTTTTCAGAAGCTGAAGAATAAGTCTCAGAATGAGTAGGAGGAGTACAGAACACAAAAATGTAGCCTGGTCTCTGGAATATACCAAATAGATTTGACCAACAGTATGCCACTGGAGTTTGCAGCTTTCCTCTGTGCTGCTATTCCACAATGAAGCAAGATAAGGGATGGAAATCACCACAGTGAAGACCCATGCTAGAGAGAGGTTCCAGTGGGACTCTCATTCCTTACAACACACTGAGAAGAGTCTATTCCCCATACTACAGGAGAGGTGGTCCCACTTTGGAACAACCAGAAGGGTGCATACATATATACCACCCCCGATTCAATTTCTATTACCTAGAAGGAGAACTCAAAGTCTATCAATATCAAAATGAGAACGATATAAATGTCAGACTGAAAATAAGGAATAGATAAAAGCCCAGGAATCAGGTCATTGAGCAAGTCACTGCAGCCGGTAGGTGAAAGAGCTTGGATCTCAGCTACAGCAAAGGCCATGGGGAACCTGGCAAAATGCATGATACATACAGGCCTCGAGAAAAAAGAACTTCTGTATGCTTTTCTTAATTTTCATCCTGTTTAGGAAAAACTCCAGTGAACTCAAATCTTAGCAATGACTTAGACTAACTTAAAATTAATTTAGACTAAATATACTAGGTAACAGTAGTTGAAGGCTTCCCTGTTAAAGTAACAGTAATTGCTACAGTAATGGGTATGCATCTGGGCAGGTTTCAGTGGGGAACAGCTACCAAATAATGAGTCCTGTCTCAACTCAAACTACATTTAGCTTGCCTCATGTTAAATCATTAGCATCCTGTATATATACTGAGAGACTCAGCGTTGAAAATATGATCTACTTGCTTTAGACTAGAAACAAAGCCACAAATGAACATACCACTGTTGGCCTAAGCACTATAGAGACTGCTTCACTGAGCTTGTGTGGGTACAAATCAAAGAAAATACTGCACAGCATATGGACTATAACCTGGGGGAGGGAAAGCTGGAGAGACAGCAAACTAATTTGTAAAGTCTAATCTGTGTTTGATGCATGCAGGTAACTCCCATTAATGTGAAACCAAGTAGTATCACACCAAAAAGAGACTACACTCCAAAAGTGGCTAGCTGCTGCCCACTACAACCCACTCGTCTGCCGTGTCTGCTGTGTGTTCTGCAGTGGCACAACCTGCTAGCTGCTTGTGCTGAATTTAACTAGTTAAGCTTGTGCCAAAGACTGGTTTCAGGGTGAGCTTGGCATCGTTACTAGGTGAGAAATACACACAAATATTCAGACACATTTCAAGCTTAGTTCTTGGGCTTCTTGGCCCTAACTTCCAGCTTAAAGAAACTTCGAATCAAGCAGACAAGTCAACAACTCATATCCCCAGTCCAGCAGTGTAAGGCCATTTCCCACAGGCTTGAATACCTACCTTCTCCCAGCAACCAGCACAAGATGTCTGGACACCACTTTGTTCTCTGCAGCTGTCAGTAAGCAGCAATGATGCTACAGCCATATATTGCAGGGATCTGGATGGTATTGCAGCCTCTTGAAGAAGATGCACACATGTGATCATAAACCCACTTCTCTGGTTCAATAATGTTGGTTAAACAATACTTGCAAAGTTAAGGTCCAAACCTTTCAGACACTGAACACCCCTAGGGAAATTCTTGCTCCCTGGGGAGATAAAGCAGCTCAGTACTTTACCAGAGTGGGATGTAAAACACAGAAAGAAAAAGGAACATGAACCATGCGTCATTTGTACATATAATCTTTCTGTTTCCTTGTACTACGTGTGCTTGGCATGGGCATGTGCCCTCTCTGGCAGAGAAAAGGCTATAGAGTGAAAATGTGAGAGCAATAAAACATTGCAGCACTTCAGGGGAAACTGCAAGCAATTTCCATTCTATTGATCTTCTCTGGACATCAGTGACACACTGAGTTTATTTGGAAAACTAAATTCTAGAGCATGTTGGATGAAGATGCTTTTGTTAAGCTTGTTTGACTGAGTGACTAAAATTTAATTACATTTATTATTTCACTCTAAGATACAGCAAGGAAATATACATTCACAGCTAAATAAGCACATAAATTGCCATACTTTGTAAATGTAGCATATAGATATAAAACTTTCTGGGATAAAAAGGTATATTCTTCTTTAGTGGTTTATAAGATTAGAACTTCATTGTAAATTATTATCAAAACTATAGCATTACAAAATTAAATTTTAGCTAAGTTAGAACTCCCTTAATTGTAAAACCTCTGGGATTTGAGCACTTAACTCATGCAGCAGCTTCAAATGCTGTACAACACCTTCCAAAATATTTCCCCAAAGAAACAAATAGAAAAATTGATATTAAAAAAAATGTAACAATAGTTTTTTAATACTATTTGTCTGTAATATGAAACTCCTGACAATAGGAAAATCCAGATATTAATTTGCTTCTTTTCATAATGTACATTGCTGCTCAAGTAATTTTTGCTGGCATCAAAGGTGCCAAGGAACTTTCATGCAAGTTATTTTGAACGAAGACAATTCTTATCTAGCTCCTTCACTTGCTTATAAATAAGGCAACACTGGCAGACATGCTGGGTGTATCAGCAATATTTGACAAAAGTGCCTGGGCTCCCTTGGGTGGAGAAATGTCATTATGGCACAGGAGAAAATCATTATCTGATCCATAAATAATTATCTGGTGGTGGGATTTTGTCACTCTGTTCACCACTGTTTGCAAAATCTGTGTTTTAAAATAGCCCTGGCAAAAGCCATTCTGCCCTTCAAAGTATGAACCAGGAACCTGAATCAGCATTTCTTGTATATGCACATCTTCGTTACATACCTTCAAAGTGTCAAGACTGTTCTGCTGCATCAAGGATTACAACATTGGTCCCTCAGTCTTGTCAAACTTGCTTTCCAAAACACTACATGGACTATCAGTAAGCACTGACTCATTAACTTTCATTGTAAGACTTTGTTCCTACCCTGCTGTAAACAGATTAGTTATTGAACATTCTAGTTTTCAATCACACATTTTTAATAAATTTTAGGAGACGTCTGCTCTTCTGAAGTCTGCTCAAAATATTTCTTTGATTCTTCAGACTCCTGAATATTAAGAATCTTTTTTCTATTTTTTTGTGAACTTCTCATTTACTTTTTTGGCCATTACAGGGAGATCCATATAAAGTCCAGCAGCACCTTCCTATTCCAGTTCTGCCCAAGATTATACTGACTATCCAGAACAGCATTCACATGCCCTTGAAAAGATGAGCATAGTCCTTTTCTTTCTTCTCTGGCACAAACGCATGTGCATATCAGTTCTGCTCTTCTGCTACTATTATAATGCTCTTCAGACAACACATTTGTAATCAGGTACACAGGTAGGTGATGATTGCCAGGTATACCTACAAACCTTGTTAGGGAGCATCTTGAATTCAAATTCTGCGTGTCCTGATTTCTCCAAGTCTGGCAGAGTTTAGTTAAGAATACATTAAAGATGATGTATGAACTAAGGTCCGAATCTTTCGATAAGTATTGTTCAAGATGAGTGAGCTATTTAAATTGATTACTTTACAGAAGAAAAGACTTAATGTTGTGTTATCATAAATCTATATTTCCATGGCAGAGACACCGTAATTTAATAATAATGTTGTTCAGCTGCTATAGGTTTAAGGTGCAACCTTATCTCCTTTCAAATCTATATGGACAGACATCTTTTCTACCTCAAGGAATATGCTATTTAATTCAGAGAAGTATTGTATAGGAAAAAGCAGAGTACTAAGCAGCAAACTGTGAAGGAAGTGCATTTTACTAAGAAAAGGATCAAAATAAATGGCCAGGAGGTACTTGACATGACAAGTAACAGGCACTTACTTCAAGCAAGTGGTGTGAGTTTTGTAATAATGCTATTTGAACATTAAATTGGTTGGCAAAACAAAAATCTTACTGATTAAGAGCTGCCTTAAAGAAAAAGACTCTTTTTAGCCATCTTTTATTATGCTGAAGACGGTCTAGCATATGCTTTAAGCTAACTGTATAAGAATATTCAAATACCTAATATAGCATGGTGTGGAAAGACTCCTCACTGGAGTCTCCACAGTGGGAATGACACATTCCAGAAGAGCGATTTCACACTGTGAAAAACGAAGAGGCAGAATTTCACTCAGCACAGGTTGCTTTTGCGACTTCCTCAACTGCCAATCGCGGCCTAATTGATGGACTACAGGTAGACAAATGGAACAAATAAGTGTCTTTATCTGCTTGACTGCAAAACTAAACCTACCTAAAACCACCAGCTAAGCTGTCCAACTTTCTGTAGAGTTAATACTAAGTTAACACTAAAGAGTATTAATTCATCCAGTTCTGCTCAATGAAGACAGTGTCTTAGAGATAAGAGAAGTAATATGCTCAACTACATCTACAAAAAAAGTCTCTCCAAGGCCTGAAATAAGTGGAAAACATCAGTCAGCTGATGGAAGCTGCACTGACAGCCTTGCTCTTAAGCTGTTTATCCAAATTGAGCCTCAAAAAATACTAGATTCAAGACCGTTGTTTTGGAAAGTTCGTTAAGGACATAGCCCACTGTGAAGAATGAGACTCATTTACAGCTGATTGCTATGAAGAAGGGATAATAAGGGTACCACATGAAAAAACTTAATCTTCTGGGATATCACATAGCGTGTGCTCTCAGTTGCAACCCAGCGAAAGAGAATAAAGCTGTGGTCATCATTAACCCATGGGACTGTATGCTCTTTGCTCAATGTAAACCTGGGGAAAAGAAAACACAAACCAAAAAGAACGTAACTTTTTTCCTGTAAAAAAAAAAAAATTATTTTCCACTAAAGTGTCACAAACTGAAATTAATCCTTCTTTACTTTATTCTGTTTTCTCATCTGAGGTCTTTATCAAGGCATTAGCATTCTTGAATGGCCCGCACAGCATGAGCTCCGTTGACAGTTTATTAGTGGAATTAGGTGTCTGACTATACACTACTCAACCATCCCAAGTGTGGGAAATACGCACCATTGCTCAGGAAATTTCTTATTCTAATCATGTTGCCTGCTTTCTTTTCATTGCCTATACTGACCAGCAAAAAGAGCTACCATATTTTAAACCTAAATTATTCAAATTCTAGCCATATTGCAACTTGCTAATCTTCTAAATAAAAATATTAATTAGATGCCTATTGAAAAATAATTGAAGAGAATTTCACATGGGATTTGAAGAAAAATTTCTTATCATTATGTCAGATTTCACTATTTTCTTTTTATTGCTCTTTGGTTGATTTTCTTTCCTGTTTCCTTCATAGCTTCTTTCATTCCTTTTAGGTAGAATTCCAGTGGGACAGATGGGAGAACTCTAGCCAGCAACCCAATCACCATAGGACTCACAGTACCCAGTTTAGCTCAGAGCAGTAGGAAATCCTATTGTAGTTTTTTCTCCCGTCTTAGGAGAAAAAAAAAAACAACCCCTAAAGCCTAGTCTTTCACATGTTTTCACACTGTCTACTTGTGTCAGCAGAATTCACTGCTGAGTAACTTACAATCTGTAACCTTTTCTTAGCAAGTCTGGCTAACTGCCATTAGACGTAACGGTCACACATACATGAGAACTAACAGTAAATTGCTGAGAAGACATCTGAGGATTAATGACTGAGAAGACATTAGACTAATAATGCCCATTTCAAGATTTAATCAAAGAGTAACATTTTTTTAATGTGGTATTGGACTGGAAAACCCTCTTCACAGCACCATGCCATGTTTCCAATGCTTAGAGGCGAAAAAACACTAGATATTAGGGATTATCCAAAACTCATTGAAATCAATGAAAATTTGCCCATTGCTTCCAACTGGCTAGTGATCAAGCCTTTGAGACAGTTTTTATACATAAGGGAAAGCAATATGCAAAAGGCAACACACTACCTGTACATTAGGGCTGATCCTCTTAAGACATGAAGCACACATGCATGTCTTTCAGCCTGAGACATTCCAGACAAAAATAAGGATGTTCTCTCCAGTGGTCAATGCTAAAACAGAAATTTCACATTCCCTCCATTTATAGGAAAAGGTCAAAGAATTGTAGAGGAAATAAGGCCCCACTGACTGATTCTTTTTGCAGGACAAGATGCAGACAGCAACTGCAGCGAACCTGCATTTCAGTCACTGCAGAGATGTGCTCCAGGTAATCCTTCATGCAGCCAGAGTCCAAAGTTAGGTCATGAATTTGCAGTCTCTGTTCCATGAGATCTGTGCGGCAGTTCACATGCTAATTTTACTACAAGCCTAAAGCCAAAGAAAATCCAAAACAAAGATTTGCTCCAAACTTGGCAATTTAGCTTTTCATACTATGTACCTAGACAGAAGATGTCGAGGTGTTTTTATTGCCTCCAAAATTTTTTCTTGGTCCTTTAATATTGTGCATGTGTGGCTACTAGATCATCCTACTCAAAACAAGCTTATGGGAGTATTAGCAAAAGAGCGAGGTCTTAAGAACCAAAGAAAATAAATTTTGTCTTCAGGAGGAACAGGCAGAAGTTCACACCACTTCTTATACCTGGCCAGTGCTCTAGCAGGGGCTTCCTGGCTCCCTCTTTGCTGCCACAGGCACTATTGAGTATGCATTTAGAACCTGAAAAGAACTGAAGAAAGCTTGCCCCAAGATAATTCCCCATGCAGAAGTAAACCACAGAGATATTTTTTTTGCTGCTCAATCTATTTTAAGATATTGGCATTTGATTTAAATAAAACAAAAGCTGTTTGGGATTCATTGTTCTGTCTGCTGAGTAATGAACACCAACATGATAATTACATCAAAATTGATTGGTTTAAAAATGTCTACTTTAATTAATTTATTATAATACTTATAGAACAGTTTCAGACAAGGTCTAATGCACCAAGGATTAAATGTCATTCACTTGCAATGCCTGCAGGATGGACACACCCATTTGCAAAGAACATTCCCCATGTTAGTCGATGCACAATATGTTTGTGAAGGATTCTTCCCTTCAGGCACTGATATTGCCTTATGTGCCATGTGTGCTCAGCATTAGAACCTAATATTAAATTCTCTTATTAAAATACACGTGCATTAAAAACAATTCCTCCAGACCAATTTTTTTTTTTTTACAGTGTTTTCAGACTCGTAATGTTGGAAAATCTTGAAAGAACCAGCAAATAGTTTCAGTTCTTTGTCTCCAGCCAAGTTTAAAAGGAAAATAGAAGCACATTTCAATAGGACTAATGCAGAGACGAGATCACCCATCAGAGAGCAGTACTTCCTTTTTTGCCACCTTGCATTAATAAGACAATAGTTTGCCATACTAGCAAACTACAAGAAATTGGAAGGGGATTTGCAATCTCAGTCATGCTGACTGGCATATTTGGGACATAAAGGAGGGGTACTTTCTCCCATTCTTCATGAATGTCCAATGCATCTGCACACAGGGGAGTCACAGGCAACCATGAACAAAATATACAACATTTCCCTGAGAAGGTGCCGGAACAAATAATCCTGGAAACCACTTCTGAACGTACAAAGGACATGAATATGATTGGGAGTACTCAGCACGGCTTTACGAAGGGGAAACGGTGCTTAATCAACCTCACAGCATTATATGATGAGATGACTGGCTTACTGGATGAGAGGCGAGCACTGGCTGGTGTTTATCCCAAGCTTTTGACATTTTCTCCCTCAGCATCCCAGCATGAAGTCTCCGTCGTTGTAGATATTCAAAACCCAACCAGACAAGCTCCTGAGCAACCTGCTCTAGACGACCCTGGGAGGGAGTTGAACTAGATGATCTCATGAGGACCCTTCCAACCTCAACTGTTCCATGATTCTCTAACATCTGTCATAAATGGCTTATTTACATCCAGTCAGAAGGATGGACAAGATGACCTTTTGATGTCCTTCCCATTTCTACTGGCTATATCAATATCTGTATACAAAGCAGCATGCACAAAGAACATCACAAATCTTTTTTCCATTCCTTCCTTTTTGCCTAGACAAGGACCTATGATGTGTTCTAGGCATTAAATAGTTAAGAGAAGCAAGACTAGTAATTAAGGTTACTACCCTAGACATGCTGTTAAGTTTGTCCCCAAAAATAAATCACTTTCTGATCCCTTCAATGATGTCCTTCAATAGTGTCTTTCCATTACCCGTAGGCAGCAAGACTGATTTGTGGACCAATGTGTCTAGTGCATTTTCCAGGCTTACGTCAGTTACTTTACTTCCAGTTGTGTGTGAAGTTCTCTCCAACTCTTTAAGCAGGAATTAGAACTAGCTGGCTATTATAGCGGATCATGGCCTTCACTTGAAGACTGCTGATGTTTGTATTTTTCAAATCACTCCAAACCACTATTTTAAGCACAATTTGCTGGCTGAGGATACTAGAAATGAGAAATAACTTAGATGTTAACACTTAGAAAGTGCTAAACACAAATTATGGCAATTTTTTCCTGTACAAGCCATGTTAAAAAGTGAGCTGCCAAGCAAAAGATCCCAGCTGAGGAAATCCTTAGAACTCATGCTACTTAGGCCAGATAGAAACAGGAGGCTCACAAAAGCAAAGCTGTCATCCTTCACTAGCCAGAGAGATGTCACAGCTCACAGCTGCAAGGAAAAAACTCCATAGTCAAAAACTGAGCCCGTACTCACCTTCTGCCTGTGGACCAAGTTCAGCTGACCTTGGCATGTAGACGTAGCAACACTTGGCTTGCACTTCCATGCCCATAGTAGCATGTGGAATGATGGTTAGTCCCATTGCAATCTCTGAGTGAACCACTGACATGAAAGCAGCCTAACAGTTTATGTAAATTCCAGAACAGAGAAAAATCTTTAAGGTAGGATTAGGAATTAAAAAAAGAAAAAGCTTTGACTTAACAAACATTTCAAGAATATCTTACTTGGCAACTCAAAAGAATCAGAAATTAAAAATCTACACATTTAGAGACTTTATGAAATTTAAGAAAAATCAGTAGAAGCAGTAGAAGTTGGTTGATCCAAAGATCAGAATGGCTGGTCTGGTCTAAAAACTGGAACAGAAAGATCTTTCTCATGTTTCAGTTTTCCAGGTAGATGGAACTTCTGTAAATAAAACAATGTCCTATTTGCTAAGTTTTTTATTTAAGATTTTCAGATAAACCAACCGATCAAACTGATAGCATGAAAATTCATTGTGTGCAAGAACACAAATTAGTTTAACTTTTTTATTTCCTGATCCTTAATTTTTTTGCTCTTAATATTATGGGAATGTATTTTATAGTTAACTTTCCCCTGTGCTACCTTTTTTAAATAAGGAAAGGGAAAATATGAGAGATCTCTGAAACCTCAGGTCATAATCTTGTCTCTTATTTTTTGTGCCTGATGGAAAACCTGGCTAGGAATTGTACTGCTTAGTCAGATTGTGGGAAGGACAGCTCTTCTATGAGGTGGGAGTTTAGATACATGCACTATCTAGAGAGAAAGAAAGATTTTAAAAAACAGCAAATAATTGAAGCATGTTGATTTCTTAATTCTCAGATTACTTTGCCAAATAATTTAGGCCACAAGAATAAGTTATAATTTTTGCATTAGGTTTTACGTGCTCCATCTGTGACTTGGTCGCATTGAGCTAGGCTCTTCATAAACAAATACTTAATTCTACATCCGAGTCATCAGGCTACCCATCCCAATGGCTGACAACCTAAGGTTTCATTTACAGAGTATAAATATGTCTTCCTACTCAAATATCTTGGCTGAAAAATATCAGGCAAGTGTTTTAACTATAGGTACAAGAAAAAAAGAAAGTATTAATCAAAATCCTTAGAATATTTGATTATTTTTCAGATTCTTAAAATAATATTTGGTAAACCCAACTCAGTTTGGAAAGCTTAACTGCACAACCCATTGTGAGGGCAAGAGTTTTCTTCTTAAAGAAAGTCAGTTTACGTTTCATCAACCCAACACAAGCTTTATTTCTTTTTTGTTTAAAAGCAGGAAAGCGTAATGCCACAAAGACCAAAAGCCCTCTGTTGGTATATAAAAAACTGCTGTGCTATTGAGTAAAAGCTTGGCCTGAGTTGGAGTCCATTAATAGCTATCTGTACTAGAAAGACATTCGTGTATTTTTGTTTGTTTCTGTTCTCCAGTTCCTACCCTCCTAAAGAGAGCCAAAGGCTAAATTGTGCTGCTTCTAGTAAAGATTAAATAGCAAGCAATTCAACTTCTGGCACTACACTTTCAAATACAAAAGGGGTTATGTCACGCAAAAAGAAAAGGGTTTTCTTTGGAATTGCGTATTTTTCTTCTTTCATGACATGATGAAAGGGAAGGGTTGCGTTTTAAAGCTCTGCAACATTATCAAACTTTGCTACAGTCACACTGTTCAAAAGAAGCCCAGTGTATCACCAAAGCTATGTAGATACGTAAAATGATAATGAAAAAATAAGCATTAATTGCTCATAAAGCCAGTGTGTATTACATCCATGTATACAAATACTCATTACTTCATGGTACTGGGGAAAAAAAAAGTCATGCACACTGGTTGTTTACTATGCAGAGTTACTCAGTGAATAGTAAGAAGAGTCTGAGGCATAGCAAGTCAGCAAACAAATCATAATCGGCAGGTGTTTTACTTCAGTTACACTGTGGTAAATTCAAATAATTCTGATGAAGTCAACTGTGCTGCTCCAGACTGACCCACCATTAAGCAGAGTGGGACAATCATAGTGTTAATTTAGCAAACTGAAAAGATACATTGAGATATTTTTGCAGATATGGTGATACATAACTTACTTACATGTTTTATTAATAGTTTCTATTCAAGAAATTTAATTAGCACTATGATAAAACTAACCAAACTGCATACAGTGCAACAAACAATCTAAATTGACTTAGCAGGCTGAACAGTTATACCCCTCTGACAGCTATGTGACCACTTGCAATTCTAATGGCTAGTCTAGCAATTAACATTCTCTCATTAATCACTACTAATTAACTTCATTGATCCTTAACACTGGGGTTTCCACATTAAAGTATGCTGCAAGAAGCCTCACATTTACTATGATATAATATTCAGAGGAAACAAAATAAAAGCAGCGCTGTGTCAGGGGACAAAAATACCATGTAGGCCAGAATGTTAAGTTACACCCAAAACTATGCATTGATCTTAGCTTTCTTTTTTTTAAGTAAGTCTGCTCTCTTAAAAAGGAAACAGCAACTATTTGTTACATGGACAGGAGTATGAGGAGAAAAAACACACAAAGTTTAATGCATGGACCGCAAAGTTGCTTTGTGGATACACTAGTCTTGCATAAACTCTATCACTTCAAATACGCAGCCCGAAATCCCCGCATTTCCTGAAGCTGTTATTGCTAACGATTGACATTGCAAGTCACACTGGGTAGGGCCTCAGCGTGTCACTGTGCAAGATACAGTAATAATAAGCAACAGCACCACGGTCCTTGCCCTGACTGCCATACTCCTAGCTGTACAGCAATAAAGACAAGTGTTTGACTCCTGATAATACTGTGAAACTACTCACTGTGCTACTACTAGCACAGCTGGCTACCAGCCTGACTAATGACATGCAGCAGTTAGTTGGAAGGATCATGTTGAATGTAAGTAATGTTTTTAAGTAAGAATTTAAAATATGTTAAAGGCTCTGCATCTGTCAAATCTGTAGGAAGGGGGCAGGGGGGAGATAAAGATTTTGTACAGTTTCTCTAACAGGTATCTGAACTTTAAATCATAAAATGCATATGAGAAGAAAATATAAGAATTACAATACTAATCAGGCATGAAGACTGATTCTCTGAAGATAGTATAGCCAGTCAGGAAAGAGCAAGCTATCAAAAGGACTTAAAAGTTACACTGTACTGTTAAACTAGCTTGTGCATTTAGATCAATATAGCATTGACAATATATTTCTATGCCAGGGAAGTACAATAAAAGCACATGCTTTTATTGCATCTGGATGTTCTCAATGAAATATAAGCTATCATAGTGCAAAGAACTGAAGGAAAAAATATCATGCTTATTTATTAAAACAATATTTTAATAAACTAATGACCTGAACTGATTCTAGGAGATCCAAGTTGTCCTACTTGTCACTTGACAGTGATTTATACTGTATGAACCTGAGCAAATCATGTTGCCCACACAAGTCTCAGGCTTCCCTCCACTTACAAATTTGAAAACTTCTCTTGGAGATTTTTCTTTTTATGAAGAGCTTAAGAAGGGAGCACAGATTTTGCAGCATAATAAATCATCAGTAAATGCAAAAATAAATTGGGTGAGAAAAAAGTTCTGTATCTGGCAAACTTTTTGATCTTTTTCCACAGGCTAGTTACAGACGGTTTGAAGGTGACACCATAAAGCACTTAAGAACATACTTTCTCCTGAACTTCAGCTTAAAACACTAGCTGAAAAACTAGCAAATTCATGGTGTACAGGAGTCACTGAAGTTCTTCCAAATCTTCCATGAAGGGTCTGCTTAGCTTTCTAAATGAGGAACATATAAAGAGGATGTAGTGCATACAGAGCACCTCAATGATTGTGTGGCAGCCAGAAAAGTCCAGTAAGAATTATATGAAAGCAAACATATAAAGATTTTCAAGATCAAAAGTTGTTCTTTTGTGAAGTAAATGCCCACTATTGTCACTCAACTTCCTGCCTCATGCCTTTGCATGACACAGTCAACAAGGCTTCCTTTGTATTTTAAGTTCTGCTTGATTGTATATTAATGCACTAGATAGTACTGAATCATCTCTTCCTGTCTGCAAGTAGTGCTGAGGATTTATAGCTATACAGCAGGAAGTTAGAAGTGGCGTGTATGGGCAAAGTTGAAAAGAAGAATGACAAGGTCATCCACAAACAGCATTCCTGAAAAAAAGGAAGAACTACTATTTTAAACAGAATTAATTGTGGGAAAGATATTAATAAATGTATTGCAGTGTTTCTATTATATTCTGATCATTAAAACTGTTATCAGGCATGGAATAGAAAGGTTTTGGTCTATTATCACCTAGCTCAGTATTCGGTGCATAATTTCAGTTTTGCCCCAATGTAGATGAAGATCCACTAAACCCATTTCTTCTATCCTTGTTTCAAGATAAAAAAACCTCATGGGACATCCTATCTGAAGTCTCATCCCAATCTCAGAGATTCATATAATATCCAGCCTGATATACCACATCCGCGTTGCTTTGGTTATTCTTTTGTTCTCATCAAAGGCATTTCTAGGTAGCTTCTACTGTAAAAAGAAAGAGAACAATGGTATATCTTTGACAGACTGGAAACTAGCAGAAGGTAGGATGAGCAACGCCTGCTAGCTAGAGAGGTGGACAAAACAGGAGCTTTTGCCAATTCTGCAGAATGTGGTACATTTGCCCCAGGAAAAAAAGATGCTTTGAAACAACATAGTGCAATCTTTGTTGTGCAATGAACTGAATAAAGATCTGATATTGAATGACATTCCATCAAGAGTAGGAGAAGCAAAGAAATTACTTAGCCAGGCAGTGCCTATTTGGCCTTCTCAGTAAGTACCAAACATCCTACAGTGATTACTGTCAGAGGAGGCATCTTTCTCTAATTCAGAATAATGTAAGTCCATCAGCTGAATATAAAATCTTTCCGATAGTGTTATTTTGACCTATGTCTATACAACACTGGGTGTCACGTTCTTCATATGAGTGTTTGAGGGCTCTTTCTGCAAAAACCTACTGGATGTGGTGGTCAAGAGACACTGATAGAGAATGCTTTAGATACTGACCGAATGCAATTAGCAACTTCAAAGAAGTAGCTTTTGGTAACAAAATAAACATTTTCAAGACCATAGCACAGCTCTGTGATGTAAATATTCTCATCTGGTCTGAAATTTTTTAACAAGGTTGTCATGGGCAGATTTACCTTTGTAACAATACTCTGCTGCTTGAGAAAAGCATGCTACAAAGGTCATCAGTTCCTGACTACAAAAGAGACAGACATTGAAAAGGTCTCCAAAACCTAGCATATTCCTACTGTACCCCAGCACTAACCATTTAAATTACTGGTTTTGCACCTGATTTTACCAGGTTCACTATCCAAGTCTGTATTTGATATGCGTATTCTGGTATTACTTTGTGTATGTAGAATGTGAACTAAAATTGTTATGATTTCTCAATGCTAGAAACAGAAGTTAAAAAAATAAAATAAATTAAAAAACACTTGTCCAAACTTTGTCTCCTTCAAGATGTTTAGATAAAGAGTTTTTTAACTCCTTCTCATCAGAAGTAACTACATCTACATCTTTATCATCCACAATTTGCAATAAGAATTAACAATTTGATAACTCTAACTTGTCTCCACCAAGCAGACAATAATAGCAGACCATATCTACGAAGCATTGGGTTTGTAACTCATTGCAAATTAAATCAATCATAGCACCTGAAATTGGTGCTGTCATCAACATTTTCTGCAGCAGAATTTAGTTTTATTGAGGCAAATGGTCATGAAGCATTTAAAGTAAAATAAAGTAAAATAAAAATTTTAAATCACTGGAATAAACAAAACCATTTTATAAAGTAGAATACAATTTGTTCACATTATTTCTCTTAAAAGTTTCACTGAAAAAACATGAGAATTTTAAAATACAGATCACTTGCTACAGAACCGAATGAAATAACTCTGAAAAAATCCACCTGACAGTCATACCATATTAGAAAAAGAAATCATCTTCCTTACCAGAAGTGGAATTCTATTAATTATTTGCATTCATTCACCTCAAAAGAGGAATGATATTAAGAATGTTTGGGATAAATCACAAATATTGCAGCAAATTAAGACAATGCCTATCAATAAATATAGATTAGTTTTGTCCTTCATGAATAAATTTAACTTATAATGATGCCACATAGCACAGGAACAGCATGGAAAAATGGTGAGAGAGGGACATGAAATCAGATAATTCACAACACATTTAAATCCGTTCTGATTCCAGTTGGGCCAAAAGAGTTTTACCACCAATTATTATGGCCCAACTCTGATATATTCAATTGGTAGAGGCTCAGAGCAAACGAGCACGTAATTTACCAGTGAAATATAAAATAAGGTGCAAATGTATTTGCATAAAACCGATTTGTTGCTATGAGGGATGTTAATTATTTTCCTTGGTTAAAAAAAAAAAAACAAAAAATGTATCACACTCAGCTAGTATCTCTAAACAGCAAACATCACAGACATCTTGTATATGGAAGATACTGTTGCCATTCACAAACTGATTTAATTTCTATGCTAGAACAACACCACTAGCAAGGAAGGAGGTCACTGGGACTTTTGAAATTGTTAGAGAATATTGATTTCACTAGTTCAGAGTAGAAAGCTCCAGAGTTTATGAGAAATACAGAAATACCAAAACCACCTTAACTTTGGTTTACGTTTTCTTCTTATCGGAATGGTGATCAAGACAGGTTTGTTCTGTAATAGATGTTTAATATTACGTACTAATTTCAATACTTGCAAAAAAGTCTTACATGATGATTACTCATTATCAATCCCATATGGTTTGCTGACAGAACATTAACTACAGCTAGGTGTAATATGCTTGCATCAGGGTGAACCTAAACAACAACATCTAAATTGCAAGACACCTTAACAGACAGATATCTGTTTTAATTACATATCTTGCCAATGAAATGAAGATTCATCACAAAAGTGACTGTTCAGGTTTCTCAACAAACTTTACACCAGCAATATTATTATTGTTTACACTTAATGAATAGTTCTAGTTTTAATGGCACTGTAGGTTAATAACATTAAAACATATTCTTTTCATCTCCATTCATGAAACTAAAAATAATTAAATAAAACTTAAATTAAATTAAAAGCCAACATGCAGATTTATATGATACATTATCTAATCAGTTCAGAAAATAGAATGGAAATTATAATTTTGCAATCATATACAAAGAGGTGACAAAATGAAGAAGCATCACTGTAGAATATTTAAAGGAGAAATTCCAGCAAAAATTAGCATGAGCTGACCCTATATAGTTTGCAAGCAACTCACTTCTACTGCCTGTGCATTTCATTACGGCAAATAACATATCTAGTCTAAAAATGGTTACTGATACAGTACAGATATTGGTGAAAACTAGCCTGCCTTTTTTTTTTTTAAATAAACACAATGGCCAGTATGAGGAATACAGACAAGCACAGTTTTGACTGGAATGAGGTGCTGCAATTATCCCCTCCAGTGATTCCTTTTATTGTATGATCAGAACCAGCTCAAGTAATTAATTTATAGCTTTCTCTGTGACTGTGATTAGTTTTCCTGTGATATTCTTCAATAATTTTTTTTGCCTATGCTCAAGACCCCTCAAATAAATGGCCTGATCCTCACCTGTAATACACACAAGGACTTGGCATAGACTATACATCCTATTCCCATAATTAGTAAGCAATATGAAGTAGAAAATCTATCCATAAATACAAATATTGTATATGAGACAGCCTAACCACATCTAAAACCAATGTCATTTCTGTTTTCTAGATTATTATTCCCTCTTTAAAGCTTCCCATATTAATTAATAATACATATGTTCTGTATTCTTTTCATTCCCTTTGTCTATGTACTTTTTCTGTATTGTCCTTTTTCTACATCTTCTGAAAATGGTTTGGTACTTAAAAATTTTATTGCAAGGTCTCATGTGGTAATTATAACTTTATTTAGATAGGTACTTTTAGGTATTGGTGTGTTTTGTATTTTTTTTATTCTGCTATGTGCTTAGAAACAGACACATGAATTCACATTAATTTACTACAACACCCATTACCTTTTTTATAAACAGAATATTGACCCAAAGATCTAAAAGAAGCTGCTGATATTCCACCTGCTGTCATGTATGCTGTACCACCTGGTATACTTATCTCAATATGTACCTACTATGAACACTTTTGTCAGCAATACGGAAAAATATTGGCCTTTCTTTAACCAAATGAAAGAAATACCTATGGAACCAAAACCCCAGAAAATAAAATGTATTGAATATTCAAATTTATATATATATATACACACACACACAGAGCTTCTTTTATATATGTGTGTGTATCTATTTCACATGCCATTAATATTTCTCCCTAAACTCCCATGCTCACAGACCTGAGAACAGTCCTTCTAATTACATGAAGAACTATACAAGAATGTAATTTTCCTAAAGATTTCTCTCACATAATGGAGGATTTCAACATTAAATAGTTCTTAATGATGAACAGGACAGCATCATTTAAACTATTCCAAGGTTTCAGATGATGGTTCAAAGATAATTCACTGTAAATTATCCCTACAAAATATGTCCTCATTTTCAAAAGAAGATATAAATGATGTAAATCTGATGTGCTCATCTTGTCAGCCAGTTCTACATTTATATCCAAATAACTAGTTGTTTCCTAAAAACACGAGGGTCAATGCAGCCAGCAAGTAGACCCATATATGGTTTGACTAATGTATTTTAAATTACTTTATAATATGCTTTTCCATGTTCTGACAACGGATACATACATGTACACCTGCTACAGGAATGTATTTTTTAATATTCAAGCTGAGGCTTTGAGAGCACCAAGGGGTATATTTTCTTCTTGATGTACTGAGGCATTAAAAGGAATTATGCATGTAAACTTGGCCACAGCAAGAAGAGACCTTATGTCTTATATTGGGATGGATTTGATTATTCAGATAAAGTTTGTAATAAAATGAAAGTAGTGTCAAGGAAGAAAAAAATTGTAACTCCAAAGAAGAGCACGGTCTTCAGCAATAAAATGTTTCCACCTGAAATCTTACAGCAAAAGCAATTTGAATGGTAAATAAACCGCAGTTCTAACTAGTTCATAAATACAGCAGATGTATTAATGCCTGCCTTTGTTTCCTTCACCATAGTACTGACTTACCAGCATTTCAATCATTCAAGCGAAAGAACAAGGATACTAGCATTGAGGGGGACTCTATTTCATCTCATCATTTAAACTGCTACGTAGTAAAAGGAGCCTGACATTCACATATTACCAACAAAATTAAAATACTGGTCCCACAACACTATTGAAATGCTGATGCAAGTGGGTTCAAACAGCAAGGAGAAATTTGGGAAGAAAGTCATATCCAAGTTGAGAAAGGAAGAGAGAAGGAATAGACTGACAAAGAGACTGACAGGTGAGAAGTGCGGAAACAAGGTACATACAACTAATGATGCGTACCGCTACTTAGTTACAAGGCCTGCTGTCAAATATACAGAGCAGGACTTGCTTAAAGCTGGCGTTATATTATTAGAAAACGACTGGAAGGTAAACTTCTGTCTTCTCAAAAACGGTAAAACACATTTAACGTGTCTTCATTTCAATGAAGCCTTCCGTACTTTTTGTCCTAAATGCTCACTACCTCTGTGTCACTGAAGAAGTCAACGAAGCAATAAAATCATCAAAGCAGACCAGGACAAAATCTAACTTGTTAAGAACATTGTAATGCCGGTGGGGCAGAGGGACACACAAGGTGCCACAGCACTGGAAGGAGGAATACCTGGAGACATAAACAGTATAGGAATATGTACAACTTCTTTTGACAAACTTCCAGTAATAGACTGGGAATTCATATAAAAAGGAGACTAAAATACAAGCCAAAAATTAGAAACACTTAAAATGCTTTGCAAGCTTCTGTGAGGAAGTGAATTAAGAGAGGTACTCTCAGATTTTCAGAGTAAAATTAGTGTATTTTCTGAGACAAAGTCATAGTAGATTCTTTTACCAGTGGCCCAAAACATGGCCCTTGTATGAGGCACAAAATTTCCTCCAGGGACAGGATATTTCTGGCTATTTCTAAGTTAGAAATTATTCAGTTGAACAAAGATTTTGCATTTAATTTGAAGCTGACTGGAAAATGTTATCGAGTTATCTCCTAAGCAGATTGAGAATACAGCAGCAAAATCAAATCATGGGATGAGTTTCATGCTCTCTTACAGTACAGGTTTAAATTTGCCAAAGTTAATGGTGTCTCTGTTGAATTACATCAGCTTTTTAGCTCTAAAAGAGCATACTAGTATAAACTAAAATATTATCAACTTCTTATCCGCAATCTGCTTTTCAGTGGCTGCAAGACCAGAAAGGAAGACTATTGTTTTAGACACAGTCCACTAAACCAAGCAGACTCCTACACTCTCAAGAAGTCACATCTCAAAATAATCAAAAGGTCTGAAATCCCACTAGATTCCTTGATACTCCTGGATGTAGTAAACAAAACACAGTCACCAGAAATGACTGGTTTTATCTCCAAATGTTCTGAAATCTGTGATGATTATTCTTAAACACTGATCACAGTCATCTAAATCATATACATTCCATTTTCTGGCCTATTGCTCTGACTGATGCTGAGCTAAAAGATCCCTCCAAAGCACATTGTATCCACCCTTTTACACATGGAGTGGACTGAGAGCAGCAAATGTCTTGGTATGCCACTGACTGCCAGTTCGTTTCGCATGGAATTCCAAATGCCAGTTTTCATGGTACAAGCCCTCAACAGTCACAACTGCAGGTCTCTGAAACCATCTCTTCTGACTCAGGCAGTGCCATAGATCATAGAGAATTAAGGGCTGGGAATCAGAAAATCTCTATGTTTAGAATTCCACTTTCTGGAGTTCCAGCCAGCTATAAGCTTGACGAGCAGAGTCTTTGCATCTATGCTTTCCATTATTGGCAAGCACAGGTTTTCACTGGTATTTACCCTTGTGCTAACTGCCTTCACAGGATTCCACAGGGAATCAAGTAGGCTACTGCAGGGATTTGACACACATGGATGTGTGTACCCCAGTCATGGCGCTATGCTCGTCTTGCCAAAAATAGAATGCCTCTGGCAATGCAATTCTTTAAAAAGTAAATTTGGAAGGAATAACAAATGGTAATTAATTGCCTCAAATAAATGGCTCTGGCCTGAGTACAAACCAGTTTGATTATATAACAAATAAAACCACCTTCCTTGGTGGTAACCCAATTCATAAAGTTGGGCAGGGAAAAAAATTGATAAACAGGTGCTTTGCTGTCCTACACTCTTCTTCCTCGTGAATTGTATGTCACTCAGGCTAAGGCTTTAGCTGATTTATACATGCTGATAGACAACAGCCAGCTAAAGAAAATCCAACTTTCCTTCCCTTTGCTGCAAGCCATAGAGGAACAACGTTGGAACCAATTGCCTTGTGCCTTTCAAAGAGGAGACAGAGAGATGCTCTTTCCCTTTGCTCATACATCACAATGAAAAAGGTTGTAGGAGTGAACTGACAAAAAGGAGAAAGCCTAATTCCTACCCACTAAGTAACTGATTGTTATTGCAAGTATGTGAAAAGCAGTTGAACAAAAGAGGCCTGGGTTTTGTCAAGTAAGATGGAAACTGAAAAAGCTCTACTGTCTACCTGCATAGGCATGTTGTTACAAAGATTATTTAAACATAAAGTGTCACATAATTCATGTACAGTTTGGCCTTCCTCACAAGCTTCCCTGGGGTCTTACTGATCTCTAATCTCCAAAGCACTGTGACACTCTAACCTGACCACATGAATACCACATGCCATTGAATTCTGTCAAGCAACTGTTGTACCCACACTAATCACTCCCTGTGGTATTGCTACAGGGTGTCCTGCAGCTACAGCCTCGCTTTCCTGTGTGCCCGTTCTCCGTCACAGCATTAGCTTCCATGCGAGCATCTGCTAGCCAAGTAAGTGCTGCAGAAGAGAACACCTGACAACTCCTGACCTCTTCCTGCTATTTTCACCCATACGATCCCAGTAAAACCACTGAGTTTACTCAAATTTAAGCTCAGATTTATGTAGAACAGAATTTGGCTCAATCATTTTCTTTTCTATTGAACGTGTTTTGTTTGATCATAACAAATCAACACAGTGTGATGTAAACTAGCTGATCTTAATCAGAAGTGTACTAAATACCCATTTGACATCTGCATACATTGTTAGGTTCCTGCCTGCTCTGCGTGTGCAATTTAATTAGATGAGTAATAAATGTGTCAAATTTATCAATGGTGTAAAAGATTTGACTGCAGTGAATTTACATCCTTGATTTGTATTGTTCACAGAAGGCTTATTATGGCTAACAGTGTTTACCTATTTATCCTAAAAAAATAATAATAATCTTCTTTCATTTACATTGATTTGTCCAATTTTCCAGGAGGGAAATACAATTAACCACAAATAAGAAGAAAAAATTCAAAGTTGACTGATGAGATGCTGTTTTAAGGCACTCAGTTCAATTATACTAAAAGCATTCTCTCTTTGTTGCAACAGCACTTCCAAAATAAAGCCTTAATTGCAACAGGAGGAATGTGAAAACTCAACCAAAAATTTGAGGAAGGATTTTCCACATATCATAATTTCCTGTACTGAGCAGTGATTGAATATTATACATAGCCAACACAAATTATTTGTTAGAATAGTTTCCTTGGTATAATAATGAAAAATATTAATAAATTCTTAATAATAAATACATTTTCTCAAAAGTTTTTTGTGGTTTTTTTTTTAAAAAACAGAATTGAAAAGCTTGAGTCTTAGATACTGCAGTGATTGTGAAAGTCATGCTAGTAACAAGCGAATACACAAAGGCAAACTCCAGTTTAAAAAGGCAGTTCTGCAAGATTACACACAATATCAAAGCTAGTCTTCTCTTCCAACTCAGCCACCAGAGCAGCCTCTCTTTCTCTGCACCAGCTGTAGAAAGAGCCCAGGAAAACTAAACTAGGGAAATACTCAGGGAAGTATTGCTGTGGGCTGCCACTGCGACATGCTACAGCTGAAAACCGAATATGGGACTAGAAGAATTTTTTATCTGACCCAGCACAGCCATTGCTATGTTGTTACATTCTGCTATAGTGTTCCTTAGTGGGAGATAGTCTCGGTGAATTACTTCTTTCCTATATCTCCCCAGGTATCAAGTTGTACGCTAGAATGTTTAAAAATCTGTGCTTAGGTTCCTAAAATGTTAATCCAAAATGCACTAACTGAACAATTCCTTTGGATTGAACTGCGTTGGAATTAGGCCCAATGAACTTCTGTACTTTCAAAAATCATAATAGAGAATGGAATTGACTAGCACCAAAGTTTATGACACAGCCACTGGACACAAATGCGTTCAATATAATCAAGTTGCTACTTCTCGTATTTTAATTATAGGAAAAGCATTGTAAAAGTCAGACTTCCACTAAAACCAGGCAGTTTAACAAGACCTAATAATAAAATTTTTATCAATAGGAATATTCAGAATTAACTTTCTGTGTACAAATTAGATTTTAAATAGCAGGTTCATTTCTCTGGTGAGCTAATTTAGGTTTTGGTATCAAACAATGTTTCAAACACATAGAAAAACCTCCTATGGTAAATTTTTATCCCTAATGTTTTCCAGCTGGTCTCTAATAACTATTCCTAATTGTACTTGTTAAAAAGTGGATTTATGAATCTCAATTAGACTGGTTTTACTTATCCTACAGCAATTCTCAGTACCAAGCAAGAGCATTTCAAGATAGAAAAAAAGTTTTATGTGGGTGACAGAATAATTATGAAAATAAAAAAGAAAATGGCTTTTATACAACTTAATTCTCAGTAATTCTATTTCAATAATCCAAAACAGAAAATATGGCATGCAATAACCATTTTGGGAACTTTGTTCATTCCACAAGTTACAAGGTACTTTTATTACTAGGATATTCAGCTTTGCTTGTGTGCCCTACTGTGAACATAAAGATTTACATCCTTCTCAGTGAATCTATTTTAATTTTCTTTGCAAACTTAATATCCTGATTCAGCAAAGTATTGAGATAGAAGCTTACTCTAAGCACTGAAGACCCCAGTCAATGTAAATTTTCCTGAAATTCATGCAGGGCAGCTTCAGCGAAGTTGTTAAGTGTATGCTTATCTTTAAAGTTTAATGTGACTAAATCTTTAGCAGGCACCCAGTTAGCCATTTAACTAACTATTTTGATGAACAACTTCCAGTTTTGTGAAAAAAAAGTTACACTACATCCTTGCAAAACAACGGCTTCCCTCCCATGACTCATACATACTCTAATACCAGTTCTCACTTGGTCTCAGCATAAACATATGCTACACAAAATTGTCTGTCATCTTACTGTGAAACATATCCTTAAAGAGACCCTTTACATCACCTCAGTTGCAGGACTTACGAGAGGGCTTTGCAGTCAGGATTCAGATATTGAACAGTATCAGCCACATCTTTCCATGAGTGTTATCCATCATCCCCAGAAACTTACGCAAAATTAGTAAGCATGACCATGTGCCTGCCGTGCCGTGTTTATGAAAAAGCAAAGCTTCCACAGTTCAATAGGAGAAAAAAATTATAAGTGACATAAACAGTGTTAGACTAAAATATATCCCATATATGTGAAGAAACTTCTTCTACAAACACATATTTTTTATTACAGTTTCCTACAACTTTCCCAGATGGCCAGGTAGCGGCTATTCCTTGGGGGTCACCATATGCTCTACAATTAGTGCGTCATGTCTCTGATTAACATTCAGATCTCTGACAAATGCCCATGAAACCAGAGCTGGAGAGCAAGACCCTCATGCATCAAAGAGGGAACAAGAGACTCTTCCATGGCAAATTCTGAAAGTCAAAGTCATTACACCTAATGTAATAGCCATGAACATTCTCCTTGAACACCACTTCTAGCCAAGACAATGGACCAGGCTGTCTTATTTCTGCAAGTTTCTATTCATTGCTAGGCTATTTTTACAACATTACATTACAACATTGTCTGTTGTTGCAGCCAAACACTTTGGCTTGAAAACTTGACTTCAGATATGTGTTAAGTAATGCACAATAAATTCTCATCCAAAAGAAAAAAAGAAAAAGAAATGCTAGAGTGCATGCAAAGCTCTGCTCTGGGCACAGAATAGTTAACACATGCCTGCTGTCCACTCGACATTTTCCTTAAAAGCTGCTGTGAAAAAATCAGATTTCTCCCCAGAAGTATTATGATTGAAAGGAGCAACTTGAAAACAGCAATGTTTTTGTGGGCTCCTGTGAAGAGGATTCTCCAGTGCTCAGTAGGGCGAATCCAACCTTCTCAAAAATACTGATCCCATTATTCAGTTTTGGTAATTAAAATGTTTTCTAAATGATTGTTCCCCAGCAGGAGGAAATTGATTAATTTTAATGCATTATTGTATTTTAGCATGGAACGACTTTTTCTTTTTTTTTTCCCCCTCCTCTTGTTCCCACCATTTGCAGATGAATTATTTAGACGTGAAGATTTGTCTACTGTATTTGACATGAAGCTTTAGGGAGTAAGTAGAGAAACCCAAGGAGTGCCTCATCATTTGCAAGTTCAATTTCTTTCTATTTGGATATTGATTAGCAGGGCATATATCTTGAGGAAGTGGCTTGACTGAAGAAACATAGATCTAAATGTGACTTTAACAGAATTTACATATTTAGAAATGCATTTGGGGCTTTCATTATATGCTGCTTTTTAAAACAAGTTCTTTGGGTCTTTTTTAAACCAGGGGATAGAATCTTATTTAATTTAAATGTATTTCAATAACACTGTGAATACCATTTACAAATGTAGTGCCTCTTATTTAGGCCCAGACTCCAAGTCCTTTAAACCATGCCCATTGACTTCAGCTGGCTTTGGGTTAGGCTGCTAGTTACTCACATGAGTGTTACAAGAGTTGAAACAGCAGACACCTGGAGAGCTAACTTCAAACACTGGTTCAAAACTAGATCCTGTTTCATCTGAAGAAGAGAGATGCATGTACCTTACAATTCTATCACAGCAAGCAATACTTTAAATATTTAAAATTACTTTCTGTTTGTGTTCCTCTTTTGCAGTACTTTTAATTTGAGTAGAATCAATGCTGACACAGATGACCTAACATTAAATAGTTTCTTGAACCAGTGTTTCTCCTGCTCCCAACATTTTTTTCCTTTTTACAAAGGCTTCTGCTTGATTAGAAATTAGAAGAAGGAAAGTCCAATCTGATTTTATCAGGCAATAAAAGTTTGCTTACATATCCGGTTCTATTTTCAAGCAGACTTCAGATAGATGAGAAAACTGATATATGGTCAGATCATCTGGAATGAAACTATTATCATCCAATTGCACAAAATATAGCAACAAACTGGAACAGAACTAATTGGCTTTGGACTTAGTAGCAACTGACAGCAGTCACCTCCATAAAATTAAGAGAAATGAGCAGGGTAGACTGGTCTATAGCTAATGCAAGACTAATTCGCCTAGGGATGCATACAGTACTCACAAGAACTTTGCACAGGATCTTGGAGCACTCTACAAATATGTTAAGATTAAAAAAATATCAGGAGTATTAGTATTCCCAGAAAATATAAAGGCACTGATATTAGAGATAGTCTTTGACAAAGCCAAGAACAGGCTTCGCCTCTCCTGATTCTGCACCACATCTCTTTTTCTGGTGGTAGATTTATCCAATAAACAACAATAACCATAATATTTACTACTTAATATCAAATTTACTAAAGTGCTCAAAGGTCCCAAGCAGAATGAAGGCCTATGTATTATGTAAAGACATCCAAAGAAACTGTTTGTCCTAAAAAACTCTCCTACATATCTGTGATGAAAGTCTCATCTTCAAAATAACAGCAAGACTTCAGTGCAGTTGAGTATCCCAATTGCTAGCACTTTCCATCGTTGTGGACTTAGTTTGAGTTCAAATTTGAAACTCAGCTCTGAGAGCGGCTGAAAACAATAAAAAGTGCTGTCCTTCATACAGCAAAGTTATGAATGTATGTTACAATACACTAGTGAGCAACACAGAGGCTACATTATATTTTTGGCATACACTGTATAGATTTAAGTCTTGTCTACAATTAAAAAAAAGAATATTACAATATTACAGTATGAAGAAGAATGTCATGAAGACCACTTTATCTTATTTCCAAACTGCCTAGGATCTGATGCCTTTGAATAATTAGTTTTAGCTAGATGAGAATTCTTTGTCCGTTATGAATTCCTACATAATGAATAACAAGCTATTGCACTAATGCAAGAAAATACTTATTTGTATCAAATGTATATGCCTTTTCTTTTGTATGACAGGCAACATGCAACACAAGACTTCTTTTAATTCATACACAGATGTCCAAGATGTTAGCTGGAAAGAAAGAGTGAGTCCGACCAGCAGCTGGGGTTTCAGTATGAAACGCAAACACTCAAGCACCGCTTGCTCTTCGAGTGGATCGGATGGTCTAAATGGAGATCATATGTACTCATAAGAAGATCTTTCTCACTGTGGCTTAAGAATTTACCTGAAGTGACATAACTTTTTACGACTACATTCTTCACACTGCTAACCAGAATGATTCATGAGAGCAGATGTACTAACCCTCACACACAAGGAGTCAAACTTATAATTTACAACATAGCCTCCTAACAGTGCTATATTTATGCATACTGACTTACACAATTTCTTCTCTAGAACTCTAATGCAAGGGTTAAGACTTTATATTTTTATTTTTCCCACACAATGTATTAAACAAGTGGTATGCAAGCACCCGAGAATATGGAAAAGAGCCACTTTTAAATGAAAAAGGTAACCTTTTTGTAAAAAGAGTCAATATTCCTAAATGGGTTCACTGAAGTAAATCTAGTGCTAACAAATGTGTAATACACTCTGTTGGCAATGGCAAAAAAAGAAAAAAAAAAAAGAAAGGAAAAAAAAAACAACCCAGAAGCATTAACAAGAACTCTAGTAATGTCTTCTAGTGAATTCAGCATCCGTAAAAGAATACTGGGCAGGTTTGTTCACTTTTCAGTGACAACTGTTTAGTATTTAATTCATCCCAATTTCACACAATCACATAATGGTAGAGGTTGGAACAGACCTCCGGAGGTCATCTGCTCCAACCCCCCTGCTCAAGCAGGGCCACCTTGAGCCAGCTGCCCAGGACAGGGTCAGGGCTCCAAGGATGGAGACTCCACATCCTTGAAGTTTTGTACGACTACATCCTTGTTTTGTATGATTACATTCCTAGCTTTTTGAAACGCCTACGTGCCTAAAGATATATCTACACACCCAAATATTGTCCTTTCAGAGTTTTATATCCTCCTTGTGTACTACTTCGTCTTCCAGAATGAAGCTGAATTCCTTTCACTCTTTCTACATATTCTCTTTGGCGCAGTCGCCAGTGAACTCCCAAACTCCCATTATTCCAAACACCAGTCTGTTGACTACCAGATCCTCAAAAACCAAAAAACCACCTGGAAAGTCGCAACTGAAAGGCAGCTGGGTATTGCACTGCTGAAGCCAGGCACAGACAAACTTGGAGAATACCAGGCAGGTGGTAGCAGTCCACAGTGGCGTGGGAGCACACAGGCAGCAGGGTCTGTTAAGTTTACAACAATGGCCAAACTGAGGCCTTGTTCCATCACAAAGTGGAAAAGTAGCACTGAGACACCAGTCCTTCCCCTTTCCGGGTGCAGCTTCATGCACAATTCAGCAGGTACAGAACAATCAGATCCTAACAACATTTATGTATCCCTTCAGGTAAATAGAGCATGTTATATTACTAAAATTTACACCACAACAGCACTTTTGCAAGCTCAGAATACATATTTGCCTTCACCTTCAATAGGCTGCACATTGGTAGGTTGTGTATGAAAGTCAGAGCGTATTTCAGTCTAGAGTACCTGTGCAAACATGTTTCTTTTACAAAAGTCAACAGAACTATGAGTTCTGCTTCCAGTGCACATTATTTTAAGTAGGTCTCCTGTTTTCTGAATGCCTGCATACAGAAGAAACAGCCTAAATTTAGCTCTCTACTACAAGAGAACACAGACCCTGAAATTGTCCTCTGCTTAATGCTCTATCAAGCTGCCCTTCAAGTGGAAAACTTTATCCTTAAACAAAGCCGAAAAAAATGCTATGGAGCATAAGACAAAAGAAAGACCTGCAGGAAAATAAGAGAGCAGGGGAAAAAAACATCTTTTAAAAAAATTAGGAGGATGCCTGGATTATCTAGAAACCATCAACGTTAAATGCTGAACGTTAATCAGTGCAGCAGCATCCTGCTAACTATTTCTCTTTGTCTCTCTTTCTGTTAACCAAAAGGATTTTGCACACCATACACAGATCCAACTCCTCACTTTACCATTCTCATTTAACTCAATAACTTCTGGGTGAGCCTTTTATCTGTTGCTGAATTTTATTTAGTTGTATCTTTGTCTCCTCTTGTTTATTTTCCCAGTTGTGTTTCTTTTTTCTTGCTCTTTTCTATATTTAAAAGTGACTTTCTGTATCATTCCTACCCACACACCTCTGCCTGCCAAGCTGTTTTCCATTGCCTTTCTTGTTTAACATTGTTTGCCCCTTATTCAGAGTTCCCACGTTTTTTGCATTTTACAGATCACAGCAAGAGGAACAAGCTCAGTTTCCAGGCTGCATTGAGATCATCCACAAACAATCCCATGGAACACATTTTGAGAAATAAATTTCACTTACACCTTTATCAGCCAAAGTGGTACAATATAAATCAAAAAAAAGATTAAGAAAAATAAAACTTTTCAAAATTCCTGTGGATTGGAATGGACGTAGCAGCTGCCTCAACTGTTAAGAGCACCCACTGCATTCATTCGTTTGTTAACTGATACTTTGCTATCTTCTGACCACAAACAGCAGATGGTATTTTGTCATTCAACAGACCTCAGTTTACATAAATCACAACTTTTACCCTGAAGAGTTTATAATCCGGTGCTAGGTAACAAGTGGATGGATCCTCTCCTGCAACAGGCAGTACCATACAAATGAGTCTCCTTCTATTTGCAGCATACAAATATTTCTGTATATTTGACCGTCATTATTTACTATAAATGAATATTTTGTAAATATAATTTACCACTGTTGTAATTTCTGTGACTTATTCCCAGTAGCCCTCACTGCAGAGACTGCCTCTAATCAATCCTCAATTACTATGCAAATACATCCTATAGGCTACAGATGTCTTTCCTTTCAAACACGTAATACATAATTACTGACAGCTATAATGGCACCAAAGACTCCAGACCAAAAGAACTTCTCACTGTAATTTACGCTTACCACCACTAAAGAAGCCTGATTTGTTGGAGGACTTATTATTCAAGATTTTTGCAGTCTTCTGGAAAAGCGATTATTAGTAGTGCTAGTCACTGACTGCAGTTACTGTATTTCGCTCCTCATTCTGCATAACTAAGTATAATGATATTTCCTGTCATAACATTACCAACAATAGTTACTATGTTATGACAATATTGTCACAAATTGACAATAAAAATATTGTCATAACAATAGCTAGGGCTACATCCAAAAATCCTCATTCAGGGAAAGCTTATGGTAAAACCAGCAGAAACATCACTCTATACTCTATATAAGATACATGCACAGCTCTGCCCTGCTTTAACACTAAAGCAATCAAAACTTATCATACCTAAACTAAAGCTCAGACTTACAAATGATAATTTTCAAATTTGTTCATACATTCATTTACAATAAAAGTTTTAGTCTTTTTACCTTTCTTAACAAGTAAAATGGAAACTAGGCATTATTATGAAAGGGTGGGATTCACCTCACCAGATCTGAGTAATCCACAAGTTAGATGCCTGGCCTGGTTTGGTCTGCTAGTCCACCTTGAGGACTAGCAGACTGCCAAGGACTACCTGGACTACCTTGGCTTCCTTGGAGGAAGGTGGCAGGCATCACATTCAGAAGACAATTCATCCTAAAGGTGATACCACCTGCAAAAACAAGCCTCCGAATATCTAATCCCTTTGCAAAGAAGCACTGGTATAAAACTCTTCTTTCCCTAGCGTTTCAGTGCATGACTAGTCACACGGTGTTTTGTAGAAGGCAATGCATGATAACACTGAGAAGTAAATTTTCTGATGCTTGAATTGTATCTATAAAAAACCCGATTGGCCCTGTTTGGTTGATAAAATGCCTACCTGAAGTATGCAGAAAAAAGGAAATAAGAAGAGGAGAAGGAATGACGTACATTGCTACACTGGACGTTTTTACTAAGTTTGAGAAATGGTAGGTGTTATAACTTTAATGGTTTTGATTTGCCTTATCCATTTTAACACACAGAAGTTAATACGATTTCAAATTAATCAGCCAGCAGCTCTTTAAAGTGATATTTACAGCTTTTGCATTTAAATGAAGGCAAACAAAAGTATAATTTATGCTATAATAACGACATATAAAGTATCATTGTTTTAATTTTTTTACTAGAATTAAGCTAGCTGTGGCAAGTAGATAAAACCCCTCTGAACAGTGAAACACTGCCGTAGTTTGTCTTGTCAAGGCTCCTGCTTCTAAGAATATTTATGATTTTACCGTTCCTTGAGAACCATAAATGACACAGCATGTCAGTGAGACAGTTTCAATCTCTGTCTGGATATTTCCATCCAGAACTAGAGTATAATTCAGCCTCCATCCCCAGATAACCCCAGCCTTTCTCCTTATACTGCTAACAAAGGACTTAATACTGGACTTCCTCCTGAGAAACAGATTCTATACCTTGTGCTAACCCCCATGACTTCGCCAAGACTGCATGGAATGAAAATGAATGCAGCATTTCATTGTGAATTAAGAAGGCACGAATCAGACCCCAATGCACGAAGTGCAACGGCAGTTTTCTGGAGTGACTGCCTGTCAAGTAGGTACTAGACTATGACGCACAACTCATTTGACAAACTGAGTGTCAGTGAAGTCACCTACCAGTGTCCTATGCTGCTACCAAAAGCATGTTGGCTGCTAAATGACTTTACATTCTTTTTTCTTTCTCTACTGAACTTATTTTAGAAAGGTTGTATATCAATCTGGAAAGTGCTGTGAACATGATGTTATCATAATGGTACCATATGCCAGTCGACTACTTACAAATCATCCATGCTTCCCTCACTTGGTAGGTTTTAAAAGCATGATAAAGAACTTGATTCTCCTCATGCTTACACTGGCCTTATATCAGTACACTTCCATGTTTTACGCTGGTAAAAAAAAAAAAAAGGGAGAAAAATTTGTACCAAACCCACTAAAAACCTTTAAAGGCTCTTAAACCAGCTGTGTCAAATGACAGTTTGTACTATTCAAGTATTTGCCTCAAAACCAGATGTGAGTATTGAAGATTCAAACGCTACGAAAATGTAGAATTTGCTCCCAAATCACCTTATCTAGCCGTACAATCTATACAAATAGGTTACATCTTTTAACTAAAGAGCTTTGGAGCTTTTAATTTACCTTCCTGTTTTGGCCCCTTAAGGAGGTAACTGTGAATTCCAATACTCCACCTCATAGTTTCCCTATAGCTTTTTCCTACCTTCTTTGTTCCAGAGAAAGCAGATTTTCACATGTTCACAACACTCCATAACCTTTGCAAAAAAACATGCACTGTAAGACTTGTGATAAGAACAGGAGGTTAGCAAAAGTCTAGATCTTAACAAGGAATCCAAGAAAAAAAGTTAAGGAAAACTTCAGCTGCATATCTGAACTTAAGAGAACCTGGACCCATTTCCACTCATATCTACCAGTTACATTAAAATATTAAAAAAAAAATATATATTTATTCACAAATTCCACACTTGGCTAACCTTTAAGCTGTCATATTCTGACAGTTCTCTGGTGCCTTTTTAACTCTTTAAAATATTTTTCAGAGTGATTATTAGCGCTCATAAAATGTGTTGGGTTGAAAAACCTATAAAATTAAGTATGTGAAGTTAGAGCACAGAACTATTTTTGCTCGGTTACTGTGTCTTACTCCTCTTCCAGGCAGAGCATATCTCTAGCAGTGAATCTGATTTCAGGCTCATGCCTATTCATTCATTAGCCTTCATAGCCAGGCTGTTACTAGGAGAAATTCTCAGTGCCAGTTCTTATTGCAAAGGAAAAAGTTAGGCCTACCAGTTCTGGTCTTGTTTGCAATCTGGTGCAAGTTGGATGCGCTCTTCTTTCCTGCTGCATTTCTATGAGCTGGCTAAGTGGTGACCTTCGTCTTGTATCTCTCTCCCTCTCTCAGAAAGCAGCTTTCATGCAAATGTCAATACTTTCCCTTCAGAGCAGCAGCCAGACAGCAGAAACTGCCTGGAGGGCTTAGCACTACTGTTCATATACAAATGTTTGTAAACACACTTATCTTAAAGAATTCTGGACTTGTATTTGGACATCCTGACTGAAAACCTTAGATTCTCTGGGCTGTGGCCCACTCTTTTACAGCTACTGAGTCTGATCTCCACAAGGGCATGGAATACTGTTTCTTCATGAATTTGGTACATCATCCTTAATTCCTAAGGTAAGGATCACATTTTGTAAACTCTTAAATAAAATTCCTCCTCTCTATATGCATACACCAATTGTACATCACTCACAGGAATCACATAGAAGTATCCTATGGCAGAATTCATCTGGCAGTCTTTAAAACTGATTCTATCTGGGATTTGTCTCCTTTGAGAGTAGCTCTTTTAATTTTCTACAGGCTTTTTCATCTCTCTTTCCTTAACATACAGAACTTCCTCACTGAGGTTTCAATTGGTTTTGTGCAAAGAAAAGTACCAATCGCTACTGCAACACGGTCAGCCTGCACAGTACAGAACAAAGAGGTTGAATTTTTTTCATCTTTTCTATTAACATCTGAACAACCCTTTCTAGGGGTAACTCATTTATTCACAATGGTAATTGTAACTATTTCCTTGATCCCAGGTTTTACATATTAGTCATTTTTAGTAATATGTGAGACAGTCAGGGAAGGACTCAGTTGCCTAAACGTTGATGCCAAGTGCTGTTTGAGACACCCTAGGAAAACCAAGATAGCTGTATAGGGCACCAGGTACAATGTATCTCTTGCAGGACAGCTGAATGCTGGTGGAGCAGCAACTAGAGACCCAGGCAGGATACCCTGGAGAACCTAAGATGACTGCGTGACCTGAATCCTACCTGCAACTACTGCATGGTCTAAAGTCCATCACCATCAGTGGAGAAATTCCCAGTGACTTTGGCTTTGAATTGGAACTAGACTGACTCTTGCAGGTTACAGTTTCCTTTGCACAGGCATGCAAGGGAGAGAGGGGCAGCGTAAGTAACCCCATGCCTCCCAGCACTCCTCTGCAAGACGCAACCAGAATTGACATATTTGCATAAAATGACAAGAAGAACGAAGTGTGTAAATAGGTAATTCAAACCAAAAGTGGTACAGATGGATAGTTTGGGGACTTCACCACACAATCTCTATGCACCTGGAAGTACATGAAGGCCAACGGCAAGCATACACGTTGCAATAATTAAAATGTAAAAACTAGTGCAGGCACACTTCCCAATGCCTGCAGCCCCCATGTTTCAAGAAAAAGAGTTTATAGCTTTTATATAAAGTAACTGTGAACTGTATAAAGTCTCCATTTAAATTCCCGCCCCAGAGATTTGCACAGCAGTACTGCAAAAGTTGTAATTATATAGAAGCTTTTTAGTATGCAATAGTATGAGGCACTTCTCTTTTTAAGCTGAACAACCAAAGTAGTATCATAAATATTATATTTAAATAGTAGCTCAAACCACATAGTTTTGAAAACAATAACCAAGCACATGCTTTGTAGGAGCACAGAATTAGAAATTATTTCACAGACAAGGATAAAAGGTTTGCAAGAATTGTGATCACGCTACAGAGAAAGAGTTTATACAGGCTGTACTTGAAGGTACATTCACAGTTCCAATATAATTAACTGTTTTCAAAGATTTAGAGTTTTGCTGCATGCATTTGCTTAAATATTAATTCTGCTGCCTAGCGTTTAAAGCACGGCAGGTTATTCAAAGTAAAAATGGCTGAATGCCCCATTCATAGTAAATATGTTTACAGACATGCAACTTGTTTGAAGAGGACAGTGGCTTCTATTTGACACTTCTGACTGTTAATGTATTTTTAATCGTAAAAACAAGAAATCAAATCAGTCCTTTTTCAGTAAGTAAAAAACAGGAGCAACATAATGCATTCCTAATATTGTATATTTTACCTCGGCCATTTTTTTTTAACTAAAATTACAAGATTTTATAAAGTAGATGACTGGGTGACTGGAAAGAAAGACAACATTGAAATTTTATTTTGAAAAAAAGATAGTGACCGCATGACCATTTTCAATGTTTCATATGCTGAAACCCTGAAACACTTTCACCACCAAACTTTTATAATTCTGTAACAAATTTACTCAGATATTAACAAGAAGCAGACAGAAAACTAAGTTCAACAGTCTGAACATGAAAGAAGCCTCCAGAGGTTGTTACTGACAAATAAGAACTCATGCACTTGTATTGAAACTAATTTTGCAAACATGTATCATTATCCTTAAACGCATGTGCTTATTAGTATTTATTGTTCTAAGGCAAAGCCAATTCAGGTGCCTCATGCTAACTTTAAGAGACTCCAGACCAGGTCCCCTGAATGTAAACTTGTTCATAATAAGCTTTTGCACGACCAGATCCTCAGTCTGTAAAAGATCACATAAAATCAAATCCTATGATGAGACTGTTTAGTTGGTTTACTCACCTTTATTTAGCACTACCATAAGCAAGGCAATACACCTAAAAGAATCCATCCACCAGACATTACTCTGGGAAGGAAAACTTGTGGGAGTTAATAACAAAGTGAACATGTCAGGCAGGTCCAAACAGAGAGAACAACAGAAAAGCTCTGGCTGCGCTCTAAGAGAAGTCTAACAGAACGGGAAAGATTCGGACTGAGTCTTGGATGTCCCAGAAGAAATCTCCACAGAATTGATTAACCCCGTAATGTGAAATTAAGAGACATAACATCCAACCACCTGACTTGAGATTCTATTACCAAAATACAGGACTGAGCATGACCGGGGGGTGGGGGTCTCCCCCATTTGACAGGTTATGGAAGGTAGACAGACTGCTACATTCTCATTAATTCATATGTTACATATTTATGTCCTAAACCAGGAGGTCATAAAGATACAAACTGTAGACCTCCTTTTAGTTAACTCTGGACTTTCTTCCTGCTGGGGGGGAGAGCAGGGGCTAACCCCAGCCTTCACAGTATTTTGTGATCACAAGGTTTATCTAAATCTCCAACCCCTGTGATAATTTAAGAGACAGCTGTCTTGGCTTTACAAAATATTGATCCTCTGCCCACTGTTCTGGGCCAACCAGATGCCCAGTGCTTGCAGGTGAATATTAATAAACACAGGCATCAGAACTCTGTGCCATCACCTGAGGATCTCAGCTGGGCACTGAATTTGGGAGCTGATGTCCTGACACTCCCAAACTTCTCCCTCTTTGTTAAGAATCATCTGGCAGGATGGTCAGAGTCCTTCCCAGGCAAAAGAAGAGAGCGTTTGGCAGTAGGTGCAGAGTAGCACCAGTGAGAGTGAGATTCCACCAGCTCCCCAGCCTCAAGAAACAGGCATCACTTACATGCTCCATCCTACATCTTCTCCCTTGTGCCTCTCCCTACCCCAAACACCCTCTTCATCAGGAGCCCTGTTAAGTACAGCCGACAAAGGAAGCCGCTACGACCGAAGCAGCGAGTCCACACGCCCGCAGAGAGCAGCAGCCCGAGGACGGGGACACGCAGGGACCAAATCTGCCTCCTGCAACCAGAAGAAAGTTCGTGCCGCCACAACACCCCAGTAAACCATGCGGGGGGGGGGGGGGGGGGGGGGCGGCTTCTGAGAGAAGCGCTAATGGGGGGGAGTCCTAATAAAGCCGTCAGATCTCACCCACGCACGTATCTCCTAGATCAGCACTTCCAAAATGACCGAAGAGAACCCAAAGAAAGATCGAGGAAAGGGACAGAAACGGGAGGCTGGAGAGAGACTGCCTCCCGCCGGCTCGCCCTGGGTGCCCGGGCAGTTCCAGGAGGAGCAGGGAAGGGGGCTTCCTCCCTTGCAGCCAGAGAGTGCAGAGGAAGCTCCTTGCCCCGCAGCAGCAGCGCCAGGAACAAACGGGGCGTGGGGGGCCGCAGCGGCAAGGCACAGGGGCTCCGGCGCCGCGTCCCCCACAGCGGCCAGCCCCTGTCCCGACTCGCACCTACCTCGGCGGGACCGGGGGCCGGAGCCCCGCCGTCGGGGCCGGATCCGTGGGGCTGCGGGGGCGGCAGCGCGACGCTGCGAGAGGCGGCACCGGGAGACGGCGAGCGGCAGCCCGGGCTGCAACGGCCGAGCCGGGGCCGCTCGCACGGGTGCACCGCGCTGGTGCCGCTGCCCAGGACGGGGAAGCGATGCTGCTGCGGGGGACTCCGGGCGCCTCTTTGGCTCTGTTAGGAAAGTTACCGCGGCCACACGACCCACCTTAAACCCGCCTCCCCGCAGGACCCGAGGGAGGGAGGAGGAGAAGGGAGGGAGGAGACGGGGGTGGGGGCTCGGAGCCGTTCATTTCCCAGCGCAGAACCAAGTCACAGCAGCATCTCTCGGGCTGTCGCTCCGGGATGCAGGGCTGGGCGCACCAGTGCAGCCCCGGCTCCAGCAGGCACCGGGCTGGGGCCGCGCTGCGCTCCGCTCCGCTCCCCCTGGATTCCTGCATTTACGCGCGGTACCGCGGAGCCAGCTTCAGAGCGCAGAAACTTTCCCGTTTCCTGCGGCGCTGACGCTGATTTTTGGCTTATTCGTTTGGTTGTGGTTGGTTTGGCATCTCGTTATTTATTTAACCATTTGTTGTTTGGGGGAAGGGGTATCTAGTCCTAAAGCCTTGGGGTTTATGTATGTGTTTTGGGTTTTTTTTCTCCGCCCGATTCAATTAAAATACCTTAAATAGACTAAAAGGACAAAGAATCAGACCGACACCCCGGCACCCAAAGGTTGCCGCCCGAACAGTGCAAGTGGGAATGAGGAAGCAAATTCTATAGCTGAGGCAGAAACACTTGGCGGCTCAGCAGAGGGTAGGCGGTGGGGAAAAAACCAAGGCTCCCTGCCTCCTGCAGCTGAAAGAACGGGACCTCCAGAGCAGAGACCGATCAAACTCCACGGATGTGCTTAGCGGGAGATCATGCAAACTTCTGGACGCATCTCAAGGTGCCTCGGTTTGCAACTACACGCACGCACGCCTGCCTTTGTAGGGGCATGCAGACGTAGGCAACCACAGGCAGCTCTCCGACTGCCTAAAGATGGAGAGAAGCTGGCTAGAGCTGATAGCAGGCAAGACTGAGGGGATGCTAATAGGCAGAGAAAAGCGCGATGGAAAATTTACCTCTTCTCTAGCATCCTCTACCGTCCAGAGCATCTGCCCTTGTATGGTCAAACCGACTGCACCACTGCTGCTTTTTAGGGTGGCTCAGTGCCGCTGGATGCCCAGAGAGGTATCAGACAGTGAGCGAATTGCACCCCACGGTTGTAATTTTCTTCCTGAAAGATGTACCAGGAGTTACAAATGTATGATGATAAAAATCATTAGACCAAAATGCTCATGACAGGTGATTTGAACAGCTACACTAACTTAGCTCTTAGCCAGCAATCTTATGCTTACACAGCCCTTTCAAGATGAAATGCTCTATTTATGTTACGTACTATTACTGATTATTTTCTAATTAGAATAATAATGTTGGCTGAGTTCCTGCTTTTTTATCATCTCAGTATGTAAGAAACATAAGACCAAGTTCCTTTTTGATAATGTACCAAAATGGCTAATAGAACTTTTTTGTCATTGTAGCCACACGACGAATACCCACATGGTACAATATTTTATGTACACATGAGGCTGCCAAACTCCTTTGTCCCGCACTGTGTGTTTCTTGGTAATGTGCCAGTACATGACCGCAGGTGATGGCAGAGTTTCAAAATGGATAAAGACAGTTTGGGCCAGAATGAGTACAGTGTTTCCATAAGGGACTTGCTGCAATCTCCCAGCCTCCCAAAAAACTTCTCCACTCCCACCACTGCTTTCATGCCCCCAGGTTCCCAACCTTCCCCTTGCTGCTTTGTCCTGGCTTGCAGCTTTCCCAAGATCTTGCACTGGGCTTCCGAACCAGGAGAACAGGGCAGTGGAGAATGCTTGTGTGCTGGCAGTGACTGCCGGCTTCCCCACCTTTTTTTGCAAACCCAGCTCTCTGCTCTCTCGCTAGTCCAGAACGCCATTTTTCTTCATCAGCTGTGTTTAAGGCAACCTGACCAGGATCTGCAGCACCATTGGTGCCTGAGGTGAATTCTTCCCCATCTTTCCTGACCTGTTTTTAATTATTTTTACAAACATCCTAATAATGAATATCAATAATAAATTAGCTATCATGTTTATTTATTAAATTATTTTCAATATTTAATAAAATTTAATAGATCAAATTTGAACTAGATTTATTGAATAAATAAAGATAATTAGGTTTTGTTGTTTGTATAAGAATATTAAAAACACCAGTTGCTCTATACGGATGGCATTGCTTATGACTGAGTTTTGTCACCAGTTTCCACTTGGGGAACTATTTAGCCTTCCTGATTTTTCTTTTTAAAATGTAAGATGCTGCCTGAAATGCATGGAGACAAAGCCGGTCTGCTTAAAAGAAATTAGGCCAGCTTGCTGCTACAAATTTTTTTACATGGTTTTCTGTCTTTCAGACTTCTCTTTAAATCTTTCCAAAGTGACCTGTCAAACTATGACTGCCCCAGACATCAAAAAACCCCAAGATTTTAAACTGTTGTATGACTATTTACAGATGTTTGAGACAAAGCATTCAGCCTTGCCCTTCTTTCTCATGTAAAATCCCATCCAGCTCAGTAATTTCATTTGGAAACAAAAAGTATAGTTCTGGTGTTCTCTGCAATATGGTTGTCTACTTGAAGAGTAGTAGATGTTAGTAAATGTCAGTGAATCTGGCTATGGATGTGTTTTACATTTGAGGGTGACTACTATAATACTCATTTATTATTGGTCTCTATTTAAATGCAACCTCCCTCTAAAAAGACATTCAGTAAAAAAATAAACAGCATTAGATTGCATCACTCTGATTCTAGTTCAGTGGTTCTGTTTTTAAAATGTGCAGTTTACAAATAAAGATATAAAAAAATGGTTTGGCTTTTTTCTTATTATTGTTGACTCAATGAGTCTCGCCTAGAGTTATAACACTGTAAACTCAAGCTGAATCTTCAAGCTTAGCTAGATTCTTTCATAAATCAGAATGAGTTGTTGAAATTCTGAAGGACAAAATAACTCTCAAATATGGGTGCACAGCCTCAGTTTGGTGCCATGATATCTTTGGTTATCCCCATGCAACTTGAGCACCAGCATGAAACCGAGAAAAGAATTTGGGGGAAAAAAAAAAGCAAGAGTGCCTTATAAGAGTGGCTCTGCAACAGAAACTGCTTAATAATTCTGCTGATAAAGTGTGAGCCAGAGAAGAATTCATTGCCCTCTCCCAGAGCTCAGCTGGGGTGACAGGAGTTTAAAGAAGTGCATCTCTTTCCTAAAGGTAAGCAGGTATGTCCGTCAGTGCAGACTGTCGATGGAAGTTTGAAAACACTGACGTGACCGGGAGATTTGCCATTGACTTTTGGGGGAGGCAGAATTTTTCCCTGGGAGAAGATCTGCTGAGTAAGATACTGACACTTGTACATGCTTTCTCTTCAAAGTCAAATCACCCTCCAAGACCATTTTTACTGCTTTTATTTGCTTGCTTCTATATGTCCAATTCAAAACTAGTTCCTACCCACTTTTTCATTTCCCATATGTTCTTTTTTCTTAAAGGGGGAATTGGGCCTCAGTATACTGAATCATGTTATTGTTTGTAAAAGCATCAGTTTTTAATACCCTAAAATTATTAAACATTTAATATTAAAGCTCAAGGAATTAAATATGCTTAATTTGTGTCTGAATGAACAAATTATTCTTGAAAATAATGCTTGAAAAAGAAAAACAAAGCTTTTCAGTCATAACATGAATTTTAACTTGTTTTTTATAAAACCAATCAGGGTTTTAGTTTATGCATCATTCTGTTCCTCGCAATAATATGCTGTCTGTGCAATCAGTGATGATAAATGGTACATAATTGTAAACTTGATATTGGTTTTCAATATTGAATTCATCATTCTGTCCTCTTAACACATATTAAATACTTTAAAGAACTTATATATTTGTTTGATTTATCTGTGATTTTTTCCCAATATGTAAAATTTATTAGTTTTCTAGTTTTTGAGAAACCCAGAGCAGACAACATCATTAATAATACTGAATAATAGTGTTGGCCTCATTTATGCATGACTCCCTTCTACCAATACAAAGTGTCCAAATAAAATACAAATGTTTTAGTTGTAGGCAGCGTAGAAAATACAGTCTTAACTAGAGCCAGTTCTGCATTTGTTTTGTTTGACTTCCCTTATCTATCCAAATAACGAATGCAAGAATTTACTCTCATTTAGAAAGGTAACTCCTGCATTCAGACTTGCATTTCACTTTACTCTATGTCAGAACTGTTGGCTAAGCTACCAAGTTTGGAGAAGCCCAATACCTCAATACAAAGGGTGAAAAAGCTTAGATATCCTTCAGAGGTTGGGTTCGCTCCAGAGACAACATTATTTTACCTTTGTTCATAGCATGGACCCATTCTCCCAAATATGAGGGTGCACTCAAATTGTCCCAGTACTCTTAATGAACAGGTAATGAAAAAAAAATCAGAAAATATTAACCCTGCATAATACTAGCAAAAGTATACAGAAGCTATTCATCTAATTCAAACAGACACTAAGCATATAGGGCCTGATTCAGTCACAGAATCATTAAGGTTGGAAAAGACCCGTAAGACCATCACGTCCAACCATCACCCCAACCCCCCCATGCCCACTAAACCATGTCCCGCAGTGCCACGGCCACATGTTTCTTGAACACCTCCAGTGATGGTGACTCCACCACCTCCCTGGGCAGCCTCTGCCAGTGCTTCACCACTCTCCCAGTCAAGAATTTTTTCCTAATATCGTGTCAATCATTTTTTCCATTAACACAACTTTTAAGTCCGTTCCCTATACACAATATAAAGGGCACTCAAAATGAGTTAAGAACTGGCCAGTGACTAGGGGTTTTGTGTAAATCTTTTCCTATATGAGGTCAGATTCTGCTCTTAATCATGTGTGTATGACCATCATTCTTAGTAACTGCTGTTTTTCTTAATCAAGGCATCTGCACTGGACCAGAGCATGAAATTATTCTTTGTTTAGTATGATGTAAATTTAAAAATAAAAAAAAGGATTTGGTAAGGCTGAAGAAAATAATTATGCAATGATGCAAATGGAAGAAATAGCATTCATTCAACTGAACTATAGCTGATTACTTCAGGGAGAAGTTTGATCTAGTAATAAAAATAACAGAAGAAAGTCAGTTGCACACAGCTATTACTCCTTTTATTATAAAGGAACTGGATAAAAGACCAGTCTTTCACAAAATTTACGAGTGGAATTCCCTGCCACAGGATAACTGTGACAGCTTTGTTGTGTAAAAAAATCAACTATTTTGATGAATCAGAATAGCCTAAGCAGTTAAAATAGCTCGGGTATATCGGTTTCGGGTATACGAAACACATCAGGATCCCTAACTACATGCTGGCAACAAGAATGACATTCTGCTGTTATTTGAATCACAGGATACTGGTAAGTATTGGAGAAGGATAACAAAATAGATTGACAATCACTCTAGAACACCTAAATTCTCATTAATGTTAATGAGAGTTATGCATATGAACTGAGAAGCAAAGAGGCCCCTCACAATGAAAAAAAAACATGAAAAGCAGCATATATAATGCATAATTAATAGCAATGTCATAGAGGTCAACAGCTACTATTGTCTTTCTAGTGAAAAATCCTATATGGATAGCCTCAAAGACTTGATTTTTTTCTATCAAGAAAACACATACTGCAACTAAAGCAAGAAATCCATTGCTTCCAACCACATCTTCACCTTCTGTTTTTGAGAGTTAAAGGACAATTTATCCGTCAGGCTCCTGCGTGTCTACACGACATTCCTCTTAGTACTGGCTGAGGTAAAATCAAGGGTATGGGAGGAATTTAACCGATTCCCAACTTTACACCACCAAACAGGCACCTAACAGGTTGAACATTATCAGCTGTATTTGGAATTGGGCTAAAAGCTGCATAGACTATTACCAACCTCTTGAGTTTGTCCAATCATTCAGAAAGGCATTATTTAAAGACCATACATCTATATTTTCTTAAACTAAGTTTGGACCAAATTGGAAACCTGCTGGCACTGATGTAAAGCAGTAATACTGCAAGAGGTCTTCTCTGAAGAAATGTGGTGATACTAAGCACCAGAATTTCTCCTTCACTGAAACCCAAAGACTGGAACAGCCATGAGCAAGCACAGACCAAAAAAGGGGCACAGAATCAGCAGCTAAAGAATGCTGATTGACTTAATCTGCCTACACCAATACAGTGAGGTCCCCCGAAGTTCTGCTCCTTCACACAAAAACCCAAGAGACTGCTCTCCCTTAGGAAGTTCCCCTCTGGAGAAAGCTGACCAGAATTCCAAGTGATAGCAAACCTGATAATAAAGTTAAAATAAAGACTGAAGCAAATAGAAATTCATGTGGTTGGCACTCTGAAACAAGTCTATATGATAACTTAATTTATACCTAATAAGTACATTTATACCTACAAGTACTTCTAAATATGCTGGGGCAAATTTATCATCAAGCTTAGCCAGTTCTCTCCAAACAACTGTCTCCAGATAGACATAATATTAAAGACAGAACTTAAATCTGTATGAAATGTACTGTTACAGAAATTGGCATTATTTGGACACACTGTGGAACGCACATTGCTCTGCTATATTTCTATCAAAAGAAATTTTGAGTTCACTGGTCTTGTATTCAGTGAGGAATGGGTTTTATTACAGAAAGAAGAGGCAAGCTGAGAGAAGCTGTGAATTTATCTTTACTATAGATCTCTGTATTAATTTTTACCCTGAAGTTTTAGGAACTAGTTGAATGTGAACACTGAATATAAACATTCTCTTAACTGTACCCCTTTTCTATGACCATATTTATCTTTAGCCATTATAATTTATGTGCATAAA